>NC_068933.1:30075000-30700000 GCF_023091745.1 Budorcas taxicolor
TGACTGAGCGACTTCACTTTCACTTTTCACTTTCATCCATTGGAGAAGGACATGGCAACCCACTCCAGTGTTCTTGCCTGGAGAATCCCAGGGACGGGGGAGCCTGGTGCCGTCTATGAGGTCGCACAGAGTCGGACACGACTGAAGTGACTTAGCAGCAGCAGCAGCAGCAGCAGTGTTAGTGTGTGTGTGAGAGAGAGAGAGAGAGGGAGATTCCATCTTTATCCATTCATCCATTGATTGGCACTTGAGTTTGTTTCCATATCTTGGGTATTGTAAATAATGGTGCAGTAAACATAAGGATGTGTATATTTTTTGAATTAGTGTTTTCATATTTTTTTTGATAAATACTGGGAAGTGGAGGATAGCTAGATCATATGGTAGTTCTCTTCTTAATTTCTTTTGTATGTTACACAATCTTCTTTGTGTTTCATAAATGACTCATCTATCTGCAGCCTACTTTTTCATTGAGGTTTTAGTCTTGATGCTTTTAAGCGTGCTTAATAGATAAAAGGAGTTATCTATTTATCTGGAAATATTTCCTAGGGTAGTATTGTCTTTGTAAAACATTAGGCTATTACACTGGATACTTGAAAGAATTATAGTTTTAATTAACAAATCAGAAATCTTCTTTGCTAAATGATTCCTTTTTACCTCGTGGCCACTACAGGCCTCCTTTCTTCAAGTCACAGCACATGTGGTATCATCTCTCATGTGCTGGCCTTTTTCAGAGCTTCAGAAATGAGAAGCCACTTAATATAATTCTGTAGTGTTGCTGTATTGAATATAAATGAATGTGTTTGCAAATTCCACTGAAGGATCGCTTTTATCATTCTCATGATTTAAAGTTATTATGCTGCATGAGAATTTCATGAAGGATCCATCGGAAGGTTATATTAGATTGTCTATCAAAATTGGTGTTACTGACAAATGCTGGAGAATTTCAGAGAAGACTCTGAGACCAGTATCAGCCTGAGCAGTTGCTTCTTGAGTGAGGCAGTGGCTTGAAATGGCTCTGCTGTGATTTCAGTAGGTAAAGAGATAGAAAAAGACATTGTGGGTCTTGTTCTTTTTTTTTTTTTTGTATAAGCAGGAAAGGCCTCTTCCAACACAGAGCAAGTAAATAAAAATAAATGGCAATGTCAGTACACAGGCCAGCTGCTCACCCACAATTGAATTGCCCAGTAGCAAGATTCAGCTGTTTGTGGAAGCCCAGATGACCTTCTGTGCTACTCTTCACAAGCAAAGCACACAGTGGCCTTGAGTCTTGGGTCAAACTTGGCAGTGAAATTACATGATCTCTGTGCTTCTGCTTGGATGGAATTTTGTCCTGTTCTGTATCTTTGTTTCAGGTTCACGTGCATGGGCTCAGATAATCATACTGTGTAACTGTAGAAGACTGTAAGTGATATTCCTTGATATGCTGAATAACTGTGCAGGAATATAAATGATATTTATGAGGAAGTTGGGAGTGCTTTAAATATTGTGAAAATGCTGACTTTGACACATTGGGGATAATGATGCAGAAACACTAGGCTCTTTGTAAACTGTTTAATGGCAACAATTTTCTAAATCAAAGCAGTCTACACTTCCCCCTTTACAATTTCATCTCTAGCTACTATAGTCTCATAAAGAGGTTTACTACACAAAACTTTTGCTTTTGTGAATGGTTATCCCGTACTCTGATGCTTTGAACCATTCACATTTTGTCTTTTAAGGCAGAGATATTCCATGGGGGTTAAAAGGATGTGTCATTTTGGCTGAAATATTGTTTTGTCATATTGACACAGAGTTTAAGGAGCATGAGTTTTAAACATGTGAGATGATTTCCTTCTATAGTGTTTAATATCCTGGATAAATATCAATACTTAAACCAGCGGGGTTGTGTGCTTACATAGAAATAATGCAATGGTAATGTACATGTATCTCTAACCTGTTGAGTAATGGGTGTGCGATGGTAAATGCCAGGAGGATTACATGGTGTGATTGAATTTCATTTAATTTTTTAAATATGGCAGAGTTTAATCTGTATATTAACATCTGCATTTGCTAAATTATAGACATTTTCCTTTAAAAGCACATTTTTCTCCATATGTGAGCTGGAAAGAATGCTTATAATCTAATCATATTTGATTGTAGCCAGTGCTGTTTACATTTCATAATGTAATGCCTACATTTATTTCTGACCTGCTGTATCTTCATTTAATGAGTTTTCCTCTAGAATTTTCCATGACCCCCTTTGTTTGCAGCAGATGAAAAAAAAAAAAAGTTAATAAAAAAGACCAGAAGGCTGAGAGAAAAATACCTGCTGGTAAACACTTGAAGACTTCTGAAGGGAGCTGGAAAGCAGTTTCCTACTCTTGTGTTCTTTTTGTCATGTGGAACATTTCTAGAAATAAAGATTCTACTGTATTCTGTGCTGAGTACATTTGAATCACACATCTCAATGTTAGTAAGTTCCCTCTGATTCCACTTTTCATGTTCATTTGCACAGAGAGATTTCTTTTATTTGGCAAAGTAATTTTCATCTTCTCTGATGGTTTAAGACATGGGAAGAAAAGTAAACCCAGCTTTGTGCTCAGAAACACAATATGCCAGCCTTATATCTCTGGGACTTTGCTATAAAATTTTATTTTAAATGTTCTTCTGTGTGCTCACAAAAATTTAAAGGATATGAAACACATTACATTTTTTTTTAACCCTCAAACACTGAACAAAAACTCATGCATGAACGTGCCTAATAAAATGGATAATGTCCAAAGGAAGGAAGAGAGGTTTTATGATTCTGATACAGACCTGACAGAAGAAAATTAGGTTAAAAAGCAGAAAAATCTCTTGGTGAGGAGTGTGACTAACCAGGGGAAAGATAAAGAAGATTTGCACATTTAATTTCTGGGGATCTTGACTCTGTATGATTTTACCCTGAACTTTTGGTTCATGGTATGTACTCTGGAGGATTTCCATGTCGTTTTTATGTTGGGATTCTTAAAATATAAAAAAAAAATTTTCTAAATTGAAAAACTCTGGCTTTACCTGACTCTCTTTCAATTTTCTATATGTTCCTGAGGAAAAAGAGGAAATGTACTTTAGCTGGGGGTCTGGGAGATAAGAAACTGTCAGTGGAAGCCATGATATTATCATTATTTAGACTAGTAGGAACTGACAGGAACTGTGTAGAAATAATTATTGTCTTCGTGTGGAGTTGCAAATCAGATTAGAGGCTTTAAATCATAATGACTAATTAAATATTTATTTATATAGAAAATAATGAAAACTCATTAGGACTGCAAAGATTTTATTTTCCATAAATATGCTTAAGGAATCATTTTAAAACATCGGTGATGTATGGAATTTCAAGGTGCATTTTCCTCTTTAGTCATATGTGCTGTTTTCCTGCTCTTTCCCCCCAGTATATTTTGCAGAATCAGTGTGTAGATTACAGAAACTGCCCTGGTGCTCCAGTGGTTAAGACTCTGCACTCCCATGCAGAGGGCACAGGTTCAGTCCCTGGTTGAGGAACTAAGGTCCTGCATGGTGCACCGTGTGTTCCTTAAAAAAGTTTTATTAAATGTGTGTGTCCTAGTTGGAGCAGGGTTAATTGTCAGAAAGAAAATGAAGGAGAAATATAGAATTCTTAAGGAGCATCTTAACTTCAGGGAAAATATAAAACCATGAAATGAAAATAGTTGATATGTTTACATACATATGTAGAGCATGGATAAATATTTGTATATGTACACAATTTTATACGTATAAATATTTACCACATCATCATATAACCAAGAATTTTTAAGCTTAAGTAGTAAGCATTTGATGCAATTAAAGAAGATGAAAAATTTGTATCATGGTCTTGAATGTAGAATGGAATCAGTTGCTTTTTTGGACAGCAAGTAGTGGAGGATCACAATTCTAAATATATATATTTTTAAATTTAGAGTTACATAGGAGATGTTGTGAGAGGGCAGAAGACTTCACTACTCCTTCATTTGCGCAGTTTTACGTTTTCTAACGAGTCCATGTACCAGATGTTGCCATGCCCAGCAGTGATTTTTGTCTTTGTGTTGGTTTCTGTTGACTCACATTGCACCTATTCAGCGTAACACAGTACATCACTGCAGACCAGAGAATTTATACATTAGAGGACAATATACACACCTTTTAAAATTGCTTATGCAGATATATTTAAGTAGATTTAGTCCCCATATCATTGGTGGTGTCTTACCCAAATAAAATCATTCTATATACGTTAATTTGCCTTTTTTCACTAAAGAAATACACCATGGAGTGAAAAAGTGAGTACAAGTCATGCAATCAGTGGAGCAAGTTTGGGAGTGTCTGGAATATCATAAAGCACATTTGGGAGAGAAGCAAGTTCAGTGGTTACAACGACTATTGCATGCTACAGGATAAGATGGATATACCAAATCCTAGTTAATAAGTAAAAATTAGCTTCTTTATTTCTAGGATCACAGATGCAGACATTCTAGTTGAAGGTTTAGATCAGCCTGGGAAAATCGGTGCGGCGTTACCACACTGAGAAGTACTCCTCTATCCATGAGAAAAAGAACTTTAAGACAGGAATGAAATGCTGTTTCTCTGTGATGAATGACGAACATGAAAAGTTCTGATAATTCCAAAATTTGGAGAGGATGAAAAGAAGAGTAATACATATGCTGCTGGCAGTAAAAATTGGGAAATATTTTTTTATTATCTAATAAAGTTGAAGGTTATGTGTATCCAAATCCAGCATTTTCATTCTAGAAATACACCAGAGAACAGAAGTTCTCAAATGCTGCTGTTTTGTCTCTAGAGTCTTAAACTTTATTAGGAGTCCCAAAGAGTTTTTGCTTCTGTAGGTTTTATCTACTGATTTTTTTCTTTTACATTTTGGCCGTGCCTCAAGGCATGTGGGATTTTTGTTATCTGACCAGGGATTGCACACTCGCCCCCTGAGGTATAAGTGCAGAGTTTTAGCCATTGGAACACCAGGGAAATCCTATCTATTGATCTTTACCAAAAATAAGCATTAAATTTTTAGAACATTTAAAGATATTTATTCCCATATCTAGAATAACAAAAATATATCCACCACCTGTTAGCATAAACAGCAATTTTTTAATGAAAATTAGCTATGTTTTACAAAACAAAAATGAACTTAAAAACATGATGTTTTTCATCTTTGCAAATCTTTTTAATGTTTGGCTGAATAGGAAGCAACTCATATCTGCTTCTGGATTCAATCTACTTGGGATATGTTGTTTTGGTCCCCATATATGAAGAAAATCTAGGCCCACACTAATGTAAACTTGATGAAGGAAGAGGTGTTTTAACAATCTTTTTAGACATCTGTAGACATTCTTTTTGATACTACATAAAACTTGACATATAGTAGTTTTGTAAAGTTCAGTGGCAGTATAATAAAATAATATCAAAGAACTTTTACTCTTTGTTTCTATCCTGGTAGCTTGCATTTTGGTTGGGTGTTTATCCACAATAATTTTGTGATATCATGCAACATTCAATTAGAAAATATTGATTCACTTAGTTCTAAACACCTTCCAAAAGTGGACCCATTGCATAATGCAATATAAAAATTACTTTTATTAATATTACTACTGATTTCATCTGAATAGTCTTTGATTATTAGGAAGCTGTAACTTTACAGTGACAGATTAAAGGTTTTTAACAATTCTGATTGTCAAATGAAAGCACACACTTTTGTTATTGCCCATGAATACTGTCAGTTGTTTTGTTTCATTTTGTTTGAAATGATAATTTCACTGTTTATTTTCAAAACAATTTCTGCTAAATGCTGAAGTCTGGATAATAGTTTTTTCGGTCTTTCAGTGTAACAGTGTTCCATGGGAAAAAAACCTACTTTGGCTTATAGTTCAGTGACATAAGAGTTTTTTTACTTCAGTATGCAAGAGAAGGGCTTTATGCATAATTTTTGTTTTTTTAAAAAGCATGTATTCAAGAGTAGAGACCTAACAAAATTAATGATTTTTATTACTTCATTAATGTCCTGAGGCTGACACTTTTTTTCCTGCCATAATTGTAGTGACATCTGCATATCTGAGATTATTGATATTTCTCCAAGTCTTGATTCCAGCATGTGCTTCATCCAGCCTGGCATTTCATATGATATACTTTGCATATAAGTTAAATAAGCAGAATGACAATATACAGCTTGACTCCTTTCCCAATTTTGAACCAGTCCATTGTTCCATGTCCAGTTCTAACTGTTGGTTTTTGACCTGCATACATGTTTCTCAGGAGGCAGATAAGGTGGTCTGGTATTCCCATCTCTTGAAGAATTTTCCACAGTTTGTTTTGATCCATGCAGTCAAAGGCTTTAGTGTAGTCAATGAAGCAGATGTTCTTTTGGAATTCTTTTTCTTTCTCTCTGAGCCACCGGGTGTTGGCAATTTGATCTCTGGTTCCTCTGGCTTTTCTAAGTCCAGCTTGAACATCTAGAAGTTCACAGTTCACGTACTGTTGAAGCCTAACTTGGACAATTTTGAGCATTACTTTGCTAGTGTGTGCAATGAGTGCAATTGTGCAGTAGTTTGAGCATTCTTTGGCATTGCCTTTCTTTGAGATTGGAATGAAAACTGACCTTTTCCAATTCTATGACCTCTGCTGAGTTTTCCAAATTTGCTGGCATATTGAGTGCTTCACTTTACCAGCATCATCTTTTAGGATTTGAAATAGCTCAGCTGGAATTCCATCACTTCCACTAGCATTGTTCATAGTGATGCTACAAACTCTCCACCAGTCCCCATCCATCTTGGGTGGCCCTACACGGCATGGCTCATAGTTTCATTGAGTTAGACAAGGCTGTTATCCATGTGATCATTTTTAGATGATACAGTAGCAATGAATTTTTCAATGTAGACCAAGCAGCCTTCTGTGGAAGAGGACAGCCATCTAGGACTTCCATAGCTAGAGAGGAGAAGTCAGTATTTGGCTTCAAAGCAGATAGGACTAATCTCTTAGTAGGTTCTGATGTATTTGATGACTAAGTTGAAGCCCACAGTGGTAAAGCATCCACCTACCGATGCAGGAGACGTTAAGAGTGGGTGTGATCCCTAGGTTGAGAAGATCCCTGGGAGGAGAAAATGGCAGCCCACTCCAGTGTACTTGCCTAGACAGTTCCTCGGGCAGAGGAACCTGGTGGGGTACAGTGCACTGGGTCGCAAAGAGTCAGATATGACTGAGCACCAGCACCACCACCCCCAGTGCTCATTTACCATTCTGGAAATCCTAGGGCCTCTAAGAGTGACGCTGCATCTGTTCTGCCTTTGCTCTATAAGTGGAACAACAAAGCTTGTATGGCAGCACACCTCTTTACAACATGGTTTACTGAATATTTTAAGCCTGTTTTGGAGACCTGCTACTCAGGAAAAAAAAAAAAAAAGATTTCTTTCAGAATATTACTGCTTATTGTAAAGCACCTGGTGATTCAAGAGCTTTGATGGAGATGTACAAAGAGATTTATGCTGTTTTCATGCCTGCTAGCACATTATCATTTTGTAGCCCATGGATTAGGAGAAATTTTGAATTTCAAGTTTATCATTGGAGAAATACATTTTGTAAAACTCTCACTTCCAGAGACAGTGATTCCCCTGGTGGATCTGGGCAAAATAAAATAAAAATCTTCTGGAAAGTATTCAACATTCTAGATGCTATTAGGAACATTTGAACTGTAAAGAAAGTTGAGTGCCGAAGAATTGATGCTTTTGAACTGTGGTGTTGGAGAAGACTCTCGAGAGTCCCTTGGATAGCAAGGAGATCCAACCAGTCCATGCTAAAGAAAATCAGTCCTGAATATTCATTGGAAGGACTGATGCTGAAGCGGAAACTCCAATTCTCTGGCTACCTGATGCGGAGAACTGACTCATTGGAAAAGACCCTGATGCTGGGAAAGATTGAAGGTGGGAGGAGAAGGGGATGACAGAGGATAAGATGGTTGAGTGGTATCACCGAGTCAATGGACGTGAGTTTGAGTAAACTCTGGCAGTTGGTGATGGACAGGGAGGCCTGGTGTGCTCCAATCCATGGGGTCACAAAGAGTCAGATATGACTGAGCAACTGAACTGAAGAACATTTGTGATCGAAGGGAAGAGGTCATAATATCAACATTAACAAAAGTTTGGAGGAAGGTTATTCCAACCTTCATGAATAACTGTGAGGGGTTCAGAATTTCAGAGGAGGAAGTAATTGCAGAGGTGGAGGAAATAGGGAGAGAACTAGAAGTAGAAGTGAAGCTGAAGATGTGACTGAATTGCTGAAATCTCACGATAAAGCTTCAAAGAGTGAGAAATTGCATCTGACGGATAAGCAGAGAAAGGGATTTCTTGAAAGGGACTCTACACAGGCTGAAGATTCTGTGCAAATTGTTGGAACAACACAAAGGATTTAGAATATTACACAGACTTAGTTGATAAAGCAGCAGTAAGGTTTGAGAGGATGACTTGAGCTTTGAAAGAAGTTCTACTCTGGGTAAAATGCTGTCAAATAGCATTGCATACTACAGAGAAATTGTTCATCAGAGGAAGAGCCAATCAGTGTGCAAGCTTCATCGTTGTTTCCTTTAAGAAATTCCCACAGCCTCCCCCAAATTCTGCAAATACCACTCTGATCAGTCAGCAGTCGTCAACATCAAGGCAGGGCAAACAAAAAATTATGACCTGCCAGAGGTTTAGATGATGGTTAAGTTTTTGTAGCTATAAAGTATTTTAAAGTAAGGTTAGTACATTTTTTAGACATAATGCTATTATTACCAACAGACCACAGTATAATGTAAACATAACTTTTATATGCACTTAGAAACCAAAAAACTTGTGTGACTCACTGTATTGCAATACTTGCTTTATGATGATGGTCTGGAACTGAACCCAGAAAATCTTCAAGGTATATAATAGGGTTCTATCTCAAGAGCATAACGTTAGATGAAAAGAGAAAAATGAAAAAAAATTATAGCAGACCACTAAGTATGCCTTGACTAATATATGATCTCCACGAAATTGAGTGTCTTTAAGTATTGAATTCATGTTTGGATCTTAAATATTCATAAATTCCTAGCAAAAAAACAGCTACTCAATATTTTTTAAATGAATAATTGCTATCAATAAAATCCAAGAGTATGAAAAACTCAACAATATAATGTTTGGAGAACTATCGATGGAAAAATAAACTCCTTCACCACTTTTGATTTAAAAACATTTCTAGCTCTGAAATGTGCCCCGAAAGTGAGTTTACATTTTCTAGATAACTATTTTTGACATAATTGCTTAGAAACAGTCAAATTTTCTATCCTCCATCTTCATTCTAAGTATTTAGGGAAATGCGATTTAAAGTTTATTTAATAAACAGGGGGCAGGGGGAATTATGTTTACAAAAATATTTAAGAACATGCTGTCTTCTGTTTCTGAGGTTGTTTTGATTTTCAGTCTGTACACCCTCTTTTTTTGTGACCTTCAAGTGCCTGCAGATAATTTCATTTGTTGTAGCTTTTTTTTTGCTTTTAGCCCAATCCTCAATATTCATTAAGTAGACAATGTCTGGGCTTCCTGATGGCTCAGATGGTAAGAAATCTGGCTGCAATGCAGAAGACTCAGGTTTGATCCCTGGGAGAAGAGAATGACTACCCACTCCAGTGTTCTTGCCTGGAGAATCCCATGGACAGAGGAGCCTGGCGAGCTACAGTGCATGAGATCGCAAAGAGCTGGACACAACTGAGTGACTTAACACTTTCATTTTTCAGATAATGTTTCAATTTCATTTAATGGGAAAAGAAGGATTTTGAAAACTAATCTAAAAAGTTCTTTTAAATGGAAGCTTATGTCTTTAGATTTCTTATTATTCTAGGGAGGATATTTCTTCTGGTTTTAAAACAGCTGTGCGTGTGTGTGTGTGTGTGTGTGTGTGTGTGTGTGTGTGTGTGTGTAGTTAAACTTTATAAACTGCCAAGTTGAAAAAACTCGTGTGAATATGTGTAAGCTTTTGGCAGTTGAAAATTAGCTTCAGGAATCCACATATGTGCAAGTACTTTTAACAAAGACCCCTATTCCAAAACCTTGAGATTCATTTTTTCACAAAAGGTCATTGAAAATCCTTTATAATTTTCTCTTACCCACCAAGTCCCTACATGACTCATGAAGCCTTTAAACAGTGATAAACTTTTAACAGTTATAACGGATCTTACAGAAGGTTTTCTAAAATATTCCTGATAGTGATATTTAAGGCACTTGAACTCATAGTATTAAATATATCTATACAGTTTGATTGCATTTTAGAAAGGTAAACAGGTTGACAGAGGTCAGTGCAAGTAATTTTAAGTCTAAGAAATTATGGAAAAAAGCACCATCTTCCTTGATAAATTACAGTCAGGACCATCCTCTCTCTGTTGTTTTTGAAGACTGTAGAATCAAACCACTGATCTGTGCATAGAGACTAAGAATTGTTTCCCATAGAAAATATGACATTAAATAAATATCATTTACAAAACATGAAATTTACTAATCTCATTGCCCCCAAGAAACATCCATTGGGCTGTTGCCTAATGTGAGATGTGGTTTGTGTTATTGGAATTATAAATGGTAAGACTTTAATTTTATTTAATATTATTAATAAAAATTCAGGTTGAAAGATGGAAGTGCTGTTTTTCCCCTTTTAAGATTAATAGAGCTTTAAAAGTCTAATAAAAGCTGGTGCTTATGTCCTCAAAACATGTTTTTCTCATGACCAAAAGTTTGTATATATGCATGCTCAGTTGTGTCTGACTCTTTGCGACCCCATCAACTCTGTCCTGCCAGGATCTCTGTCCATGGAATTTTCCAGGCCAAGAATACTAGAGTGGGTTGCCATTTCCTAATACAGGGGCTCTTCCTGATCCAGCAATCGAACCTGTGTCTCCTTGATTGGGAGATTAATTCCTTACACTGCACCACCTGGGAAGTCAAAAAATTTGTCTATTTTATCTTTTATCTCCTCATCTCTCCCTCGCTACAGCCCCAGACAACCACCAATATATACTGTTTCTGTGAAATTCATTGAAAAAAATATTCTTCATGTAAGTAATAATATCCATTATGTGTTTTTCTTTCTGGCTTATTTCAGTTAGAATGATGTCCTGCATGTTCATTCATGTTGTTGCAAATGGCAGGATTTCCTTATCTTTAATGGCTGAATCATTACATGCATGTATAGATATAGATGTATGTGTATAGATATAGATGTATGGATGTATGTATTACATTTTCTAAGTCCATTCATCCTAGCTTACTTCCATATCTTGTCTGTTGTGAACAATGCTGCATTGTACTTGGTATTGAAGATATCTCTTTGAGATATTCCTTCCCTCTGGATGTATACCCATAATTGGAATTGCTGGATCATATGGAAGCTCTATTTTTAACTTTTAGAGGAATTATTTGCTGTTTTCCATAGTGGCTGCACCAGTTTACATTTCCTGTAACAGTGAAAAGTGGTTTTCTTTTCTTTGCATCTTTGCCCACACATATTTCATGTCTTGTTGATAACAGACATCCTAACAGATATGAAGTGATATCTCATTATGGTTTTGCTGATCTTTTAAAATTTATTAAGACTTGTTATCTAACCTATTATCTATCTGGGAAAATGTTCTGTGTGAGCTTGGGAAGAATGTGTATTCTGCTGCTTTGGGGTGGAATGATCTGAATATGAATATATCTGTTAGGTGTATTTATTTGGTGGAAAGTGTAGTTCAAGTCCATTGTTTCATTATTGATTTTATGTGTGAATGATCTATCCATTGTTGAAAGTGGGGTATTGAAATCCCCTATTGTTATTGCATTGAGGTCTATTTTTATCTTCAGTTCTGTTGGCTAATAAACATATGAAGAGATGCTCAACCTCACTCATTATTAGTGAAATGCAAATCAAAACTTCAATGAGATATCACTTCACCCCAGACAGAATGACCATAATCAAAAAATCCCAAAACCACAGTTGCTGGAGAGGGTATGGAGAAAAGGGAACCCTTCTATACTGCTGGTGGGAATGTAAATTCATACAGCCACTATGGAGGACATTATGGAGATTCCTGAAGAAACTAGGAATAAGGGATTAGATCTGATAGAGTGCCTGAAGAACTATGAATGGAGGTTTGAGACATTGTACAGGAGACAGGGATCAAGACCATCCCCAAGAAAAAGAAATGCAGAAAAGCAAAACTGCTGTCTGAGGAGGCCTTACAATAGCTGTGAAAAGAAGAGAAGTGAAAAGCAAAAGGAAAAAGGAAAGATATACCCATGTGAATGCAGAGTTCCAAAGAATAGCAAGGAGAGGTAAGAAAGCCTTCCTCAGTGATCAGTGCAAAGAAATAGTGGAAAACAATAGAATGGGAAAGACTAGAGATCTCTTCAAGACAATTAGAGATACCAAGGGAATATTTCATGCAAAGATGGGCTCAATAAAGGACAGAAATGGTATGGACCTAACAAAAGCAGAAGATACTAAGAGGTGGCAAGAATACACAGAACTGTACAAAAAAGATCTTCATGACCCAGATAATCATGATAGTCTGATCACTCACCTAGAGCTAGATATCCTGGAATGCAAAGTCAAATGGGCCTTGGAAAGCATCATTATGAAGAAAGCTAGTGCAGGTGATGGAATTCCAGTTGAACTCTTTCAAATCCTAAAAGATGATACTGTGAAAGTGCTGTACCCAATATGCCAGCAAATCTGGAAAACTCAGCAGTGGCCACAGGACTGGAAAAGGTCAGTTTTCATTATAATCCCAAAGAAAGGCAATGCCAAAGAATGCTCAAACTACTGCACAGTTGCACTCATCTCACATGCTAGTAAAGTAATGCTCAAAATTCTCCAAGCCAGGCATCAACAGTACATGAGCCATGAACTTTCAGATGTTTAAGCTGGTTTTAGAAAAGGGAGAAGAATCAGAGATCAAATTCCCAACATCCGCTGGATCATGGAAAAAACAAGAGAGTTCCAGAAAAACATCTATTTCTGCTTTATTGACTTTGCCAAAGCCTTTGACTGTGTGGATCACCACAAACTGTGGAACATTCTGAAAGAGATGGGAATACCAGACCACTTGACCTGCCTCTTGAGAAATCTGTATGCAGGTCAGAAAGCAATAGGTAGAACTGGACATGGAAAAGAAGTATGTCAAGGCTGTATATTGTCACCTGCTTGTTTAACTTATATGTAGAGTACATCATGAGAAATGCTGGGCTAGAGGAAGCACAAGCTGGAATCAAGATTGCAGGAAGAAATATCAATCACCTCAGATATGCAGATGACACCACCCTCATGGCAGAAAGTGAAGAACTAAGGAGCCTCTTAATGAAAGTGAAAGGGGAGAGTGAAAAAGTTGGCTTAAAAATCAACATTCAGAAAACTAAGATCATGCCATTTGGTCCCATCACTTTATGTCAGTAGATGGGAAACAGTGGAAAGAGTGACAGGTTTTATCTTTTTGGGCTCCAAAATTACTGCAGATGGTGACAACAGCCATGAAATTAAAAGATGCTTACTCCTTAGAAGGAAAGTTATGACCAACCTAGACAGCATATTAAAAAGCAGAGACATTACTTTGCCAACAAAGGTCCGTCTAGTCAAGGCTATGGTTTTCCAGTAGTCATGTATGGCTGTGAGAGTTGGACGATAAAGAAAGCTGAATGCTGAAGAATTGATGCTTTTGAACTGTGGTGTTGGGGAAGACTCTTGAGAGTCCTTTGGACTGCAAGAAGATCCAACCAGTCCATCCTAAAGGAAATCAGTCCTAAATATTCATTGGAAGGACTGATGTTGAAGCGGAAACTCCAATTCTCTGGCTACCTGATGCGGAGAACTGACTCACTGGAAAAGACCCTGATGCTGGGAAAGATTGAAGGTGGGAGGAGAAGGGGATGACAGAGGATAAGATGGTTGAGTGGTATCACCGAGTCAATGGACGTGAGTTTGAGTAAACTCTGGCAGTTGGTGATGGACAGGGAGGCCTGGTGTGCTCCAATCCATGGGGTCACAAAGAGTCAGATATGAGTGAGCAACTGAACTGAAGAACATTTGTGATCGAAGGGAAGAGGTCATAATATCGACATGAACAAAAGTTTGGAGGAAGGTTATTCCAACCTTCATGAATAACTGTGAGGGGTTCAGAAGGGGGAGACAGAGGATGAGATGGTTGGATGGCATCACTGACTCAGTGGACATGAGCTTGAGTAAACTGCGGGAGTTGGTGATGGACAGAGAGGCCTGGTGTGCTGTAGTCCATGGGGTTGCAAAGAGTCAGACGTGACTGAGCAACTGAACTGAAAACCACCATATGACCAAGCAATACCACTTCTAGGCATATACCCTGAAGAAACCAAAACTGGAAAAAGACACATGTACCCCAATGTTCATTGCAGCACTATTTACAATAGCCGAGACATGGAAGCAGCCTAGATGTCTGTCAACAGATCAATGGATAAAGGAGCAGTGGTACATATATACAATGGAGTAGTACTCAGCCATGAAAAGGAATGAATTTGAATCAGTTCTAATGAGGTGGATGAACCCAGATCCTGTTATACAGAGTGAAGTTAAGTCAGAGAAAAACAAGTATCTTATATCAACACACATATATATGGATTCTGGAAGGATGGGATGCACAAATCTATTCTCAGAGCAGGAATGGAGATGCGGACTCAGAGAACAGACTTGTGGAGAAGGGTGGGGGAGAAGAGGGAGAGGGTGAGATGAATGGAGAGAGCAGCATGGATGATATACACTCACATATGTAAATAGGTAGCCAATGGGAATTTGTGTATGCCTCAGGAAACTCAAACAGGGAATCTGTAATAACCTAGAGGAGTGGGAATGGGCAGAAGGTGGGAGAGAGATTGAAGAGGAAGGGAATATATGTACACCTATGGTTAATTCATGTTGATATGTGATAGAAATCAAAGCAATATTGTAAACCAATCATCAATAAATTGAAAATAAATATTTTTTAAAAAGTTAAAAGTCAACACCAGCTTTATACATAATGGCTAAAAACCAGTAACAATTTGGATATCCTCCAACAGGTTAATGGTTACACTGTGGTATGTCCACAGCTTGGAATACAACTCACAATTAAAAAGGAATCAATTTTTAAAAAATAGTTTAATATGTTTAGATGCTCCAATATTGTGTGTCTATATATTTACAATTGTTACTTCCTCTTGCTAAATTGTAATTTATCAAGAGGAAGTAACTTCTTTATAAGTGTATAATGTAAATACAATTACAATCGTAAATACAATTATAATGTAATTGTATAATGATCTTCTTTTAAAATAAAAAGTTTACTGCTGCTAAATTTGCTACTAGCCTTATCTGGGTTCCCTTGTATGTGATTAGTCTTTTTTCTCTTGCTTGCTTTTGAAATTCTATTTTTGTCTTTGATTTTGGAGAGTTTGATTATAATATATTTATGTGAAGATCTCCTTGTGTTGAATCTATCTGGAGATCTTTGAGCCTCATGTACCTGTGTGGCTGTGTATTTCCAACAGATTTAGGAAGCTTTCAACTATTATTCCTTTAAATAAGTCTTCATTTCCTTTCTCTCTTCTTCTTTTGGAACTCCTATAACACTAATATCATTTTCTTTGATGGTATGCCATAATTTATGTCAGTTTTCCTCTTTCGTTCGTAGTTCTTTTTTTCTTTGCTGTATAATGTTGAGAGATCTGTATTCAAGTTCTCAGATTTTCTTTTCTTCTGTTTGATTGAGCATGCTGTTGAAGATCTCTATGTCATGTTTCATGGTATTCATTATATTCTTTAGTTCTATAAATTCTGTTCAGTATTTTTAAAAAATCATTTATATCTCTTTGCTGAACATCTTATTTTGTTCACACATTATTTTTCTGAGTTCTTTGACTTGTCTGTCTGTATTTTCTTGACCCTTGAGTTTCTTGAAAATAATTGTTTGAATTCTTTTTTTCTGGCAACTCAGAGGTTTCCATTTCTTTGAGGTCAGTCACTGGAAAATTATTATTTTCCATTCGTGGTATCATGTTTTTTGCTTTTTCACGCTTCTCATGGCTTTGCATTTATACGTGTGAATTTAAGGGAGCAGTTGCCTCTTTCAGCCTTTTATGAATTGACTTTGATGGGGCAAGACTTTCCTTGAAGTTGAATACAGAAGCACAGAGACACAGTTCAGTGTCTCTCATGTCTGGGATGCCACCGAGGCAGGGTCTCTTGAGTATCTCCCTCAGCTAAAATCATCTTCTGCTAAAACTTCTGGAGTTTCCTGTGGTCAAGTCTGCAGAGGTTCTCTGAATGGCAGTGTTAGCTAGGGCTCTCAGTGTCATCCTCAGAGGTGAAGACTGCTGGGGTCCTTTTGCTCCCTTTTATTCTCTTGGGGTGGATATTTTATTTGAGGTTATCCCTGTTCGCCCCAGGTCTGGTGTGCTGTCTCTCAGTGCAGAAGTGGAGCTATGGTTGCAGGATCAGGTGATTGTAGAGCTACCGTGGCACCTGGATCCTGGGACAGAGATGTATTTTTTATGGTGGTGATATTGGTGTCTGAGGTGCAGGCCTATGCCCATCTCCTATGGAACCAGGGTCTGCATCTCTGGGACTCAGGGCAGTGGTCTTGGCCTCGTGTATGTGTGTGTGTGTTGGGGAGACCAACAGGAGCCCAGGCCTGGGATGACAGGTACAGCAGTGTCTTTGGCCCAGGGTTGGGGCAGGGTGCAATACCAGGAGGACCTGGGAGTGGTGGGTCAGAGTCCCAACTCTGGTCCCCCGGAGGGTGGAGTTGGATATAGTAGCAGCTTGGCTTTTCGGATGGGAGGTCAGTGCCACAACCTCCTGTGGGTGGGCAAGAGCTACCACAGTACAGCCCAGTGATGGCAGGACAAAACAATGACTTACAACCCCAGGGGCTGGATACAGAGAAGCCCTAGTGCCCTTCCTCACCTGTGTCATGACAAATCAGAGCCACAGCTAGAACCTTTGGGTTGGGGCACAAAGCTGCAGTGGCACAGCCCAGGCACAGCCATGAGTTATGATCCACAGTGGGCAGTCACAGAACAGTAAGTAGCATGACCCTGGTGATGGTCCCATTAAAGCCTCATGTCAGGACCCAGAGATGGAGAGACAGCAGCAGCAGCTCAGTCCCAGTGATACAGGTCAAAGCAGTGACTTAGGACCTGGGTCTGCAACTATGACACTAAATGCGTAAGCATCAGCAGTGCCGCCTTGGTTACTGGGAGTCCAAGCCTGACTTGAGCCCCAGAGGGTTGTTACAGAGAAGCAGCAGCTCTGGTCCCTGGAGGACCGGGAGGAGACACATCGGTATGGGCTCTGGGCAGCTCTATCAACTGGTTGAGACCGTGGGATCCTCGGGTAGCAAATGCTGCTGATGTTCATGACCTCCTTTTCCCTGTGGGGTGAAATCTCTCCCAGTGGATCGCTCCTGGTGCCAAGCTGCTTTGGATTTGGGAAGGTGATGATGCAGGTAAGATGCTTCCTACATTTTTCTGTGCAGCCATCCTTGGGTTTTGAGCTCTGTAGGGTTTCTGCTGTGTTTCACCATAGTCCTGAGCTTCCCAAGAGCTATTTTTTGTTGATTCGTAATTGTTTACATACTGTTTTTGTGGAAGAGATGAGCATTGCAGTCCTCTAGCCCTCCCTCTAGGCCTCAATCTTTCTGACATCATCGTCTTAATAATTTTAAATGTAAAAAGTTATCAACATCAAAAATTATAACTAAAATTCTATTGTCTAGTGAAAGCCAAGAAATTTCCCCATTGTTTCTTTTTAATTGCACTATAATTACATTGATTCAAATGTTGTTGAAAATAAATGACTCACTAATAAGGATCTTAGAAAATTTTTATTCTATCAAGATTTTTTCAGTGATGATAGTTCTTAATGACACTTGACTAATATCTTTTTGCAGGATATTACACTCATTACAGCAAAATAGATCAACAAATAGTCTGTGCAACTATGACCTTAAATAGATAAACCATTGGGAAAAAGTCTGATAAATTCAACTGCGTTAAGAAAATTGTCATGCTAATACCCTGATGAGAAAATTCAAAAGATAATTTGGGGAAACACTTTTTAAAGTTCCTACCAAAGCCAAAGTGATAGTTTCTTTAAATAATCCCTAGAAATCAATAGGAAATGGACCAATACCTCCTTACAAAAGTAAGCAAAGAATAAGAGCCAATGGCTTACAGAAGCGGAAGTGCAAATGGCTCTTAAACACAAACAGTACATAAAAGAATTATAAAACACGCCGAAACACCAATTTTCACCTGTTAAATTAGCAAAACTCTAAACAGTAGTAATAAAATCATGTCTGTGGATAAAATAAACCCGTGACTTTGGTAATATAACTTTATACAGTCTCTATATAGGCAAAGTCGAGAGAAATTATCTAAATTATGAATCCATATGCCCTCATCCCAGAACTCTGACATCCTGGAAATAAGTGTCCTTCCTGTGTGCTAGGAAATGAAGGAGAGTCATTACAGCAGAAGAGCAAAAACTAGAGGCATCCTAACTTTTATCCACAGGGTTCTGAGTAAATACAGAGCACTGGACTGGGCACTACTCTAAAAATGAACAAGATACCTCCATATGTATTTTTAAAATTTTCAGTACTTGCATGATTTTTTTAAAATTTATTAACTGGAAAATGGGTGCTTTAGAATATTATGTTGGTTTCTGCCATACAGCAACATGACTGAGCCTAAGTATACATATATCCTCTCCACCACCATCTGCTCGTCTAGGTCATCACAGAGCATCGAGCTGAGCTCCCGGTGCTGTCTGTTTTATACATGGTAGTTGGATGTATGTCAGTGCTACTCTCTGTATGTATTAATGTTGAAAAATCTCCAAAATATGTACTGAGAATGGAAAGGTTCAGGACAGTGTATAGTGATTTTGTAGAATAGTAGGAAAGTTATACACATCTGTATATCCATACTCATATACATAATTTTTTATATAAAATGTACCTATATATGTGTATAGGTGTTTATATACACTTATATGAAAGCATATGTGCTTTCATTGAATGAAATATTTCTAGAAATATTATAGGAAACTGAATATACTTTTTGTCTTCAGGGAAGGGTACGAGGTGGCTGAAGAGACGGTTGGAAGGGTGACTTTTCTCTATTATCTTTACAGAGTTTAGAGTTTGGATAATGTAAATATATTACTTAGCCAGAAAATAAGTGAAATATGTATTTAAAATAGCATAGAAATAAAATATTAATATGGCTCCTGCAGTTCATTTGGGTATGTTTGGTAGTTATTTGCCAAGTTGTGTTGAATACAAGAAAATTTATTGGACTCACAGAGCACTATTATTTTTTTCTTTCCCTTTTTAAAGACTGAATCGGGTCTTATCCTGCAAATAGAATAAAATAAGTGGGTCATCTCTTTTGGTGTCGATATGTTTACTCTTTTTTTTTTTTCACCTCTTGTCTTGTTTTTTCTTCTGATACATTAGGCAAAGCAGGGGCAATGCTCAAATACATGAGTGACAGCTTGTCACTGGAAAAGTTCATTGTGGGAATTTTTATGAGTTTATGACATCTTTGTTAATAAGCACTTAAAATGAACATCTGACAAGATGTTAACAGAGGGATGCTGTGAACTAGAGTGCAACTGGAGCTATTTCATATGCATGTGTTTTCAAGGTAACTGAACATCTTCTGTATATTATGCAAAATGTATTTCGTTTTGCATATTCCATGTAGTAATTCTTGTCATTGGTCTGGTCACTTTTTATGCTGCCGCTGTGCTTTCGCTGAGGTGAAGGAGAGGTTCTCTTGAGACCAGAGAGACAATCTTTTTTACTTAGGATCCTAAAATGGTGGTTTAGCTTTCTTAGTTCACTAATTGCCTCCCAGTTATTCTTTACTGGGTAACAGACCACCTCAAAGCTTCGTGGCTTAAACAAAGTCGTTTATATAACTCATGATTTTCTGGGTAAGGATGTTAGGAAGGGCTGGCCTGTGTGGTTTGGTTTGGATCCAGAGCTGGGGCTGGAAGATCCATTTCTAAGATGGCTTCCTCACTCACGTGTGTGGCGTCTCAGCTCTCTGTGGCCCCTCTCCCTCCACACAGCATCTTGTCCTAGCAGCTCTCTCTGTGGCTGTGATTCCCACAGTGTGTTGGTGTCCAGGTAGTCACTGTGCTCTGGCAGCTGATTTCCAAGGGACCGAAGTGAGAGCTTGCCTGTCTCCTTCGGGCTGGACCGGAAACTACATTGCGTCACTTCCGGCCAGTTCCGTTATCCAATGAAGTCACGGGGTCTGCCCAGATTCAAGGGAAGGGAACACGGACGCGAACTCTAGGTAGAGGGCGTATCAAAGAGTTTTGAGGCCAGTTCCTTTTGAAGAACTTGGACAAGATATTGAGGGATCTGTCGGGAACTTTTTGAATGTCATCATTCAGCTCAAACCCCAGAGAGTGGCTTCTTTCCTCCTTAGCAAGTAACCTGAGCTTCTGGGCCAAGTCAACGCAACTTAACTTACTTCTTTCTTTAAAAAAAGTTTTATTGTGGTAAGGTTGGAAGGCATCAGCGACTTAATGGACACGAGTTTGAGCAAGCTCCGGGAGTTGGTGATGGACTGGGAGGCCTGGCGTGTTGCAGTCCATGGGGTCTCAGAGAGCAGACATGACTGAGCGACTGAACTGAGCTGAACTGAAAAGTCACATATTATAAAACATTATTGTAGCCGTCTGTAACTGTACAGTGAATGCCCTAAGTAGATTCACATTGTTGTGCAACTTTTTAAACACTTAACTCCCCATTCTCCGTCCCCATCACCCCACCTGGCGCCTGGCATCCACCAGTGTACTTTCTGACTATGAATTTGACTCTTCTGGGTACCCCGTCTAAGTGGAATCAAACAGTATTTGTCTATACCTAATATATATTGAAATGCCTTTTTCAGGTTAACTTAATACATGTCCTACAAACAGATTGTACTTTCCCCTCCGTGTTATGCAGTAGGTGAACTTTCTTTATCTTGTTAGGAAGTACCTGCCCCGATGAGAACGCGGAGCATTGTGAGTCAGTCTCTGTTCTTCCTCTCCATTCCCGCAGTCTGTAACCTGACCCTCAATCTCAGAGCTGCGCTTTCTCTTTCCTGATAAAAAGCCTTTTAAAAATAGCTTCCGTGGTCTTCCATCTTGATATGCCAAGCAGATTGAAGTAGCCGCCGAGAACCTTGTAATGCAATGCCCTCATCAGCAGGACCAGGAAGCTTGTTTCCAGTTCCTTAGCAAACTTGTTACTTAGCCAGTGTGCGTGTATGCTTTGGGTCTGTGTCTGTTTTCCCAGCACCATGCAGCTCTAAGAACATGGTCAGTGCTGACTGTAATAGCTGTGGAAATAGATGGTGATCAACAATTTTTCTTTGTTTCAACTTCTATGATCCTAACCCACCTTTTTCACTGTGTACTACCTCTATTTTGACTCCCTTTATATCTTGTCTAGTTCATGCACAGTCTCCTAATTGTCTTCCCTGATACCAGTCTTGCCTCTCTTCTGTCCTGTTCTTCACATGGTTACCAAAGTGAGCATCCTGATGTGAAAATCGGGTTCGCTTCACTTGAATTTCTGTAATGACTCAGTTGTCACCAGAGTAAAGTCAAATAACTTCCAAGCCTCTGAATGATTGGCCCCACTTTCCTTGAGCCTCATTATGATCGAGTTCCCCTTCTCACCTGTTGTTCCAACTACAGGGTCTCCTTTTGGCCCTTAGTGTGTGCATGCTAAGTCACTTCAGTTGTGTCCCACTCTGTGTGACCCAATGGGCCACAGCCCTCCAGGCTCCTCTGTCCATGGGATTCTCCAGGCAAGAATACTGGAGTGGGTTGTCATGTCCTCTTCCAGGGGATCTTTCCAACCCAGGAATCAAACCTGCGAATCTTGGCTCTTGGATTGGCAGGTTGGTTCTTGACCACTAGCATCACCTGAGAAGCCCTTAGTATGTGCTGCTTTTTCTTGACTGTAAGCTTTCTTCATGATGCTCTTCTGCCTGCATTTCTCTCCCCTTCTTTTGTTTTTTTCCCCATTTTTAATGGGAAAGTTTTAACCCTGAACTACTCCATTTTGACTGAGTTTTACCCCTGAATCATTCCATTTTAACTATCATTTTCTTATGAAGCATTCTCAAGCCTGTGATACACATGCTTATGTGCAGTGACAGTCATTCTTGCTGTCTTTAGAAGCTGGTACTGCACCTATCTTTTGGTGTTACTGTGGAGCTGATATCACTTTAAGCCTTTGTTGAGTTAAGTGGAACCTGGGTTTTTATATGAATCAGTTAAAAACTAACCTGTTACAAATCATGATTGGTTATGAATATATAAGATACAGGTAGAAAATGGACCTAGGGATTATAAGTCTCTTTAAGCAGAAACTTTATTTCTGTTTGAATGCTCATATTTTTGTTTGCTTTTTACGTTCTTGCTTTTACACTTAGTGACGGTCTGAACATGTCTGGGATCCTTTTTTTTCTTTTCTTTTCTTCTTGCACTTGGGCTATCAATGCTCTTGAAACAGAAATTATTTACACAGCTACCAGCTTCCATATTTTTGCCCAAAATCATGGGATGAGGTTCTCTTCTGACTTTGTTGCCCCTTTGGAATGCACATCTCATTGAATGTATCTTCATTTGTGGACATTTACAGGGACTTCCCACATGGCATAGTGATAGAGAATCTGCTTGCCAATCAGGAGACACAGGGAGATTCAAGTTCGATCCCTGGATCAGGAAGATCTCCTGGAGAAGGGAATGGCAACCCACTCCAGTATTCTTGCCTGGAAAATTCCATGGACAGAGGAGTCTGGCGGGCTACAGTCTATGGGATCGCGAACAGTCGGACATGATTTAGCAACTAAGCAAAAGCAAAATTACTAAAGCCTTTTTGGGTCATGTGGCAATCATCTGTAAACTCTATTTTTTGATTGAGATGTTCTGGTGAATTGATTTATTACTATTTGTTATGTGTATTATCAAGTTTTAAAAAAAATACAGTACAGTATCACCAGGTCTCTCCTTTCTTTCAATTCCTACCTTATGGCCCTTATCTTTTCTGGTCCCTCAGCACTGAGTTCAGTAGCTTCTTCAAAGATGCCCTACATTACATTCATTAAGTGGATGTGTTTCTAATGATCTTCCATGATGATTCAGAGAGTTAGGATGGGTTCTAAAATGATGAATACCAATTATCATTATATCATAAAAGCTTGGAAGTGAGGGTTAATGGAGAGTTTCTGTACATTAGCTGATTCTCTGATCACTTTCCTTTTTTTTTTCCCCTGAATTAGCTGAAATTATTCTAGTTTGTCTGTGAACTCAAATACTAACTGCATTGCAAATGCGGTTTGTTCTAGGATTATTATTATTTTTTTTGTGTCCCTGCACCATTCCCAGCTTCTCACTGTGTCCTTGAAGTCTCTCTGCAGTGCATTTATCAAGCCCAGGTCAGTGGCCATGTTATCTCGTAAGGTCCCTATATCAGAGTTGTCTCCTGTTTCCTCTGACATATAAATGTATCTATCCTTTCCAAACGGTAGTAACATGTTGAATTCCTATAACTCACACCGGAAGCTTTCTCTTCTGTTGGGAGTGCTTTAATTAGAGGCTCTGTTACCCTAAATTTTGTGGAATGCATCTTCCTTTGAAGTAGCTTTCGCCATCTTCATTAAATCAGTCAGGGGAGATGTGGTCTCTGATACTGGGCTTTGCTGAACTGCTGATGGGCTTGATGTTCTTGGCGTTTTCCCTGGAATGCTGAGTGCGTTGAAGGATTTTACAATCTGTCTTGTTTAGTGCGCTGTCTATAGGTTACCAATTATTAGTCAGAAAGGAAATTGTCTTCTCTGTTCCATGTATCTGAGTCTTAACCGCAGCTCTGTTAGAAGTCAAGTATGTGCATTTCTGAATTCAAACTACTAATTTCTGCTCTCTTGAGTATATATTTCAGGAATATGGAAGACTTGTGGCCATGATAGTAGATCTAAACTGTGGCTATGGTCACATGAATATATATTCCAAGAAAAGATATGAAATTGACAATGTAGGTTTTTAAAACCCCAACTGTAGCTACTGACAATCATTTAAAACTCCTGTGTTTTCTGGTTAGTCTCTTCAAATGGCAGGCTTATGATTGGGACTATTGCAGAATTGCTATTGCTTTGGAAACTTCTATTTTTCTACAAGTTGCTTTAAAAATATTTCTTTAAAATAATACACTGTCCAACATCAAAAACACATTTGGACTCTTTTTTTTCCAAAAAGAAAGTAAGTTTAATGGATCTTCAAATATCTGAGAACTAGCATGTTTGCCAGGATCATGATAAATGGTATGTAGGTACTGGAGGAGTTTTAGGGTAGTTGCAAATATTAAACAAGATTCAGTCTTTTGCATAACAGAATGTAAAAAGTTTTGGACAAGGAGGGGACCTGAGTTCTGGTCTGGGCTCTGCTTGAGTATTTCTCACTTTCTTTTTTTATTATGCATTTTTGGCCGTGAGCACATGGAGGATGTGCTTACTTCCCTAACTAAGAATCGAACCGAGGCCCCCTGCATTGGAAGCATAGCATCTTAACCACTGGCCCACTAGGGAAGTCTGTTAATTTTTTTTTTTTCATTGAAGTATAGTTGCTTTACAATGCTGTGTTAATTTCCAGTGTACACAACAGTGATTCAGATATACACACACATATACATAGTCTGACTCTCTGTGACCCCATGGACTGTAGCCCGCCAGTCTCCTCTGTCCTTGGAATTTTCCAGGCAGGATGCTGGGGTGAGTTGCCATTTCCTACTCCTGGGGATCTTCTCTACCCACGGATCGAAACTGTGCTTCGTGCATTGGCAGCTGGGTTCTTTACCACTGAGTCACCTGGGAAGCTATATTTCAGATTCTTTTCCATTATAGGTTACTACAAAATGTTGAGTATGGTTCCCTGTGCTCTGCAATAGGTGCTTGTTGGTTGTCAATTTTATATGTAGTGGTGTGTGTATGTTACTCCCAAACTCCTAACTTATCCCTCCTTCTTCTCCCCCTTTGCTAATCATAAACTTATTTTCTATATCTGTGGTTCTATCTCTGTTCTGTAAAGAGATTCATTTGTATCTTTTTTCTCACTTCCTTTTTCTTATATGAATATTCTCATCTCTCCCTGTTTCTGTCTCCTTTGTGGTCTAAAGTAGCCGGACTGGATGTTATCTAAGACCTAACTTATGAAACCTGATGGCTAGCCTTGATTTTAACAGGGACAGTAAGCAAATAAGGCGATAAATAGGGCCATTGGATCTTATGTTATCAGACCATGTAACCTCTAGGGAACAAGAAACGTTTAGGACAGACTCACAAGGAATTAGCCACTTATCCCAGTGTCTTCAAGATGCCAACTCTGAGTGTTAAGAAGTCAGCACAATGGACTGATTTCTTTCAGGTGGGATAGTGAGTGTTGTTAATATAAGGAGCAGAGAGCATAGAAATGCAGAGATGTGTGAAAGGGTCAGTAGCTTGCAGCCTGTGGCATCTATGCAGGAAGTAATTTGGGTTCTCAGAATGGCTTGTGCAAGCTTCTTTCCTTTAACAGAACTGAAATTTTCCAGTCTTGACCATTATTCCCAGTATTATGAGTCTTAGTAACAGCTTTAACTAGCCATCTGTTTTAGTCATTTTTGTTTGTTGTTGTTAAATTAGACCTGTGATGCCACTCTGCGTAGGACAATCCAAATTAGTAAAAGTTATTTCCAAAAATACGAGATTATCATATGAAGTGAAGTCAGACAGAGGACAGATATCATATGATGTCACTTACATGTGAAATCTGCAAAAAAAAAAAAAAAAAGGCAAATGAACTTATTTCCAAAACAGAAATTTATAGACACAGAACACAAACTCAGTTACCAAAGAGGGTGGCAGGTTGGGGATAAGGGCATATATTAGAAGTTTGTGATTAACACGTGCACACTACTGTATATAAGATAGATAAACAACAAAGACCTGCTGTGTAGCACAGGAAACTGTACTCAATGTCTTATGATATTGAGTACCTATAGTGGAAAAGAATCTGAAATAGAATATACGTGTAACTAACTCTCTTTGATATACACTTGAAACACAACATTGTAAAATAACTATACTTCAGTTAAGACAGAAACCAAAAAACTATATGTGGGTCATATGTTGAATACATATTATATATTGTATTTCATTCTAAGGCGTATGTTTTAATCTCTGAATTTGAAATGTTTATTATTGATGACATTTTCTAGTTAAAATGGGCAAAACACTTACCTTCAGGGGTAAATAAAATACAGGTGCATCTTGCAATCAATGATAGCTTAGATTTGATGGATTATGGTATTTACCTTTATCACCAGTCATGAAATCAGTCACTTTATTCAAGCAACATTCATAGTGAAGTAGGGATAGAAAACCTTCGTAAATGTATTCGGGATGTTGGGCATGGAAGGATTTCAGTAAACTTTTCACACGTTGCAATTGAGAATTGAGTCACTATTGGAGGTTGGTCCCCTGTAGCCTTGTTTGCTTATTTTACTATCTACTAGAAAGTTTCTTTTTAATGGAATTAGAAATCTTGAAGTAAATGGGTTTCCCTTTTGCAAATGCACTCCTTTATAAGAAAGTAGGTGTAAAAGCACTTAGTCCAGAGCCCATAATGAATGGCAACCATAAAGTGCCTTCTGGGTAAGAGCACTTTCTGGCTAAGTGTATGGGTTTAGCGTTTTCACATTCAGTCTTCAGTGAGGGTGGCCATCTCTCACCAGAAGCAATGAAGGGCCACACTTCAGTGGATGAAACCAGGGAAGAATCTCTGTCTTACAAATGACTGGGCCACTGTGACAGTGGAAATAACTAGGCTCTAAGGCATATGTTATTTTTGAATTTTCCATTTTGAAATATTTTAAGATTCACAGAAGAGTGACAAAAACAGATTTGCTGTAAACCCTGCTCTCAACTTCCCCAAACTAACATTAAAAAAAAATGCAGCAATCTAAATCATGACATTAACCTTGATCCACGATTATTTTCTTCCTTTTAAAAAAATGTTTTCACCATATTTTTATTGGAGTTTATCTTTTAGACTATTGTGTTAGTTTCAGGTATACAGCAACGTGATTCAGTTATAGATCTATGTGTATATATCTATTCTTTTTAGATTCTTTTCCATTATAGGTTTTGTTGTTGTTGTCCAGTTACCCATTCCTGTCCGACTCTTTGCGACCTCATGGATAGCAACACGTTAGGCCTCCCTGTCCTTCACCATCTCTTGGAGTTTGCCCGAGTTCATGTTCATTGCATCAGTGATGCCATCAAGCCCTCTCATTCTCTGATCCCCTCTTTTCCTTCTGCCCTTGATCTTTCCCAGCATCATTTTCCAATGAGTTATCTGTTCGCATCAGATAACCAAAGTACTGGAGTTTCAGCTTCAGCATCAGTCCTTCCAGTGAGTATTCGTGGTCGATTTCCCTTCAGGCTTGCTGGGTTAATCTCTTTGCTGTCCAGGGGACTTTCAGAAGTCTTCTGCAGCATCACAGTTCAAAGGCATCAGTTCTTTGGTGTTCTGCCTTGTGTATGGTCCAGCCCTCACAACCGTATGTGACCACTGGGAAGACCATAGCCTTGACTATATGGACTTTTGTCAGCAGAGTTATGTCTCTGCTTTTCAACACAGTGTCTAGGTTTGTCATTGCTTTCCTGGGTGACAACAGGCAGCCCTGTGGTACTTCTTTTTCAATTTTGAACTAATCAGTTGTTCCAAACAGGGTTCTAACTGTTGCTTCTTGACCCATATACAGATTTCTCAGGAGACAGGTAAGATGGTCTGATATTCCCATCTCTCTAAGAACTTTGCACAGTTTGTCATGAGCCATACAGTCAAAGGCTTTTGCATAGTCGATGAAACAAAATTTTTCTGAAATTCCCTTGCTTTTTCTATAATCCAGTGAATGTTGGCAATTTGATCTCTAGTTCTTCTTCCTTTTCTAAACCCAGCTTGGATATCTGGAAGTTCTTGGTTTGCAAAATGGCAAAGCCTAGAATGCAGGATTTTAAGCATGACCTTACTAGCATGGGAGATGAGTGTAATTGTCCAGTGACAATTCTTTGGTCCAGCACATTCAAAGAATGCCCAGCACATTCTTTGGTGCTGCCTTTCTTGGAAATTGGGATGAGGATTGACCTTTTCCAGTCCTGTGGCCACTGCTGGGTCTTCCAGATTTGTGGACATAATGAATGCAAAACCCTGATGGCATCATCCTTTAGGGATTTGAATAGTTCTGCTGGAATCTCATGGCATCCATTAGCTTTATTAGCAGCAGTGCTTCTTAAGGCCTGCTTGACTTCCCACTCTAGTGTGTCTGGCTCTGGGTGACTGACCACACCATTGTAGTCATCCCGTTCATTAAGATCGTTTTGTACAGTTCTTCCATGTATTTCCTCTCTTCTTGATTTCTTCAGCATCTTCTAGGTCTCTACCATTTTTATCCATTATTTGCCCATCTTTGGGCAGAACACTCCCTTGAGGTTTCCAGTTTTCCTGAAGAGATCTTTGGTCTTTCCCCTTTTCTTGTTTTCTTCTATTATTAAAGTCTTCATTGAGGAACGCCTTCTTGTCTCTTCCAGCTGTTCTTTGAAACTCTGTGCTTTAATGGATGTGCCTTTCCCTCTCTCCCTTGCTCTTTCCTTCTCTTTGTTCTTTTGCAATTTATAAAGTCTCCTCAGATAACCACTTTGCCTTTTTGCTTTTCTTTTCCTTTGGAATTGTTTTGTTTGCCGCCTTGTGTACAGTATTATGGACCTCGGTCCATAGTTCTTCAGACGCACTGCTACCTAGATCTAGTCCCTTGAATCTATTTGTTGCCTTTACTGAAAATTCATACGGGATTTGATTTAAGTCATACCTAACTGGCCTAATGTGTTTCCCCGCTCTCTTAAGTTTAAGCTGATGATCTGAACCTCTGTCAGCTCCAGGTCTTATTTTTGCTCACTATATACAGCTTCTCCATCTTTGGCTAAAGAGGATAATCGATTTGATTTTGGTATTGACCATTTGGTGATGTCCATGTCTCTAGTGTTGTTGAAAGAGAGTATTTGCTATGACTAGTGCATTCTCTTGGCAGAATTCAGTTAGCCTTTGCCCTGCTTCATTTTCTTCTCCAAGGCCAAATTTGCCTGTTAATCCCAGCTATACCTTGACTTCCTACTTTTGCATTCCAATCCCCGATGATGAAAAGAACATCTTTTATTTTGGGCGTTAGTTCTAGGAGGTCTTCTAGGTCTTCATACAACTGATCAGCTTCTTGGGCATCAGTGGTAGGGACATAGACTTGAATTACTGTGATGTTGAATGGCTTGCCTTGGAAATGAACTGAGATCATTCCATCATTTTTGAGATTGTACAACCAAATACTGTATTTCAAATTCTTTTGTTGATTATGAGGGCTACTTCATTTCTTCTATGAGATTCTTGCCCCAAGTAATAGATGTAACGATCATCTGAATTAAGTTCACCCAATCCTGTCCATTTTAATTCGCTGATTGCTAAGATGTTGATGTTTATTCTTACCATCTCCTGCTTGACCATGTCCAGTTTTCTTTGATTCATGGATCTAACATTCCAGGTTCCTATACGATACTGTTTCTCGCGGCATCGGATTTTACTTCTGTCACCTGACACATCAACAGCTGAGCATCGTATCTGCTTTGGCCTAGCCGCTTCATTCATTCTGGGGCCGTTGGTAATTCTCCTCCATTCTTCCCCGGGAACATACTGGACACCTTCAGACCTGGGGGACTCATCTTTGGTGTCATATCTTCTTGGCCTTTTATAGAGTTCATGAGGTTCTCATGGCAAGTATACTGGGGTGGTTTGCATTCCCTCCTCCTGTGGATCACGTTTTGTCAGAACTCTCTGACAAATGACCCATCTGTCTTGGGTGGCCCTGCATGGCATGGCTCATAGCTTCGTTGAATTATACAAGCCCTTTTGTCATAAGAAGGCAGTGCTCCATAAAGGGGATAGGTTATTACAAGATGTTAAATACAGTTCCTGTGCTATACAGTGGGTCGTTTTATCTATTTTTTTAGATCCATATTATATTCTAATCCAGAGTTTATCATACCTTTTCTATTTTTTTCATACTATTTCTGTTAGCAGCCCAGGAATAAATGTTTCTGGCATTCTTGACTGTAAGGTTCTGTAGCTACTACTCATCTCTGCTGTTGAATAAGAGCATCTGTAGATAATACTTAGATGAATGCTAATAGCTTTATTTTAAAACTTTAATCATAAAAATAGGTGACCAGCTGGCCTTGGGCTTCCCTGGTGGCTCAGTTGGTAAAGAATTTGCCTGCAATGCAGGAGACCCAGATTCGATCCCTAGAATGGGAGGATCCCCTGGAGAAGGACATGGCAACCCGCTCCAGTATTCTTGCCTGGAAAATCCCATGAACAGAGGACCCTGGTGGGCTATAGTTCATGGAGTCACAAAGAGTCAGACATGACTGAGTGACTAATACTTTGCACTTCAGCCAGCCTTAGTTGGCCAACCCTCGAAATCCACACTTTTTTAAAAAAATTGACAATTTTCCAATGAATGACTTTTCTTTGGTACAGAGTCCAACCTCAGATCAGATGTTGCATGTCATTGTTATATCTCTTAGTCTCTTTAATTTGCAATAGTTTCTCGGTCTGATTTTATATTAGTAACCATAAAACATTTGAAACAGTGACCAGTTATTTTATAGTTTAGATATCAATCTGGGCTTTTGTGGTATTTCTTGCTATTCATATTTGGCTTATACTTTTTTTTTTTTTGGATCGTGCCACATGGCTTGTGGGATCTTAGTTTCCCAACTAGGGATTGAACCCAGGCCCTTGGTAGTGAAAGCATGGAGTTCAAACCCCTAGACGACCAGGGAATCCCTGGATTGTACCTTTTTTAGGAGCAACACAGAGGTCATAATTGTGACCTTTTCTGTGCTTTACCTCAGAAGGCCCATTGTGTCTATTTATCCCATTATTGGTGATGCTAATATGGGTCATTTGGTTATTAGCATGCCGTTTGCCACATTTTCCCATTGTTAAGGTTATTCTTTTTCTATCTGTAATTGAAATGTTACCAGTTTCCCTTTATGCTGTTCATTTGAAGCTGTGTACACATAATACTTCCGCCCATCAGTTTTAGTGTTCATTAAAGACTCCTTCCTCACACAATTATATTAATAATCTGTTGTGTACCAAGTGGTAGTTTTTAAGGTTTCATTATTTCTTCTACATTTGTAGGTTGAAATTTTATGGTAAGAATTTGCTTTTCCCTTTTTCCTTATTTGTTTGTTGGTTCATATTTTAATTTGAGCTGATGGATTCTTATTTTGGACTGAGTTCTTTTGCTGTCATGATTTGTATCGTTTTTCAAAACTACCCCAGATTTGACTGCTGGGAGGCCCCTGCAGTTAGTTGCTGTGTCCTTTTGAATGTCCCTGTCATTTCTTTAGGGGCTTTCCTATGTTATGACACCCCCAAGATGTTCCTGGCTCATCTTTTGTTTTCCTTCCTTCAGTCCTGGAATCAGGGCATTTTATCACAGAGTTCTGGTTCCTTTTTATACAAGAATAATACTCAGAAACCATGATCAAGAGTTAGGCATGGTATTGTCCTGGAGTGCCATTGGCTCCAAGCCCTCTCAGTGAACAGAGCTAGACAGTGAATGAGCAAAGTGTACATACATACACACACATCTGTATTTCTGTTTGTGTCTGCATGTCTGTATCATTATATAAAAGTCCGTGAGTTTATACCAATACCTCTTATATTGATCCAACATAACAGAATTCATCTTTTCCTTATTCCTTATTTGTAACAGCCTTCTTTTCCAGTGAGTAAGCTGGCTTTCATTATCCATGATATACTTAATTATATAATCAATCCTAGAATAATGCAAGATAGATTCAAAATTGCTAGCCTATATCCTTGTGAAAATAAATTTATTTTTGTGCAGTTCTTTGGTTTTTAAAAAATTATTGATGTATAGTTGATTTACAGTGTTGTGTTTAATTGCTGCTATACAGCAAAGTGACTCAGTTATACATGTATATATGCTTTTTCATATTCTTTCCCATTGTGGTTTAGTCACAGGATGTTGAATATAGTTGCCTGTGCTGTATAGTAGGACCTTGTTGTTTATCCATTGTATTTATTTATATAAGAGTCTGCAGTTGCTAATGCCAAACTCTCACCCATCCTTCCTCCACCTTTCTTGCCCCTTGGAAACCGCAAGTCTGTTCTCTATATCCATGGGTCTGTTTTTGTTTTGTAAGTATGTTCATTTGCGTGGTATTTTAGATTCTACTTGTAAATAATATCATATGGTATTTATCTTTCTTTTTCTCACTTACTTTCTTTAGTATGATAATCTCTAGTCCCAGCCACGTTGCTACAAATGGCATCATTTCATTTGTTTTAATGGCTGAGTACATTTATACACTGTCATATATCCAGCAAAAAAAAAATGTACATTTATATATTATATATAAGAAATGCACATACATTCATATTTAAAGGGTATTTTTTGTATGTAGCATTGTTTGTAATTGCAAAAAAATGGAAACAACCTCCATATGCCTACAGAAGAGAGAGACCAAATTAACCACTGTACATTGTACATTCACACAATGAAACGCTATGTAACCAAAACATAAATGAAGAAGATTTCTATGAACTGAATGGGAGAGAATTCTAAGACACATTGTTAACTAAAGGAAAAAATATACATAAGGAGTAGTTTGAAGAGAGGGTGTGAGCGAGAAACCCCTAGAGAACATTGTGTCTCCAACACCTTTTTCCCTACCATTTTTTTGTCCAAAATGTTTCCTTCAGAGGATTCTCTTTAGCTTGTAGTTTTCATACAAAAAATAAAAAGAGCCGATGTGAAGGGTGAAGTGATGATGCAGTAACATAGTTCCCAGTCACTCACAGTGCAGGAGGCAAAGTGCTGGGGAATTGCCCTTGGTCAAAGAGGAAAGGAAACATTCCTGCAGTACCCAGCTCTGAAGACATGGGGAAGGGATCTCTGGTGGGAAACAGAGTTGTTGTGTTAAGTATTGAGTTTTTCTTTCTAGACACCAGCTAGGTATAGGCAATGCTTTGCATGTACTTTACTGGGTAAAATAAGACATTAATGGACAAGTAACAGTACAGATGCCCTGATCTAAAACTTGAAATGTTTCAACTGTAGTTTATATTAATTAGTCAATGAAAGAACTATCCTCAGTTTGGGGGCAAGAAAATGTAACAAATATCATTGAATCTCTAGGCATAATAAGCCAGTGGAACAAGAACTGTATCATTTCACACTTTATTCACTACTCCCAAAATGGGATGCTTTTGGGTTGGGTGGGGAAGGAAAAAAGAGGAAAGAAGAGGTGACTCATACACGGGCTCCTAGGGCACTTGACCAAAATGTACTCACGCTTGGAATTAAATCGCCTTTTAATCAACCAATTGCATTTTTTCTCCTAAAACAGGCAGAGATGTAGTGTGTGGGAATGCACAGACTGGTACGGGAGACCCTCCATATCTGTGGGCTCCATGTCCAGGGTTCCTCATCCGTGGATTCCAAGGACCAACCGTATTTTTTCTCACTGTTTTTTCCTCTTACCTTTGCGCCTTCTTTGATGGAGATGCTAATGAACTTCTTCCACTTTTCCCTAATGTTCCATCTCCCTCTGGCTTCATGCTCATGCACTTTCCCTGCTTCCCTCCCCTGAGCGCACACACGAAATCACTCTTATTCTGACAGATTCTTCTCTGTCTTCAGCTTTCACTTAGATGACATTTCTCAGATAATTTTCCCCAAACCTTCAGGATAGGTGAGGTTTTTCTGTTACGTATTGTTTTGTCTGCTCTTCTGGAACTCTTCCTGTATTTACTTACATAAATGTTCATTTCCCCTTCTTCTAAGGTCTCTGAATACCAAAGCTCTGTCTGTCATCTGCCTCTGACTAAATCCCCCTAGAGCAGTATTTGGGCTTCCCTGGTGGCTCAGGGAAAGAAATGGCACCCCACTCCAGTATTCTTGCCTGGAAAATCCCATGGACAGAGGAGCCTGGCAGGCTGTAGTCAGTGGGGTTGCAAAGAGTTGGACATGACTGAGCAACGAACACTGGTGGCTCAGATGGTAAAGAATCCTCCTGTAATGCGAAATACCTGGGTTCGATCCCTGGGTTGGGAAGATCCCGTGGAGGAGGTCATGGCAACCCACTCTAGTATTCCTGCCCGGAGAATCCCATGGACAGAGGAACCTGGAGGGCTACAGTCCATGGGGTCACAAAAAGTATGGTACGACTGAGTGACTAAGCATAACACACAGCGATATTTACCACCCATCATATATTTACTGAGTGGAAGGATTCACAAATGGCCCAGCAATACAAGATGTGAGGTAATGTAAACCGTGGGTCCTCCTTCCCTTGAGTCCTTTAGAGTCTATAAATATAATGTATTGAAAAACAATAAAAGACAACAGGGTTATTAAAGCTTGATTACCATCAGTTAAGATATAGTACATATTCTATTTTTTTTCCCCATGGTAGACAGCTTGGTAAAACGCCTAATCACCTAAAATTAATGGAAATTATTTTCATAGCTCATGTCATAATAGAGATCATTAGCCTGGTGCAGCCTCCTTTTGTACAGCTCCAAGTAGGAAAAGATTAATAAAATAATTTGAAATGTAGAGCTATTTGATGTGCCTATAGTGGTTATAATTTAGTTAGTGGAAGTAACAGCAGACTGCAGATCTATTGACTTAAAATGGTCTTAGTAAATTTTTTGCTGCAGAACTTCTTACAGCTTGTCATATACTCCTCTTTACTGTGAATCTTGCAGAGAATACTTTTTATATTTGTTTATTTATTGAACTGCACCAGGTGCTAGTGACTGTAATGGCATGTCACATCTTATCCCCTGACCAGGGATTGAACCCAGGCCCTCTTCATTGGGAGCATGAAGTCTTAGCCACTGGGCCAACAGGAAAGTCCCCAGGGAATATATTATACAGCATTGCCATAATGATCATGAAGTAGTTTTTTTTCCTCCCCATAAATGAGCATCTTCTAGAATTAGTCATTATTACTATGTATCTATTATCTGTCAAGTGATTATCCATGTACCTATCTACCTACCCATTAAGAGAATTATTATTGAATTCTTACCTGTTCCTTTCTCTCCCCATGCTTTGATCCCCTTGTGCAGTTTCTTTCTGCCATTACACTTTTTGCCCCCTAACTTCTAATTTCTTCCCTGCATCAAAACAGAAATAGTTCTCTTTTTGGGGGGAGATTATTTAACTTATATGCAGAGTACATCATGAGAAACGCTGAACTGGAAGAAACACAAGCTGGAATCAAGATTGCCGGGAGAAATATCAATCACCTCAGATATGCAGATGACACCACCCTCATGGCAGAAAGTGAAAAGGAACTAAAAAGCCTCTTGATGAAAGTAAAAGAGGAGACTGAAAAAGTTGGCTTAAAGCTCAACGTTCAGAAAATGAAGATCATGGCATCTGGTCCCATCACTTCATGGCAAATAGATGGGGAAACAGTGGAAACAGTGTCAGAATTTATTTTTTTGGGTTCCAAAATCACTGCAGATGGTGATTGCAGCCATGAAATTGAAAGACGCTTACTCTTTGGAAGAAAAGTTATGACCAACCTAGATAGTATATTCAAAAGCAGAGACATTACTTTGCCAACAAAGGTCTATCTAGTCAAGGCTATGGTTTTTCCAGTAGTCATGTATGGATGTGAGAGTTGGACTGTGAAGAAGGCTGAGCGCCAAAGAATTGATGCTTTTGAACTGTGGTGTTGGAGAAGACTCTTGGGAGTCCCATGGACTGCAAGGAGATCCAACCAGTCCATTCTGAAGGAGATCAGCCCTGGGTGTTCTTTGGAAGGAATGATGCTAAAGCTGAAACTCCAGTACTTTGGCCACCTCATGTGAAGAGTTGACTCATTGGAAAAGACTTTAATGCTGGGAGGGATTGGGGGCAGGAGGAGAAGGGGACGACCGAGGATGAGATGGCTGGATGGCATCACTGACTTGATGGACATGAGTCTGAGTGAACTCCGGGAGTTGGTCATGGACAGGGAGGCCTGGCGTGCTGTGATTCATGGGGTCGCCAAGAGTCGGACACGACTGACCGACTGAACTGAATATGTTATTTTTAAATTAATATTTATTGGAGTATAGTTGCTTTAAAATGTTGTGCTAGTTTCTACTGCATAGCAAAATGAATCAGCCACACATATACCTATATCCACTCCCTTTTGAACTTCCTTCCCATTTAAGTCAGTACAGTGCACTAGCAAGTTCTCTGTGGTATTCAGTAGGTTCTTGCTAGTTATCTGTTTTATACATAGTATCAACAGTGTATATGTGTCAATTCCAGTCTCCCAATTGCTTCCATTCTCCCTTTCCTTCCCCGTTGGTATCCATACATTCGTTGTCTACTGCTGTGTCTCTATTTCTGCTTTGCAAATAAGACTATCTATGTGATTTTTCTAGTTCTACATACATATGTTAATATATGGTATTTGTTTTTCTCTTAATGAAAAAAAGAATGTTTCAGATACAGCGTACTTTCTTTGTCAGTTACAACAGGAACCTCACCCTCCCCAGCTGATAACCTGATCATAAACGGATCATGTTTGGGGCCCGTGTATGTGACACTATGTCCCTATACTTTCCCAGGGTGGGGGGAAGCATTAGTAATTATTAGAAATGTAATACAACTGTTGAATGTTCACCTCTCAACTATAAACTCTAAAATATGTCAGTTCTGATTCGATAGCAGTATTAAAAGAGCAAATAGAAATATAGTGAAGTCAAAACTGAAAACAAAAATATATGGCATGAGTCAGATGACATCCATAAAACAAAGAGACGAGAAGGGTGAATTTATAATGGTGGCACTTTGGGCTATGGGAGCCTTGAAGTTTGCTTTCCCGGGCTTGTCCGACCAAATGAACCAAACCAGTTTATCTTTCTGTCGTGCGGTGTGACACAGAAGAAAAAAGTTGGTGGCCCTGCAGTCATTTCCAGTACCCTCTGTACCTTCCTTCTCGGTGCCTTGCCTGTTTCTCCCGTCTCACTCTGCTTCTCTGTCCTTTCCTCTGTTTTTAATTTATCAACAAGCAGATTTCCTGTGAAGTGTGCTGGTGCACGCAGGTACAACCCTCTGCTTTTGCTTTACCCTGGAAGTAATGGTTCAGTGATGTGGTAGAGCTCATGGGAGGACAGAGCAGTCAACCTATGATCCTTCAAGTTGCAAACTTTCAAAGATGCAAGCGTGTGTTAGCACGTCCAGTCACGTAAGTTAGTTCACGTGTCTGGTGTACATTGTCCTGTGTGTTCATCCTCTACAGGTGCTTGTGATTTGGTGTACTTTGCTATACAGTACAGTAGAGAGTACTCTGGGGCCGTATATTTGTTTCTAGCCCAGGATGTCTGGAAGTAAGAGTAAAAGCAGCAGTGATGTAGCTGGTTCTGCTAAGAAGCTCCAGCTGTTGCATAGTACTGCGGTACTTTTCATGGTACTGTACTGTAAGATTAAGAACGTTTTATATATGTGTTTTTTCATGTATTATAAATCTGTTTCTGTTGTATATAGTACAGTACTATATACTCGATTGTGTTAGTTGGCTACTTAGGCTAACTTTGTTGAACCTCCACACAGATTAGACTAACAAACATGCTCTTGGAATGGAGAGCGTTCATATGTAGGGAACTTACTGTATTCCCTTAAGTAGTCAGGCTATAGGGCTTTTGAAAGAGATTTCAAGTATATACACACTTAAGAGGATAGTGCTTTTACAGTGGAGAACTCTAATAGAGAGAGGTTGTTTATGCAGAGGTTGGCAGGTACGCCCACTCCCTTGAATGTTTTTTTTCTCTGCCTCTGTCAGAGAAGGCTTTGTCTGTATTAAGTGTGTGCATGTAACGTCTGAAACGTTTCCACGTCTTAGTCCAGTGGTGCTAAGAGTTTTATTGGCTGCGTCCATCCATAGATGGATCCTGGAAAACTTTTCTTTCTCTTCTGGTTTGTTTTCATTGTTTGCAAATAGCTCCCCTTGAAACAGGCATGATGGTTGCTGCAAGATGTTATATATAGACAATTCCGATTTCCCCTCTATTTTTGTCTTTATTTGCCTCAGAATAAGCAGACCTATGTCTCTGGTGCTTTTCTTTAGTAAAGATTTCATTAGGACTTTCTTGCCATGCTTTCACTGTATCTTCAGTATTTATCATCAGTGGCATGAGGATACATTTTTCAGGGTGGCAGTTTAGTATCTTTTTGCTTTACGTTTAGAACGTCTCTTCTTCCTTCTTTTTGTTTCCGACTCTTAAAGAGTATCCCAGGTATGTTTCCCTTTCTTCATTTTTCTTAACGCTTGAGACCAATTTATTTTTTAAAACTTTATTTTTTATTTTGTATTGGGGTTTAGGGGGTTAACAATGATATGAGAGTTTCATGTGAACAGTGATAGGGACTCAGCAATACATACACATGTATCCATTCTCCCCCAGTTGAGACTAGTTTAGAGAGAAGCTTTTAATCCAGAGTTTCTAAGAGGCTAACATGCCTTGGGAGGGAGAAACCTTTTTCTAGTTAAATTGTATCTGTGGTCTTCCTAAAATGACCTGGTGAAATATAACTCTGACATAATCTGTAGTGCAGTATAAATACTCTGTATCAACTATGACTATTCATTTCCAGAAGGGTTTTCAAATTGAAAATTAAGAAAACAGAAAAGCTTGGGTTTCTGTCATGACATATGGCAGAATGCTAAAATAAATAAAAAATATAGTTTGTAGTAACAGATGGATTTGAACTGCTCTTGGATCTGTTGAATACTTTTTTAATATTTAATTTACAATGAATCTTTAATATAACATTTAACTAAGTGTTCTGTCATATTCTTTTTAAATGTATGAAGTCTTTTCAGTGTAATTGTGTCTAGAAAATTTCAAAAGAATATTGAATGTTGAAAATTAAAACTGTCTCTGAAGTAAAAAAAAACACAGTAATTTTCCTGAGATTTTTATGGCTGCCTTTTATTTGCGCTGCTCAGAATGTTGTATATATATATTTTTAAACAGTCTGTCAGCCTCTTCTTTATTTTCAGTTTGCTGAAAGAAATGGAACCAAACAATGAAAGTAACTTTTAGTCAAGAAAATCAAACATACATGCTGAGGCCATTGAATCCATTCTGTTTGTTGGGATGAAGCCAAATACTACAGCAGTTTTCTAGCAAAATCACGGTTGTGGTGTAATCATGGTTACTATCCTTCATGGAGATAATCTGAATACATGAAATCACTAAGGCAGTGATAAAGCAACTTAATCAATCACATCTAAAGAAAGCCAATGAAAAATTATCTAGAGCTAACTTATAATATACCTTTTAAAACATTTCATGCAAAATATATTTTTATTTATTTTTTTCCAAAAAGAGTAAAAGATGGAAAGGGTCAGTAGCGGTTAAGATGTGTGTTCTGCTTTATACTTCATGCATTTCGATTGGTCAGTAAGTTTACTAGAGATTTTCCATAACACCTAATGGAAAAATCTGAATAAACTTTTTTGACCAACCCAGTACTTTCCACTGGACTGTTACATCTCAGTCATGACTTTAACACCTCGGTCCCATTAATGTGGAAGTGAATATAGAGCTGTGTTCCAGGCCAATACTTATTAAACAGTTTCTTCCCTTGCATTTGTTGATACTGTTTATTTGGGCATGTGTTAAGTCGGTATTATCATTAAAAAAAAATTAGGTGTTAAAGACATACAAAGCTTATTGAGGAATATATCTGGAACTCAAGCCTTTGTCTAGTAAACACCTGTTGTAAGCGGGAATAACACTGATTATGGATCTATTCTTTCCTGGTTTGGTAAGTGAACCTTGAACCTCGTTTTGGTATCTTGTGTCTTGATAGCTGTTGTCACCATAGAAGACACATACTGGGCAGGAAGGTTGGTCCAGGTCATAATTCTTGAAATCTGTATCTCTGGATATTTTGTGTACATCCTTTTATAACTCTGGATCCTTGAGCTTTTTTGTTTATAGTTTTTTTTTTTTTTTTCTTTTCTTTTTTGCCCCACTGTGGTAGCACTAGTGGTGTTGACGCAGGAGACTAAGAGACAGGGGTTTGATCCCTGGGTTGGGAAGATCCCCTGGAGGAGGAAATGGCAACCCACTCCAGTATGCTTGCTGGGAAATCCCATGGACAGAGGAGCCCCAAGGGCTGCAGTCCAGGGGTCACAAAAAATTGGACACGACTGAAGTGACTTAGCAGACACTGTGTACTATGGTGTTTCTGCATGGTGTCGCATTAGGGAGCAGATGTTTAAAACTGGAAACAGTTCTAAAACCCTTCCTCGTAGCTATGACCTGTGGGCTTATGGTTCCTTTGAATGGAATGAACAAGGAAGAACAATGAATTGTTGTCTGACTGGGTGGGTGAGAGGAATCATGAGGACATAGTGTTAACTACCCTTCTGATCTTTTCTCTTAGCCTCTGATCTGAGCCTGCTCTTTCTTTCTCTCTTCCTGCCTTCCCAGACCATTTGATAACAACTAGAATACATCATGTAACCCTTGCTTTGGCACATCACTCGTTTTTGGCTCTTTGATACCACATTAATCTTGCCCATTTTTAAAGATTTTTGTTTTTGATGTGGACCATTTTTAAAGTCTTTATTGGATTTGTTACAATATGGCTTCTGTTGTTTATGTTCTGGTTTTCGGGCAGCAAGGCATATGAGATCTTACTCCCTGACCAGAGATTAAACCTGCACTCCCTGCATTGGAAGGGGAAATCTTGACCCCTGGACCACTAGGGAAGTCTCTTAGGTGCTAATACACTTAAACAGGGAAGCAGATGAGCTTTCCTACTGTAGCCATTGTTTGCTAGTTGATGCTGAAACTTCAAGATGGAAAAGAATACCTAAATGGGAAGGAAATCCAAAAGAGAGGGAATATATTTATACATATGGCTGATTCACTTTGCTCTACCGTAGAAAACACATGGAGTGGGGTGCCATCGCCTTCTCCACATTATAAAGCCACTGTACTCCAATAACACTTTTTTTTAACATTTATGGCTGCGCTGGGTCTTCGGTGCTGCTCGCGGGCTTTCTCTAGTTGCAGGGAGCGGGAGCTACTCGCTGGTTGCCGCCTTAGGGCTTCTGATTGCGGTGTCTTCTCTTGCTGTGGTCCCTAGACTCTAGAGCGCTGGCTCAGCAGTTGTGTATGGGCTTAGCTGCCCTGAAGCACACAGTTCCTCCTAGATCAAGGATTGAACTGGTGTCCCCTGCATTGCCAGGCGGATTCGTAACCACTGGACCACCAGAGAAGCCCCTTCCAATGACAGTTTTGTTTTTTTTTAAAGGAATATGTCCCCAGTTTCACAGTGGGTCAGACAGGCTGAATTTTCCCTTCACCCATCCCCCTCATATTTTCTTTGACTGAATCATTTCTTTTCCCACACCAGTGAGTGCCCAAAGAGGTTTCGTCCCAGCACCAGTTGTCTGCTTTGTTTTAGGTGCCAGGTAAGTGGTTCTCTCCGCCCCGTCCCCTCCCTTTCTCTCACATGGGCTAACTTACATAACCTTTCCAGAAGGATAACCCCTCCTCTTCTATTTCTTCAGTGGCTCCATATGTAACAAAGAATAACTTCACGAGGAGGACCCAGCCTGTCCTGATTCTGAGGAACATCAAATGGTGGTGCCGCGTCTCAGAACAGTTGCACTTTTGAAACGAATAAGGGTCCAAAGTGAAATGAATTGTGAGCTATTTGTGCCCCACTGCTCAGTGACATTAGCGCGCCATATGGTGCTGTGCTGAATGATTCCAAACATACTGGGAAATGCTACCTACTCCACAGTACAATAGGCACTTCTTTAAAAAGTACATGTAGCAATAAAGCCTGGCCATATTTATCCTTCTTTTCTCCTGCCAGGCATCTTTTTTTTTTTTTTTAGCATAGCTTTTATTTTCTAGTTAATAAGCATCCCATATTATGAAGCAGCACGTTTGTCCTGCTTGCTCTGGGCTTTTCACCTGCACTGGTGAACGTTTCATGTCTCTCTCGAGTGCAATAAAACTTGACAGTTCATACAGCTGGGGGGTGGGGTCCCCCAATAAGGCAGATAATGTTATTATTTTGAATGTACCCTGTCCTGAGAATGTTACCAGTGTTGCACTGAGGTTACCTTATCCCCAAAGAGACTTTGAGGGTTGAGAGAGAAGAGATGAGAATCAGCTATTGGCAGTTGTACACTATTTGAAAGTTTAAACCCCACGGTAGGGACTTCCCTGACAGTCCAGTGACTGAGTTTGCCTTCCAGGGCAGGGTGTGGGTTCGATCCCTGGTTGGGGAGCTAAGATTCCACATGCCTCGCAGCCAAAAAAATCAAAACATGAGACAGAAGCAACATTGTAATAAGTTCAATAAAGGCTTTACAAGTGGTCCACATCAAGACATCTTTAAAAGAAGAGGAAAAACCCAGAGTTAACTCAGAATTCATGAGTCTAAAGTCATCTTCACTTTTATTATAGATACTATAGGGGAAAAAAAATAACACTGATGAATACATCAGTACAGACTCACCTTTATCTCATTTAAGCGCCAGAAATCAAACTGATTTTTTCTTTCTCCCATGTGCTTTATTTTTCAAAATGGGTTGGGAATTATTCTGTCTTAGGGGAAGGGATCAGCAAGTATGTGATAATGTAGATTTACAAAGCTGGGCTTTTCTTAATACTATGTATTAGCTTCTAAAGTACTATGAGCTTTCCAGAGAAATTGTGGGATTTTTTGGTGACATACTCATCATTTTATGTATGTCTTCAGTGTGTATTGATGATACTGCATTTCTCTTGGAGAAATTACCACCTCACCTATTCTTGGCTTCTACCGTAAACCATTCCTTTACTGTTTAGTAGAAGTAATTCAGTTAAATGATGACAGAAAGTATATCTTTTAAATTGAGATTGTCTGGTGTTCTGAGCCAGGTGTCCGAGGAGGATGATGTAATGTTTGGAATGGAAAGTTTCTCTCATCAAAAGAAGTTGTAAGAAAGAATTATAAGTGAGAATGATTCTGTGAAGCGTATTCCCCCATTTCTGTTTGAAATCTGTCTGAGAGATTCCAAGAAGGGGCTATGCAGCTTAAAGAAGACATAAAACTTTTATGTCTAAAGAGTTGGCTAAGAATGATAGAGCTTGGTTGGGTCCATGAAGAGACCAAACCAGAAGGATGCTGTTAATAATTAGCATCTGTGGTCCCTCTCCATTTTCTTCCACCCACATTCCCATTTCTGTTGAGCATCAGCAAACTCCCATATTTGTTACATCTCAAAAGGATTCGCTGAATTCTCATTTCAGTTATATATAATTTTCCTCTACATTCTAATAGATTGCAGACCTACACCAAAGTCTTCATTGGTTCAGACCCTTTGTGAGGGAAGTAGGGTTGGTGACAATTTTGGATTGTAGAATTTAAAACACGGAACACAGTTATTGCTGTGTAATACATTGAGAATTAAATACTCTTAGCTATATCTGAGATTCTTGAGGCTCAACTTTAATAAGGAGGTAAGATGTGTTTTAATTAGCTTAGCAGATCAGATTTTCACCTAGAAATGAACCTGCTATGAAACATGAGAAAATTTATTTTACTCTAAGGAACTAATTGTTCTTTTTATAACCTTTCTATATTGCTTATTTTCATCACTGAATTTTTTTTATCACGTATACTGTAAAGGTGGAATTTACCTAAATATTGTATCTGAATTATTAGAAACCGTCATGAACAGTTCAAAGCAATAAGATTATCTTATAAGGGAAATAAGATAATCACAATGTAGAATGAAAAAAAAAACTTTATTTACATGTGAGTTTAGATCATCTCTACCACCTTGAAAGATGAGAGGAATCAAAGCTCTGAAAGTTTGCTTTCTGGGCAGCACTGAGTACTTAGCGCAGAGTATTTAAGGTGAAAAATGTCTGTTACCCGTGTTAAAGGAACCAGAATATTAGTATGAGTCACTAAAGTAAGCCTTCCAATGTTTCCTGCCTTGATACACACACTTGCTAGGTGCTGATGAAGGAGAGATGAAGAAAAAAGTACACGTGATGTGAAGGTATTAAAGTAAATACAGGAGAGCCTTGTAATTAGGGTACCATACCAGCCACTGAAAAAGGACAAAACAAGATAGGATGAAGACATTTACAAGTGATAAATGTATCAGCAGACAGACTTAATGGGCAGCTTGAATGGGGTTGCTTTTTTTTTTCCTCTTGTATAAATGCTGTTTTCTTAACAAAGAAAGGACACATAAAATACAATCCTTTAAATGTTAATATGTGTGACCATGAAAATAAGAAAAGCAGTCTTATAACACTTGTACTGTTAGCATAACAGACACCATTGCTTCTGTTAACAGCCTCGGATAGTATGTGCTTACTCCCTTTCCTAGGTATAAGGAACAATTTCCTCTAAGAAATAAGAGTGCAGCATAACCCTTCAGTTCAGTTCAGTTCAGTCGCTCAGTCATGTCAGACTCTGCGACCCCATGAATCACAGCACGCCAGGCCTCCCTGTCCATCACCAACTCCCGGAGTTCACTCAGACTCACGTCCATCGGGTCGGTGATGCCATCCAGCCATCTCATCCTCTGCCGTCCCCTTCTCCTCCTGCCTCCAATCCCTCCCAGCCTCAGAGTCTTTTCCAATGAGTCAACTCTTCACATGAGGTATCCAAAGTACTGGAGTTTCAGCTTTAGCATCATTCCTTCCAAAGAACACCCAGGGCTGATCTCTTTCAGAATGGACTTGTTGGATCTCCTTCCAGTCCAAGGGACTCTCAAGAGTCTTCTCCAACACCACGGTTCAAGAGCATCAGTTCTTCTGTGCTCAGCCTTCTTCACAGTCCAACTCTCGTATCCATATGTGACCACTGGAAAAACCATAGCCTTGACTAGACGGACCTTTGTTGGCAAAGTAACGTCTCTGCTTTTTAATATGCTATCTAGGTTGGTCATAATTTTTCTTCCAAGGAGTAAGCGTCTTTTAATTTCATGGCTGCAGTCACCACCTGCAGTGATTTTGGAGCCCCTCAAAGTAGTCTGACACTGTTTCCACTGTTGCCCCATCCATTTCTCATGAAGTGATGGGACCAGATGCCATGATCTTCATTTTCTGAACGTTGAGCTTTAAGCCAACTTTTTCACTCTCCACTTTCACTTTCATCAAGAGGCTTTTTAGTTCCTCTTCACTTTCTGCCATAAGGGTGGTGTCATCTGCATATCTGAGGTTATTGATATTTCTCCCGGCAATCTTGATTCCAGCTTGTGCTTCTTCCAGCCCAGTGTTTCTCATGATGTACTCTGCATATATGTTAAAGAAGCAAGGTGACAATATACAGCCTTGACATACTCCTTTCCTTATTTGGAACCAGTCTGTTGTTCCATGTCCAGTTCTACCTGTTGCTTCCTGACCTGCATATAGGTTTCTCAAGAGGCAGGTCGGGTGGTCTGGTATTCCCGTCTCTTTCAGAATTTTCCCCAGTTTATTGTGACCCACACAGTCAAAGGCTTTGGCATAGTCAATAAAGCAGAATTAGATGTTTTTTTGGAACTCTTGCTTTTTTGATGATCCAGCGGAGATTGGCAGTTTGATCTCTGGTTCCTCTGCCTTTTCTAAAACCAGCTTGAACATCAGGAAGTTCACGGTTCACGTATTGCTGAAGCCTGGCTTGGAGAATTTTGAGCATTACTTTACTAGCATGTGAAATGAGTGCAATTGTTCGGTAGTTTGAGCATTATTTGGCATTGCCTTTCTTTGGGATTGGAATGAAAACTGACCTTTTCCAGTCCTGTGGCCACTGCTGAGTTTTCCAAATTTGCTGGCATATTGAGTGCAGCACTTTCACAGCATCATCTTTCAGGATTTGAAATAGCTCCACTGAAATCCCATCACCTCCACTAGCTTTGTTCATAGTGATGCTTTCTAAGGCCCACTTGACTTCACATTCCAGGATCTCTGGCTGTAGGTGAGTGATCATACCATTGTGATTATCTTGGTTGTGAAGATCTTTTTTGTACAGTTCTTCTGTGTATTCTTGCCACCTCTTCTTAATATCTTCTGCTTCTGTTAGGTCCATACCATTTCTGTCCTTTATCGAGCCCATCTTTGCATGAAATGTTCCCTTGGTATCTCTAATTTTCTTGAAGAGATCTCTAGTCTTTCCCATTCTGTTCTTTTCCTCTATTTCTTTGCATTGATTGCTGAGGAAGGCTTTCTTTTCTTGCCATTCTTTGGCACTCTGCATTCAGATGGTTATATCTTTCCTTTTCTCCTTGGCTTTTCGCTTCTCTTCTTTTCACAGCTATTTGTCTCCTGTACAGTGTCACGAACCTCAGTCCATAGTTCATCAGGCACTCTATCTATCAGATCTAGTCCCTTAAATCTATTTCTTACTTCTACTGTATAATCATAAGGGGTTTGATTTAGGTCATACCTGAATGGTCTAGCAGAACCCTTAAGTAATCTTTTTTATCTTTGAAGTTATTGATACAACCTCTAGAGATATTAGCACCTATAGAAATTAGAGATGGTCAAGAAACCCTCCTCCCACAGTTGAAGTTTTAGCTAAGAAAAAGAGAAAACTTGCACACGAAAAATAAACAACTTACAGTTGAGTCCGAGCACAATGATGGTGAAAGATTGTTGCAGAATCACACAAATAAGCTGGGATTCTTGGCCTCTGTAGGAGAAGAATTCAATCCGGGGCCAGAGACAAGGCTTGATCACTCAGAGCTTTTGTGAAATAAAGTTTTATTAAAGTATAAAGGAGATAGAGAAAGCTTCTGACATAGTCCTCAGAAGGGGGTAGAAAGAGTATTTGCTAGTGTTACCAATGGAGTTATATACTCTCCAATGAATCCAAAGAATGTCTGGAGGTTTTAAACACTACCAGACCTACTCCCATAGTTTACATTTTAAGATAACAGAATTAACCAGAAGGTTTAATACGGAGACTGTCCTCAGGCAGGATATATAATCCTAAAGAATGTAGAGGGGGAAAAAAAGTTTGTCCCTTCTTCCTCCTTGAGAATTCCAGACCCCTCTCTGCTTGGGGAGCTCTAGACTTCTTATCAACCTGCCTAGGAAATGACTTTCTCAATGGCAAACCAGCCTTTATACAATAACAATTGTGACCAATAAGATTAATGGTAGCGGCTTTACAATTTACGTTTAATTTTAACACTGGGAATTCCATTTGTTAGAAATCACCAACATTTTAAGGGAAAGCAATAGAATAAAGAAAGGTCATTGAGAATTTTCTTCTCTAATCCAAACTATTGATTCAGTGAAATTTCATGGAGTCGGCTGTTCCGAAAGCTAGAGAAGAATGGCTGGGCCGTTTAATTTGTCCCATTAGTTCAATTGCATTTTTGAAAAGAGGAATTATATTTTTAATCCCCTTAAAGTAGGAGCTCAGGGTGGTATTTGGAATCCCAAATGCTGATCATTTTTAGATTCTCTTGCAATGTGAAAATTCCAGGTGAAACCACTTGTGTGTATGCTCCCATTTCATGAAACTTAGAAGAAATGTGAAAAATTCCTCATAGTTGTTTTTTGGCCAGTTATGGTCTGTATCCTGTTATGCTGAAGAAGTTTTTCAGTTGTGCAGTTTTTTAATCACAAACAAATCTGATCACTTTCTGTCTTAAGTAAAATTGAGATTACAAAAAATGAATTAAAATGTGTTGTTCGTGGAGCTGATTTCCCCGATGGCTCAAGTGGTAAAGAATCTTCCCGCAAGGCAGGAGACACAGGTGGCGTGGTTTTGATCCCTGGGTCGGGAAGATCCTCTGGAGAAGGAAATGGCAACGCACTCCTGTATTCTTGCCTGGGAAATCCCATGGCCAGAGGAGCCTGGCGGGCTACAGCCCATGGGGTCACAAGGAGTCGGACATGACTGAGAATGTGCACACACATTAGTGGAGCTGAAGTAGTAGAAGCAGGGCATACTGAGTACTGTTTTCACGGGGGACCCCTTTGATTTGGTGTGATCATGATACCATGCACTTTCTCTTGGCACTAGGAAGTATGTAGATACCAGTGATGGAGTGAAGATGGGCACTTATGAATTTTAAGCCCCTCCTAAAAGCCCTCTGCTGAAAAAACTTTGCTTCTCATAACTCCATGAGAATGGGCCAGAGAGAGTTTCTGCAGAATGAAATGTATTTGATGAAAAGGACTTTGGCCCGTGAGATGTCCTTTGCAAAACAGAGCAAACATAGGGCACCATCGTGAGTTAGACCCAAGGAGTGGTGGCTAGTGAGCTTAGCTGGGAAGAATTCTGGGCTAAGAAGTTCCGGTTAAATGTGTGTGAGTAAGAGTGGCTATTGGAGGGGAAGGAGGGAAGGTATATGCTTTTTGACAAGTGTGTGCCATTGATATAAAGAGGCATTTGATGGAAATAGGTGAAAAGACTTTTTGGTTCCCCTTGGAAGTTATTCAACTCCAAGCACTTCCAGAGACTCCTCAAACAGGGCTTGGGCTCTTTTCAGTCTTCTAAAATGTGGTCCCAACGTGCCTCCGCAGTACCCCCTTGCCCTCCAGGGTGGTCTCTGGGTTCTATAACCAGCCGCCCTCTTCCGTAATCTCCGTTTATAGTATTCCATCAGCCAGGAACAGTCACTCCCACCCCACCATCAATCCCCATACTTACCATCTTCTGTGGGCAGCAAAAAACCATACCTTTCTCATGGAAATGTCTCAACTGCCTCATTTCATAACACTTGTCTTCTTTTCTACATGACCTTGGGTAAACTGAGGCGGCTATCCACTGAGTGCTTTGCTGTTCAGTTGCTAAGTTGTGTCTGACTCTTTGCAACCCCATGGACTGCAGCATGCCAGGCTCCCCTGTCCTTCACTATCTCCCAGAGTTTGCTCAAATTCATGTCTGTTGAGTCAGTGATGCCATTCAACCATCACATCCTCTGTCGCCCCCTTCTGTCCTTTGTCTTTCCCAGCATCAAGGTCTTTTTCATTGAGTTGGCTCTTCGCATCAGATGGCCAAAGTATTGGAGCTTCAGCATCAGTCCTTCCAATGAGTATTCGGATTAATGTCTTTTAAGATTGACTGGTTTGATCTCTTTACAGTCCAAGGGACTCTCAGGAGTTGTCTCCAGCACCACAGTTCGAAAGCATCAATTCTCTGATGCTCAGCGTTCTTTATGGTCCAACTCTCTTAATCTGTACGTGACTACTGGAAAAAACATAGCTTTGACTAGACAGAGCTTTGCTGGCAAAGTGATGTCTCTGCTTTTGAATACACTGTCTAGTTTTGTCGTAGCTTTCCTTCCAAGGAGGAGGGGCTTTTTAATTTAATGGCAGCAATGACTATCCACCATGGTTTTGGAGCCTAGGAAAATAAAATCTGCCACTGTTTCCATTTCCCCATCTATTTGCCATGAAGTGATGGGACCGGATGCCATGATCTTTGTTTTTTGAATGCTGAGTTTTAAGCCAGCTTTTCTTTTACTTTTCTTTCCTGCATGACCTTGGGTAAACTGAAGTTGCTATCTACAGTCACTCAGTTGTGTCTGATTCTTTGTGATCCCATGGACTGCAGCATGCCAGGTTTCCCTGTCCTTCACCATCTCCCAGAGTTTGCGCAAACTCATGTCCATTGAATCAGTGATGCCATCCAACCATCTCATCCTCTGCCGTCCCCTTCTCCTCCTGACTTCAGTCTTTCCCAGCATAACAGTCTTTTCTACTGAGTCAGTTCTTCCATCAGGTGGCCAAAGTATTGGAGCTTCAACTTCAGCCTCAGTCCTTCCAATGAATATTCAGGGTTGATTTCCGTTGGGATTGACTGGTTTGATCTCCTTGCTGTCCTAGGGGCTCTTTTACCTCTCTCATAGATTTCTATGTGTGCCTGTCATTTTCTCCAGTGAGAGCTGAGGCTTTTCTGTAAAAGCACTATGCGCTGTATCATCTTGTCTCTTCCTCAGATCACATGCTTCCTGGTGTCTGATTACCCAGCAGATACTTTTTGTTCAGCCACAGGGATCATTGTAGACCTTGATCACAGCACCACTTTTAGGCATCCAGCACGATCTGGGGCCCAGGAGACCTTTGGAAGAGAGATGCTATCAGACAGAACCTGCCCAGACTCAGGCATGGAGTGACTGTTGTCCTGTGCTGTGGAACTCAAGCGTCCTTTTTGCATTGGAAATCTTCCGGGAGCCTGTGAACCCAGCTCACACTGAGAAGAGCTTCCTGCTGAGCCCAGCGGGTACACAAGAGAGTGAGTGGTGTGCCTCTGTGGGTCCTGGCTTTGGGGTCATGAAAGCAAGAGTGTTTCTGTAATTGCAGCGCAGCAGGAAAGCTCCCTGGGTCACCTTTCCTGGCTGGGGACCGCAGCCTCCTGCCAGGCAGCCTGGGACTACATTAGTAAACCTCTGTAGGACCACAGGGATGGCTGGAGTGCCTTTGATTCATCTGCCCTTGTGCCTCTGGTTTATCTGTGTTTACTATAGAAAGGTGGTGATATTTACCGGCGGAGCTTCAGGTGGGCCAAGGGAAAGATATTCCATATCTGTGGACACTGCAGGGTCCCTGGGACATGGAGGGTCACTTTTCTGGAGGATTTAGCAACAAGATCGCATCTGGCCTTTTTTTAAAAAAATGTGCTCTTCTTCTGAGCCTGTCCGTTTGCTCTGAGCTTTGAGTTTTCCTCCTGAGAGAAGTTGTCTGTCTCGCTCACGTATACTTTGTTTCTGTGTTCCTGTTTATGAGGTGCGTCCTTTATTTTCTCAGCATGTTACAGGCACTCCAGGGTCACCCAGAGCTCTTGCTGCTTCTGTGTCATCCTTGCCAGAGCTCCTTGTACCGTATTTGCTGCTTAGTGCTTAGGTGATTAGGATCCCTTCTAGCAGCTGCTGTCTCCTCACTCACCCCCTGTCCATCTCTACTCGGAAACATTTAGTGTGTTTTGAAACAAACTTTACTGTGATGATCAACTGGCTGGCCTCGTAATCCTGTAATTACACACAGGATCCTTCGTAATCCACAGCTCCTCGCCTGTGATATCTTCTGATAGCCTTTCTACAAGGGCATACACATGTGGTCCTTAAATTGTTCTTCTTCAGTTACCCAGTCTTGTTCCACTCTCTGTGACCCCATGGACTGCAGCACGCCAGGCCTCCCTGTCCTTCACCATCTCCCAGAGTTTGCCCAAGTTCATATTCCTTGCATCGGGGATGCCATCCAGCCATCTCCTCCTCTGATTCCCTCTACTCCTTCTGCCCTCGATCTTTCCCAACATCAGGGGCTTTTCCAAAGAGTCACCTGTTCGCATTAGATGACCAAAATACTGGAACTTTAGTCAGCATCAATCCTTCCAATGAATATTCGTGGTTGACCTCCTTTAAGATTGACTGGTTTGATCTCCTTTCTGTCCAAGGGACTTTCAGGAGTCTTCTCCAGCACCACAGTTTGAAGACATCAATTCTTTGGTGCACTGCCTTCTTTATGGTCCAGCTCTCACAACTGTACATGACCACTAGGAAGACCATAGCCCTGACCGTACGAACCTTTATCGGTAGAGTAATATCTCAGCTTTTCAACACACTGTCTGGGTTTGTCATTGCTTTCCTGCCAAGAAGCATTCATCTTCTGATTTCACAGCTGCAGTCACTGTCTGCAGTGATTTTCACGCCCAAGAAGAGGAAATCTGTCACTACTTCCACCTTTTCCCCCTCTATTTGCCATGCCATGATCTTACTTGTATTTTTTAATATTTAGTCTTAAGCCAGCTCTTTCACTTTCCTCCTTCACCATCATCAAGAGGCTCTTTACTTCCTCTTCACTTTCTGCCATGAGTGGTATCATCCCTATGTCTGAGGTCCTTAAACACACCTCGTTAAATACAGAATGAGCTGTATGAGTGCTGTTTTCTGCCAAAACAAGGCATTTTGCCTTGTGACTCCCTTTTCACTTGCTCTCAACCCCTTTGGGTCTCTCGTAGTATTTCCTTCAAGCTCTCAGCCTCCTGCAGGGGCTCCAGGCACAGCAAAAGGGTTTGAAGGAGCTGACACAGTTCTGAAGAGCAAGGCCAGTCTTGGGTTTCATACTTCAGGCTGAAAAGATGGATCGTATCACAGTGGGAGTGGAGGCTCCTGTACTTAAGAATCATTGCTGGTTGTCGCCAGTTCTCTGGCCTGCCAGTCCGATGACCCAGACAGGTGCCTGCTCTTCCTGTAGGAGATTGACTCCTGCTTCTGCCCACCAAGCCCCATTGTGTCAAGAGATTCGTTCCCTCCAGTTTGCCCCATAACCAAGCCCTGCCCAACCCTGTGAGGGGGCCCATTCAGAGTCTCCTGCTAAAAGTGGGGGTGTCTAGCCTCTGCTTCAGCTGCACCTGCCTAATCCCAGTCTGGTTTCCGGTTCTCCTGGAAAGCCCTGCGACCATCACGACAAGCCAGTCCCTAAAGGTCTCTCACTTTCCCCATTTATTTGTTTATTTTATTGAAGTAGGGTTGATTTCCAGCATTGTGTTAATTTCTGCTATACAGCAAAGTGATTCAATTCATTGTGATTCAGTGATATATTTACACACACATACACACATCTATACACATCACACATAAATATATTGGGTTAGTCAATATATATATATTGGATTAGCCTGAAGATTCGTTCGGGTTTTTCCATACGATGTTATGCAAAAATTCAAATGAATTTTTGGATCAATCCAATATATTCTTTTCTATAGTCTTTTCCGTTATGGTTTATCACAGGATATTGAATCTAGGTCCTTGTTTTACAGTCAAACCTTATTTATCCATTCTCTGTAGAGTAGTTTGCATGTGCTAATCCCACGCTCTCAATCCATACCCCTCTCCCCTCAGCAAACTATTGCTAAGTCCCCTAGCTTTCGGACTCCTTCTGGTACATTGGCTGGTGAGAGCTGTAGAGAGAGTGGGGAAGTCTGGGCGTTTCTCTTCCACTCCTGGGTTGTCAAGGTGCTGCGGGATGGTAGAGCCCCATGGAAGGAAGGCTGAGGAATGGATCAGGTGTGGCCTGGGATTGTGGTGCTGGGCTGGGGGCTTCTGACCGTGGCCCCAGTCAGACTGCTTTCCCGTCGTGCCTCAGGGCACTGGTAAAAGCAAAGGGTAGTGTCGTCGGTGGAGTCAGGTTGCAGGTGTGGAGGGGCTCTCGGGATTTGCAGGGGAGAACCCTCGGGAAGAGGATAGAAGGCTATTCTCCAGTCTTATTTTTCCAGCTAGCCATTCTCCCATGTCCAGGAGAATACATATTTCTTTTGATTTCCTATATTGCTGATAGTGGAAATGCAAGTGATAATATGTGAGCTGTAGTCTCTTGAGCAGAGGAAAGAATGAAAGTCATCTAATTCAACCTGCTCACTTGACAGGAGATAAGTGAAGCCTGTGGGGATGTTCACGTCTGCCAAGGTCACACAGCTGCTCTGTGAGGGCACCTGGCTCCCCCTCTGGTGACGCTCCCATTGGCAGTGACACCGCCCAGGTTGTTTAGCTCCATTTCAGTTTATTTCCCAGCAACCCCATACAATAATCCACCTTCCTTCTTTCTCCTTTGTATCAGTGAGATCACACTAATTGCTTCATCCCCCACAGTGAGAATCTGAACATCATCTTCACCATCTTTACACCGTCAGTCACTAAGCCAGTCGATTCTATCATCTCTCCATCTGGTGTTATCTGTTCTGTTCCTTTCTTTCTCTCTGCTTTTATTTTGATATTTTTCAAAAATGATTTATTTATCTGGCTGTTCCCAGTCCTAGTTTGGCATGTGGGATCTTAGATCTTCGTTGTGGCATGCAAACTCTTAGCTGGTGCTTGTGGGATCCAGTTCCCTGTCCACGGATTGAACCCGGGGTCCCTGCATTGGGAGCTTGTAGTCTTAGCCATTGAACCACTAGGGGAGCCCTTTTTTTCTTCTCGTTGTATTCAGTGTGCTTGGCATGTATGTCTGCGTGACTCTTTTCAATCATGGCAGTCAGTGGGTTTTTCTGACTTTGGGGGCCTCTTGCCCTAAAACCTCACTGGGTTCACCTCTCAGTTCAGTTCAGTTCAGTCGCTCAGTCGCGTCCAACTCTTTGCGACCCCATGAATCACAGCACGCCAGGCCTCCCTGTCCATCACCAACTCCCGGAGTTCACTCAGATTCACTGCCATTGCGTCAGTGATGCCATCCAGCCATCTCATCCTCGGTCGTCCCCTTCTCCTCCTGCCCCCAATCCCTCCCAGCATCAAAGTCTTTTCCAATGAGTGAACTCTTCGCATGAGGTGGCCAAAGTACTGGAGTTTCAGCTTCAGCATCATTCCTTCCAAAGAACTCCCAGGGCTGATCTCCTTCAGAATGGACTGGTTGGATCTCCTTGCAGTCCAAGGGACTCTCAAGAGTCTTCTCCAACACCACACCTCTGGTTACATTATTGCATTCCTGTCTATCTCCTGCCTCACCTGTCGTCTAAAACCCCCTGACTTTACATTGCCTTAGAGTCTCCACCTGAAACCCCAAGTTACGGAACCCAGTGACTTAATGAGGAGAACACAAACCCTACAGCTCACCTTTCACAAAGGCTGCGTGAGGAGAGACAAAAGGGGGACTGAGGCTTCATAAAGTTAAGGCTTCCTGTTTATGTCAGCCCGAACAACATACACTTTGACACGTTATATTATATACTTGTTTATGTTAAAAGATATGCGTGAGTGTACGATAAGTTGCTTCAGCTGCATCTGACTCTTTTTGACCCAATGGACTGTAGTCCGCCAGGCTCCTCTGTCCATGGGATTCTCCAGGCAAGAAGACTGGAGTGGGTTTCCATACCTTCCTGCAACGGATTTTCTTGACCCAGGGGTCGAACCTGAGTCTCTTAAGTCTCCTGCATTGACATGGTTTCTTTACCACTAGTGCCGCCTGGGAAGCCCATTTATATATATGCATACACAGAAATATGTCTGAATATATTATTATTTGGGGGACACGAGCACTCCATCTTGTCTGAAAAGAACAATGCTGCTTTCTAAGTCACGATCTTTTATTCAGGGGGATGTTGAAAGCTTTTGGAGAGGAATGCCACTGAACGATTCCTTGGGTATGATTTTTATTCATAGTGAAGATAATTTTTAATTATAATTTCATGCTTGTAAGAATCTGGCTTCCAGATTAGAAGGTTGAAAGGAAGGCTTATTTGAACTTGTAAAGCCCAGGAAGCCAAAAGTTTACTGTAAAATCTCAAATCAGATGAGGAAGGAAGATTTGGGTTCTTAGGCAATTAAGAGTGATATCCTCTGACAGTTACAGCAGTATGTCAGTTCCTCAGGGTATGTGGTGTGGAAACTGATAGTAAATGTGTGTGAACATTTGCATCATAGTGCTTATCTTAAGCCTAAAAGAGTTTTCATGACCATGTTGAAAAGAAATAAAGAATTCCTGAAGATGATTGATTTGTTTAATATCACATTTGCCAGGACCTGCTTACCATCTTCTTGCTCTGACATTACCTTCTAATCAACCAAAAGATGTTTACTGAGGGACTTCCCCGGTGGTCCAGTGGCTGAGACTCTGTGTTTCCAAAGCAGAGGACCCGGGTTTGATACCTAGTCAGGCACTAGATCCCACAGGCTGCAACTGAAAGATCCTACATGCTGCAATTAAGACCCAACACAGCCAAATAAATAGATTTTTTTTTTTTTTTTTAAGATGATCATTGGGTAATGAGTAGAAGGCAAGTCTTGAGTTCCAACTCTGTGGATAGACACAAAGGACTGTGTCTGTGTGTGTGAAAAAATTCTGCCGGAGAAATTACTGGTCTGCTTATATAGAGTACCTTACAGGTAGTCAATTGGTATAATAATCAGCATTAAAAATGAACTTCCTAAATGTTCCGAAGGACTGGAAGAGAGAACTCCTAGGAATCAGAATGAGATCTGTGTGTGTTGACTGGGGTGATCATGAAAGATTTTATGGAGCAAATGATACTTAAATTTTGCCTTTAGAGTCTAAATGATTTATCTTGTTCTTTTTACCTCTGCAAGTTCCGGGGCCCTGAATCCTAGGTGATTTATAGCTGCAGAGCTGGCCAGCTCTGGGTGAACACATGCCCCCAGCTATCCACCCCAAGCAAGTCACTCAGGGATTCAGTTCAACGATCTCCTCACCGTATCACCAGCTCAGCTACCCCGTTGTCCACTGGCCTCAGCTCTGGGCCCTTGGGCTATTTTGAAACTATTATTATTTAGAATGAGTAATTTAATTCCAGAGACAGTAATCTATATTCTTATATTTAATTAGGCGGTCATTAGAATGCTTACTGTCAAGCGTCTTTTTGTGTGGTCTGAAGCACTGTTGTGTGTATAGATTGCACTTACTGAAGTTTTAGCTCTGCCAAGCCATTGTTGCTTAATTGCTCAGTTGTGTCCGACTCTTTGTGACCCCGTGGACTCCAGCACACCAGGCTTCCCTGTCCTTCAGTATTACCCAAAGCTTGCTCAAACTCCTGTCCATTGAGTCGGTGATGCCATCCCACCATCTCATCCTCTGTCGTCCCCTTCTCCTCCTGCCTTCAGTCTTTCCCAGCATCAGGGTCTTTACCAGTGAGTCAGCTTTTCTCATCAGGTGGCCAAGGTTTTGGAGCTGCAACTTCAACATCATCCCTTCCAATGAATATTCAGGACTGATTTCCTATAGGACGGACTGGTTGGATCTCCTTGCAGTCCAAGGGACTCTCAAGAGTCTTCTCCAACACCACAGAAGAGAACATGAAATAATGAAGTTTTGCTCCTTTGATTTTAGCCTAAAGCCTTATCACAAAGCAGATGAGTCGCCCTGTGCTCCACACACATGCCGGTGCTTGATTTAACAGAACCATCCCTTCCTTTCCTTTTCATGCTTTCTTGTTGCAGATATCCCCTGCTTTTGTTTTGTGCTGAAGTTTTCTTTTCATATTAAATCTTTATTAAAAGGTGAGTGGATGTGGTTCAGCCCCGCTGACAGGATCACCTGTTTGAAGGTTGGTTGTGATATCAAAAATAGTGTTGCAGCACTTTGAGGGGATTCATTTGCCTTTGGGATTTTAATATAACTTTGTAATTATGAATTATTTCAGTGCAAATACATTTTAAAGTAACAAGCTACTGCAAATCTTAACACCGTAAGCCCAAAATAAATCAATCGTAAATAACCTTCAGGAGTTCTTCACAGCTCTGTGCAGGCTAAGATGTAATCTGTCAAGGTGAATTGAAAGGCATCTAGAAGCTTCAAATTTGAGGTTCTGTGTTTTCCCCTACAGGAGCTGATGACATTTTTTGATATGTAACTTGGGTCAGACAACTGTATTTCTTATCCTCCTTTACGTGTCTCTGATGTCCTTAAACAGAAAAGAAAAAAATGTTGGTGAGATTTTCAGAATTGCCTCAAGTTGTGTTTTCTAAGAGAAAACTGAGCTTGTTTGGGGTCCTTTGCTTACACAATTGTGAACAGAGATGCCCCTTTTTATTTTCTGATTAAACAAAAAAAATGTAACACGTCCCTTTGTAGATCTGGGATTTTATGGATCTATTATTTATGTAAAAAACAGTTTTTCATTCACCTTAGAGTTTACGTGCTAAAGTACTTTATCTTTTGTTTTGTCTTGAGACTGAGCTTTAATATTTTATTGGTAATAAATTCCAAAAGATGAATGGGAATTGCAAAGGAGTTTTTTTGCTTTGTAGATTTATAGTTACTGTGACTGGACTTGGTTCCTACTGTCATGTCACAAGGACATTCACACCTGCCAGCAAAAATGGGGCTTGTTCAGGGAGCCCCGTATGCTGGGGAGGTTGTCTGTGCCTCGGGACTGTGGGCATGGCTTTGAAGTTTCTGTGCAAGTTTGTGTCTCACTTTTATATCCTTGATCATAATTCTTCTCTTAATTTGTAGATATTATAGGCATTTTGTTAATATTACATCATCTCCTTTTGACTGAAAGTGCCAGGAATTTGGTGCCATGAGACTGCATAAGCCCAGTTAACTTCAGATGTAGATGGAACCTTGCTTAGATTACTCCCCACTGGAAGGTACCAGAGAAGAATATGCATTTTGTGATGGTTTGATAGCCCATTATCATTTTTATTTTTAAATTATTTTTCTTTGAAGGATAATTGTTCTACAATATTGTGTTGTCTTCTTCCATACGACAAAGTGAATCAGCTGTTAAGTACAGATATGTCCCCTCCCTCTTGAACCTCCTCCCCCACCCCATCCCACCCCTCCAGGCTGTCCCAGAGTACCTCATTGAGCTCCCTGTGTTACACAGCAACTTCCCACTGGCTATCTGTTTTACGTATGGTAGTGTGTATGTTTCAATGCTAGTCTTTCAATTCGTCCCGCCCTTTTCTTCCCTAGCTCTGTCTGAAGTCTGTTCTGTATGTCTGTATCTCTATTCCTGCCCTGCAAAGAGTTTCATCAGTACCATTTTTCTAGATTCCACATATATTTGTTAATACATGATATCTGTTTTTCTCTTTCTGACTTACTTCACTCTGTATAGAGGCTCTAGGTTCCTTCACCTCTCTAGGACTGATTCAAATATGTTCCTTTTTATGAGCCCATTATAATTTAAAGAACACTTTGTATCAATGATGAGATTTAAGCGATTCTGTAACAGGGTAGTTTAACATCGTCCTGATTTTCTGGACAAGGACCACAGTGACATTACCAGCAGCTCACCTCCAAAATAACCAGGGCTCAGGCTAGGACCCGTGCCTTTTAACTTAGGACTCGTGTTGGCTTTCACGCATCTGTGCCATTTCCTGCAATGCCTGCCACAAGCAAGTCTTCCAGTTAAATGTCTTAGCTAAGGGTGGGGGGCGGAATATATATACAGTAGTCATTGGACCATGCCTTTGAAGAGCCCACCGTCAAAAGAAGGGGATGAAAATTACAAGGGAAGTTGAGAAGTGCTATTAGAATTAGGTAATTTTATATCTATTTCTTTGAGTTCATAGAGCGAGAACTGACAGATGTTACCTGAGAGGTTTCTGGGAGGAAAGATCTTTCCATCACAACTTAAAGGATGAATACGTAAAGCATGTCTCAGAAAGTGGGGTGGTGTGGGTGAAGCATGGCAGCCTGGATGAGTGTGGTCTGCCCTTGAGCATAGGCAGAAGTGGAAAGAAGTGGAAACTGAGGCTAAACAGGGAGGATTTAACATGAGTTTCAGGGACTTCCCTGGTGGGCCAGTGGTTACTACTCTGAGATTTCACTGTAGGAAGTGTGAGTTCAATACCTGGTCAGGGAACTTAAAATCCCACATACTGCCTGGTGTGGCCAAAATAAAATAAAATGTAAACTAAAGCTTGTCTTCCAGGTGGCAGCCTTATTTTGTAGTTGCTGCTCAGTTGCTTCAGCCATGTTCGATTCTTTGCAACCCCATGGAGCCTGCCAGGCTCCTCTGTCCAGGGATTTTCCAGGCAAGAATACTGGAGTGGATTGTCATGCCCTTCTCCAGGGGATCTTCCTGACCTGAGGATTGAACCTGTGTCTCCTTCATTGCAGGTGGATTCTTTCCCACTGAGCCATATAATTTTTTTTTAAATATTTTTCTGAAAGGTCCTCGTTGGTTACCTATTTTAAGTAGAGCAGCAGGTACATGTCGATCCCAAATGTCCTGAATTTTTAATAAAGCTGGGTCCATCACATATACGTGGGTGTGTGTCAACAAAACGTTTCATTAGAATAATGTGGTCTTAGAAAAGTATGGGTGTGTTCGTAAATGAGCTCTGTTTCCCACAGTGTTTAGCATAGGCTGTGCGATAGAATTCAGTAAATACCTGCTTTGACAGCTTTGGCACTGTCTGTGTAGGGACATCTATATCTGTGTATTGAGAACCACCTTTCTTGTGTTCCAGTCTTTCTCCCCTTCCCCCTGATTTAGCTTGGAAGTACAGTAAGTACTTCCTTAGTAAGTAGGAAGTACCCCTACCTATGAACCTTCAAAGATGGGAATGTGCATTCCACCCGCATCAGAAGCGAGTGAGATTGCAGCCTGCCCTCCATCTCCTGTTGACGATTCGTCAGCCCTACCATCTCCTACCACCTCTCCCCCCTCCACTCAGCAACTCTCCTTGCGTGTTCATTCGATGCCAGTTGCTATATGCCAGCGGTTGTACTGTACTACTGTACTTTTCAAGGCGCTGTCCTGTAAGGTTGATACTGTGTATTTTTGTGCTTGTTTTTTTTTTTTTTTTTTACATATTATTTGTAAGAAAAGTATTGTAAGTCTATTACAATACAATACTATATAGCCAATTGTGTTAGTTGCGTAACCGTGGGATCTACGAAGAGATTGAAGTTACAGAGATGCTCTAGGAATGGAACTTGTTTGGATGTAGAGGAGTTAAGGTATTTTGTATCTTTCAAGTCCCTGCTGACAAAGTCAACTCTTTAAAAGCCCATTCTGTTGTTTAATGCCTATTTATTTGGTTGAGCTTTCTTTCCAATGAGTCTGCTTGTTCTTTCAGCACTTTGGGCTGCCTAATGAGATGCAGGACTCTTCATCATAGTTAGAGTTCGTGGTGGCTGCACAAACCCAAACTGGGACAAAGGGAAGAAAGAGGGGAGCCATTGACCCACATTTATGGATTGTGCTACTTAATTAGCAGGTGAAAGTGACACTCTATTTCTTTCTCATTTTTTAACTTGACAGGCTGAGCAGAGATATTCGTGCCCCCAAAGGAAGGTTTTTATCTCCCTACTGTAAATGTCACCCTGGAGTTTGGTCTGATTGGGGTTTACATTTTTTTTAGGTCTGCGGATTGATAGTCTGTCAGGAGCTCAACCTGTCTAGATGCCCCAGAAGGCATGGGTCTTCCCTTTGGAATCTGAGGGAGAGGACAGTAAATTATGTGGGAGCCCTCTGGGAGAGAGAGTTTGTGTGGAAGACATACCCCAAGTGGTCTCCTGAAAAGGCCAGTGTAAAATTGGAGCAGACCTCAGCCAGCAGCCACGTCTCAGCATGTCGCTTCCCTGGTGAAACTGACTTCGTTTGCCAGTGCTGTGGAATCAGAAACTAAGATGGGAAAGGTCCATGCGATCTCACCACCCCCTTCCCTGCCTGCCAGTCTAGGGAATTGTTCCTTATAGTTGAGCCTCTAGTTCCTTGTCCAGTCCACTTTTAAACGATGCAAGTGATAAAGTATTGATTTTGCCCGGTGCTGAATTTCTTTTGATTTGTTCAAGTTGTCATTCTGCACACAAACTCGTGTAACTCCTCATTAAGGTTCTTGCACCACCTGAAACCTACATGCCGCAGATTTTCCAGTGGGGATGGTTTCTCTATTAAACAGGGTCCACCTAGTTGTTGTTCTTTTTTCTTTATGTTTTGGCATCGTTTTATTTGTTTTATTAATTTTCTAGTCTGAAAGCCATTCTCAGATGATTCCATTAAAAGGTGGGATATTTGCCATTTTTCATCGAGAGAATGATAGATGATTGGAAAGAGATTATTCATGCCTTGTCATGATCAATATGACTCCATTCTATAACTGCTTTTTTGAAAAAGAAGTTATTTGATTTACTTTTTGGCTGTGCTGGCTCTTTGTCACTGCATGTGGGCTTTCTCTAGTTGCAGAGAGCAGGGACTACAGGCTTCTCATTGTGGTTTCTCATGTTTTGAAGCAGAGGTTGTAGGCGTGTGGGCTTCAGCAGTGGTGCACAGGCTTAGTTGGTTCATGGTACGTGCGGTCTTTCCAGACCAGGGATCGAATCTGTATTCCCTGCATTGGAAGTGGATTCTCAGCCACTGGACCCCTAGGGAAGTACAATGGCTGCTTTCTGTGCACTTAAAGTGATCTTGTGCTTAGTCGTTCAGCCGTGCCTGACTCTGTGGGCTGTAGCCTGCCAGGCTCCTCTGTCTATGGAGATTCTCCAGGCAAGAATACTGGCATGGGTTGCCATTTCCTTCTCCAGGGAAAGTGAGCTTACACCCTAGTTAGTTGTGCCCACATCCTTCTGCCTTCCGCTACTCAACAAAGACAATAGTTGGTATTCTCTTCAGCTTTTGTGTTCTATTGGTCTTGTCTTACCCTCTCACCAATACTGCGTTCTTTTGATGACTGTCCTTTTACACTAAGCCTTTACTGGCTCAGGTGTGTCCTGCAGCTTTGTTCTTTTCCAGAATTGTTGACTGTTGAGACTATTTGATGTCTTTACCCTTCCATACAAATTTGAACTCAGCATGTCAATATCGACAGAAAAGTTACTGGAATTGGGATTTTGCTGAATTAATAAATACAAAGGAATGGTGTTCTTTCTAGCTGAAAGTGTTGCTTGTATTTCACAAGAATTCCTGACATCTCTGACTCTTTGCAAGCAACACTTTTGTATTTGGTTGTAGTAGATGGCCTCCGTTTCCTTTCTAACCATGATTCGATGATGTCTATAATTGGTTTCTTTTACTTAGTTCTCCGGCATGTCTGAGAGCATGAAATAATTGTTGTATGTACTTAAAGTTATGAAAGAGACTATTCTGTATTTGAAAGGTCAACATTCGGGCCTATCTGACTTTAGCTTCTTTCCTTTTTCCAGTAAAAATTTGTAAGGAAGAGAAGAAAGTTAGCTATCATCTATTTTCAAACTATTTAATTTAAGCTCTCTAAGAGCATGATGTGTTCAAATTTAAATATAGAAATTATTAACATTGTCAACTAAAAGCAGAAACAGAATGTATCTTTCTTTAGACCCACAGGATTTAAACAGAGAAATCTCTCAGCTCTGAGAGCCTCTAAATCAATTGCGTGCCTTTCTAACAACAGTACCTCATTGTATTTTAACTGGAAGATTGGGTGATTTCTTCTGTTAATTATTTTTTTGTAAAAGGAGACTCAATGCTGTGAGGGGAAAATCGACAAAAAGCCTGAGGAAGGAAAAAAATCATCTAGGTTATAATTTTCGACGGGCTCTTGCTGTATTGTTAACCAAACTCTGGCTACACCCTGTGCACTGAATCTCTGACCTATGAAAAATTGTGTGGATTCCCCCCATTTATCTTGTTTGAGCAGTAACGAAAATATAATTGAAGAAATGGCATTGAAGTGTATCCTGGGTTATTTGTTATCAAAAGTGACACTTGGGAGGCTTTTCACATGAAATTTCAACATAAGAAGTGGCTGAATCTGTGACGGGACAATTTGAGTTTAGTTTTTTTTTGGGGGTGGGGCGGAGTTCTGGTTGAAAATAATATGAGCAGGACTTACCTTTTTTTCTCTTTTAAAACTGACTCTTCTGAAGGTGATGTTGCTGGAGGAGTAGTTACAGATTGACAATGAGAAGTCATCTCTGAAATGTGACTGTTGTAATTTGTAGAAAGAACCTGCCCCACCCCAATAGCAGTGGCATCAGTACCCCCTAGGTGTCTGTTAGAAATGCAGAGTCTCAGGCCCTCTCGGTCAGTCTGATGCACGCTGATGTATAACATCCTCAGGCTTGAGCAGTTTTCAATGATAAGTCCCTTCTCTAGTCCCCTAATTTACCCTCTTCACCTGCTCAAAACACTTCTGTTTGCTATTGTGGCAAAGTTCTTTAACACCAAATAAATAATTTCAGTAAATAAAAGATCATGGCAAGACAAACAGAACTGATATTCCATGTAAGGATCCTTGAGCTGATTATCCTTGAGCTGGGACATGTGGCGGCTGTGCAACTCTGGATAACTTCCTCAACATCTCTGACCAGCGTCTTCATGGGCAGGATGGGGATAATGCAGTGATCATTAGATTATTCATCTCAGTCGGTTTTGTGAGTACCTTATTTAGAGAGGGTGACTGGCACCTAGTTAGTTTGAATAAAAGTTAGCTATTTTTAAATTATGACTAACACTAAAAATAATTTTTAAAGGGGTGCTCTATGTGTTTAGGATTATACAATTGTGCAAATAAATGCTATCTGCTTCTTTTTTAAAAACAATTTTATTTATTTATTTGGCTGTGCCTGGTGTTAGTTGCAGAACTTGGGATCTTATCAAGAGTTGTGGCTTGTGAGATTTAGTTCCCTGACCAGGAGTTGAACCCTTCTGCATTGGGAGCATGGAGTCTTAGCCATTGGATCCCTGATTCTTTTTCTGAAAGCTGGCTGTAAAAGGATAATCAGCTAGGAAGAGAAATAATACCAAAATTATAATAATTAATACCAAATAAGTAATATCAAGATTTCCAAAAGAGTAGTGCACAAAACTGTGAAAAGGACCAAGAATGGGCAAGCAATAATGCTGCAAAGGAATTTTCTTAGGTCCTGTTTAAGAATCGGCTTTTTCGTAAGATGGAAGATTTGGAAATGGAAGCTCCTTCACAGCTCTTTAAACTAGCTCCTTTCCCCAAAGATGTTGAGTACTGAACTTTCCATCTGCCTTACTCTGAGTAGGTTCAATGTGTTTCCCTTGCTTACACAGCTTCAAAGGTTTAAATCAGAGTGTCCTACAGTCTTGGAATAGCAGCCCAAATAAAAGGGCTGTAAGATCAAACAGATCCCTGGCAAGTGCACGGCGTGACCCTAGTGTTTTGATAGGGGGTGGACTCATAGCAATCTGTATGCATGTTTTCTGTGAATTCAGTTCAATGCAAATGTTCTCCCTATGTGTAATCCCCATGTTCAGTGCTATAGACACATGAAAGATACATGAAAATTAGTCCCTGCTATCAAGATTCTAGCAGACTCTTTTCTGCAATGGCTGTCCTCTTTTGTTTGTCTGATTTTTCAATTGAGAGTTACTGATGGTTCTAGAATGTGTTTTGCTGTTGCTCTAGAATGAACTATCTTTGGTAAAAATTTAGGCATTGCCGAGATAGTCAACATTTAAAAGTGAAAAAGCATACTCTCATGTTGGAAGCCTAAGATTTCCCAGCTTAGTAAAATGAGTAAGGCACTTTTTAAAAGAGATTTCAGCATTTCATGGGGTGACTGGCATGGTTCCTTTTACTGAATCCATTCATAGTTTATTTGGGTTGCTTTTATGTTTTTTTCATGAACTTCAGAGTTGACAAGTAGTCGGAGGAACATTTGGGGTATATGTCATTATTTCTTAACTGAGTGGAAATAAGATTCTTTAAACTTTTACCTGTGGTTTTCAACGATAAAGACACATCAGAACCATCTGTGTGGAGTTTTCTATAGAAATACAGAAACTCAAGGTCCATTTGTGGAGATTCTGAATTGTAGGTCATGTTCCCCCAGGGTGTCTAATAGCGATTGAGTGTGCGTGTGCTAAATTGCTTCAGTCGTGTCCAACTCTTTGTGACCCTATGGACTGTAGCCCACAAGGTTCCTCTGTCCATTGGATTCTCCAGGTAAGAATACTGGCGTGGGTTGCCATGCCCTCCTCCAGGGAATCTCCACAACCCAGGGATTGAACCCATGTCTCTTATGTCTCCTGTGTTGGCAGGCAGGTTCTTTACCATTAGTGCCACCTGGGAGGTCCCAGGATTGAGTAGCCTTGCCTTTTTCTTGATTCCTATTACTTCTGGCTTTTTCAGTGCGTACGAGGAAAAAAAAATGAGGGCTTTGCTCTCAAATTTTAATGTGCGTGGCAGTGATCTGGGCATCTCATTAGAATGAGTTGGGGGCCTGGGGCTTTGCATTTCGAAGGAGTTGGTGGTGATACAGATGCTATAGGTTTCTAGAAAGTAGAAAAGAACCAGGTCAAGATTTGTACTTTTGGACTTCCCTGGTGGTCCAGTGGTTGAGAATCCACCTGCCAATTCAGGGGACATCGGTTCGATCCCCGGTCCAGGAAGATGTCACATACCTTGGGGCCGCTAAGCCCGTGCTCTAGAACCTGTGCCTCACAAGGGCAGCCACCACAGTGAGAAGCCCAACCCTGCAACTAGAGAAAGCCTGCATGCAGCAAAGAAGACCCAGCACAGCCACAAAATCAATTAAAACAAAAACAATTTGCACTTTGGCCATCGCTATAAATAAGAAAATCTGATACCCACTGTTTAACCTGCACCCCGCCATGTTCTTCCACCACTTATTTTATAATCAGCAGAAAAGAATGTTGTGATTTGCTAAGTGAGTTGCCCTTTCCTCCTTTACAAGATTAAATATAGCTATTACCAATCCTGATAACTACTTTGTGGTATAGATAGGGTTTCACAACCATGGTTCACCTCCTTAATGGAATTCCAGAAGTTACTGTTCTGACTGATAAAAAAAAATCAGTCTTGTGGGGCAATATATGGAAGCAATGAGAAGTTACAGGAAATGAGAAAGAACATGTGTGTGGACATCTAGATACAGTTATGTCTACATGTTTATACTCATGATTGGCTATTAAAAGAAGGTACCTACTCATTATACCTACCTGTTGAGAGCATTTACTTCAAATAGGTTTGAAAAACTCACTGTGCACAGCAAATCCGCAATAAATAGGAGGTTTATTTGCCAACATTACTATTGTTGTGGCTAGTGTTATTATCAGTGACGGCAGTGCTCATTTTTCATAAGATCCTTTTAAGAGAACTCTCTTGGTGTTGGGCACAATATAAGGTAAAAATAATTTTGGAGATAAGAATTCTGAGAATCAAAATCTTTAAGGGAAGATTTAGGATCAAACTGAAACATGGGAAATATTTTTAAAGACAAAAGCAAAAATGCTGGTTTTGTTAACTAAAGATGCAAAAGAAATATTTTTCCTATTCATTGATATAATATTATGGCACATTGTTAATCTTAGCAAAGTCTCTCTAAATGTACTGATGCATGTATTCCATTTTCAAATATCTTGTTGATTTGTCTTTATGGATTGAATGGCCACGTTCTCTTGGGAAAACTGGGTTCCAACTGACAGATATAACTTGGATGTAATGAATGATAACAACTCTTCATTGCCTTCTAACTGGTTGCACTAATGCATTGATCTCCTTTCCTTATTGTTCTGAGCAAGTTAAAACACACAAACACAAGAACAAAAACGGAAGATATTTCTCCAGTTGCAAGGTCACATCTGCAAAGCCCCCTTTGCTGTGTAAGGTGTCATAGTCCCAGGTTCTGAGGATTAGGGTGACAGATGAGACCCATCTTGAGGGGTAGGGAGGTTGCATTATTTGACCTACCACATGGGAGATGGATTCCACAGATGGTGGTCAACCTTGTCCACCTGTAGCTTTTGGCTACCAGAACCACCTCAAGGGACAGATAAATCTTTGGTAATTTTTGAGGCCTTTATTTATGTTCAAAAAGCAAGAATTATAGAGCTTCTCCTTGTAATAAGTTGATGTCAATGAGATCTATTTGATAACATATATATAATGTTCTTTTTCTTCTTCTTTTTTATTATTATTATTATTTTTTGGTCTGTGCCAGGTTTTCTTCGTTACACGGGCTTGTCTCTAGTTGTGGCAGGCGGGGGCTCCTCTCTCGTTGCGGTGTGCAGGCTTCTCATTGTGGTGGCTTCTCTTGTTGTGGAGCGTGGGCTCTAGGGTGCAGGGTCTTCCGTACTTGTGGTTCCTGGGCTCTAGACCACAGGCTCAGTAGATATGGCACACAGGCTTAGTTGCTTCTCAGCCTGTGGGATCTTCCCAGATCAGGGATCGAGCTCATGTCTCCTGCGTTGGCAGGTAGATTCTTTACCACCGAGTCACCAGGGAAGCCCCCACCCCACCTTTTTTTTTTTTTTAAAAAAAGAAACTGCTATTCTTTTTATGCTCATTCACTCCAACAGGACATAGGATACACTATAGATGCTTATGCAAATACAAATAAATATTGAAAGCCTATTCCTACCGTTTATCCTCTGTAATCCAATGACTCCCTTGATACAATGCTATTTCAGATGATCTTTGGAAGGAAATATTTGCATTTGGCTTTATATATCACACTGTCCTATAGGTCATTCTCAGCAATGCTTTCCATAAATTTAGGAATTCTTTTCTTTCAGGCACATTGCTAATAGTACTCCCCAAATTAAAGACCTCTACAAGCGTAGTCCTTGCATGAGATGAAAAGCACCAAAGACATGCATGGATTAGAACGCCTGACTTCAGTCACTGAAAATGAGGAGCACCTTGATTCAGGGATGACTCTTTTCTGTCCCCTTTCATTATCTTAGGGTCTTTCAGCCATGGATGCTATTCTCATTAAGCCTGAAACCACCTCATGGCTATTTTGGCTCTGATGTAAAGAGAAGGAAAAAGAACCTGAGTTGTAACTTGTAGTTATATAGAAGTTTTGCACTAGATTGGAATAAGCCACTTTAGAACTTAAACCAAAATGATCTCAGTTTCAACTTTCATGTGACTAAAGGAATACATATATATCTGCTTTAGGAATTTCTTTTCCTTCCCTCTTTCCCCCTTTTCTCCTCCCTCTCTTTCTTCTTCTTTTCTCTTGCCCACTTCTCCTTTCTTTGCTCTCTTTCTCATTTTTTTCCCTCTTCTTCTTAGCCCTACATATTAAATGATGTCAGTGTGGTAAGCAGACCATTTGACTACTTAGTCATGGAGCCAATGAGGTTTGTCCCAAGGCTCATTCTCCCTATGCGGAAGGAAATTCTATGTTCAAGACTATTTTATGATTCTTTACATGGTAAAAGGGCTTCCCTGGTGACTCAGATCGTAAAGAATCTACCTGCAATGCAGGAGATCCGGGTTCGATCCCTGAATCAGGAAGATCACTTGGAGAAGGGAATGGCCACCCCCTCCAGTATTCTTGCCTGGAGAATTCCATGGACAGAGGAGCCTGGTGGGCTGCAGTCCATGGGGTCACATACTCAACTGAGTGACTAGCACACGCACATGATGAGCAATTGGAAATTACCTAAATGCTCATGAAACACATTAGATAATGTCTGAAAGCATTGCAATATAAGTGAATGTATGCTGTCACGGAAAGTTACAAAACTGTAGAATCTGATTTGTGGTGTATGTTTCTTCTTCTGGGAACTAGTTACAGAGTTTGTACTCTAACACAGTTTGTTCACTAAATGACAAGTGACTTTTGTGTATATACAGTTCATTTGAAATAATATTCAGAAAACCATTTAGCTCTATGTATGCTGAGAAGAATATGGAAGGATATATTAGAAATTAAGAATAGTACTGAAATTGTTTGGAGGCTTTTATTTCCTGCTTTTTATACATCTGAATAATTTGAAATTTATGATCAGCATTTATTTTTACTATCTAAAGAAGGAAATAAAAATTACGGAGACTGGTGAATTTGTGGTTTTATAAAGTAGACCTCAGTAAAGCTTGAAGCAGAGATAAAAGTGAAAAGTATGATGAGATAATACTGCAAAAAACTGAGCCAAACTATTGCCAGCTTCTGTGTCATCAAGATGGTATGAACATTAAAGGATAGAAGAATTTCTACATGAATATGAAGAGGTATTATCTCTCCCATTGCAAAAAATCTTATCAATATAATTATAAGGTCACATTAGTAGTGAGAAATGCACAAGGAACAATCTAGATCAAGGATAATGTAAGTTGGGTTTCATATTCCTTTGTATCTCTGGAATCTATGTGAAAATCTGGCGCTTTCCTCTGGTACATTTGTTAGATGAATAGGTAGAGAAGTGGAAATACCTTGGCCTACCCTCAGCTTTCTCTGACAAATATTCATTTGTTTTCCCTTTAAAATGTTTTAGATATTCATATTTATAAACCAAACAAAACCCCCCAAATATAAGGGCTATTCTTTCTTCATAGAACTAGTGGGAAATGACATGGATAATATTTATGAGTGTTCTGGGAACCTCAGATCAGAAGGGAGACCTTTTATTCAAAGCTGTGATGCTCCAATGTGAACATCTTAAAGAACAGGGACTATTTCTGTTTTTATTGCTTTCTGTTAATATCTAGCACTCTGGTAAGTTGACTATGTGGACAGTTCATAATGCTACTTAATGATAAAAATGAAATAAATATAGTTTTTCCCTAAAGATACAGCTGGCAAAAAATATAGGATTTAGCCCAGTAAAGTACTGGCACATCTGATATGGGTAAAAGACAACTTTTGACCAACATCTTCATCATCCTTTAAAAGAAAAAAGGAATAAAGAAAGGTAGCCAGGAGAGATTATGTGGGGTGGGGTCAAGGCTACAGTATAATTATCCTGAAGTCTGGATTTGCTTTTGCCTTTTTTGCTAAAATTGTTATTCCATTTTTAAATAAGATTTTCTCTGAATAATGTATTTTGGGATTTAATCCTAGAGAAATAATCATTTCAAATGATTGGAGAGGTTATAAATAATCAACACACCATCCCCTAAATCTGCCCAATCTTTACATCTCTGTGTTCAGTGCTTCCATCAAGAATAGATAGGTGATGGCTAATTCTATATTTTCGCAAAGTAAGAAAGTACCTTTTAGTCAGAAAAAGAAGAAAATCCACAAGCACTTCCTGAGCCTCTGATATTATTTTCCTCTGATATCAGCAAGTCCCAGCTTCTCCTTTGTATCACCATCCCCAGGCGTTCTGTGTGCCCCACAGCTGCAGAGTTTAAACTTGATTCTTCGGCTTCGTGGAGAGGTCAGGGCTTGGGAACACTGGGAAATTTACCCTGCATATCAAGATGTTGTTACTGGTAGTTTCTTATGATGACTTTATCTCCTTGAGGAAGGGAAAGAAAGGTCCAAGAACATGAACCATGTGACATTCCATTTGGAGAGCATGTAGCTTTCATAGTCATTAGATGAAGTGGCCCATGCAGTTGTATCTCTGAAGTATTTATCTTATGTTGTCCCCTCTCCGTTCTCTGATCCCCTATTGTAGTTTAGTTCCGAAATCTCTGTTTTGGCAATTTGATCATTGTGTCTGGGGTCCACCCTAGGTTTAGGAGTCCCTAAGAGGACCCAGAGCACTCAGACGTGGTCGTACTCACGGCTGTGATGTGTTATGGTGAAATGTACAGAGTGAATTAGGAAAAGCTAAAAGGGGCATGGCGGAGTCCGGGGCCAGCAGACATCAGCGTCCAAGAGTCTTGTTGCAGTGGGGTCACACCAGAGGCACATGATCCCTCCAGAAACATTGTGACAACGCATGAGTGTTACCACTCAGGGAAGCTTGTTGGAGACTCAGCGACAGGGTTTACACTGAGGCTGGTAGGGCGCGTAGGTACCCTGTACCTGGCATGAACCAAAATTCCAGATTCCTATAAGGAAAGCAGCTGTTCCACATAAACCATGCTATTTATGTCAGAGTCTAGTCCCAATGGATCATTGTGTCAATTCTAGGAATGGGGAAGCCCTTTTGAAATCCAAGTGGGCAGAGGCCAATTCAAGGCTAACTGTGTTAACATTACTATCCTTTGAAAGGGTAGTAATCTGGCCTACTAGGCAAACCCTTTTTTATACAGTCTATTTGTGGAATGCACAAACTTATTCTCTTGTGTCCCAGAGATATTGCCACCTGATACAAAATAGGCACTTCTTGAAAAATGTCAGGTGACACCTAAAATCTTGCTAAAACTTAAGCTTTCCTTGCCTGCTCTTTCATCCCAACACACAGTCATCTAAAAGATACCTGGAGTCAGAGCCTCCTGGTGGTCCAGTGATTAGGATTCTGCTCTTCCACTACAGAGGGCCACCAGTTTGATCCCTGATCAAGGAACTAAGATCCCACATGCTGTGTAGTGTGACTAAAAAACAGAAAGAAAGATAACCAGAGTCCACCCAGCTTTGTTTTCTCTCTGCACTGTTCTCAGTTCAGTTCAGTTGTTCAGTTATGTCCAACTTGCGGCCACCCCATGGACTGCAGCTTGCCAGGCTTCCCTGTCCCTCACCAACTCCTGGAGCTTCTTCAGACTCATCTCTGTCAAGTCGGTGATGGCATCCAACCATCTCATCCTCTGTCGTCCCCTTCTTCTCTCTCCTTCAATCTTTCCCATCATCAGGGTCTTTTCCAAGGAGTCAGTTCTTTGCATCAGGTGGCCACAGTATTGGAGTTTCAGCTTCAGAATCAGTCTTTCCAGCTCATGCCATTCTCATCTCTATAGGAGATGATCATGGTAACCTCCGGAGTGCCTCTCTGTTCAATGTTTGCCTTCTGATCCATACACTAGCAGATTCCCTGGTGGCTCAGATGGTAAAGAATCCACCTGGCAGTGCAGGAGACCGAGCTTGATCCCTGGGTCAGAAAGATCCCCTGGAGAAGGGAATGGCTACCCACTACAGTATTCTGGTCTGGAGAATCCCATGGACAGAGGAGCCTCGTGGGCTATAGTCAGACATGACTGAATGACTCACATTTTCACTTTTTCAACCCATACACTATAAGGCAGCCTGAGACTGTTTTCTTGAAATGGGAGGACATTATTTCTTAAAAATCTTCCTTGACTTCACATTGTTCTTAAGGTGAACTCTGATGTCTGGAATGTGGCATTAGCTGGGAATATGACCCATCTGACTCCATCTAGAACTTCTCTCATTTTGCAGCTGCACCGGTCCTCTCTGATTTTACCAAATTCCCTGAGCTTTCTCTATCCTGAGGCTCTGAACAAGCTCATTCAGACACCGAGAACAGCTAGTGTTTGTCTAGTTGCTAGGCTGTTGTTCACATCTGACTCTGTGACCCTAAACCATATCTGACTCTGTGACTCCGTGGATTGTACCCCCCAGGGTGCTCTGTTCATGGAATTTTCCTGGCAGGAATACTGAAATTGGTTACCATTTTCTTTTCCAGGGTATCCTCCAGACCCAGGGGTTGAACCCATGTCTCCTGCATTGGGAGTTGGATTACCACAGAGCCAGCAGGGAAGCCCATTGTTAGGCTGACACCTGTTAATTGTTGGCGCTTACTTTTAAATGTGGGCAACCACATAATTTATCATCCAAATCAGAACACTTCACAGTAAAAATAGGGTGTTATTTGTAATTATTCTGCATCAACAAGTGTAACCTTGGAGATATAACCATTCTGCTAATTGATCTCTCCCCTGGAGGGTCCTTTTTCAACCACATCCTTTTAAATTGGATCACTGTCTCTATAACAACCATTTTCCTTCATACTGCCCACCTCGTAATCACTCATTTTATACTAATTTACGTGATCATTTGCTTAACATCTTTTACCCCCACAATGGTATGAAGTTTTACAAATTCACAGGCAATATAGCCAGCATTTGGCAATGCCAGTAGACCTTTCATAAATAGTCTCTAAATTCATAATTACATAATAGCATTGCTTCCAAACAGGCATGTTTTGATCTGTCTTTTCTTCATTCTACTTGCTTTATTTTTTTTTTTTTTTCTCACTGATGTTGTATTTGGGAAACTCTTCATTACATTCTTGGGTTTTTCTTTCAGTTGCTGTCTTACTGAATGTGTAAAGAATTAATTTGGTTGTGTGTTGGAATGTTTCACTTCTGCAAACACTCTCAAGCATATTGGTTTGCTAGTGATTTGTGTGTATTTTAAATTAAATGAGCATGCTGCAAATTTCAATCATTTAAAAAAAAACAAGTACTGTTTAATAATAAAAAAGTTCTCTTTATATCAATTAATTCATCTCACCCTGTAAGAATGAATTTGTTTTGATCTCTTGAAAGTGGTCAAGCACAAAATAGGTTTCTGTAAAGACCTTCTGGCATTTTCCGCCCTTTAGGTGGCGATAGAGACAACATGACCTTCTTTTTTTTCAAAGGCCTTAATAGTCAAAATAGCTCTTACTAAGTTGTGGGTTAAATTAACAATTGGCTTGACTGCTACCATCCCACTATTCGGATACCCTATTCTCTGGAGAGTGACCAGTTCTATTTTGTTTCAGATTCAACCTGAAGTGAAGGGTTTGCCCATCAATTTTCAAGCCACGTATTTTCTGCTATCTTTGGGAATTTGTTTACACGCTTACTTCTACATCTGGGCATCACAAATTTACATGCATACGTATGTCAAAAGTTAGTATATTTAACATCTGTGTCTGTTTGAAAGATAAGAAAAAATGTGAGTTGGAACTGAGATTGCTTTAATTACAGAATAAAAGCTTTTCATTGATCTTAATTCAGTATAACAGATTTAAATTTTAATCCTCAAAGCTGGGTATAGACACAGTTGATTGCCTTCCCAGTAGGGGTTCCTCTTTGCCAGCAGAGCTATCCTCAGCTCTAGGACTGAATGATGCAATGCTTTCTTCTTTTGAAGTCTCAGCAACCAGGGAAAAGGCATATCCCACAATGAGACCTGAGGGGAAGTCCGACAGTAGGGTCTGAGTGTAGACAGCTTGGGAACCACAAGACATGTTTTTCTTATGATCGAAACAACTGTGTGTGGAACAACTGTCTTTTCTTCTATCTTTGGATGTGATTAAAAGCATCTGATGCCTGGAGCAGTGGCAGCCCTCTTTTGACCAAGAAGATTAAACCTGATGATGAACAAGCGTAAAGATGGAAAGAGATGGATCTTTAATGATACCCCTGGGCAGTTATATTAGTGATGGGAGCCACTGCTCCCTCCCTTTCTAATGTAAGATTATAATGTCCTTGTAGTTTAAGCCATTTTTGGTTAAGATTTTGTTGCTTAAGGAAAAAAAAAAAAAGCCAATACGCTGGGAAAATTAATTTAAACATCCAAATGCATTTATAATAATTTTACCTTTAAAATGTTCATTTTGAGTGTGGGCTTACGTGCATACTCTAGTGAAGTATTCCAGCTAGTATCTGAATGGAGACAACAGATATTTACCACTGGGGTTAACAATCAAGCTGTTCATTGTCCTGGATTCTACTAACCTCAATTAAGGCAAAATTTTCTTAACAGAATTCTTTCTCCTTTCCTGGCCTTTTCTCTTCCTTCCTGATAGGCTTAACCAGATATGGAGTTTTCGTGTTTTTTTTTGGTTCATAAAGCAAAACCCTACATTCATCCGTCCTAATTGTGTTTTCCTTTGGGTCATGAGAGCAACAGAAATTGATGTGTTGGACTGTTATCAACGCGGGTGTCATTTGAGTAGTCAACGCATACGTCCTAGACCAGCTTTTATGGGCAGTGATGAATTTGGACAGTTTTGTAAGCATTCTATCACCATCGCCATCTCCCTCCACACTCAAATCTACAGTAATAGTTGTTTACAACCCCTTCCTGTTCACTTTCAGGAGTGATGGAGAAAGTTAGGAGTCTGTGATGTCATGGTTGCTGTTATTTCTGGGTTATTTGCCTTCCTGAGTCATGTATGCTTATGCAGTGGAAGGGGTGTATATAAATGATGTGAAATCTCTATTCCTTAGCACCAGGCGTCCCCAGGGTGAGTCAGTCCTACTGTCGTATTGCCACCAGTAATACAATTTACGTTCTTAATATTCCCTAGAATTACCAGGGAGAAGGCAATGGCACCCCACTCCAGTACTCTTGCCTGGAAAATCCCATGGGCAGAGGAGCCTGGTGGGCTGCAGTCCATAGGGTCGCTAAGGGTCGAACACGATCGAGCGACTTCACTTTCACTTTTCACTTTCATGCATTGGAGAAGGACATGGCAACCCACTCCAGTGTTCTTGTCTGGAGCATCCCAGGGACGGGGGAGCCTGGTGGGCTGCCGTCTATGGGGTCGCACAGAGTTGGACACGACTGAAGCGACTTAGCAGCAGCAGCAGCAGCAGCAGAATTACCAGACATAAACACCAGGATTACATCATCCTTGGGATGTTAGCTCAGACCAGCTCTTATGAAAGAGCTATGTTGTTGTTTAGTTGCTAAGTTGTGTCTGACTCTTCTGTGACCCATGGACTGTAGCCCTCCAGGCTTTTCTGTCCATGGGATTTCCCAGGCTAGGATACTGGAGTGAGTTGCCATTTCCTTCTCCAGGGGATCTTCCTGACCCAGAGACTGAACCTGTGTGTCCTGCATTGGCAGGCAAATTCTTTACCTCTGAGCCACCTTGGAAGCCCTAAAGAGCATACCTTCTTACAAAAAAAGAAAAAATACTTATAATTGAAAATAGAACATAGATTCAAACTATTATATAGAGAATGGATAAGCAACAAGATCTTGCTATAGAGTACAATATCAGGTGCAGAATCACAGGATATTAAATAAATCAAACCAAAATAGAAAAGAACGTGAAAATAGAAAAGAACGTAAAAAGAATGTGTATATGTGCATAACTAAATCACTTTGCTGTACAGCAAAAATTAACACAGTAAAGCAACTATATTTCAATTAGAAAATAAATTGAGCAAAGTCCACTTAACCATTACACAGATACTGCTAAAAACATGGAGGGAAGAGGCAGAGAGAGAATTAGTAGATGTGATGGTTCTGAGATTAGATGGAAAACTTATATCTGCTTGCATATCTCTTGTAAAGCCTTCCCACCATCAGAGATTTTCTTTTTAAAAAATTGTAAGAGGGAAAGAGGCATTCCTTGTTCCAATTTCATTCTTCTCTTTTCCTTCCTGAAAGGTGGTACTGATAACTTAGGCTGAACCATGTTGGATTTGTGATCTCCGAAGAAGAAGATTTAGCTTCAGGACCAGGGACCAGACTTGATCATTCAAGAGCTTTTGTGTAGCAAAGTTTTAGTAAAGTGAAAGAGGGCATAGAAAGCTTCTGACATAGACATCAGAAGGGGGACAGAGATTGCCCCACTTGCTAGTCTTAGCAAGGGAGCTATATACTTTTTAAATTGGTTATTACAGTAAATCAAAAGAATGTCTCAAGGCTGTAAAGATTTTACTAGACCCACTCCCACAATTTACATTTTAAAATAACAGGATTCAGTCAGTTCAGTTCAGTCGCGCAGTCATGTCCCACTCTTTGCGACCCCATGAATCACAGCACGCCAGGCCTCCCTGTCTATCACCAACACCCGGAGTTCACACAGACTCACGTCCGTCGAGTCCGTGATGCCATCCAGCCATCTCAGCCTCTGTCGTCCCCTTCTCCTCCTGCACCCCAATCTCTCCCAGCATCAGAGTCTTTTCCAATGAGTCAACTCTTCGCATGAGGTGGCCAAAGTATTGGAGTTTCAGCTTCAGCACTATTCCTTCCAAAGAAATGCCAGGGCTGATCTCCTTCAGAATGGACTGGTTGGATCTCCTTGCAGTCCAAGGGACTCTCAAAGAGTCTTCTCCAACACCACAGTTCAAAAGCATCAATTCTTTGGTGCTCAGCTTTCTTCACAGTCCAACTCTCACATCCATATATGACTACTGGAAAAACCATAGCCTTGAACTAGACGGACCTTTGTTGGCAAAGTAATGTCTCTGCTTTTCAATATGCTCTCTAGGTTGGTCATAACTTTCCTTCCAAGGAGTAAGCATCTTTTGATTTCATGGCTGCAGTCACCATCTGCAGTGATTTTCGAGCCCCCCAAAATAAATTCTGACACTGTTTCCACTGTTTCCCCATCTATTTGCCATGAAGTGATGGGACCAGATGCCCTGATCTTCGTTTTCTGAATGTTGAGCTTTAAGCCAACTTTTTCCCTCTCCTCTTTCACTTTCATCAAGAGGCTTTTTAGTTCCTCTTCACTTTCTGCCATAAGGGTGGTGTCATCAACATATCTGAGGTTACTGATTTCAGCTTGTGCTTCTTCCAGCCCAGCATTTCTCATGATGTACTCTGCATAGAAGTTAAATAAGCAGGGTGACAATATACAGCCTTGACGTACTCCTTTCCTATTTGGAACCAGTCTGTTGTTCCATGTCCAGTTCTACCTGTTGCTTTCTGACCTGCATATAGGTTTCTCAAGAGGCAGGTCAGGTGGTCTGGTAATCCCACCTCTTTCAGAATTTCCCACAGTTTGTTGTGATCCATACAGTCAAAGGCTTTGGCATAGTCAATAAAGCAGAAATAGATGTTTTTCTGGAACTCTCTTGGTTTTTTCGATGATCCAGTGGATGTTGGCAATTTGATCTCTGGTTCCTCTGCCTTTTCCAAAACCAGCCTGTTATTCTAAAAAATAACAGGATTAGTCAGAAGGTTTTCAAGGAGGAGAAACTGTTCTCAAGCAGGATACACTGTTGTTATGTAATCCTTAGTAAAGAGTTTAAGCTGAGTTGTTCTGTTGTGTAATCATCAGCTCTGGACTTAAAGAAAAAACCATTTTATGTGACTAAGACTAAGGAATGTAGGAAAAAAAAGTTTGTTCTTTTCTTCTTCTTGAGAATGCCAGACCCCTATCTCCTCTCCGAGAGCCCTGGACCCCTCTCTCCTCCTCAGGTACCCCAGACTTCTTATCAACCTGCCTAGACATTGACTCTCTCATTTCCCCCTTTTCTTTTAGGAGAATTACATTACCAAGGCAAAGGAGTATCGTTTTCACTCCATAATTACTTCCTATTGTTGAAGGGTGTCATCCCTAAATGGTTGAGGCAACATAAGTCTCCTAACTCTCACACTGAGGGTCTCTGATCCAGGAACCCCAAGTAATAGTTGGAGGAGGCTGTGGCACTTATAGAAGCCTGGACAACCAATTGTAACTTAAAAGCTATTAGATGGTTAGAAAGAAACCACATTTTACAGTTACAGATGTAAGGCAAAATAGTCATCAAGCCAAGTTAAAGCATAATCAAAGGTAAAAGTTACATTTTGTTGATAGTTACGGTACAGTGGATCTTGGACCAGAAGGGAATCTTACAAAATCCCTGTGCAATCTGAGATCATCACCTCAGTGTTCATATTCTAGAAGAAATTAAAGAGAAAACATGTCTGATATTTATGAGCCTTCTAGAATGAATGCCTTGAATGAAAATAGATAGCCAGGCCCTTTTGGAAGCTTTCGAAAGAAACCGGCAAAGTTGGCATTGTCCTGTGCAGATACTGCCATTCTTTATGCTTACTTTCAACTGTTAGACTGTCCTCTTAGTGAAATAGAGAAATATTGATCTTAATTTTGCCTCATAAATTATGGATTTGACTTCGACAGCTTTTGCTCAGTTGCATATCTTGGCACTCTGATCTGTCTTTGTATGATTGCATTTCTGCCCCATTATTCTCCTTCCAGGTAGGTCACCCAAAGGCTCCACATCTCTGAATGTTAAAGTCTAATCTGCAAGGAATGTGGTCTTATAATGCCATGTTGAGAGGTTTACAGAAAATGGGATGTGTCTCTCAGTATCTCCTATCCTTCTAGGTTGGAATTTGAAATTTATGCAAACTCGCTGTTCTTATGAGACACTAGGAGATTGGTTTTCTTGGGCCATCCACCCACCTGACCAGTGCATTTGTCTGGTAATGGCTTTCATCTTCAACCCTCCAGGTGCAGGAGGCATTAGGATTCTCCATCAAAAGCCTGTGTGATTATCCTTCCTTCCTTCCTACCACTTACTTTTCCATTTTTATTACCCTTAACCCTTCTTTGCCCACAAAAGATAGTGAGAGGTTGAGAACTGTAACTGTTAAGGCATTGGGGGGAGTTGGATGGCCCTCAAATGATTCCATCCTCTTCTTTGTTCACTTAGGAATTCTGCATGAGTGTGGTAGCCCTCTTGGATTTTAAGGATCCAATGCTCATTTCTAGTGTCACCCCTATCTTGGGAAGCCACACCCTCGTGAGCATTTATTTTGCCTCATAAACGTGTTCTTTTCTCCCAGCGTCATCGTCAGATCTGCTAAGTCATTGCAAGACAGGCATTAGCGGGTCCTCAGCGGCAGGAATACATGAGTTAACGTTTGTTAAGTGTTCGCTGTTTCTGCTCCCTGTCACCTGTATTTATTAATCAGGCCAGGTCATCACATTCCACTGAGTAAATCACAGATGTGAAAGCATAAGTCATTTGTAACGCTCTCCCCTGTTGCCAAAACTCCTTGGTCAGCCAGCTCTCATCACCATGTCACATTTATGTAAGCTGCATTCAGGCCACCTTCTCAGCAGAGATGCTGTGAGTTAACGCGTTTGGGTTCCTGGGTATTCTGGGCAGTCAGGGCGGGTGGAGGAAGGGAGCTTCTGGATCCAGCCTGGAGCTTTATTGTTCTCACCATTCCGAGGACTGCATGTCGCCTCTACTGTCAGTGACAACATGATAATCACTGGAAACGGCCTTGAGAGGTGCTGGAAGCACAAGAAAGAGTAAATACTCCAGTGTCTGGAATTCAGCTACAGTAAGAACATTCTGCTGCTGATGTGGAGGATTATCTCAGAAAGGATAGTCATCAGCGTCTTCTTCAACCATCCCCAGAATGACTCAGTTCAGTTCAGTCGGTCAGTCCTGTCCAGCTCTTTGCGACCCCATGGACTGCAGCACACCAGGCTTCCCTGTTCATCACCAACTTCCGAAGCTTGCTCAAACTCATGTCATCAAGTCAGTGATGCCATACAACTATTTCATCCTCTGTCGTCCCCTTCTCCTCCTCCTACCTTCGATCTTTCCCAGTATCGGGGTCTTTTCCAGTGAGTCAGTTCTTCACATCATGTAGACAAAGTATGATTAGGCCAAGCTAAATCCACATAGTCACTCCCGGTGGGGCAGGGTGCCCTGTTCCTGGACCACCTTCCCCTCTGGTCCCTCCGCTATCTCTTCTCCATATCCCCCCACCGAGTCTTTGCTCCTGCCAGCTCTCTGGTCTGCTGCGTGGAGATGCCATGTGGGTGTGGACATGCGCTGCCTGCCCTTGTGCTGCTAGGCTGAGGTCCTACAGATGGTGTTCCCTCTCCAAGCGTGGCTCCCTAGGGCCTGAGACAGCCTCGGAGGGGACGTGAAGCCTCATACTGAAAACAGAAAGACATTCCAGTAAATGGTAACGTCTGGAAGGTCTATTAGAAAACACAAGGGTTTGTGGAGATGTGGTGGAAGAGAGGGTTTGCCCGGCATGGTTAGAAATTTCTAGAGGTCTAGGCCTCTTCATGGTTTGGGAAGAGGCTGGGAGAGGTGATCAAATTTGAGTCCCATATGTGAGGGTCACTACCATCCTGATGCCCAGCAGTGGGTTTGAGAAGGAAGAGGAGAAATAGATGCTAGTTATAAAGGGCGCAGGAGGAGAAGGGGGAGACAGAGGCTGAGATGGTTGGATGGCATCACTGACTCAACGGACATGAGTTTGAGCAAACTTCAGGAGATACTGAAGAATAGGGAAGCCTGGCGTGCTGTAGTTCATGGGGTTGACTTAGCGACTTAGCGGACATGAGTTAGTGACTGAGGAACAACATAAAGGGAGCAGGGTCCTGGTGCCTGGATTTGGGAGAAAACTGGGGTTGCAGAGTGTCTCTGCTTTTGCCTCTCACACTGTGACTGGGGAAGAGCAGATGTGGTCATCTAGTAGAGTCTTAGAAATGCATATTCTTAGGCCCTACCCTAGAACTGTATCAAATTAGAATCTGCACCCAAAAAATCTGTATTAGCATATAGGTGATTTACAGTGGTATTAGTTTCAGGTGTACCGCAAAGTGAATCAGTTATACATATACTTATATATGTGCACATATACATATCCTTGTTAAAATTAGAATCTGCATTTTAACATGCTTTCCCAGATGACCTTTAGACACTTTTAAAATTGATCCATGCTGGTCTATACTAATAGTGGCTAAAGGGACTTTATATGTTAGGCTCTTGTGCCTTATATTCTTACCTACAAAATGAGAATTATTGTAGCTGCTTTACTATTGTTATAAATACTTTTAAAATAAAAAACTCATGCAACCAGAAACATTTTTGAAACCAGTATGTGATCAGTGAGCTGTCAAGAGTTCAGAGACTTCCTACAAGGAATCTCATTTTCAATCCTGGTAGCAATTCCAAGCCAAGTGATGGTAGCTGCTCTCACCCAGATGATGTTGAAAAGAGAAGTCATTAGAAGTCAAAGATGGGAGAGAGGGGTGGTGTGTGTATTAGAAATCGGGCAGTATATGATAAGTGTACATTGGTTCCCAATAAAAATGAGCCCTATACTCTAATTTATATGTTGCGTTGTTGTGAAATTTTAGCAGTCCGATGGACCAGATCTCATCAGTGCTTGTGGATTCATGCTGACTGTATGGTTTGATCCATAGACTTTAAGTTGCCTACAGGGACTTCCCTGGTGGTCCACTGGTTAAGGCTTTGACTTCCAACACAGGGGGTGCAGGTTCCATCCCTGGTCAGGGGCTAAGATCCCACATGCCTCATGGCCAACAAGCCAAAACATAAAACAGGAGAAATATTCTGACAAATTGAATAAACACTTTGAAAATCGTCCACATCAAAAAAAAATCTGGAAAAATATTACATAGAAAGCTGACTTAGCAATAGCAGTATATATTTTATGCTAATTGGAAATAACCAATGTTAGATGTGCAAGGAGTTTTAAAAATATTTCCCTAAATGTGTTATTTCCATAAAGATGCGTGTTTCTTTGGTAGTGAAGGTTCCCCTAATGTTAAACTGTTTCCAGAAGTTGACATTCTCTGTTTACAACTTTTTTTTTTTACAGGTTCTGAAATCATATTATCACAGTTGATTCATTTTCTAATTTTCAACTTCATTTCTAGTTACAGCTCTGACCAGCTTTTAGCACTTCTTTCCTGTAGGAAAATATTATTACATGTGACTATATCTTTCCTTTTGGTGTGCTGAACTGGAGTATATAAAAATAATATCCATGTGAATAAAATTTGCTGAATTTAGAATTCTGACATACGTAACTCAGAGTTTTAGTTGTATTCTAGGTTTGCAGATTTAAGTAGACTGAAGAGATAAATGTGAAATTAAATGTTTCTGAGCACCCTATATTTATTAATATAGTATTCATTTAATTTAATTATCGAGTACAAGTTGATTCAGGAGGTTTTATCTCTCCTTCCATTTTATTGGATTTTACCTTTGTTAGAAAATAGTGCCTCTGATAGGACTAGAGATAACAGCTTGGTCCTCCAGATTATAATTATTAATTCCTTTTACTTCTTTAAAAAACAGATCATCACGCTAAGTGAAGTAAGCCAGACAGACACTATCATACAAAATCACTTGTAAGTATAATTTTAAAAAATAAATCAATGATACAAGTGTATTTATTTACAAAATGGAAAGAGATTCACAGACGTAAAAAAAGACAAACTTACTGTAACCAAAGGGGAAAGGACGGGGAAGGATAAATTAGGTGATAAATTAACAGATATTAACACTATGTAAAACAGATAAATAACAAGGACCTACTGTATAGCACAGGGACCTATATTCAGTGTCTTGTAATAATCTATAGTGGAAAAAATATGTATATATACACACACATATATATTAGCTGAAATCACTGTGCTATACACCTGAAACAAACATAACATTGTAAATCAACTGTAATAATAAAAAAAAAAAAAAACCACTGAACCTTTAACAATGTAAGTTGCTGCCGCTGCTGCTAAGTCGCTTCAGTCGTGTCTGACTCAGTGCGACCCCACAGACGGCAGCCCACCAGGCTCTTTCATCCATGGGATTTTCCAGGCAAGTGTACTGGAGTGGGTTGCCATTTCCTTCTCTGAATGTAAGTTGAATGCTATACAAAAGATGACAATAGTTGGTAAACATTAATTATTTTTACATTGCATAATGGGGTATTGATAAATGATACACATTCTTAAGAATTCATGGGAAATACATATTTTCAAGGATATCTTTACAGTGATAAAGCTTAGTCACCCTAATTTTCTAAGACTGTGCTTTATCTGTCCTTTGAGCTGGTCCTGAAAGACTAGAGGAGTCACTGGCACAGAAAAGTTTACAGAGTAGAGGACACTCCTGCCTCAATGTTCAGAAATGCACTTTGCACAGAGGGAGGAGAGATAGGAGCGGGAAGTACTTCAGTTTCCTTGAAGGGCTTTGTGAAGACTTTGATAGGACTGGAGATGACCCTCTAGATTTAGGAAACAGAAGAGTAAGGAAAACACGTGAGCAAAGTCCCACCGCAGGCCAGTCACCGTGAGGATGCTCAGTTCAGTTCAGTCACTCAGTCGTGTCTGATTCTTTGCAACCCCATGGACTGTAGCACACCAGGCTTCGCTGTCCATCACCAACTCCTGGAGCTTGCTCAGACTCATGTCCGTCACGTCAGTGATGACATCCAGCCATCTCATCCTCTGTTGTCCCCTTCTTCTCCTGCCTTCAGTCTTTCACAGCGGCAGGGTCTTTTCCAAAGAGTCAGTTCTTTGCATCAGGTGGCCGAAGATTGGATCTTCAGCTTCAGCATCAGTCCTTCCATGAATATTCAGGACTGATTTCCTTTAGGATGGACTGGTTGGATCTCCTTGCAGTCCAAGGGACTCTCTAGAGTCTTCGCCAACACCACAGTTCAAAAGCATCAGTTTTTCTGTGTTCAGCTTTCTTTATGGTCCAACTCTCATATCCGTACATGACATACCTGACTACCATAGCTTTGACTAAATGGACCTTTGTTGACAAAGTAATGTCTCTGCTTTTTAATATGCTGTCTGGGTTGGTCATAGCTTTTCCTCCATGGAGCAAGTGTCTTTTAATTTCATGGCTACAGTCACCATCTGCAATGATTTTGGAGTCTAAGAAAAGAAAGTCTGTGACTATTTCCATCATTGCCACTTCTGTTTGCGATAAAGTGATGGGACTGGACGCCATGACCTTAGTTTTTTGAATGTTGAGTTTTAAGCCAGCTTTTTCACTCTCCTCTTTCACTTTCATCAAGAGGCTCTTTAGTTCTTTGTTTTCTGCCATAAGGATGGTGTTATCTGCATATCGGAGGTTATTGATATTTCTCCTGGCAATCTTGATTCCAGCTTGTGCTTCATCTAGCCCAGCATTTCGCATGATGCACTCTGCACATAAGTTAAATAAACAGGGTAACAATATACAGCCTTGACAGACTCCTTTCCTAATCTGGAACCAGTCTGTTGTTCCATGTCCAGTTCTAACTGTTGCTTCTTGATCTGCAAACAGATTTCTTAGGAGGCAGATAAGGTTATCTGATATTCCCATCTCTTGAAGAATTCTCCACAGTTTGTTGTGATCCATGCAGTCAAAGGTTTTGGCATAGTCATTGAAGCAGAAGTAGATGTTTTTCTGGAACTCTCTTGATTTTTCTATGATCCAGCTAGAGTTTTTCAAATTTGCTGGCATATTGAGTGGAGCACTTTCACAGCATCATCTTTTAGGATTTGAAAGAGCTCAACTGGCATTCCATCACCTACACTTCCTTTGTCCATAATGATGCTTCCTAAGGCCCACTTGATTTCACAGGACGTCTGGCTCTAGGTGAGTGATCACACCACTGTGGTTATCTGGGTCATGAAGATCTTTTTCGTGTAGTTCTTGCATTCTTGCCACCTTTTCTTAATACCTTCTGCTTCTGTTAGGTCCATAGTGTTTCTGTCCTTTATTTTGCCCATCTTAGTGTGAAATGTTCCCTTGGTTTCTCTAATTTTCTTAAAGAGATCTTTAGTTTTTCCCATTCTATTGTTTTCTTCTATTTCTTTGCATTGGAGTAACAGGCAAGTTTGGCCTTGGAGTACAAAATGAAGCAGGGCAACAGCTAACAGAGTTTTGCATAACTAACATCCTCTTCCAGCAACACAAGAGACAACTCTACACATGGACATCAGCAGACAGTCAATACTGAAATCAGATTGGTTGTATTCTTTGCAGCCAAAGATGGAGAAGCTCTATACAGTTAACAAAAACAAGACTAGGAACTGACTGTGGCTCAGATCATGAACTTGTTATTGCAAAATTCAGACTTAAATTGAAGAAAGTATGGAAAACCACTAGACCATTCAGGTATAACCTAAATCAAATCCCTTACGATTATACAGTGGAAGTGGCAAATAGATTCCAGGGATTAGATCTGATAGAGTGCCTGAAGAAGTATGGATGGAGGTTCATGACATTGTACAGGAGATAGGAATCAAGACCATCTGTAAGAAAGAGAAGTGCAAAAAGGCAAGATGGTTGTCTAAGGAGGCCTTGCAAATAGCTGAGAAAAGAAGAGAAGCTAAAGGCAAAGGAGAAAAGAAAGATATATTCATCTGAATGCAGAGTTCCAATGAATAGCAAGGAGAAATAAGATAGCCTTCCTAAGTATGTGTGTATATATACACACATATATATAAGTAAAAACATTTCCTAGTAATATTTTGGGGCATAACTATTTTTGATTGTCCAGTGATACACTTTCAGACAGACACAGCATGTACATACAAACCATTACGCTGAATTTGATCACTTTCTGAGAAGAATCCCTAGACCACATGATAGAAACACAGGTTTTTAAAATGGAAGACTAAACTGTAATTATTCCTCTACTTTTAGATCATTTGGTATCAACTGTTTACCTAGGAAAGTTTGTGATCGTTCATATCATTTTTGACAAAAACTTTTAATGAAAGTATTTAGAAAACTTGTTATTTGGAAAGAAACCAACAAGATCTGTTTCAAACATGTTCAGATATAATGATTTGTTTTCAGTGTTTCTCTTTTTCTAGTTCACTCAGATTTTAAACATTAAAGAGCTATTTTGTTCTTTTGCCTTCCTTGTAATTGCTTGTGTTCTCAAAAATTTTTTAAAATATATAATGTATAAATGACTATTTCGGAATGCACATCCTTATTTTGAAAACGATAGTCTTAACTCATCAGGTGAAAAAGGGCAGGGTATAAAAAAGTCCATTACAAAACCAACATTTTTGTGTATGTTTGTGTGTGTCTTGTTACGCTGTGTTAAACTACAATTACACGGCAAGTCAAATCTGGACAGTTAGCCCCAGTGTTACTGCCTTCTGCCAGTGTTTGGTCTTTCCCTTTACGTGGCTGACAGTGCATGGATGCAATGTGTTATTTAACAGAAAAATAAAGGAAAAGCAGAAATATTTCTTGTATTAAATAGAAGCGTATACAACTTTTGAATGCTCCAGTGCAGCCACCAATTAAAACTCATATTCACTTGCAACAGTTTAGAATGTAACCAAACATTTAGATAAGTAGGTAAATAGAGATAGAAATAGAGTGAGGAAAAAAATATCTATTTTTGCCACAAAAACTCGTGTATTTAAGTTTCTTAATATATATTTGTAATTTAGTTAATGTATAGTTCAGGCCTCTTGGTAAATGCCCAGAGTCATATAATCACCGTCACATTCAAGATGCCAAGCACTTCTGTTATCCCCAGAGGTCTCCCTCCTGTGACCGCTTTGTTGTGAATCACTCCCTCCACTCTTTATCTGTGGTATCCACTGATCTCTATCGTTTTGTGTTTTCCAAAATTTCCTGTTTAGTTAATAGAGTAGGTAGCCTTTTAAATGTAATTTATTTCACTTACCATAATGCCTTTGTGTTTCGTCCGTATTGTGATATGTACTAGTAGCAGTCTATTCCTTTTTATTTCCAAGGTGCATCCCACTGTATGGATGTACTGCAGTTTGTTTATCCAGTCATTGAAAGGTATTTGAATTATGTACCAGTTTGGACAACTGTGATTGGAAATGCTTTAAAAATTCTCATGCAGGTGTTTGTATGGACCTAAGTGCTTTTTTCCTGGACAGATATATATCATTGGAAATGGTAGGTCTTATGGGAAGTATAGATGAACTTTATTTATAAACAAACAGAAACTGCCACACTCTTCTCCAAACAAGCTATACCATTTTGCATTCCTGGCAAATCCAGTCTCTAGACCTAGAGAAGTCTATTGGTATTACTCCTTGGTATTGTTAGCTTTTGTTGTTGTTTTAATTCTTAGCTTTCTAATCGCTAGAAACTGATGTCTTATTATGGTTTTATGTTTTCCTAAAACATTTTTGAGAATCTTTTTTTGACATCTGCTTATCATATTAGACATACATATATCTTCTTTGGGGCTGTGTATGCTCATATCTTTTACCTATTTATAAATTGGGGGTTTTGATATTTTGTGGAATTTTGAGAATTTAAACATATATTTTCTGAATACAAAGTTGGTTGGTTTTTACTGGATATGCAAGTTGAAAGAAGTTTTTCCCAGTCTGTGGCTTGTCTTTTTCCTTTTAGCACCACGTTTAGAAAGTTCTTAACTGTAGCAAAGTCTGATTTATTGAGTTTTTCTTCTACAGTCATGCATTTATTTAATATCATATCTAAAATCAAAACTAGTTCACAGAACCCAAGGTTCAGTGTATTTTCTTTTATGTTTTCTTCTCTAAAAGGTATAATTTTACATTTTTATATAGATCTGTAGTCCACTTTGAATTAATTTTTATACAAAGTGTGATTTATGTGTTTAGGTAGGTTCTTTTCTTTGTTGTTTTCTTCTTCATCTTTTTCTTTGCCCATATAGACTATCCAGCTGCTAGAGCACCATTTGTTGAAGAAACTCTTTTCTCCATTGAATTGCCTTTATATTTTGTGAAAAATCAGTTGACTGTATTTGTGTGATTCTATTTCTTGGTTTTCTTTTATGTTCCATTGGGCTGTATCTCTGTTCTTTCACCAATACTGCATTCTCTTGATAATTGTCATTTTACACTAAGTCTTGAAACTGGGTCGGGTGTGTCCAGCTTTGTTCTTTTCAGTATTGTTGACTATTGAGTGCCTTTGCCTTTCCATAGAAATTTTAGATTCAGCATGTCAATATCTACAAAGATATGTTGCCAAGATTGGGATTTTGTTGAATCAGTAAATAAAATTGGGGGAGAATTGACATTTTAAGAACAGTGAGTATTCCTGTCCATGAGCAGGTTTAACCCTCCATTTGTTTAGGTCTTGGATTTGCATTTCACTGAGGATTTATATCTAACTGTGCTTTATAGAAAACCTAGTTAACTCCAAAGAACAACTAGTGTCTAGTATGTTGTAAACATTCAGTATATATGTATTGGATAAAGTAGCAGCTTAGTAAAGATAAAATTGGTTTTGCCTTTTCTCCTCATACCCCTGAAAGAAGGGGAACCTTTAGGGGATTAAAGAAAGTGCACTGTTTAATTTTTTTTGAGACAGAAGAATCCTGTGGGAAAATCACTCCAAAACTTATTAAGCTCAGTAGCCAAAATTAAGTTTTGGTTTAATAATCATCATCGTCATGGTAGTGCCTTTTATCGTTTAAGATTTTCTGATGTAGAGTATCTTTTTAAAAGTCTTTTGTTGAATTTGTTACATAATTGCTTCTGTTTTATGTTTTTATTTTTTGACCGCAAGGCATGTGGGATCTTAGCTGCCCAAACAGGGGTTGAACCAGCATTCCTTGCATTGGAAAGTGAACTCTTAACCAGTGGACCACCAGAGAAGTTCCCCATAGTACCTTTTAGTTTTGAAAGGGAGAAGGTAGCAAGTGGCTTTGTAAGGCAGGGTAAGTTTGTTTTTCACACCATTCCCTGCCCCCGCTCTCCATGTCCCTCAAGCCTGGGCAATGTTAGGCATTTCTGTATGGTGGAGCAGGAAGAGGCTTCAGTGGCCCTCTCTTCCAGTGATTATCACCTTGTTTCATTTCAGCAGGACTCCTGTGTTTGCAGTGGAATCTTACTCAGACATGCAGTCAAAACAGATAAAAGCAGAGCTGCTCAGGCTGAACTAGACTCCACAGAGATATTTGAAAGCTGTGTATCATGACTGCAGTGATGAGAAAAGTGAGCCTCAATGAGGTTATATAACTTCCCGCCTGGAAAATCTCAGGGATGGAGGAGCCTGGTGGGCTGCAGTCCATGGGGCCACGAAGAGTCGTGCACAACTGAGCGACTCCACTCTCACTTTTCACTTTCATGCATTGGAGAAGGAAGTGGCAGCTCACTCCAGTGTTCTTGCCTGGAGAATCCCAGGGACGGGGGAGCCTGGTGGGCTGCCGTCTCTGGGGTCACACAGAGTCAGACACGACTGAAGCAACTTAGCAGCAGCAGGGTCACACAACAGATTGTTTTAAAAGTGTAAATAGAGTTGCCATCTCCTGATTCTAAGGACAAGGCTCCAAATGACTGCCTTTTCAGATTTTCTTAAACTAAAGTTTATGTTTCTACGGGAACTGTGTTTCTTATCTCCCTTGTCTGACATAGTGAGACACGTAACTAGACTGAGTCGTGTCCGACTCTTTGCGACCCCATGGACTGTAGCCTACCAGGACCCTCCGTCTATGGGCTTTTCCAGGCAAGAGTACTAGAGTGGGTTACCATTTCCTTCTCCAGGGGATCTTCCCGACCCAGGAATCGAACCCGGGTTTCCCGTATTGTAGGCAGACGCTTTACCGTCTGAGCCACCGAGGAAGTCTGACTAGACTCTGTCTTAGCCTTAATGTTTGATTCAAGAGGAGGATGTTGGAAGCCCCTCCCCGCAGAGTGAAGGAACCCCTCATTGACGGCTAAATATCTACGATGAGTATGTTACTATTTTATGATTTTCTCCTGATGCAGGTAGAAAATACTGACAGACGTGGAAGAGAGATTCCTAAAAACTAGGTGTCAGATTAGTTTAAGAACCCTTCCTGGAACAGGGCAGTGCTTTTCCACCTGGGACCCCTGGCACCCCAGGCAGCAGTGCTGATGCCTCTGGGCTTCTTAAGTTTGTTTTCACTTTGGACGAAATGGTCTCCTGCTATCTCTGAATAGAGGGAGGGCCATCCTAAGATTTAACAGTTAAACTGTTAAATTAACTGGTTGCATTTGCAATTCTTTAGTCACAACTGAAAAAAAAAAAAAGGCACAACCTAAAGTTGAAAATTATGTTTTATTTGGCAGTCTTAAGCCTGGAAAGCAGCCTGGCAGATCACTCTGAGGGACTGCTCAGAAGATGTCAGGGAGCAGCCAGGATGAATAGGAGTTTCTGCAACAAAATTCAGTGGGTCGGAGCATCAAAAGTTGACTATTAATGAAAGAAAACCAGATAGCCCAAGTTAATGAATTTAGCACTGTTTTATGGAAGATGTTGGGCTCATTGAAATCATTCATCTGAAGTGGGCCTAAGCTAACTCGGGCCAGTGTCCTGCTTTTCTCAGTCCTGAGGCCCCTCAGGGTATGCCGCTGTGCGTAGCTGCAGAGGCTGACAGCTCGGTGGCAGGAGGCCTGTTTGTCACCATCAGGGGCAGAAGTAGTGGCCGATGGCTTGATGGCTGCAACTTCCTTTGTCTGCTGATATTGCAGGTGGTATTCCTTATCTATAACATGAATTGGATTTTCTTGATATTTTGTGAAGATACAGAAAAACTACAGACGTACCTGGGATGAGTCTTATCTGAAACTGCAAATACCATTCCTGATTTCAGAGTATCGGTGTTATCTCTTTGCTAGCCCTCCATGTTTCCTGTGGAGCAGAGGCTTTGCGAATGTCACTTTCTCATGTGCAGTGCTGGGCACATAGTAAAACAGTGACCACCTTTTCCCTGAACTGAACAGCTTGAGTGAGTGGAATAGTTCTTATTTAGATCTCAGGTTGAATGCCACCTCTCTACAGAAGTCCTCCCTGGCCACCTCACCTGTACACAGACCCCCATCACCCTCAGTTTCATTGCCCAGCTTTACATCTCGTCTTAGAAATAACCCTGACATTGTAGTCCATCTGTATTTACTTATGTATAGAATTTTGTTTATTTATTTACGGCTGCGCTGGATCTTCATGGCTGCATAAGGGCTATCTCTAGTTGCTGTGATTGGGGCTGCCCTTCATCGTGGCCTGTGGGCTTCTCCCTGCGGTGACTTCCCTTTGTTGCCGAGCAGAGGCTCTATCTAGCGTGCAGGCTCATTAGTTGTGAGCATAAGCTTAGTTGCTCCGGGGCAGTGATCGAGGGCACTGTATACCCTCCAGTGGCAGGCAGATTCTTAACCACAGGACCACCAGGCAAGTCCCTATATTTGTTTATTTATCTTTCTTCCTCCTCTAGAATATCGTCTCTAGGAGGGCAAGGGCTGTGTCCATTTTGCTTACCAATGTGTGTGCACAGGTCCTTGGCATCTTGTGTTAAAAAGTGTGCTGTAGGTGTCCTCGATTGAATGAATGACGATTCTTACCTGCTTGGAATAGTGCTGCTCAAAATGAAAGAAGCGATCACATATCACTTAGGTCCTATCCTGTCCCTGTGACACGAGGAAAATAGTGAAGAGATGGGAAGGAGGTGGTCTTTCTCACGCCCAGGACATCTTTTATTGAGAAAAGTTCGTTATGTGCTCTAGTTTACCTCCTTGTCTTTGCTAATGGATTTTAGACCTCTGGTGCTTCATTGGTGTCTAAACAGCCTCTGGTAAATGTCGGTGTTCTATTTTACATCTACTTCAGTACAAATGCTTCAGGGGTACCTTGAACACAATATTGGCTCTTAGGTTTCCTGAGAGCCTGCCATGTCCTATTTTTAAAACTCTCCAATGGGCACCAGTGAGAAATATCCTGAAACTGTCCACACTGACAGTAATAGAGATAAAGTGCCCAGATAGGTGGTATTGCCTCTTCTGATCGGATCTTATGCTAAAAATATAAGCACTGCTGGGTTAAGTGAAAACAAATGATTTGGCAGAAACTTCAGAGAGGTTCCCTGGGGCTGAGGCTGCTCCCTGTTTTCAGTGCCGATGTCCTCTGCTCTTGGCATGCAGTGACAGAAAAAAACATGTACTCCAAATCAGAATGAGCTGACATCTTATCCTAAACACCAAGGGTTCTTTATGACCGCAGGCAGCATACTTAACCTCTCCCTGCCGTGGTTTTATCATCTTTAATATGACAGAATGGAGGCCTTTTTTTCCAGAATGAGAATCCTTAAAAATGAGTCAATCCATGCAAATAAAGCACTCTGAGCCTTTCAGAAAGGAAATTCTTATAGTAAGATAAGACGTTGGTAGACTGGCCCTTCTGTTCATTGTTCTGATGAGCTTTTCCTACTGAGTAAGACGGCTTGCTGTCTGGTTGGGGAAACTGCTCTGGTGTGTTCCTTCCTGTCTGTCATGCACAACTAGTTAGATGTTTGTTCTAACTCTCGTCTACTCATCTAGAAATAGAACCTGACTCTGACTACACTGAGCCGCAGAAAACTCTTTGGAGAGGAAGGCAAGTATGCAGTCTACAGAGAAAGTTTTGCAGCTCATGTGTGGGTCTCTCTGGGTTTCTTTTCAGCATAGAAAATGACCTGGTTCTATTGAATTTCACTGTTAGGGTGGTTTCTTGTTTACCTTGAGCGGCAGCAAAGGCACCAGCTTGTAGATTGTGCCGGGAGCTGTATACAGAGTTTGGCAGTTCTGTTTTGTTTATTTCAAGGGGCAACCGTCAATTAGTCTGTGCAGTTAATGCAAAACAAATCTACATTAGCCGTGTTCTGTGTCCCTGCCTTCTATATTTCTGAAGCTATTCCTCTTAGGTTTCCTAATTAGGGATTCTGATTTCCAATGCCCCCTTTTTTTGCTGTCTTAGGCAAATTGAAGGTGGACAGCTGGAGACTAGGATTTTAGCAGACTTTGGGGGAAAAAAGAACCCAAGCCTTTTATCTGTTTGTTCCTTTCCCTCTTAAACTCATGAAGAATATAGTCAGAAGCCTGATGCTACCTAGAACTTTTTAGAACATTGTTTTAAGTGTAAAGATAGCAACTGTCACTGTCCTGATGACAGGCATTAAATGGGCTGGTGGTTGATGGTAGTGGTGATGATAATGGTGATGATGATGGTTATCCTGTGACTCTGCCATCAACTAAGTCACATGACAAAATGTAAAAGGAGACAATTTGATCCTGATGAAAGTGTCTCTCTGCCCAGGGAACATTGTAATCGTGTTCCAAGCCCCAAATAGCTAGAGTTCCTCGAATCATCCATTCAACTTAAGAGAATGGCTGAGATCTTTTCAAATGCTATGTGAAAGTAGTGAGCCTGGTCTAAGAAATCAGAAAACGTGGAACTACTTTAATCCATCTCTTAAATCGGTAGCAGAGAGTTTTTCTTTTTGTTCCTAGTAGAACATTGTAGCATTGAATTTCATAGAGCATAGATGTTACATCAGTGGGTCCTAATGCTGGCTGTCCATTAGGCTCATTTCAGGAACTTTAAGAATTACCTGTGTCCTATAACCTCAAGGATGCTCAGATTCTTGATTGTGTTCAGACCAGCTACGTTGTTTGTAAAGCTCCCCAGCTGGTTTTAAAGCACCATTAAGGTTGAGAACCACTTGTTGTGGCATTAACTGATTCTATAAGCTCAATTTCCCTCCATTTCTTTTATATTAATCTTACTGGATGATCTGCAGTAAAGATATCATAGAAATCCAAAAGAGATCCAAGAACCTCTGATAAAATTATGTTTTTAAGTCATGCATCAGTAGGCATTGAGACTTATGTCTTCTTTGTAATCTCTTGAATATGTATGTTAAATGTTATAGAAGAGGAAAAGTTTTTCCTCTGTCCTTCTAGCTTCTTTCATTTCAGTTCAGCTGCTAAGTCGTGTCCGACTATTTGCGACTCCATGGACTGTAGCACACCAGGCCTCCCTGTACATCACCAACTCCTGGAGTTTACTCAAACAATCGAGTCAGTGATGCCATCCAACCATCTCATCTTCCGTTTTCCCCTTCTCCTCCCTCCTTCAATCTTTCCCAGCATCAGGGTCTTTTCAAATGAGCAATTTCTTCGTATCAGGTGGCCAAAATATTGGAGTTTCAGCTTCTGCATCAGTCCTTCCAGTCAATATTCAGGACTGATTTCCTTTCGGATAGACTGGTTGGATCTCCTCGTAGTCCAAGGGACTCTTAAGAGTTTTCTCCAACATCACAGTTCAAAAGCTTCAGTTCTTCAGTGCTCAGCTTTCTCTGTAGTCCAACTCTCACATCCATACACGACTACTGGGAAAACCTTGACTAGACGGACCTTTGTTGGCTAAGTAATGTCTCTGCTTTCTAATATGCTGTCATGGTTGGTCATAGCTTTTCTTCCAAAGAGCAAGTTTCTTTTAATTTCATGGTTGCAATCACCATCTGCAGTGATTTTGGAGCCCAAAATAATAAAGTTTCTCACCATTTCCATTGTTTCCCCATCTATTTGCCATGAAGTGATGGGACCAAATGCCATGATTTTAGTTATCTGAATGTTGACTTTTAAGCAAACATTTTCATTCTCCTCTTTCACTTTCATCAAAAGGCTCTTTAGTTCTTCTTTGCTTTCTGCCATAAGGGTGGTGTCATCTGCATATCTGAGGTGATTGATATTTCTCCCGGAACTCTTGATTCCAGCTTGTGCTTTCTCCAGCCCAGAGTTTCTCATGATGTACTCTGCACAAGTTAAATAAGCAGGGTGACAGTGTACCGCCTTGACGGACTCCTTTCCCAATTTGGAACCAGTCTGTTGTTCCATGTCCAGTTCTAACTGTTGCTTCCTGACCTGCATACAGATTTCTTAGGAGGCAGGCCAGGTGGTCTGGTATTCCCATCTCTTGAAGAATTATCCACAGTTGGTTATGATCCACACAGTCAAAGGCTTTAGCATGGTCAGTAAAGCAGAAATCGATGTTTTTCTGGAACTTTCTTGCTTTTTCTATGATCCCACGGATGTTGGCAATTTGATCTTTGGCTCCTTTGCCTTTTCTAAATCCAGCTTGACCAACTGGAAGTTGACAGTTCATGTACCATTGAAGCCTGGCTTGGAGAATTTTGAGCATTACTTTGCTAGCATGTGAGATGAGTGCAATTGTGCAGTAGTTTGAGCATTCTTTGGCATTGCCTTTCTTTGGGTTTGGAATGAAAACTGACCTTTTCCAGTCCTGTGGCCACTGCTGAGTTTTCCAAGTGTGTTGGCATATTGAGTGCTTCACTTTCACAGCATCATCTTTTAGAATTTGAAATAGCTCCACTGGAATTCCATCACCTCCACTAGCTTTGTTCGTAGTCATGCTTCCTAAGGCCCGCTTGACTTTGCATTCCAGGATGTCTGGCTCTAGGTGAGTGATCACACCATTGTGATTATGGGTCTAGCTTCTTTGGGCAAGTGTAATAATTAAATGGACTTATGACAGTTTAGTGGGTGAAAGACAATTTTAATTACATGTGTATGGGACCGTCCATAAGAATCTGAGACCCATAGCCATCTGGTAGTTTTGGCCATCCTGAGCTAAGGAGAAGAGGAGCAGGAGTTTGGAGCTTTAAAGTGGAGAAGAAGGCAGTTCACATGGAGATGTTGTTTGCCATGCTCTGTAGAGATTGTGGTACTTGGAGAAATTTGGAAAAACAAAAAGACACAGGTGCTGTGTGCTCCCACTGACACCATACCTAGCCCACACTCTTGTAGTTATCATTGGTGATAGCTCTCTTCCTGGACCAAGCACCCTGTCTAAACTCTTTTAGGCAGTTAAAAGTGAAAATGTTAGTCATTCAGTCTTGACTGGCTCTTTGTGACCTCATGAACTATAGCCCATTAAGAGGCTGTCAAAAGCTCTTCCAGAGACTTTGGGGCCTCAGTTGTCTTCTAGTCAGAATAGTCCACACGCCAGAGTGGTACATTTCAGTTCAGTTCAGTCGCTCAGTCGTGTCCGACTCTTGGCAACCCCATGAATCGCAGCACGCCAGGCCTCCCTGTCCATCACCAACACCCGGAGTTCACTCAGACTCACGTCCATCGAGTCTGTGATGCCATCCAGCCATCTCATCCTCTGTCATCCCCTTCTCCTCCTACCTCCAATCCCTCCCAGTATCAGAGTCTTTTCCAATGAGTCAATTCTTCGCATGAGGTGGCCAAAGTACTGGAGTTTCAGCTTTAGCATTATTCCTTCCAAAGAACACCCAGGGTTGATCTCCTTCGGAATGGACTGGTTGGATCTCCTTGCAGTCCAAGGGACTCTCAAGAGTCTTCTCCAACACCACAGTTCAAAAGCATCAATTCTTTGGCGCTCAGCCTTCTTCACAGTCCAACTCTCACATCCATACATGACTACTGGAAAAACCATAGCCTTGACTAGACGGACCTTAGTTGGCAAAGTAATGTCCCTGCTTTTGAAAATACTGTCTAGGTTGGCCATAACTTTTCTTCCAAGGATTAATCGTCTTTTAATTTCATGGCTGTAGTCACCATCTGCAGTGATTTTGGAGCCCCAAAAAATAGTCTGACACTGTTTCCACTGTTTCTCCATCTATTTCCCATGAAGTGATGGGACCGTGATGCCACAATCTTTGTTTTCTAAATGTTGAGTTTAAGCCAACTTTTTCACTCTCCACTTTCACTTTCATCAAGAGGCTTTTTAGTTCCTCTTCCCTTTCTGCCATAAGGGTGGTGTCATCTGCATATCTGAGGTTATTGATATTTCTCCTGGCAATCTTGATTCCAGCTTGTGTTTCTTCCAGTCCAGCGTTTCTGGGGGGAAGCTTATTCTGAACCCCTTCCATGTCTTAGTATAAGACTTGGGTTGTCATTAAAGTTTAGAATTTATGGTGATGACTTTGTTGTCATGTAGCTATAACACATGATATCTTATCTGCATATATTTTCAAAGTGTAGCCTTCTTTTTCTACCATTGATATTATTATAAATATAATCTTGTCACAGTCTTCATTTGTCTTATTTAAAAAAAGAATCTTCTAGCCTCATTGTTAGCCTAATCTCTTCCAGTTCCTTATTCACCTGAAAGTTTGGAATGAAAATGAACAGTATATTGACTATTATTCAGATTTCTTTTTTAAAAATGGATATTTAAGAACAGAAACTTTAAAATGACCATATAGCAGAGGAAGTTGAGCTTCTTGAAAAAGTATAAATTGTTTTGTTTGTCCTATTTCTATGTAAGCTCTGACCTGGATGGATGGAAATGTGCAAACTCTCACCTGTGAAGAAATTCTCTTGTCCATCACACTGGTTGTTTCATTTATTCCAAAGTTTCCTCCAACCCCCAGTCCCCACCCCAGCCATGCAGAGCAGCATGTAGTATCTTAGTTCCTGGGCCAGGAATTGAACCCATGCCTCCTGCAATGAGAGTACATGTCTTAACCACTGGACCACCAGGGAAGTTCCCCTCCAACTCTTTGAGTGTCAGTTTTCCAGATCACAATAATCTTGAGGTCTTTTCCAATCTCAGTAGTGAACATGGAAATATGCACTGGTCCCTGAACAGGAAGACTCATTATTTCTCGCTATCTCTTGTCACTTATTAGAAAATATTCTCTAATAAACTGTCAGTGCTTAATGGAACTCAACTAGGACTCTGAATCCAACTTCGGCAGGGAACTGCTTCAAGGACCTTATGGCTAGACATTATCTCAGACCAATTGAATCAGAATTTTGTTTAGGGAGGGGAAGGTTTGGGAGTTAGATGAATGTATTAAAATTATCCAAGATACTCTGCTCAGAAAAAAATTGCTTCTCCCAGTATTATTACAAAAATTATTGTAGATTTTCTTCTGATAGTCTTGTAATTTGTTTCTAAATCTGGAATTGATCTTGACATAATTGTATAGGCTTACAATCGAACAGACTTCAGGATCTTTATTTTTTTCTAAATGGATAGTCAAGTATAAGTAGGTGAGTCAATATAAGTAGGTGATTCTGATGTGAAGTTAGGGTTGAGAAGTAAATTCCCAATCCGTCCTTGACCATGCAGTCCATCGGATTTATTTTCCCTTCTAATTGTATTTGTTTATGTATTCAGTAAGCAATAAATGCACATCATGAATTATTTCCAGTCTATTCACAGGTATGCAGAGAGGAAGAAGTCTCCCTCCTCCCTTTCCCCTCCCCTCGCCACTTAGTTTTCCTTTACTTCCCAAAGCAATCACTCTTTGGTTTCTCAAATATTCTCCTTCTAATTCCTTTTCAATGAGTCAGCTATATATCAACACTTCTCTTACCCATAGATCTTGGGGAGTGCCTGCAGCACCCTCTCACTGGCTATTGGAGAATTTTCCAGGTCATTACCCTGAATTTCCAGTCATCCACTGCTTCTTCTACTTCTGTGATTTTTGTGTTCACTTTCAGTTACACCATTTCAGCCTTCAGTATTTCAGAAGACACACCGTTAGTCCTGAAGGCCATGGGAGCTTCTCCTGTACGCTCCCCAACTTTCCGTAGCTCAACTGTGTAAGCCACATCAAATTTAAAATTATTTCCTGGATCTAAAAAATGAACGGCAAAGGAATAGGAGGACAACGGAAGTTATATGGAAAGATTTGGGTTTGATTTCTTTGGGAAATGCATTTTGTAAAAATGGTGACGTACTTAACCAAGTGGAGTTTTGTTATTGCGACTGCCGTTGGCATCACCCTTATCGGAGGCAAGATTCCAGGATACCAGAAGGGGTTAGGCATAACTATGGGAAGACTGACTTGCTCTAGGGATTGGAGCTGCTGACCACATTGTTAGAGTAATCAATCATTCAATCAGAAAAAGAGGAGCAGATTTTAGGCACAGAAAGGAGATGCAGAGAGTAAGACTAAAAAAGAAGCAGGTAGCTCAGCCCCCTGCCCCCCAAAATTAGTTTCGTATTGTCCCTGACTTTTTTGACTTAAAAATGACTAATTAAGAGTGAACTTAAATCTGGCCTTTTAAAAATCAGTCTTTCATAAGCACGTGGCTCTCTAAAGACCTGGACAATGTAAATGTGAAAAGTCAGTAGTTAGCCATAAGACAGGAAGTGGATGACGGCCCTCAAAATTTCTAATTAGGATAAATACGTGAAGGAAACACAGGTGGTCTTTGGTTTTGTTGTTTTAGAAAGTATTTGAGTTTTTGAAGTTTCTTTTCTCATAATAGAATCAAGGCCTAAGTAGCTGTTGCAATTTTTCCAACTGGGAGAGAAGGTGTGTGTGACCTTGATTTACAAGCGATGACATGCCATATTCAGGTTTGTTTCAGTTGTAGGCAAACTTCACCTGAAAGACAGCAGATGGATATATTAATATTAAAATAATTGTATAGGTGTCATTAAGTGAGTTTTAAAAATTATTTAAGTATTGTTGATTTATAATATTGTTAGTTTCAGATGTACAGCATAGTGATTCAGTATTTTTGCCTATTATATTTTGTTATAGGTTATTTTGAGATAAAGGGTATAAATTCCTGTGTGATACAGTAAATCCTAATTGCTTATCCGTTTTTTATATAATTGATTGTATCTGTTCACCCCATACCACTAATTTCCCCCTCCCAACTTCCTTTTTCCCTTGGGTAACTAGTTTGCTCTCTGACTGTGAGTCAAATTAGTGGAGCCACTATGGAAAGCAGTACGGAAGCACCTTTAAGAACTAAAAATAGAACTACCATATGACCCAGCAATTCCACTCCTGGGTACGTATCTGGAAAAAATGAAAACGCTGCTTTGACAAGACACATGCGCTCCCATGTTCTTAGCAGAACTATTTGCAATAGCCATAAGGAGCCTGACCGCAGTGCAGGAGGCCCAGGATCGATCCCTGGGTGGGGAAGATCCCCTGGAGGAGGGAGTGGCTACCCACTCCAGTATTCTTGCCTGGAGAATCCCATGGACAGAGGAGTCTGGTGGGCTACAGTCTAGGGGGTCCCAAAGAGTCGGACACGACTGAGTGACTCACACACAAGATATGGATGCGCCTAAGTGCCCATCAACTGAAGATGCGGTATGTAATTATATAGTTTTTAAAGTCCGTGATTATCACTGAGATGGAACTTGACCATTTGAAGGTCCTTTAAAATGGACTGTTTGAATGTGGGGTCTGCTCTTGGGAGTTAATATCCAGAACTCTGCTGAGGGAAGATGTGCTGGGTGATTTTTACATCAGATTCAGTGGGGCAAGATGAATTCAGGTACTTGTATTAGGTTTGGATATACATTCTAAGTAGGATTGATGTGGCTGAGGAGTGGGCTGTACAAATGATTTATTTTCTCTAATAGATCCATTTGAAAAAAAAAAGTGTGCAGAAAAGCAATATATCATGAAGTGGATCAGCTAGTATAGCACTCCCTTCTTATTTTGCTTGAAGTAATGGGTCAAATATATATGATTTTTTTTTTTTAATGACATCAGTTTAAGTGTTACACAGATAAATTTTCTCTTTTAAACACGCTAATGTCTTTTCATCTGCTTATTTATTATGACATGCGTTCACCTCTTGGTTATTAAATTTCCCTGTTGAAATGAAAACTGTCTCTTCATTTTAAAAGTGATTGCCAGAGAGACACCCCGGGCATGCTTATATTTCTCCTTTCATATTTCTAAGTCAACCAACTAAAGAGTCATTATCCCAGATCCACAGATGTGAGGGTATCCAAGGCAGCATATTTGTGTCCCACTTTATGAGACTTTTGACTCTGATGTCTGGGTTCTAACTATGCTCATTTCCAGCTCCACTGAACAGCGCCAGGTGAGGTAGTTTTAATCAGGTGAGTGCATTCATTTCTTCTGGAAAGCCCGGAGCTGCTCTCTTTCCAGGCCCTAAGCCTGCTGCTGAGAGTGTCGAGTTTCGAAAACAGAGTTGGGGTTCAAACCACTTTCAAGCTAATTGGTGTTGTATATTATTTCTATTTAATTAAAAACAAGTCTGTCCTGTTCTTTTTGCTTCTCACTGCCCAGGGCTCACATCAGGGGTGTTCAGCGGTTTATTGTAGTCACCCCTGCCCCCCTTAGTCTTCCAACAGCTATCTTGCAGCCTCTGGGGAGCAGTTGTTATCGGAAATTCAACCTGTTCCCTTCCAGGGCTGGAGAGTTGCTGCCAGAATTTCATTTCATTTTTGTCCCATCTGCAGGTGTCAGAAGCTGGCCTCATACTTGACATGTAATAGCATTTGGGGCATATTGTTTATTTCAATAGACATTAATGATGATTTTAAATCCTTTATTGCAGACCAGCTTTTCTACATGCTATAGACCCCCATTACGGGCTGCTTGAGCACAGAAGTACCTCTGTTGAATTGAACCAATGCTAAAAGCTTTTTATCTCCTGTCTTCACAGTATATGATAGAATGCCATTCATAGTCTGGGCAGGATTCCTAATTGTGATGCCAACAAATAAACAAACCAAAAAAAGAAAATCAAGAAAAGGTGGGAATTCATAGAAACAAAAGCCGTCTCCCATTGCTATGTCATATCTCATCAGTAGTATCAGTTTCTATATAAGACTACCATGATATGTGTAGAGAACGAACTTGTTGCCAGGGGGTAAGCCAGGGGGTGGTGTAAATTGGGAGACTAGGATTGACATACACACATGACTACATATAAAATGGGCTTCCCTGGTGGTGTTAGTGGTAATGAACTGACCTGCCAATGGAGGAGATGTGAGTTCGATTCCTGTGTTGGGAAGATCCCCTGGAGAGGGAAATGGCAACCCACTCTAGTTTTCTTGCCTGGGAAATTCCATGGACAGAGGAACCTGGTGGGTTAGAGTTCATGGGGTCACAAAGGTTTGGACACCTTGAAGCGACTTAGCATGCACATATAAAAGAGAGAACTAATAAGAACCTTCTGGATGGCATAGGGAACTCGACTCAATACTCTCTAATGACCTATATGGGAAAATAATCTAAAAAAGAGAGGATACATGTATACGTATAACTGAATCACTTTTCTGTGTACCTGAAACTAACACAACATTGTAAATCAACTATACTTTAATAAAAATTAAAGCAAACCAAATCTAACATATTAAATAGGGTTCTCACCAGCTGATTCTGGAATATTTGTCTTCCCTCTGTCTCTACAATGTCGTAAACGTTATGTCCAAAACTGTTGATACACATTGCTAGAATTTTCATGATTGAGCTGAGAAGGTGTTTGGAAGGATGCAGGTGTACAGGTGTTAATGTTTTCGTATTTGGTTTCATGTGGACATAGCCTGAAAGCCTATGGGGTGGTGGATGGTGACTGACTTCTGCTAGGCATTGGGACTTTGAAAATGTGAATCCACTGTTTGGGTGTAATGGCAGAAGCTGCCAGAAGTCTTCAAGAATCACTTGTTAGTAGAAGAATCCACAGCTCTGCATGGTTCCCAAAATACAACCAAGAGTATCACAACAAACTGGCTCATTAGCACCTAGTTTTAAACTGCTGCACTTAAGCGACATCACTGCCTTACAGAGAGGGTGATACAAATTATGTGTGAGCTTCTGTGTAGCCAGAATTCTCCAGCATCACACGTCAGGCCAATTAAACAGCTGACCGGACTTCCTGCGGGGAGGAATCTCTTGCATCTCTGTGGCCGGGTAATGAAGGATCATTTCAGTAACTGTGTTTGTCATTCTCTCTCCCTTTTTTTGTTTCATAAGGAAAGAATTTGAAATTAAAGAACCTTGTGGAAGCTGTGCAGGTTTTATAAACACATATTTAATTTAATAGCTTTCACGAACCTGGTAAATAACTCACACACATCCTCTTGATTGGAGATTGAAGAACCAGATCTGACCTCCTAGGAAACTTCTCATTAGAATCTACTGACACAGCATCTTCTCTTACTCTTTCTTTCCCCTGTACTGATGCCCTTCTGGCTGTTGATAAAGGTAGTTGCCTGTGTGATGCTGTTGCCTCGTGGATATCTCAAAGTAAGATGTGAACATGGAACCCAGAATTAAATGGCTGTTAGCTCCATCCCATTTGAATACAATTAGTCTGGAGTCTGTGAAGTTACAACTCAAGAACAGATGAGCACATGTATTTGTGAAGATACCAGTTCCCCCTTAGGAAGCAGAAGGTGCTTCCTGTTTTCCACTTCCTCCCATAATAGCCTACAGTTTAGGATATAAGTGAGTGGAAAAGTCAAACCGATGTCCTATTAAATAGATCCATTAATATCGAGAGTTTTTTCTGGAGAGGCTGCTATTTCAGTACATTGGAAGGGAGTGTGTATTTCTCTCATGCCTTAGTATAGAAAGGGTAGACCCAAGAGAGCTATAAAAATCAGCATTCTATAAAATGTCTGACAAGTCAAATGGGATGCAGCTCAGAAATGATGTGTGACTCCTTTCTTTTGGAATTACTGGAGACTGACTCAAGTTAGAGCCTGGTCTCTGTGTCTTTCTTTGCAAGGCTGGATCTGGGCTCCATTGTGAAGGCTTACAGTGTCCCCTTTCCTACCCGCCAACCACCGTCTAAGGACTGTTTGCCACAAAGGGCTACTTTATCCACCATCTCCCTTTCTCCTCCAGTAAAATTTGTTTTCAGGAAAGGTTATGACATTAATCTGAGTATGCGTCAATGTTTTATTCTCTCAAAAACACAGTAAGTGTAGGTGAGAGAGCTGTGGCATTTGGGTACCGGGCGTGGCTTCTGTGTACATTTGAAATGCCACAGGCTGAAATGCAGTGTCCTCCTCCGCTCTGTACCAGGACAGAAGACTTGTCCCAGTTCTGCTAGCCTTGCCTGGAGAGTCCACTGTGGCATGGACCTCAAGACCTCACCTATTAACTAGATTGGAAAGGGGAAAAGATAATTACTAGCATTGGGGAATACACAGGATTTAGGAAGGAAGACACTTTGGTATAAAGAAAGCTGAGTGCCGAAGAATTGCTGCTTTTGAACTGTGGTGTTGGAGAAGACTCTTGAGAGTCCCTTGGGTTGTAAGGAGATCAAACAAGTCAATCCTAAAGGAAGTCAGTCCTGAATATTCATTGGAAGGACTGATGTGGAAGCTGAAACTCCAATACTTTGGCCACCTGATGCGAAGAACTGACTCACTGGTAAAGACCCTGATGCTGGGAAAGATTGAAGGTGGGAGGAGAAGGGGACGACAGAGGATGAGATGGTTGGATGGCATCAACAACTCGATGGACGTGAGTTTGAGCAAGCTCCGGGAGTTGGTGATGGACAAGATGCTTCAGTCTATGGGGTCACAAAGAGTTGGACACGACTGAGCGACTGAACTGAACACTTTGGTGGCAAATACACATCATATCCCCACTGAAGTGATTCATGGAACAAGTACAGCTCTTGTTTTTAGAGACTTTTAAATTATGTCTTCACAGCGGGAATTTGTTGTCATTTATCCATTTGTTATTTGGCAGCAGTGTTGTATGCAAACTAGTGTTGTAATTTATATGCTTAAATATTGATTGGATTATTCTTTTCTTATAAGCATGTATTTTTACAGCCAAAAATATGTATTTATCAGATATATATATATATATATACATGTGTGTATCCAAATAACTCCACCCTTCAGTTATAGATTACTTTTGACTAAACATTTCTGTATCTTGTCATTTAGCTTTTAAATAGTGAGGAAAAAAAACTTTAACTCAGCATTTATATACACACGTGTATATGTATACACACACATATCTCCATGTATTCTGCAGTGGGCCTTTCTGAAAGACATTTTCACTGATGACCCATAAAAGACACAAGATAAAATCAGACTTTGAACAGGGTAATGTACCTTTTGCCTTCTTCATGTCCACTGATGGAAGACTTGTTCAACACTGACTTTCTGGCTGTTTTTACCTCTACAGAGGTTTTTTGCGTGTGGTTGACTGAGATTGTTGGAGCATAGAGGCACCTACCCCTTATGCTTTCTGTGTCCCCATCATATATAACAGACCTCACTGTGGCCCATTTTTCGAGAGTGAATGGCTCAAGGTGACAGCTTCAGTTGGACTGCTGATGGAACTCTATGGAAGCTGTAAGACAGAAGCATGTCTCATAGATAAGTGTCACACGGGTCTTGCTTAGAAATAAATCGGGAAGGACTAGGTTTCGTTGGGAGACCATTCTCTCAGCTACTCTTTGTCTTGCTGAGCAGAGGGTGTTTGAATCGGTCCTGATGTGAGAGGGGGTTTGACTTTTCGCTGAAGAATCATCTTCTATTGGCAGTGATGGTCTAGAAACTTTGTTGCCCTGCCTAGTGGGAGACCATTCATTGGACCCCAGCACCCATGAATGGATGAATCCCCTCCATAATACACAGTGAAACATGATGACATGTTCCCAATAATGTTGTTCTGTTGCCTTCAAATTTTAGGTACACAGAAAATTATTTGTTCATATTTAACTAAAACCACTGCCAGTTTTGTGTGCCTATAAATATGGATGTGGCTTGATGTCACTTGGAATAATAATAATTGGAAGACAAGCCCTGTCAATAAATTTATTGAGTACACTTCCCTGGTGGCTCAGATGGTAAGGAATCTGCCTGCAATGCAGGACACCCAGATTGAATCCCTGGGTCAGAAAACTGAAGGAAATGGCAACGCACTGCAGTATTCTTTCCTGGGAAATCCCATGGAGAGAGGAGCTTGGTGGGCTACAGTCCATAGGGTCAGAAAGAGTTGGACTCAGCTGAATGACTAAAACATACCTTACCTTTAAGCGCTTTATACAAATGATCTCATGTAATTTTCATAACAACCACTAGAGGTACACAGCATTTTCTGTCTTTTGACATTTGGAAACCGGGATTGAGGTGTAGTGATTTACTCAATCATCTCCAGTGACCATGCTCACTCATGTTCTAGGAAATTGAAGTGGCAAAGAGTACACGTGTCTTATTACAGGCTCTCCAACAAATACCCTACGAGGTGGACATATTTAAGCCACATGTTTTTGTGGCTTGCTTTGGATTACATGGTTACTACTTAAATGCTGGTCCTGGAATGCAGGTCTTGTCACCTTTCTTTCAATACTGACCTCCAGGATATCCCTGGCAGTCCGGTAGTTAAGACTCTGTGCTTCCACTGCGAGGGGCATGGGGAACTAAGATCCCACATGCTGAGCAGCGCAGTTTAAAAAAACAAAAAAAAGCTGACCTCCATCAAGTGAAAATGATGTTTTGCTTTTGAGAAGTGGCTGCAGTGTAACTAAGCCAGTGGGTTGCTGGCTTAGTCACTTTTGTGGCAGGAGGTAGTTCTGCCTGCATGGGGAACTGTGCTTATAGTCCTGTTGGTGATGCAAGAACATAGCAGGTGATTGTACTGAGCAGCGCACCTCCGCAGATTATACTGAACCCCTCCGCTCATACTCACAAGACCCGCTGTCACTGCTTGTGTGTCTTTAGGTACGTTCACGGGCGCCGGGCTGGCCATGTCATGCCCTCTAGATGCCATGCTCCAGGCAGCCTCCTGACCCTCCCTCTGGACATTTCTCGTCTCTGAAATGTCCTCTCTCTTCCTGTCTGTCAGCTACTCCTACTCTTGATGAAAGGGATCGACTCTTACACGTGAGCTGAAGTCTTCTTTTCTGATAAAACTAACTTTATTCCCATTAGAATGAAAACATATTTCTTTCCTTCTGTGGATTAATAGACCCATGGGCTTAGAAATTGACTCAAATTGTCATTGATGGGGTACAATACATAAGAAGGTGACAATTACTTGTGCTAACCCCAATTTAGGCAAGTAGCGATTGATCACCAGATTTGTGATGATGACAAATTTTTAATAGGTGTCGTATTTTGGAGACATTGGGAAACGTCTCCTGAAGGATGGAAAACTAGGTAGGCTCTTTTCCACAGAAGCATGCAGGGTGACTTCTCTTGGCTTTAATTGAAACTAAAGAGCTCAAAGAAGCTGGAGTCAGTTAAGACATAAAATAGCAGTAAGGGTTTATAAACCGAAAGAAGTTAATAAAGAGGGTAGGAGCTCTGGGTGAGCTTGAGTGATTTCTTTCTGTTGTCCTTTTGTACGGATAATGAGGCAAGTGAGATAGTCAGTGACAAAGCATACACTTTGAAAATGCAGAAGTCTATAGGAATGTAAGAAATAATATAGTGTGTATATAATGAGGTAATTAATACAGTACCAGTGCCAATGTGTAATTTTTAATTTTTTATTTACCTCATTAAAAAAAGGAACAAGGGAAAGTCATTTAATGATATATTTTATTTAACAGGAAGTATCCAAAATATTATCACTTCAACATGTAATCTTGTCTTTTAGGATCACTCTAGTACTAAGTTTGGGGACTCTGGTGTGTCTTTTACGTGTGCAACAAATGTCAGTTTTGTTTTTTTTTTAACAGTAGAAATTTGCCTGGAAAATCCCATGGACGGGGGAGCCTGGTGGGCTGCAGTCCATGGGGTAATGGAGAGTCGGACACGACTGAGCGACTTCACTTTCACTTTTCACTTTCATGCATTGGAGAAGGAAATGGCAACCCACCCCAGTGTTCTTGCCTGGGGAATCCCAGGGATGGGGGATCCTGGTGGGCTGCCATCTATGGGGTCGCACAGAGTCGGACACGACTGAAGCGACTTGGCAGACTTCTGTAGTGTGTTTCAGTGTTCAGAAATTCTTTCAGTTATCTATTAAAATATCTTTGTGGATTTCCAGCTATTTTTTGTATCACACATAAATTTTTCATAGACACAGTTCTGTCACAGAGTAGGAATTTTTCTAATTTTTTGTTTATATAATTTGGAACCTAGTTCGAAATGGCAAGAGCAGTACAATGAAATTCTGAACACTCTTACTCAGATTTAATATTTGTTTGTTTTCTTATCCCATTTTTAACAAATTTCAATTTGGATTAACCATGTTTCCAGGGCTCAGTAACTCACGTGGTTACCATATTTGACCCAACAGATACAGGGTATCTGTCTAGAAATGAGATACAAACCCTGTGATTCTTGCGTGAGCTGCAAAATCTATAAAGCTGTAAAAGCCATAAACATTTTTACAAAATAGGCTTTCCTAGACTCCATTCATAGAGGCTTTGACTTGGTAAGCCTGTTAATGAAGCTCTGCAGGTGACTTTGGCAGTGACTTTCAGGGTCAGCTTCGCACACTAGCCTCCCCAGGGTGTTCTTAGGCCTCCTGCCTCTCTCCCCCTAACTGTTCTGCTTTTTAGGAAGGTAACTCAGCAGACAATAAACTTGTTTTTATATAATCAAGGGGTTAGCGTATTAGCTGCTGCAACTTAAACAGTGAGTTTCTAAGAGTGCTAACGTTTTCTCTCTGTGTAGCCCTTGGTTATGAGCTGGTGGTTGGTGGGGCTGATTGGGAGGTGGGGTGCACACCCTGCAGCATGTGGGATCTTAGTTCCTCGACCAGGGATTGAACTCGTGCTCTCTGAGTGGAAGCACGGAGTCTTAACCACTGTACCGCCAGAGAAGTCGCGAGGGGCTATTTGTTTGGAGTGTGGGTGGTCAAGTACAGAGCTGAAACTGCCCCTCTTCTAGCAGAGCTGAGTGCTGGGGAAGTGGTCTTCCCTCTGTCTTCTGCCCTCTCGTATGTCCGTTATTTCTTAACTTGCTGCAGAGAAAGAGTCGGGAAAAAGGCAGACCTCTGGTGAGGTTCTGTTTCAGCCCCTGGCTAAATGCATGTTTCTCTTAGCTACCCTTTTAAGCTTCTTGGTGCTTCTGTTTATCCAGCCACAAATCGTGGGAAATGCTGATGTATATACCCTCGGAGACCCCCAGGTTAAAACACTGCTGTGCTCAGGATGCCGTGTCACCTCAGGATTATGGTAAGCTACGGGAGTTAAGTAAGTGTTTATAGAAATTTGAACAAAGCTGTACTTGAGAAGGTCAAATTGACTCGCTCAAGGACAACACGTTTTTCTCTCGGGCTCTGACTGCTCCCTGAGAACCAGTTGGCTTCCTCCTGTTGCCTGCTCTTCACGTCATTGGCTTCCTTTTCCTCTAGCCCTGCCCCTGCTCGCCGCTTCAGAGAGATTCAGCAGGCTGTGTGTGGGAAGGCTTGCTTTCTGGGGACACTTCTGTGACCTGTTTTCTAACCCTCTCAGGGTTGGAAGAAACCTCAGAACCATTTGGTGAACCTCTGATATGATCTTTGCACATCTTTTTGTTTCTCCTGACGCTTAACCCTTTCGTTTATTTTTTAGCTACCCCAAGAATGAGCATATCACCATCTCCTAAGGCAGTCCATTTCATGTCTAAACAGCTCATTTTCCCCTTTAATTTAAATGAAATGTTTATTTCTGTAATTTCTACCCTTTGAAGCTGTGTAGGTCATCGGAGCAGGACAGCCCTTCAAGTACTTGAAAATAACAGTTTTGGCTACGGCTTTTTCACCATCCACCAAATAGTTCGCCTGCGTTTTTAGGCTAATTCAGAGTTCTTCCAAGTGTTCATCAGAAAACGTTCTAAATTTCTTTATTCTCCTCTGAATGGACTTCAAGGGCTGTACGTTAAGTGTGATACTTTAAATATAATCTGACCAACACAGATTTATAAAAGATGGATGAAATACAGAAAATAAAGGAGCAAATGAAAACCTATGTAAAGTTTTCTTTTCTCCTGTGCGTGATCGTAGGATTCACAATGTAGATTATAATCCTATGTTTTCCATGTCTTACATGCTTTATGAAGCCAAGTAGAACAGTGTGACCTTTCTTTTGCTCAATGTTCCTTCCTAGTATTACACTAGGAGACATTTTCAGGTGGATATAATAAATAAACTACCCTATGATGGTCTTCTATAATCATCCATATGCTTGTGTTCTTAAGTTGAAGGCATCTTTCTCTTATTTGTATAGTGAGCATCCCTAAAACTATTAAAAAGTTGTATTTTTAACTTCAGAGTCTTGTTGCCCCCACATAGCCATTTCTAGTGTTTGAAATTAAGCAGCAGGCAGATTTCGGCTGGATGGTGCAGGACCATTAGTGAGCTAGACCTCTGAGATGCATTCAGCTGCGTAGTGCTAACAGACTACTTAAGCCACATCATTGCCTGGCCTCTAGGGTGCGCGCCCAGTGGAAGGCATTTTTTTACCAAATTAAGAGCACAGCAAGTGAAAGCCAAGGTTTTATTGAAGTCCATTTATTGACTCCTATTCGGCTACTATTTACTAAATTTCTCAGTGATGGAAGATGATGGGCAAGTGGATTCTTGCAATCACTTGGCTCCACTAAAAGTGGATACATCTTCCTTGATTTATTCCTTTCGCATTGACAAAGCAGCTTTTGCTAGAATTGGAGGTTATCCAGCTGTTGCTGGAGAGAGTATGTAGAATTCAAGATTTGTTTTTTGTTTTTTCCTTTTGAATTCTTCTCTCAATTCTGCTTAATGAAATAAAACCTATAAAGAGAGGCTGGCATGCTTGGGATTCAGTGCCTGTTTTCACCTCTGTTTACCTAAGTCTCTTCTTGATCTTCCAGTGAATATTCTCATACTGTAGGTGCACACATGTGCGTGTGCACACACACACATACACACACACATACATGCAGAGATGAACACAGATCTCCAAAAAAAACCACACCTGTGATTATCTCTGGTAGCATCCACCTAGTCAGAAAATAGAATGAAAAGTCCAAGGATTCTTCAAACTGCCACTGTATTGTGTGTTAAATGCTACGTGCTGAAATGCTTTTATCATCAAAGAACTTCTCAACCTTTTTAGCAGGGTGGATGCCAAACAGAATTGGCTATCTTTGTCCACCGTCAACCTTGAGAGACAAAGGGATTTATACTGCTCTTTTACTGATTCATGTCAATGTATGGCAAAACCAATACAGTATTGTAAAGCAAAATAAAGTAAAAATAAAAATTTAAAAAAACTAAAAAAAGAAAGAAAAAAATTGTTTTATTCAAGTATAGTTAATTTCTAGTGTTGTGTTAATTTGTAAAGCAAAGTGATTCAGTTACATACACACACACACACACACACACACACACACACACACACACACTTTTTTTTTCATATTCTTTTCCATTATGGCTTATCCCAGTATATTAAATATAGTTCCTGTGCTGTTTGGTAGGACTTTGCTTTTTATCTATATATGAACTATTATATTTAATAGATTGCATCTGCTAATTCTAGACTCCCAATCCATCCCCCACCCCCCCTTGCCTCTTGGCATATGCTGCTCTTTGAAGAGTGGGTAGACATTTTAGATCCAACAGTGATGAAATGTGGGTGATCTAGGGAGAAATTGTTTATGACAGATGATTTCAGTTAGCATCTTCCTGCAGCATAATTCTTCACTATGATTTCTTAACTCTTCCCCTTTCCTGTGTACTGACCACACTGGATTAATTCATTCTTGGTTCTCTTTGACAGTTTTGCCCTCCCTGATAAAATCTCCAGTATGAAGTCAAATTGATCAAATCAGAGTTTTTTCTGGCATGTTCATTCATAAGTCACATGCTTCTGAAATACATTTGACTTTTCCTGCTAATAAAATTGTGAGACATTCTGTGCCAGGGCGACTTAGAGCTTTTGCATCTCAGTCTCGCGGATACCCTGGGTCTGGTGAGCGTATCATAGAATTGTAGTTTGCATTTTCAATAGCAAACTTTTTTCCCCCCCAAACTGTATCTTTTCTGGAAACCCAATATTTGGTATAGATAAATGAAATAGTTCTCAGGTGGCACTGAAGATGGATAGTCCACAATCCCAAGGCATGATATCCTGAGAAACTGGCTCATATGGTTTTTCTCTCATTCACTGACGCAAGACTGAGAGACTCAAGGGTATGTCACAGCATATTTTTAATCCTGCTTCTTGCAGAATAATGGATGATGCTCCTTCCTGGCATGCTTGGACCCCATTAGGACACATTTTCTGTTGTGCAATGTAAGGAAACCATGCTGGTGTTCATAAACTATGACTTCAGTTCAGTGGCTTAGTCATGTCTGACTCTTTGCGAGCCCTGAACTGCAGCATGCCAGGCTTCCCTGTCCATCACCAGCTCCCGGAGCTTGCTCAAAATCATGTCCATCAAGTTGGTGATGCCATCTAACCATCTCATCTTCTGTTGTCCCCTTCTCCTCCCACCTTTCCCAAACTTTCCCAGCATCAGGGTTGTTTTCAGTGAGTCTGCTCTTCGCATCAGGTGGCCAAAGTATTGGAGCTTCAGCTTCAGCATCAGTCCTTCCAATGTATATTCAGGACTGATTTCCTTTAGGATTGACTGGTTTGATCTCCTTGCAGTCCAAGGGACTCTCAAGTGTCTTCTCCAGCACCACAGTTCAAAAGCATCAGTTCTTCGCCCCTCAGCTTTCTTTATGGTCTAGCTCTCCCATCCATACATGACCACTGGAAAAACCATAGCCTTGACTATGGTCAAACTATGACATGCACACATATGTAGACCACACACACACAAACACGCAGTAAATTCTTGTTGGATATCCATGTACTTCATTGGATGCCTGAGGTCAGTTAACAGGTGTTTAAATCTTGATCATCAAGGACTCATCTGTTAGAGTTTTCGGACAAGCTTAACTTGGGCAACACAAAAGAAAACAGAGATCTACAGTAATGAGAAAGAGATCGTTCACTCATGGAAAACATTAACAATGCCAGAAACCAACACTCACTGGGGGAATGGTGGCTACATTTCTGACTATTCAAACTTTTTGTTAAAAGCTTTGATGCCTTCAAACCAGACGTAAATAATCATTGGAAAAGTAGGCAGTTTACAAAGGAATCTAATATGGTAATTGATTTGTCATTGAGAGAGTGGGAGGTGTTGCTAAGCTGGAGTAAATCTCTTTGCCCCAGTTTGCTAGTTAAATGGAAAATGTGGTAGCAATGAAAGTGAAATCTTCTGGCTATTTTATGCTTCATTTACATTTTATAAAACACACATCACAGTTGATTGTCAGCATGAATATGGACTGTGTTTTTCAAAAGCTATGTTTCCACGTTTTTTATTCCTTTCTTTGGTGATGCAAAACTGAGGTGTATTGGGAGCTAGTGGCATTAAGAAGTCAAAAAGTGGTGTGCTAGAGATTTTTAACTATAATGTTTCATAGAGATGGCAATAATCTGAGGCTATAAATTGAGCAGTTAATTAGATTTTTCTCTATGTAACCTGTTCTTCTTAGATAAATATTTTAGCAGATAGTCAGTATTCTTGCCTGGAAAGTCCCAGGGACAGAAGAGCCTGGTGGGCTGCCATCTATGGGGTCGCACAGAGTCGGACACAACTGAAGCAACTTAGCAGCAGCAGCAGCAGAGTACCACTATCTTAGTATTTTATCTCTGTGGTAATGATCAAGGTGAATTTATTCTACTCAAATTGTTATTTACAACGTCAGTCTCAACATATTAGATCCTTATGCCATAGCCTCTCTAAGGCATTGAACTTGAACCCTTCCTCAATTTATTTTATAATACTGTTGTTTTTATTACTTAATTTTGCAGCTTGAAAATATTCCTTGGGAAATGAGTTTCATAAGCTTATTCTACAAGTTGTAAAATAAAAATTTCCCATTTTGTCAGTGTTATCACAGTATAGTTTTTTTTTTAAACAATAAACCATATCCATTTAAAGAGTACTCTTTTATGAGTTTTGATACCACCACAATCAAGTACAGAATGTTTCTGTCATCTCCAGATGTTTCTTGGTGTTTCTTTCTGGTCTATTCCTGTCCCAACCCTCAGCCTATGACAACTACTGAAATTTTTTTTTTTTCACTAGACAGCCTAATATTGAGTTTGAATTTTAAAACTACCTTAAAAAATGTTGATACCCAGCTTTTTGCTGTTAGCAAACAATGGTAGAAAGAAAAATATAGTAAAAACAATGTGCTATTTGTCTTTTCATTTGGAAAGTATACAGATTCAGTTAATACAGTAGATTGTTTATTAAGAACTTGAAAATAATACCTGAAAGCCTCTATTATGTCATCATTTAGAACTAACACACAAACTTTATGAATTTATACCAAAGGATATTTTATGAATAAAGTACAAGGATACTGAACATCAGATAGTGAAAACAGTTTGGCACTATTTTGAGATGGTGGTATATTAGTGAAGTTTCACCCTACATGTTTATACTGCGTTTTGGTTTCCAAACTTAACACAATGTAATATTTAATTTAAAAGTAGTTTCTAAATTGTGCTTTATCGCCAATAATAATAGTTCTAATAAACTATTCTTAAAAGTGGCATGGCGTGTGTATATGTGTGTATGTTCAGTCATGTCTGAGTCTTTGTGACCCTATGGACTATAGCTCACCAGGCCCATGGACTTCTCCAGGCAAGAATACTGGAGTGGGTTACCATTTCCTCTTCCAGGGCATCGTCCAGACCCAGGGATTGAACTCACGTCTCCTATGTCTCCTGGATTAGCAGGTGGATTCTTTACCACTAAGCCACCTGGGAAGCCACGAAGTGCCCTGGATCACTTGTTAAATCGAACAGCATAAATAATTTTCTGTGCAACTTATGATTAACTTTAAATACATAGAATATTAAAAAGAACTTTATAATATTTAAAAACATTGATGATAATTTAAACTGTCTTCTATATTATGTCACAGAGGAATAATTAAGAGGATAGGTTCTGGAGTCAGGATGTCTAGCTTGGAATCCTGGATCTCTAATGTACCTGATATATGACCTTGGGCAAATAACTTTTGGGCCCAGTACACTTATCTATAAAAGAGGGAAAGTAATGCCAGTCTACATTATAGTGTTGTTGGGAGTATCAAACCCTCAGCCATGTAACATGTCTGAAATAGGACCAGACACACAGAAGGACCTCTGTTACGATCATCCTTCCCCAAAACAGTTATTCTCCCAGTTTTGAAAATATTTTATTAGGTCAGTTCCATTCAGTTCAGTTCAGTCGCTCAGTCATGTCCGACTCTTCGCGACCCCATGAATCGCAGCACGCCAGGCCTCCCTGTCCATCACCACCTCTCGGAGTTCACTCAGACTCGTGTCCATTGAGTCTGTGATGCCATCCAGCTGCCTCATCCTCTGTCGTCCTATTTCCTCCTGCCCCCAGTCCCTCCCAGCATCAGAGTCTTTTCCAATGGGTCAACTCGTCGCATGAGGTGGCCAAAGTATTGGACTTTCAGCTTTAGCATCATTCCTTCCAAAGAAATCCCAGGGCTGATCTCCTTCAGAATGGACTGGTTTGATCTCCTTGCAGTCCATGGGACTCTCAAGAGTCTTCTCCAACACCACAGTTCAAAAGCATCAGTTCTTCGGCGCTCAGCCTTCTTCACAGTCCAACTTTCACATCCATACATGACCACTGGAAAAACCATAGCCTTGACTATACAGACCTTTGTTGGCAAAGTAATGTCTCTGCTTTTGAATATGCTATCTAGGTTGGTCATAACTTTTCTTCCAAGGAGTAAGTGTCTTTTAATTTCATGGCTGCAGTCACCATCTGCAGTGATTTTGGAGACCCAAAAAAATAAAGTCTGACACTATTCCCACTGTTTCCCCATCTATTTCCCATGAAGTGATGAGACCGGATGCCATGATCTTTGTTTTCTGAATGTTGAGCTTTAAGCCAACTTTTTCACTCTCTTTTTCACTTTCATCAAGAGGCTTTTTAGTTCCTCTTCACTTTCTGCCATAAGGGTGGTGTCATCTGCATATCTGAGGTTATTAATATTTCTCCCGGCAATCTTGATTCCAGCTTGTGCTTCTTCCAGCCCAGCGTTTCTCATGATGTACTCTGCATAGAAGTTAAATAAGCAGGGTGACAATATACAGCCTTGACGTACTCCTTTTCCTCTTTGGAACCAGTCTGTTGTTCCATGTCCACTAACTGTTGCTTCTTGGCCTGCATACAGATTTCTCAAGAGGCAGGTTAGGTGGTCTGGTATTCCCATCTCTCTCAGAATCTTCCACAGTTTATTGTGATCCAAACAGTCAAAGGCCTTGGCATAGTCAATAAAGCAGAAATATTATGTCATAGTTCTATAAATCAGAAAAGCTTGGGGAACACCCCACTGAAATATCTGTATTCCTTATTCTCTTTAATATATATGAACATATGTTTATACACAGACATAAATATGCTTATATGCACTCTGCGTGTGTCGATGTATGTGTCTTTTGTTTTCGCTGGGCTGGGTCGTTGCTGCAGTGCTGAGGCTCTTCGTTGCAGCACGTGGACTTTCCCTAGTTGTGCCGTGGCTTCTCCAGTTGCAGTGCCTGGACTTCGTTGCCCCACAGAATGTGCAGTCTTAGTTCTCTGACCAGGGATTAAACCCGTGTCCCCTGCACTGGAAGGCAGATTCTTAATCACTGAACCTGCAGGGAATTCCCTCATTCTCTTTTCTTATGAAATATTTCCTCCCTTTCTGGCTTTATGGTACTGGCCAAGGTGCTGAAAAGGCCCTGTCTCTTTTTACTGTGCGATTTTATCCTGAACACTTCAAACTAGAATCTTTTGGGTTAGAGCATCCTGGAGTTAGTGCATAATTCTATGAAATCAATGTTGTCCACTTGGTAGTAGAAAAAAGGGAGGCATGTTTGATGATAGGAAGATGTGGGAAAGTGGGTCACTTGTCAGTTAAATAACAAACCATCTCTTATCATACTTGGATTGAAACCACATTGTGTATATTTTTCATATTTACATAAGACTAGCAGTTTCCAATTTCTTAGTTCAATTTGCCAAACAATTGGCTGTCCTGCCTGAGTACTTTTGATCTGCAGTCACTTTAAAGAGCAAAGCAGCTTTGCCTAGTGCCAGGAACAATTAATTTCTCGAGACACTAATAAAGGATGTTTCACTTGGTTGCACGAGTTAAATAGTGAGTTTGTAGTCAAACAAACAAACATATAAACAAACAGAACAGATACTCACAAATTATTTGTTTCTAGAAGTCAGTGCCCATGAGTTATATGTTGTTATATTCTTAAAAATTAATAGTGTTGGCATATGTTAGGCACAGAAATTCTTATGTAATTAAATTGACTACTTGATTTCCAAAGCAGATTTGGAAAGCTGAAATTTATCCTCATTGACAGTCTTTTTCCCCTGAAGATTTAGATGATAAAATTCTATTGGCATGCCAAATTTCTCTAAAAATAGCAATAATCAAATTGTAGAATGGGTAACCTAATGTAGTGGTGAGGGCTCATGATGAGATTATTCTACCTGGTCAATAATATTCACAGGCACCTTGGAATTTCCTGTTTTATCTCAAAATGGATATGCCCTTTCTTCATTTGTTAAGGATATAATATTGAGTCTTAAATTACTTATAATATTTTCCATATGGATTTTCTAAAATTTCTTTTTGGTTTATGATGTGGATAATATACAAGTAGAAAAAGTCACCAATTAACTCCTAAAGAAGGAAATAGTACTTTATACATGTTTAAATGTGTAATTTTAATCAATCTCTCCCAATAGAAACAGTCATAAAAATTAATTCTTTTGTGAAAGACTAGTATTAAAAATAGTTGTGTAATTGTGACGTCTCCAGGGGGTGCATGTACTGTGTTTATGATTTCAAATGTCTTGGAGGCAGTGATTTCAGATTTAATATGAGGCTCCCCTGAAGATACCAGTTCCTTTTAGAGGATTTTCGTGTTTTCTAATTTTGTTTCCCTCATAGTACTGAAACATAGAAATGAATTTAATACCATTTCAGTGAAAATATAGCAAGTTCTACTAATAAGAGTCTATGGTTAAATTTTGATTTTGAAAGCTATCAGTTGTTGCCTTAGAATTATTCCAAAATGAAAATATCTTTGGGGGAAATGTGGAAAATTAAAAGTAGTAGTTTTAACATTATTTTAATTTTAAGCAAGAGCTGTGTAACAACAGAAATCATCTCTTTTTAACTTCTGAAATTAAAATGTGGAACAGTTACTTTTAGCTTTTTTAAATCTCCTTTCCGTTTCATTGATTAATGTGTCTGCTTTTATGCTAACACCATACTATTTTGATAACTACAGCTTTGAAGTGTAGTTTAAGGTTAGGCTGCACGATGCCACCAACTTTGTTCTACTCTGGGCTTCTCTGGTATACCAGGCAGTAAAAAATCTGCCTGCAATGCAGGAGACTCAAATTTGATCCCTGGGTCAGGAGGATCCCCTGGAGAAGGGAGTGGCTACCCATTCTAGTATTCTTGCCTCAGTTCAGTTCAGTCGCTCAGTCGTTTCCGACTCTTTGCGACCCCATGAATCACAGCACGCCAGGCCTCCCTGTCCATCACCATCTCCCGGAGTTCACTCAGACTCATGATGCCATCCAGCCATCTCAACCTCGGTTGTCCCCTTCTCCTCCTGCCCCCAATCCCTCCCAGCATCAGAGTCTTTTCCAATGAGTCAGCTCTTCGCATGAGGTGGCCAAAGTATGGGAGCTTCAGCTTTAGCATCATTCCTTCCAAAGAAATCCCAGGATTGACCTCCTTCAGAATGGACTGGTTGGATCTCCTTGCAGTCCATGGGACTCTCAAGAGTCTTCTCCAACACCACAGTTCAAACGCATCAATTCTTCGGCGCTCAGCCTTCTTCACAGTCCAACTCTCACATCCATACATGACCACTGGAGAAACCATAGCCTTGACTAGATGGACTTTAGTTGGCAAAGTAATGTCTCTGCTTTTGAATATGCTATCTAGGTTGGTCATAACTTTTCTTCCAAGGAGTAAGTGTCTTTTAATTTCATGGCTGCAGTCACCATCTGCAGTTTTTTTGGAGCCCAAAAAAATAAAGTCTGATACTGTTTCCACTGTTTCCCCATCTATTTCCCATGAAGTGATGGGACCGGATGCCATGATCTTTGTTTTCTGAATGTTGAGCTTTAGGCCAGCTTTTTCACTCTCCTCTTTCACTTTCATCAAGAGGCTTTTTAGTTCCTCTTCACTTTCTGCCATAAGCGTGGTGTCATCTGCATATCTGAGGTTATTGATATTTCTCCCGGCAATCTTGATTCCAGCTTGTGTTTCTTCCAGTCCAGTGTTTCTCATGATGTACTGTGCCTATAACTTAAATAAGCAGGGTGACAATATACAGCCTTGATGCACTCCTTCTCCTATTTGGAACCAGTCTGTTGTTCCATGTCCAGTTCTAACTGCTGCTTCCTGACCTGCACACAGATTTCTTAATAGGCAGGTCAGGTGGTTTGGTATTCCCATCTCTTTCAGAATTTTCCAGTTTATTGTGATCCACACAAAGGCTTTGGCATAATCAATAAAGCAGAAATAGACGTTTTTCTGGAACTCTCTTGCTCTCAGGATCCAGCAGATGTTGGCAATTTGATCTCTGGTTCCTCTGTCTTTTCTAAAACCAGCTTGAACATCAGGAAGTTCATGGTTCATGTATTGCTGAAGCCTGGCTTGGAGAATTTTGAGCATTACTTTACTAGCGTGTGAGATGAGTACAATTGTGTGGTAGTTTGAGCATTCTTTGGCATTGCCTTTCTTTGGGGTTGGAATGAAAACTGACCTTTTCCAGTCCTGTGGGCACTGCTGATTTTCCAATTTTGCTGGCATATTGAGTGCAGCACTTTCACAGCATCATCTTTCAGGATTTGAAACAGCTCAACTGGAATTCCATCATCTCCACTAGCTTTGTTCGCAGTGATTCTTTCCAAGGCCCACTTGACTTCACATTCCAGGATGTCGGGCTCTAGATTAGTGATCACACCCTCATGATTATCTTGGTTGTAAAGATCTTTTTTGTACAGTTCTTCCGTTTATTCTTGCCACCTCTTCTTAATATCTTCTGCTTCTGTTTGGTCCAACCTAGACAGCATATTAAAATGCTTGTCAGACATTACTCTGCTGACAAGCATCCATCTGATCAAAGCTTTGGTTGTCCAGTAGTCATGTATGGATATGAGAGTGGACCATAAAGAAGACTGAATGCTGAAGAATTGGTGCTTTTGAACTATGGTGTTGGAGAAGACTCTTGAGAGTCCCTTGCACAGTAAGGAGAGTCCATCCTAAAGGAAATCAGTCCTGAATATTAATTGAAAGGACTGATGCTGAAACTCCAGTACTTTGGCCACCTGTTGCAAAGAGCCGACTCTTTGGAAGATACCCTGCTCTGGGAAAGATTGAAGGCAGGAGGATAAGGGGATGATAGAGGATGAGATGGTTGGATGCTGTCACTGACTTGATGGATGTGAATTTGAGCAAGCTCTGGGAGATGGTGATGGACAGGGAAGGCTGGCGTGCTACAGTCCATGGCGTTGCAGAAGTCGGATACGACTGAGCGACTGAACTCCTATGAACATAGGGTTACATGTATATTTTCAAATTAGAATTTTCTCTGGATGCATGCCTGTGAGTGGAATTGCTGGATCTCATACTGGATCTTTTTTTGTTTGTTTTTCAGCATTTTGAGGAGCCTCCATACTGTTTCCCATAGTCCCTGCAAGTGAAACTATTTTTAATTGCATGTTTAATACCAATATTGAATGTTGTTCAATTCCCTACTATCATTTACTATAACAGACTTCATTAAAGACATCTCATTTTTCATGCTTCATTATTCTGAGTGACAAAGCATGCCCTGAAGGGATTAGGATGGATATTGCATATATAATTTTCATTATAAAAGTCTAAACATATGGCATGACTCTTAGGTATTTCCTTGAAAAATGTCACATTTTACTCATATCAGTGGCTTCTTGATTTAATATATTACATATCTTCTCTAAAATTGAATAAATAGATGATACATCTGTAAGATATGGATGCAATAAAAAAAGTAATCCTTTTGATCTGTGGAGAATGATGAGTGAAGTTCTTATCTGGCAATTGATAGACAAAACAGGTACTCTTCCCAATATCTATCAATGTTAAGGGAAATAAAGCAATATTTATAGATGATTGCCTGATAAATACTCATTAAATGCTATAGACCATGAAATGTGCTAATAGCTGTTCTAGGGTTAAATTGAATCAACATTCATATACCTGGATGGTATGTCATTAGCTTCCTGTAATATCATTCAGTCTCCTCTCTTCTGAGCTACGCCTTGTAGTGGTGCCATTAGACAATATCAAAAGATCTTACAGGAAAGAGACCTGTAAGAAATTTCAAGTCTACTGTCAAGATGCTGTTATGATCTTTGTTCATGGGATTGTAGTGCCACTTCCATGAGTTTCCTTGAGGAGAGATGGTTTACTGCTTTCTGAACTTTAATATCAGGAACAGTTGGATGTCTTCTGAGCAGTTGATTTTTTGTCTTGTAATGGATCCCTGGTTTGTAAACTGATTAGCTTTCTCTAATGGGAAGCCAAAATACTGCATTGTATGTTAACTAACTTGATATTACAGTTATATATGGATCCTTTTAAGACCTTATTTCATGTTTCTCTACTTTCCCCCCTATTTCTTCAGATGTATGTTATCTTGGCATATTTTATTTTTTTTTTAATTGAAGTATAGCAACATTTAAAAACTCATGTGAAAACGAAAAGATTAAATGAAGTTAGTTTGTAGAGTGCCTTCACGATGCCTCAATAGTGCCCATGATTAGGAAAATCTTAAAATGTATCATTCAGACCGAGTCTGCATTGATGGTTAAATGGGGCACTATTAATAATCATTGTAGGACAGTCAGCATGAAATCAGGTCTGTCGTAGGCAGAGATGTATGGTTACCTTGTATATAGGAAACCATAAATGCCTTTACACTGATGTGTGCTATCAAGAATCTCTCTGTACATGTTCATATATATATGGATATGTGCACATGTGCTTAGCCGCTCAGTCGTATCCTACTCTTGTGACCCCATAGACTGTAGCCGCCAGGCTCCTGCCTCCGTGGGATTCTCCAGGCAAGAATACTGGAGTGGGTTGCCATTTCCTACTCCAGGGGATCTTCCCGACCCAGAGATTGAACCCACGTCTCCTGCATTTCAGTCAGACTCTTTACCGACTGAGCTACAAGGGAAGCCCATATATGTAAATATGTACGTAGATAAACACATGCATATACATATATATATATATATTTTTTTTGCTGAGACTATTTAACATAAGACAGTCAAACCACCTTTACTGGGAGATTTGCTTTGATCCTGGTTTTCACATAATCTGACTTGGCAAAGTCTTTAGCAAGTAGGAAGATTTAAAGTACAAGGTTGAAATTTAGGTTAAGACTTTAGTTAATTAATGATCAAGAACATACAAGGTAGAGAATCAGAGCTAGAGAATTTGGGATATCAGTTTCTCCAAGAGTAGGGAACATTTATCAGAAGCCCATTTACCAGAATTAGGGCATGAGGTTATACTCGAATGTCAGGAAATTCAGAGGTCTGGTCTGACTTTAGAGAAGGCAGAGCTAAGCTTGTATTTGGGAGTTGAGAGAGCTCCATTTAGGAAGTAAAGGGAGGCAAAAACTGGAAATCTGAGCTGGTGAATGAGACAGTTCAGTTCAGTCACTCAGTCGTGTCCAACTCTTTGCGGCCCCATGAATCGCAGCACACCAGGCCTACCTGTCCATCCTCATCTCCCAGAGTTCACTCAAACTCAGGTCCATCGAGTTGGTGATGCCATCTAACCACCTCATCTTCTGTCGTCCCCTTCTCCTCCTGCCCCCAACCCCTCCCAGCATCAGAGTCTTTTCCAATGAGTCAGCTCTTTGCATGAGGTGGCCAGAGTACTGGAGTTTCAGCTTCAGCATCATTCCTTTCAAAGAACACCCAGGGCTGATCTCCTTTAGAATGGACTGGTTGGATCTCCTTGCAGTCCAAGGGACTCTCAAGCGTCTACTCCAACACCACAGTTCAAAAGCATCAATTCTTCGGTGCTCAGCTTTCTTCACAGTCCCAACTCTCTCATCCATACATGACCACAGGAAAAACCATAGCCTTGACTAGATGGACCTTTGTTGGCAATGCCTCTGCTTTTCAATGTGCTATGTAGGTTGGTCATAACTTTTCTTCCAAGGAGTAAGCATCTTTTAGCCTGGGTTCAAATATTGATTTTGCCAAGCTGAGTGACCACGGGCAAGTTAATTAAACCATCTGAGTCATCTTTCTAGATTGTATAATGTAGATAATAATACCTGCCTCACAAATTGCTTTAAAGATGCGAAAAGGACTTAAAATAGTGTCTGCTATCCAGTGGGATCTCAGTAAATAGTGATTGTCATCGTATTCCAACACAATGGCTATGTTCTCGGGCTGATCCATTATGTGCCATGATGAATAAAATAGCACGAGGGTAACCTTTTCTTAACTTGGAGGAAACCCAACGTGATTGGATTATTCTCAGTTGGCAGTTTCCCTGAGATCAATGTTTCCAGCTTTTGGTGTTTACTACTGCTTGTCTGCCAGTGGGCGGCAATAGATGACAAAATAAACGGATGAACAGTATCAGTATTTCATATTCTTCTTGCCAAATCAAAACAGCCAAGTGTTTCACCGTTTGGGTGAGTTTAAGAACCCATGCCTGGTTTAGAACCCTGTGTCTGGAACATTAGTGATGTTCGTTTTAACAGAAATCTCTTGGGCCCATGGAAAGGCAGCTTCCTCAATCCCTGGGCTTTATTTTTTGCTGCTTGAACTGGGATTGGTTGGACAGAAGTGTATCTGAGATCCCTGTCATTTCCAGGAAGGGCAGGCATCATTTGCCAGCTCTGGGAAGTCTTTTCCTAGGATAGTTTCCTAAAAAGCAAAAAAATAAAATTAAAAAATAAAAAGTATAACTGTACTGAACTCCTCACTAATCAGAGTGTCAACAGTCTTTTAGGCTGGCATAATTAAAGGTATTCAAAGGGAGGCAGGGGAATTATTTCCAGTTGGAAGACGATAGATCCAGTTGTACGATGCAGGGATATAGAAGGTCACAAGGCAGATATCTGCAGCTGAAGATTCTTTTCCTCCAGCTACTCACTAATTCTCACTGTTTTCTAACTACGCTTGTCCCCAAGTTCAACTCTGTCACTCTGATGACCTGTATTGCTGAGAAGTAGCAGCAGGCCCCAGGGGCCTCTAACGAACTCTCTCATTTCTCTTGGAGAAATGTTTCTTCGTAGGTAAGAAACTAAGCATCGCCGTCTGGGCTTATCTGAGATCCTAAAAGCCCTCTGAATGTGTGTTGATGGCCTCATTTTAAAGTCCCCAGTGCATCCTTGGAGCACATCACAGGGACATAAATCACTCTTAGAAAGTACATTCTTCCAAACTCTGTCAGCCCATGTCTCTCAGAAAATACATTCACTTTTGGCAGCTGTTTATAAAGCTTGGCTTTATGAAAAAATAATAATAGTAAAAGGGGAGCTAAAGATGTTTGTATTCTCTCTCTCTTTTTTTTCAATTTATATTTTCAGCTGGTATCCAGGCAAACAGTCTCATGACTGCCTCCATTGGTGGCTTCCTGATGCATTCAAGGCTGTTGTTAAATTTGAATCACACTGGACGTAAAAGTCCTCTCAATCTCACCTCCTCCATGTAGCCTTCTGTGGGTCCTGTTTATTTATTTGTGTATCTATCAAGATTTATTTATTTATTTTTCGGCTGTGGTGGTTCTTCATTGCTGTGTGTGGGCTTTCTCTAGTTGCAGCGGGCAGGGGCTACTCTTCATTGTGATGTGTGGGCTTCTTCCTGCAGTGACTACTCTTCTGGAACATAAGCTCTAGGGCATGGGCTCAGTGGTTGTGGCACACAGGCTTAGTTGCCCTGCGGCACGTGGGCTCTCCCCTGACCAGGAATCGAACCAGTGTCCCCTGCATTGCAAGCTAGATTCTCAACCACGGGCCCACCAGGGAATCCCCCTTGGCTACTCTTGCCCTGATTAAAGACAAGGAATATCAATGCTCATGGCGGTGCTATGCAGGTTTAGTTGCCGTTGGCAATTTTTATCTTCGCTAAACCACTCGGCCATATAAAACGTTTGTCACAGATGAATTTGTATATGTTCTTTGATTAACGACTGCTGTGTTTGTCTTCCTAGTGTTCTTCATCCATGCGTTTTGTAATAAATTGTTCGGGGATTCATACACGGTGATCTTATCACTATGGCTACACTAGAAATGTTCGCAAATGAGGGCAAGGACCAGATTGTATCTGCTCCCTTAACTAATGTTTAATAAGGGTCTGCTGCTTAGTTGTTTTCTGAAAATGTTGGCTGGTAAAAGATGGCGGCTCTTCAGGGCACACAATTTCTTGTTGGTATAAATAACTTCCCACTCTCGGCCATGAGCATTTGGTTTTCTTGTGCAAGAAGATCTTTGTCTTATCAATTACTTTATTGAGGTATGATAGACAAGTAAACGGTTTCACATATTTAATGTGTACAAGTTGGGGATACGTATGTGCCTGTGAAACCATCACTGACATCAAGGCCATAGACGTAGCATTACTAGTAAATGTTTCCTGGCATTCCTTTATTATTACTTTTTGTGTGGGTCTTTGTAAAGATTACCCACTTGGAAAATTGTAAGTGTACAGTACAGTATTGTTAGCTCTAGGCACGATGCTGTGTAGTAGCCATGCCTAATTTATGGATCTTGTATAATTGCAACTCTGGGCCCTTTGCTCATCTTTCCATTTGCCCCTCCCCTCAGCAACTGGTTAAACTTTGCTTTTATGAGATTAACTATTTTAGATTTCATGACTATGTGAGATCATGCAATATTTTGTCTTTCTGTGTCTGGTTCATTTCATATAATGTCCTCCAGGTTCATCTATGATGTTTCAAAAGGCAGGATTTCTTTCTTTTTTAAGGCTGGACATTATATGTGCAGTGAATTTCTTTATCCATTCATCCTTCAGTGAACATGTAGGCTGATTATATATCTTTGTTGTGAATCACACAGCAGTGAACGTGGGATTATAGATGTTTCTTTGAGATCCTGGTTTCCATCTCTTTGAATAAACACCCCAACATGAAATGACTGGATGATGTGGTAGTTCCAGCTTTAATTTTTTAAGGGTCTGACACACTAATTTCCATAGTAGCTGTGTCAATTTACATTCACACCAACAGTGTACAAGGGTTCACTTTTCCCCACATCTTGTCACACTTATTTTTTTTACTTTTTAAAAATAGCCATCCTAACTGGTGTGAGGATGTGGGTATTTTTTGCATTCTCTGATGATTAATGGCATTGAGTACCCTTTTAAATACCTGTTGGCCATTTGTTTATTCTCTTTAGAGAGGAAAGAAAATTGTTAGCCACTCAGTCGTGTCCAGCCCTTTGTGACCCCATGGACTATAGCCCACCAGGCTCTTCTCTCTGTGGGATTTCCCAGGCAAGAATACTGGAGTGGGTTGCCATTTCCATCTCTAGGGGATCTTCCTCACCCAGGGATTGAACCCTCCTGCATTGGCAGGTGGATTTTTTTTTTTTTTTCACCACTAGCACCACCTGGGGAGCCCTTGGTTATCAGAATCTTACAAAACCGTGACTAGTTTCAAGACAAAGCAAACATCTCAGTTGAACACCCTTAAATGAAAATGGCTTTGAATGTTTAAAAAAAAATAAAAAAATAAAAACCAGAGTTTTGGTCCCATGTCTAAGGAGGTCTTCATACAACTTATTCATAGAAGAATATATTTAAATTTTCTTGCCTATCCATACTCTTTGAGGACCATAACATTCACCAGTAAATACCCATTTCAGAAATAGCTTATGCTCTTTAATAATAACTTATTTTGCTGATCAGAGATAAAGTGTTTGCAGTAGTTACCATAGCTTTTAGATCATATGAGCCTGCATAATTCAAGGAATTAATTGTCTTTGTAAATTGAAACTCTGTTACACATTCAAACACACACACACTATGCTTAAGTATTTTAAAGTGTATTACAGGCTTCCCTAATGGCTCAGTGATAAAGAATTCACCTGTAATGCTGGTGACACAGGTTTGATTCCTGGGTAAGTGAAGATTCCCTGGAGAAGGAAATGGCAACACACTGTAGTATTCTTGCCTAGGAAATTCTATGGACAGAGTTGCCTGGTGGGCTACAGCCCAAAGGATTGCAAAGGGTCAAATAGGATTGATTGATGAAGCACACTCAGACATCACAACACCATTTTATAATAGGAGTCGTTAGGCTCAGAGGGGTCGAGCAGTTTGTCTTTGATTTAACAGCTAGTAGTTGGTTTCATCCATCTCATCAGAACTGATTCAAATGTATTCTTTTTAATGGCTGAGTAATACTCCATTGTGTATATGTACCACAGCTTTCTTATCCATTCATCTGCTGATGGACATCTAGGTTGTTTCCATGTCCTGGCTATTATAAACAGTGCTGCAATGAACATTGGGGTACGTGTGTCTCTTTCAATTCTGGTTTCCTCAGTGTGTATGCCCAGCAGTGGGATTGCTGGGTCATAAGGCAGTTCTATTTGCAATTTTTTAAGGAATCTCCACACTGTTCTCCATAGTGGCTGTACTAGTTTGCATTCCCACCAACAGTGTAGGGGGGTTCCCTTTTCTCCACACCCTCTCCAGCATTTATTGCTTGCAGATTTTTGGATTGCAGACATTCTGACTGGTGTGAAGTGGTACCTCGTTGTGGTTTTGATTTGCATTTCTCTAATAATGAGTGATGTTGAGCATCTTTTCATGTGTTTGTTAGCCATCCATATGTCTTCTTTGGAGAAATGTCTATTTAGTTCTTTGGCCAGAGAGATGTTATGGGGAGGGAGGTGGGAGGGGGGTTCATGTTTGGGAACGCATGTACACCCGTGGTGGATTCATGTCAATGTATGGCAAAACCAATACAGTATTGTAAAGTAAAATAAAGTAAAAATAAATATTTAAAAAAATAAAAAATAAAAATAAAATTTAAAAAAAAGAAAAACAAACAGCTAGTAGTTGGGAAAGGAGACCAATGACCCCATGGCTTTGGATTCCATATCCATACACATTAAGTTCCTTTGTATATGTGAATTTTTTGTTGAGTTTATTTTTGTTTTTGGGGGTTTTTTTTGGTCCTTTTAAAAAATACTTATTTGGCTTTGCCAGGTCTTATTTGCCACACATGGGACGTGCAGTCTTTGGGGTGGTGTGTGAGTCTTTAGTTGTGGCATGTGGAATCTAGTTCCCTGACCAGAGATTGAACTCGGGCCCCCTGCATTGGGAGCATAGAGTCTTTAGCCCTTGGACTCCCAGGGAAGTCTGTATGTATCTTCTTCATGCCATACCGTACATTGTGAACTGTTTCTTTCTCTGGGTACTAAAGACCAAAGACTATTTATTTAACTAAGAACAATCTACTTCTTATTATCAAGGAGGAAATTCTAACAACGCTTGTAAAATATGTCCCTATGTATTTGCTTTCTTGGGGCACGTAGAGACTTTGGTATTCATGAGTCACTTTGCTGTGTGTGGCAGTGAGGGGCAGTCTCTCGGGGAAGGACATGGAGGAGATTCAGCAGGGGTTGCCATCTCAACAGATTACTAAATTACTGCAGCCACAGAAGCTGGCATGCTCAGACTGGAATAAATGGGAAAAAGGAAGATGAGATGGGAGCATAAAAGCTCACAGCCAGACGTCTTCTTGCTCCATTGTGACGCAGCTTGGTATCAGTGATGTTGGTGACTTTAGTTCTTCGGTGAGTCTCGAAATAGAGATTATGGATTCCAATGGAAATGTGGTAAATATCCAGTGCTAATCAAGAAAGAAAACACTGACTTGTGCCTGTTCCCGATCTTTGCCTGCTGATGGTAGTGTCTTCACACTAGAAAGTATTCTCTAGTCTAACAAATTTTGGTTAAAAACTATACTTTTTAAAAATGAATTGGGGCTTTCTGATGTTATTCCCTTGAGGTTTGATAGTTGCCATGAAGTCAACACTTGGAATGTAATACAGAATTTGATTTGCATATGAAAGTCTATATGTAAATGTACCTGAAGGTGATATATTAGAAGTAGCTATTCATCTTTCATCATGGAGAGAGAAACTGGAGTTTTATGCCCTTTGTAGATTCTCTTAGAATAGAGATACAAGGAATTAAAGGAAGCATTTTAAATCAACTTTACTTCAGTAGAACTTTTTTTAAAGTTTTAATACAAGAAAAGAAAGGGCACATTCTTCACTGCTTCAAATATGGAAATTGATGGTATTAATTGTTGTATATATTTTTCCTTCCTCATCCTTTAAACACACATTTTATTGAAAAAAAAAGAAATTATTTGGCACAGCTTGTTTAAAGGCATTTTAGAGGACTGTTTCTATTTTTTTTCAATTTTTTCTTTTATTTGAGGAACATGTATAAGCTATTAAATAATTGTTCCTAAGAGCTTTATGAGTATGCACTCATAAACCCACTGGGGCTGATAATTATAGGAAGGGGAAGTCTTTTAACATTTCAGTTTCTTTAGAACGAACATTTGAGGGGACCTCTTCCTACCCCATCTCTGAATGTTCATCTTCTCGCCAGAAGGTGAATGAGTTAGGAAGCATCATTGAAAGAAGCATCAATTTCCCCGTTCTTCTTTCAGACCTGCTTAAGTACAGCTGTGTTCCAGGGCTTGCTTTTATGGTTAGCTTCATACCCTTTGCATCGTCCGCTAATTCTTCCTACTGAACCAAGTGGTAAACTCTTGAAGGGACTTGGGTAATTTCAATTTGGAAGCACATTCCATCTGAGATTACTCAGAACATTCAAAGAATGCTTACCCTCTGAAAATAATCAGTCTATTGTAGCAGATTTCCCCCCAGTCTCCGTAGAAGGGCCTGATTGATTTTCTTTTCCCCTCTCAAGTAACACACAGAATGAGCATTCTCCCCAATTCATTCATCTTCTGAAATCAAATTAGAAGAGGAAACTCTTTCCTTGAATAATCTCAGCCTTAAGAAGATCAGTGGCAACAGAAATTATAGAATTTGGGAGTATAGTGTATACATTTCTGACTTGGTCTAACCCTGAACCTAGGTCTCTGACTTTCAAATTTCTGTTCTATTGTAGGGTAGAAAATCTTTTCCTTTTTTCTTTTGTAGATTCTTTGACTGGTCCAATGATGAAATTGATTTGAGAGATTAATAGAAGAAAACTTTGTATGTATGGGAGCTCACAGAAGTGTGAGACTCAAAGAAATGACCAAAGTGGGCAGCTGTTTTCAGGCATTTTTAGTCAAATAAACAATAAATGTCTGAAGTATTGACATGAGAAAGAAGTGTGGCTTTGGAGTAGTAAATTAATAAGGAAGTAACAAAGTGTATTAATACAGAGTTCTCAGTCTTGAATTCCTTATTTCTGGTGATAAGGATGTTTCTCTACCTTCTCATATGGGAAGGGCACCTTTCACAGGGTAGATTTATTTCCAGCCTTCAGGGGGACAAAGGAGGGTCAGAGTGACCTTCTTGCATCAGCTGTTTCTTAAGTAACTTTAATTCGAAATAATCAGTATGCCAGAGTGGCGTATTTAGGATGGCCTGTCCTGAATCCCATCACCTTCAACTACAGCTTGCTTTCTCTGACTTTATCAGAAACCCAAGTGCCCAAAGTAACAGAAAACTCATAAAAATTATCCTTTTTGACTATAAAAAAAGAATAAGGAACTTGGTGATTTTTATGTCAAAGAACGGAGCGAGATACTATAACTAGAAGTCTCATGTATGCCTTTTAGCCCATTGTAACAATTTAGGTTACTGTTACTGCCCTCTGGTCTTGGTGTGCCCAGGGTTTTGTTTGTGCCCGGCAAGGCTGGAGTCTCTGTTTCCCAGTCCTGTGGAAGTCCTGTGATCAAGTCCTGCTGACCTTCGTGGCCAGATCCCCTGGGGATTCCTAGTCTCTTTGTCAGATTTCCACACTGGGAAGCCCAGAGGATTCTGAACCTTCACAACAGTGGGAGAACTTCTTTGGTCTTCTTTTTCTCCAGTTTTGGGTCACCCATGTGATGGGTATGGGATTTGATTTGATTGTGATTGCGCCCCTCCTACCATCTTTGCTGCAGCTGCTTCTTTGTCTTTGGACATGGGATATCTTTTCTTGGTGGGTTCCAGCATCCTCCTGCGAGAAGGCGACGGCACCCCATTCCAGTACTCTTGCCTGGAAAATCCCATGGACAGAGGAGCCTGGTAGGCTGCAGTCCATGGGGTCTCTGAGTCGGACACGACTGAGCGACTTCACTTTCACGCATTGGAGAAGGAAATGGCAACCCACTCCAGTGTTCTTGCCTGGAGAATCCCAGGGATGGGGGAGCCTGGTGGGCTGCCGTCTGTGGGGTCGCACAGAGTCGGACACAACTGAAGCAACTTAGTAGCAGCAGCAGCAGTAGCTCACTTTTTAGTTTTAATTGGAGGATGATCGCTATACGGTGTTGTTTCTGCTGTGCAAAGAATGAGCTGTAAGTGTACATATATCCCCTCACTCTTGAGCCTCCCTCACCCCCACCCGCAGAGCCAAGCTTTCTGTGCCTTACAGTAGCTTCCACTAGCTAGCTGGTTTACACGTGGTAGGGTGTATATGTCGGTGTCAGTGTCCCAGTTCGTCCCACCCCCTTACCCATGTCCACATAGCCATTCTTTACATCTGCATCTCTATTTCTGCCCTGAAAATAGGCTCATTGGTGCCATTTTTTTAGATTCCACGTATAAGAGAAAAATAAATGTGATATATTAATGCATGCATCTGCTCACTTCTTAAAAATGTTCTTTAATTTCATTTTAGTTATGTTTTCATTCATTTTTGGCTGCACTGGATCTTCGTTGCCGTGTGTGGCTTTTCTCCAGTTGCAGTGTGCAGACGTCTCATTGTGGTGGCTTCTCTTGTGGCAGAGCACCAGCTCTAAGGCACTCTGCCTTCAGGAGTTGTAGCGTGTGGGCTCAGCAGTTGTGATGCACAGGCTTATTGCCCCGTGACGTGTGGGGTCTTCCCAGACCAGGGATCAAACTTGCGTCCCCTGCATTGGCAGGTGGATTCTTAACCATTGCACCAGGAGGGAAGTCCGTCTGCTCACCTTCTACGTGTCCCAGTTGGCATGAGAAACTATGATGTCGCGCTAGCTATGGGTGATGTTTTCATCCTGGGGTAGCACTGTGTCATGTGGATTACATCTCACTGGACTCAGTGATGTGTACATCAGTCCTTGTCTATTTCTTCCACTGACTTCAGAGCGTAGCATCTCAGCTTTCTTTCCTTGTACCACCGTCCAGCCCTTCATAGGTCCACTATTCAACTGGCCTTCCCTCTGACCTCATTCACTCCCTGCCCTTCAGTAAGGATAATTCTTTTGAAGAGTCTGAGTGGCTTTGTGGCAAGTATTGGAAAAATAGGCATTGTTAACAAATATGAGTATGTTCCAAAATGTGATAAAATTTTAAAAGCTGTTACTTGACATTGTTAGTGAAATAGGAGTAGTGATAGATTTACATTCCTACTAAAATAATGCATGTAACATTTACTCCATAATAAATGTTATTCTGAGTCTCTTACACCTGTTAATTCATTCAGCTTAGAAATGAAGGCTATAAATCCTAGAAATCCAATAACAGTTTTGAGGGTTAGGTACTATTATGTAATTTCACTGTTTTTATTTTCAAGTTGAAGGAACTGAAGTTTGGAGATTAAGTATGATACTTTTACACACTTAGGAAACATCAATGCTGCGATTCAACCCTAAGTAGTCTGGCTCAGAAGTCCATGATCTTACCTGTTGGCCAGTAGTTTAAAGTGTGGTCCTCAGAGTATAGGAACATTAGTGTCACTTGAAAAGCTGCTAAATCAGAAACCTTTTGAATGGACCCCACTGGCAAACACTACTGGTTATTCTGATGCCTTATGTAAAGTCTTTCATTGACTGGTCTCTCTCATCTCATGATTGTTCGTACCTTGCTTTTTAACAGTAGCAACAAAAGTTTTAACATTCTGTAATCGAGAGTTAATTTTAGAAATTTGGAAAGTATTTTTTTTTAAGCTGAAATCTAAATGGTAATCATGATTGTAATTTGTTGTTTAGTAGCTAAGTCATTTCTGATTTTTTGACCCTATGGACTGTAGCTTGCCAGGCTCCTTTGTCCATGAAATTTCCCAGGCAAGAATACTGGAGTGGGTTGCCATTTCCTTCTCCAGGGCATCTTCCCGACCCAGAGGTTGAATCCTCATCTCCTGCTTTGGCAGATGGACTCTTTACCACTAATTTGCTTGTATTTTTGTAGTACACCGTGAACATGTTTTTCAGTCATTGACAATTTGAAAACACCATTATAAGTGACTGAATAGAATAGAATTTGTTTCATTTTGATATTAGATATAGAAGATCAAATTTTGAAAAGTTAAAAAAAAAACAAAAAAATAGTAATTACATTTATCCAATGTCACTAATTGACATTTTTTTTTTTTTTTTAAATTCTATTATAAAAGTCCCTCCCAAAATACCTGGATCAACTTAATAAATATATGTGGAATTCATGAATGAATGAATGAGCCTCATTTCGACCTCTCTGAATTTCAGGCATTTCAGATGTTTAAAAAAATTTTTTTTAGCTGGGTATAATTGTGTTAACAGTGTTGTTTTCTGCTGTGTAACAGAGTGAATCGGCTGTATGTTTACATATATCCTTTCCCCCTTGAACATCACTCCCACCCCTCTACGTCATCACAGAGCACTGAACTGAGCGCCCTGTGCTACGCAGCAGCTTGCACTGTCTGTTTTACACATGGTGATGTATACATATCAGTGTTAGTCTCTGGATTGTTCCCCCCTCCCTTTCCTCCTCTGTGTCCACAAGTCCATTCTGTACGTTCACATCTCTATTCGTGTCCTGAAGATAGGTTCATCAGTACCATTTTTTTAGAAGGAATTTCTTTTTCAATGAAGATTTCTATTTCTTGCCTCATTCCCTATCTTTGTAGAGTCTGAGGTCAGATATTTGTTATTGTTGTTGAGCTGCTCAGTCATGTCCATCCTTAGCGATACAAGGGACTAGCGGCACACCAGGATTCCCTGTCCTTCACCAGCTACCAGTTTGCTCAAACTCATGTCCATTGAGTTGGTGATGCCATCCAGCCATCTCATCCTCTGTTTTCCCCTTTTCCTCCTGCCTTCAGTCTTTTCCAACATCAGGATTTTTCTCCAGTCAGTCAGTTCTTCACATCAGGTGGCCAAAGAATTGGAGTTTCAGCTTCAGCATCAGTCCTTGCAATGAATATTCAGGACTGATTTCCTTTGGGATGGACTGGTTTGATCTTCTTGAAGTCCAAGGGACTCTGAAGAGTCTTCTCCAATACCACAGCTCAAGAGCTTCAATTCTTCAGCGTTCAGTCTTCTTTATGGTCCAGTTCTCACAGGAGTACTGGAAAAACTATAGCTTTGACTAGACAGACCTTTGTCAGCAAAGTAATGTCCCAACTTTATAATACTCTAGGTTGGTCATAGCTTTTCTTTCAAGCAGCAAGCTTCTTTTAATTTCATGGCTCAATCACCATCTGCAGTGATTTTGGAGCCCAAGAAGATAGTCTGTCACTGGTTCCATTGTTTCCCCATCTATTTCCCATGAAGTGATGGGACTGGATGCCATGATCTTCATTTTCTGAATGTTGAGTTTCAAGCCAACTTTTTCACTCTCCTCCTTCACTTTCATCAAGAGGCTCTTTAGTTCCTCTTTGCTTTCTGCCATAAGGATGCTGTCATCTGCATATCTGAGGTTATTGATATTGATATTGATATTTCTTGATTCCAGCTTGTGTTTCATCCAGCCCAGCATTTTGCATGATGTACCCTGCATATAAGTTAAATAAGCAGGGTGACAATATACAGCCTTGACGAACTCCATTCACAGTTTCGAACCAGTCCATTGTTCTATGTCTGGTTCTAACTGTTGCTTATTGACCTGCAAACAGATTTCTCAGGAGGCAGGTCAGGAGGTCTGGTATTCCCATCTCTTTCAGAATTTTCCACAGTTTGTTGTGATCCACACAGAGGCTTCAGCATAGTCAATAAAGCAGAAGGGTATGTTTTTCTGTATTTCTCTTCCTTTTTCTATGATCCAATGGATGTTGGCAATTTGATCTCTGGTTCCTCTGCCTTTTATAAATCCAGCTTGAACATCTGGAAGTTCTTGGTTCATGTACTATTGAAGCCTGGCTTGGAGAATTTTGAGCATTACTTTGCTACCGGTGAGATGAGTACAGTTGTGAAGTATTTTCAACATTGTTTGGCATTGCCTTTCTTTGGGAATGGAATGAAAACTGCCCTTTTCAGTCCTGTGGCCACTGCTGAATTTTCAAATTTGTTGCCATATTGAGTGCAGCACTTTAACAACATCATCTTTTAGGATTCGAAATAGCTCAGTTGGAAATTCTATCACCTCCACTAGCTTTGTTCATGCTTCCTAAGGCCCACTTGACTTCGCATTTCAGGATGTCTGGTTCTAGGTGAGTGATCACATCATCATGGTTATGTGGGTCATGAAGGTCTCTTTTGTATAGTTCTTCTGTGTATTCTTGCCACCTCTTCTTAATATCTTCTGCTTCTGTTAGGTCCATACCATTTCTGTCCTTAATTGTGCCCATCTTTGCATGAAATGTTCCCTTGGTATCTATAATTTTCTTGAAGAGATGTCTTGTCTTTTCCATTCTATTGTATTCTTTGTTTTTCGCATTGATCATTTAGGAAGGCTTTCTTATCTTCCCTTTCTGTTCTTTGGAACTCTGCATTCACATCTTCAGAGTTTTTCTCCTTTGCCTTTCACTTCTGTTCTTTTCTCAGCTATTTGTAAGGCCTCCTCAGACAACCATTTTGCTTTTTTGCATTTCTTTTTCTTGGGGGTGGTTTTGATCACCACCTGCTGTGTAATGTTATGAACCTCCATCCAAAGTTCTTCAGGCACTCTGTCTACCAGATCTAATCCCTTGAATCTATTTGTCACTTCCACTGTATAATTCTAAGGGATATGATTTAGGTCATCAGCTGGTAAAGAATCCTCCTGCAAAGCAGGAGACCCTGGGTTGATTCCTGGGTCAGGAAGATCTGCTAGAGAAGTGGTAGGCTACCCAGTCCAGTATTCTTGGGTTTCCTTGATGGCTCAGCTGGTAAAGAAGTTCCCTGCAATGCAGGAGACCTGGGTTTACTCCGTGTGTTGGGAAGATCCCCTGGACAAAGGAACGACTACCCACTCCAGTATTCTGTTGGAGAATTTCATGTATATATGTATAGTCCACAGGATTGCGAAGAATTGGACACTACTGAGCAACTTTCACGTTCACTTTGAATGTCCTTGTGGTTTTCCCTACTTTCTTCAATTTAAGTCTGAATTTTGCAGTAAGGATTTCATGATCTGAGCCACAGTCAGGTATTTGTTGATGACAAAATCATTTAACTTACGCAGGAAGCCCAATTAGTTCTTCATGTCTAACGCCTTCTTGTCCGAGACAGTGAATGAATAGTCCATTTTGGCTTGATCACTTCTTCCCGAACAGAATTGTCATTGTCTGTAAACTTTACCTTGAAAATAAATGGGAGATACTATTTGTGAACTATTCTACTGTGTATGCTTTCACAAGCATGAGTCTCTTTTATTTTTGCACAGAGATATGGAGGTTTCTGGGCTGGTATTGATAACACTTAGCATCGTTACCATCACTTGCACCGTTATCATTGTTTCCATCATCCTCAGAGCTAAGAATGAACATTATGGTATGATTACTTTGTGTCAGCCAGGTAATTCTAAGTGCTGTGTAATAGCTCATTGAATTTATGCACACACACAGACACATACAGACATACTCTGTGAAGTAAATACTCTTATTTTCACAATAGCACAAGGTAGAGAAAATTGAGGTCATATAACAAACAAGTGGAATTGCTAAGTGTTTAGTAGATATAAGTATTTAAAAAATGCTTATCCCCAAACGTCCTAAATGCCTCCTAAACGCTTGATGAATCGATGAGCTTTCCTTTTATGTATGAAAAATGTGGCAATCAGAGAGTTTAAGTGGTTTGCTCAAGGAGAGATCACTAGTTGTTTGGTAGAGAGCTTCATGTTCAACCACGCAGTTCAGATTACAAAATTCTTATCAGCTATGTGAAAGAATGGGCCTACGAGAGCCCAAGTGTGACAGCTCAGGCTTTGGAACTGTGCTAGAATTCTTCTCTTGGGTTGAACAAAAGGTTCATTGAAGTTTTTTCATAAGATGTTACCAGAAAACCCACATGAACTTTTGGGTCAACCCAATACTAACATGTATTCTTCTTTGATCTTAAAGTCTTTCTAAGCTTGTAACCTCATGTGCAAAATGGAGAAAATACTGATGTCTTTTTGGAGATATTATAAGGCTTAAATGACATTTAAAGTGCTTGCAAATGTATCTTTTAGGCAATAATGCCCAATAAATGGGCAATTGCAATTAAAACAGTAGATATTTTGGGTGAGCTGAGTTGTGGATACTGATATGGCAGGGAGAGAAAATTAATAAGAGTGTTAGTTAATCACTCCCTCTGCTCCATCTAGATGTGAGGTTTTTCAGAAAATCTAGTTCCAAGTCTTTTCTCTGCTTCTATAATTAGTCTTAAACCAGTTATAGGAGGATATCAGAAGATACGGAAGAAATTCAACAGTATCCCACCAGGAAATAATACTCTTCTGTCTGTGAGTGTCTGAACTTTTTTTCTGTTTAAAAGTCCTGTCATGTTTAAAGTGTTTTTCCAGCATTCTCCAAAATATTCTCCTCCTGCCTCTTCCCCTTTTGCTTGTTTCAGAAATTTTTAGCTGTAACAACAGCACATTTTGTTATCAGTTTAGCAAATTAGTTGAACCCAGGAAGGGTGTTGGAGGGGGAGGGAAGCTCTTCAGGAGTTTCATCAGAAGTGCGGGTAACAGTGTGAGTTTGCAGCTGGCATCTGAAGTGGGAGGCAGCCTTGGGGGACTGAGCTCTGACCTGTTGGATGCAGTGCTGTCGTGGAGTATGTAGTTTTCATATTGTAGGGCAGCCAGCCGGTGCTGGAGAATTGCTTGGTGGTGTGGGGAGAAATCCACAGGCATCGGCTTGGTCCTGGAATCTTTTCTCTTTCTTCTCCACAAAGCTTTGTTAGACCGTCTTGACTCATGCTGATTTCTTTTTTATGAAATACCTTAGTCTGGCTTTCTTCTGTGTTTTTCTGCAACTATTAACGACACATCTTTGGTGAGTTGTATTACACTAGACATGGTACCTCAGTTAAGATTTAAATTCCTCGAGGGCAGAAAATGCGAATGTAACCTGTATAGCACTTAGAAGCATCTGAATGCAGAGTTCCAGAGAATAGCAAGAAGAGATAAGAAAGCCTTCTTCAGCGATCAATGCAAAGAAACAGAGGAAAACAACAGAATGGGAAAGACTAGAGATCTCTTCAAGAAAATCAGAGATACCAAGGGAACATTTCATGCAAAGATGGGCTCGATAAAGGACAGAAATGGTATGGACCTAACAGAAGCAGAAGATATTAAGAAGAGGTGGCAAGAATACATGGAAGAACTGTACAAAAAAGATCTTCACGACCCAGATAATCATGATGATGTGATCACTAATCTAGAGCCTGACATCTTGGAATGTGAAGTCAAGTGGGCCTTGGAAAGCATCGCTACGAACAAAGCTAGTGGAGGTGATGACATTCCAGTTGAGCTGTTCCAAATCCTGAAAGATGATGCTGTGAAAGTGCTGCACTCAATATGCCAGCAAATTTGGAAAACTCGGCAGTGGCCACAGGACCAGAAAAGGTCAGTTTTCATTCCAATTCCAAAGAAAGGCAATGCAAAAGAATGCTCAGACTATCACACAATTGCACTCATCTCACATGCTAGTGAAGTAATGCTCAAAATTCTCCAAGCCAGGCTTCAGCAATACGTGAACCGTGAACTCCCTGATGTTCAAGCTCGTTTTAGAAAAAACAGAGGAACCAGAGATCAAATTGCCAACATCCGCTGGATCATGGAAAAAGCAAGAGAGTTCCAGAAAAACATCTATTTCTGCTTTATTGACTATGCCAAAGCCTTTGACTGTGTGGATCACAATAAACTGTGGAAAATTCTGAAAGAGATGGGAATACCAGACCACCTAACCTGCCTCTTGAGAAATCTGTACGCAGATCAGGAAGCAACAGCTAGAACTGGACATGGAACAACACTGGTTCCAAATAGGGAAAGGAGTACATCAAGGCTGTATATTGTCACCCTGCTTATTTAACTTATAGGCAGAGTACATCATGAAAAATGCTGGACTGGAAGAAACACAAGCTGGAATCAAGATTGCCAGGAGAAATATCAATAACCTCAGATATGCAGATGATACCACCCTTTTGGCAGAAATTGAAGCCTTTTGGTGAAAGTGAAAGTAGAGAGTGAAAATGTTGGCCTAAAGCTCAACATTCAGAAAACGAAGATCATGGCATCTGGTCCCATCACTTCATGGGAAATAGATGGGGAAACAGTGGAAACAGTGTCAGACTTTATTTTTTTGGGCTCCAAAGTCGCTGTAGATAATGACTGCAGCCATGAAATTCAAAGACGCTTACTCCTTGGAAGAAAAGTTATGACCAACCTAGATAGTATATTCAAAAGCAGAGACATTACTTTGCCATCTAAGGTCCGTCTAGTCAAGGCTATGGTTTTTCCTGTGGGCATGTATGGATGTGAGAGTTGGACTGTGAAGAAGGCTGAGCGCCAAAGAATTGATGCTTTTGAACTGTGGTGTTGGAGAAGACTCTTGAGAGTCCCTTGGACTGCAAGGAGATCCAACCGATCCATTCTGAAGGAGATCAGCCCTGGGATTTCTTTGGAAGGAATGATGCTGAAGCTGAAACTCCAGTACTTCGGCCACCTCATGTGAAGAATTGACTCATTGGAAAAGACTGTGATGCTGGGAGGGATTGGGGGCAGGAGGAGAAGGGGATGACAGAGAATGAGATGGCTGGATGGCATCACGGACTCGATGGATGTGAGTCTGAGTGAACTCTGGGGGTTGGTGATGGACAGGGAGGTCTGGCGTGCTGCGATTCATGGGGTCGCAAATAGTCGGACACAACTGAGCAACTGAACTGAACTGAAGATATCTTGTAGATAAGTGCTCAATACATATGGATTGATAAAGTACACACTAGTGAACTCTGAAGGTGTGCTAAGAATGTCCTGCTTGTCACTTCATTTTTTTTTTTTTTTTATGTCTTTATTGAATTTGTTATATCGCTTCTGTTTTGTTTTGGTTTTTTGGCTATAAGGCATGTGGGATCTTAGTTCCTTGACCAGAGATTGAACCCACACCTCCTGCATTGGAAGCCAAAGTCTTAACCACTGGTCCACCTGGGAAATCCCCTCCTTGGCACTTCCGATGACCATTTTGTACATGATGTGTGCCTTACCCAAAGTAGACTAGTGCTGTCCTCTACAAACAAAGAAAATAATCCACTATAAGACAGCTGGCCATATACTTAATCTGAGATTTCTTCTTCTGGGATTACTCTTAGAAATTTATACTATCCATTCCTATAACAACACTTCAGTTGGTTCTTTAGCTTAGAAATTAGAAAGGCAAAAATGCTTTTGAGTATGTCTAACGATAAAGTAATAATGCTCCTGATGCCTTATGAAAGAGGTACTATTATTATCTACACTCTCTGCTGCTGTTCCTGCCAAGTCACTTCAGTCGTGTCTGACTCTGTGTGACCCCAGAGACGGCAGCCCACCAGGCTCCCCCGTTCCTGGGAGTCTCCAGGCAAGAACACTGGAGTGTGTTGCCATTTCCTTCTCCTGTGCATGAAAGTGAAAAGCGAAAGTGAAATCACTCAGTCGTGTCCGACTCTTAGCAACCCCATGGACTGCAGCCTACCAGGCTCTTCTGTCCATGGGATTTTCCAGGCAAGAGTACTGGAGTGGGGTGCCATTGCCTTCTCTGCTTATTACAAAATGTAGGTCACTATAAATCTGCACTTGGTGCTGGAACTCTCTGGATCCGTCCCTGAGGTCCTGTGCCTGTAGTCTTTCTGATAACTGAGTTCTCTCTCCCAGTGCACCTGGCTCTGCACACTGGGATATTAGGAGAAGAAATCTGAAGTGTCTTTGAATAAGGGAAAGCCACTTCCTGCTTGGCGGCAAACCAAGCTTGGAGATTTCTTTGTGAAGCCTTTTGCACCCCCTGTGATCCCTTCTTCCTTTATTCCCACTCTCAGGCAGTGAGCACTAGTTTAACGCATTTGTTTAATTCAAGAGTTATATAAGTTACTTCTCCCTATGTGGTGAGCTGTTAATCAACATGATGGTTATCTACCCAATTCAAAGTGCAACGTTCAAGGACTTTGCTGGTGGTCCAGTGGTTAAGACTTCTTCCAACTGAGGGGATGTAGACTTAATCCCTGTTTGGGGAGCTGGGATGCTGCATGCTTTTGGGCCAAAAAAAAAACAAAACATGAAGAATCTTGGAACAGATTCAATGAAGACTTTAAAAATGGTCCACGTTGGAAACCCTTTAAAAACAAAAACAAACAAACAAAACAAAGTTCAGTGTTCAGTGCCTGGCACAGGAAGTGAAAAGTGAAAGTGAAAGTCACTCAGTCGCGTCTGACTCTTTGTGACCCCATGGACCATACAGTCCATGGAATTTTCCAGGCCAGAATACTGGAGTGGGTAACCTTTCCCTTCTCCAGGGGATCTCCCCAATCCAGGGATTGGACCCAGGTTTCCTGTATTGCCGGTAGATTCTTTACCAGTGAGCCTCAAGGGAAGACCAAGAATACTGGTGTGCATAGCCTATCCCTTCTCCAGTGTATCTTTCCCACCCAGGAATCTAACTGGATCTCCTACATTGCAGGTGGATTCTTTACCAACTGAACACAGAAAGAAAGAAAGTGAAGTCGCTCAGTCGTGTACGACTCTTTGTGACCCCATGGACTGTAGTCTGTCAGGCTTCTCCATCCATGGGATTTTCCAGGCAAGAATATTGGAGTGGGTTGCCATTTCCTTCCCCAGGAGATCTTCCTGACCCAGGGATTAAACCCGAGTCTCCCGCATTGTAAGCAGACGATTTACTACCTGAACCACCAGGGAAGTCCTGAGCACAGAGCAATCACTAAATATTTATGTAATTAATGTCTGAACCGATGCTGTAAGTTACAGTGCCCTGTACGTATTTACCTTAGTTGCTTCCAGTTTCAGTGTGTTTGTGTGTAGAAGAGATTTCTAATTTCCTTTATTAGCCAACATTTTCAAGCACCTAATGCACATGATACTATCCTAATTACCAACCAAAGTTAGATAAAAAGAGACATAGTAGGAGCTTTCTTTGACTTCTTTAGAATTTAAGGCTCCAAAAAAAAAAAAGTGTCACTGATGAATCTGCATAAGATATGCAGACAAAGAAGGGCATTACATAGAAAAATAAATGGATATTACTGTCCATGAGCTGCAGGTATTTATTGTCCAAATGGACCTGTGTGAAAGGTTTGTAATGGAAAGATAACAGACTTAGGCCTCTTCAGATGGAGGCATTAGTATTCTGATCCAAGAGTTTCAGAGGCATTAGTTTACTTTGAATATTTTCATATCTTTTTACCACTGGGGCCTTTAATATTGGAACAAATTGATGTCTAGAGTCCAAAAAAAGCTGTTTAGTGTGTGATAGTGGAGAATTAAATAATGCATTTGTCCTGCGGGCTTCTGGCTCTTACACAAAATCAGAATACCCACAAGCCCCTTTTGTGAATCTGGATGTCTTCATTGGAAAGTGAGGAAATCTGTTTAATTACTGACCTGAAATGAATGTCATGAGGATGAAGTTGCATTTCTTTCTATTTGAATTTCTGTTCCTGTCTCCAGCAGCATTTGCTGGTACTGAGATCTGTGAATTATCATCCCAGAATTTCAGAGTTCTTTTTGAATCATTACCAGTAGCATCCATTCTGTTGCATCCTATCTCCATCAAAATGGAGATTTAAGATTTGTAAAGCAAAAGGATTGTTTCTTGAGGGCCTTGAAAAATGGGAGCATGACAGAGGCAAAATTAACTTGAAAGTGCCTGGCATTGCCTGTGAAAGTTCCAGTTTCTGGCCACCCCCAGTCAGAGCAATCTACTTTTGTCTGATATAATAATCTGATAATTAGAATTTGCCGGATATATGGGGACCGTCTTGATGAAAGAGTCCTAAGGACAGTTAGGAGAAGAACAAATAAGAGAATAATTGTTTCTTTAATTGTAAAATTCTGTCGGAGAAACGGAGAAAAGAGAGGATCAATCCTCTGGCATTTTCTCAGTTAATTTCTTCTAATTGTGGTTGGCCTAGTTCTTTTTTTGTCTGTGTTCCCTCCTTGCAGGCCTCTTTGCTGCTTCGCATCTCATGGGGGTAGCACATTCAGGACTCCACTTTCCAACGTGTGTTTCTAAAAGGCAGAGTAAGACATCTGGCACCCACCCACTCTCCAGCCTACCAGGACATTCCTCGTCCTTCTTTAGCTGCAGTGTAAAATTAACCTCCTGCCCACACTCAGTGCAAGGGGATGGCTTCGTTTTTTGTGAGCTGTCTTTCCTTTCCTCCCTTCCCCCTGCCGCTTCTTCTAATGGCAGAAAAGTACAGCATCAGAGAAGGGGATGAAAGCTTATGAATACTGAAACAATTTCCTTATAATTACATAGCGCATTTAATTGCACATGATATACTTGGATCATGGAGTCTTGGGTTTGTAACCTACAAAGTGATCCACCCACTTGATAGACCATCTCTCTTTTGCCTCAGTTTTTCATGTAGTACAGGGGTGGAAAGCAGAGGCCATAAGGTTGCCATAGTTCTTTTTGAGCCATTGCAGCCTGAACAGGCAGGGTTCTAGATCTTAAAAGAGAATGCACTGAGGAACGCACAAGAGAATCACAAGGAGGAGCATTCTCTTCACCCACCTCAAAGATTCAGGTAAACGGGCCAGAAGGTTGTTGTTCAGGTGCCCAGTTGTGTCCAACTCTTTGTGACCCCATGGACTGCAGCACGCCAGGCCTCCCTGTCCCTCACAATCTCCTGGAGTTTGCCCAAGTTCATGATCATTGCATCGGTAATGCTGTCCTCCAGCCATCTCATCCTCTGATGCCCCTTTCTCTTCTGCCCTCAATCTTTCCCAGCCTCAATGAGTCATCTCTTTACATCAGATAACCAAAACACTGGAGTTTCAGCTTCAACATCTGTCGTTCCAGTGAATATTCAGTGTTGATCTCCCTTCAGATTGACTGGTGTGATCTCCTTGCTGTCCAAGGGACTTTCAGGAGCCTTCTCCAGCACCACCATTCAAAGGCATCAATTCTTTGGTGTTCTGCCTTCTTTATGGTCCAGCTCTTGCAACTCTGCATGACCACTGGGAAGACCATAGCCTTGACTATACAGACCTTTGTCGCCAGAGTAATATCTCTGCTTTTCAACACACTGTCTAGATTTACCATCGCTTTCCTGCCAAGAAGAAATTGTCTTCTGATTTCGTGGCTGCGGTCACAGTCTGCAGTGATTTTGGAGCCCAAGAAGAGGAAAGCTGTCACTACTTCCACCTTTTCCCCTTCTGTTTACCATGAAGTAATGGGGCCAGATGCCATGCTCTTAGGTTTTTACTATTTAGTTTTAAGTCAGCTCTTTGACTTTCTTCCTTCACCATCATCAAGAGGCTCTTTAGTTCCTCTTCACCTTCTGCCATTAAAGTGGTATCATCCGCATATCTGAGGTTGTTGTTGTTTCTCCACCTATTTTGATTCCAGCTTTTAACTCATCCAGCCTGGCATTTCTCATGATGTGCTCAGCATGTAGATTAAACAAACAGGGTGACAGCAGACAGCCCTGTCATACTCCTTTCTCCATCTTGAACTAATTAGTTGTTCTGTACAGGGTTGTAACTGTTGCTTCTTGACCCACATACAGATTTCTCAGGAGACAAGTAAGATGGTCTGGTATTCCCTTCTCTCTTAAGAGCTTTCCACAGTTTGTCATGATCCATACAGTCAAAGGCTTTTGCATAGTCAATGAAACAAAATTTTTCTGAAATCCCCTTCCTTTTTCTATAATCCAGCAAATGTTGGCAATTTGATCTCTAGTTCCTCTTCCTTTTCTAAAACCAGCTTGGACATCTGGAAGTTCTTGGTTCACATAATCGTGAAGCCTAGAATGCAAGATTTTAAGCACAACCTTACGAGCATGGGAGATGAGTGCAATTGTTTAATGGTTAGCACAGTCTTTGGTGCTGCCCTTCTTGGGAATTAAGATGAGGATTGACCTTTTCCAGTCCTGTGGCCCCTGCTGGGTCTTTCAGATCTGCTGCTGACATAACAAATGCAGAACTTTGATGGCATCATCCTTTAGGGATTCGAATTGGCCTTCTGGAATTTCATCACAGAATATGCCACCCCCAAATATGCCACTTTGGTGTAAGGATTATTTTGAACTGAAAGCAGTTGAGAAAAAGCAAACCCAGGAAGAGTTCTGCCTTCCCCCTGTCTGCCTAAAGAAACAAAGCATCAGTTTCCCTGTGTGAAGAGTTCTGGCTCCCCTCTCCCAAACTAGTAGGAGAACCACCACCATATTACTAGAGATGGAACCTCAGACCTAAGACAAGTCTGCACAGATTAGTTAAGTTATCATTATCTTCCACCAGCTTCCCTATAACTTACCTTTTCACAATTTACCACCTCTAGAACTCAAACCCCTTTTCCGTCATCTAGTCACTTTAATACAATTTATCACCCTTTTTTTAGATGGTATATAAGCTCTCAAGACTGACACCTTTTTTCACTTCTTTTCTGTGAAGCCCCCATGCACATAAAAATTTAAAACATGAATAAGATTTGTTGATCTGTTCTCCTATTAAACTGGCTTTTTGTCAGTTTAATCCACCGATGCCAGTTTAGAATTTAAAAGTGTATAGGGAAAGTTTTACCCTACCCTGGTGAAGAATCGTTTCTCATTTGGCAGCTTCTCTTTTCTGACTCACGAAACCTTCTCTAGAGCTCATTTATAAGTCTGAGTCTCAAATGAAAAATATCCCACATCATGGATTTCATTCTTTCATTCCACAAACATTTATTGAGCACATTTATTTAAAGCTTACTTCTTACTCTTATGTAGTTGACAAGGTAGCAGAGGCAAAATTTTAGGGTCCATGGAGACTTTAGATTTTCTCCAGTGAAAATTACTATAGAGATAAAAGGTCCCATGCATCAACCTTCTTTCTCTTTCCTTTCTATCATCTTAGCTTATCCTGACATATATAATGTATTTTATAACGTAGTACTTTGTCCACCTCATGTGAAGAGTTGACTCATTGGAAAAGACTCTGATGCTGGGAGGGATTGGGGGCAGGAGGAGAAGGGGACAACAGAGGATGAGATGGCTGGATGGCATCACGGACTCGATGGACGCGAGTCTGAGTGAACTCCGGGATTTGGTGATGGACAGGGAGGCCTGGCTTGCTGCGATTCATGGAGTCGCAAAGAGTCGGACATGACTGAGCGACTAAACTGAACAAATGTTTGACCTTCCTAAGCATAATTTTATTCCATAAAATGAAGTTTTTACATTAGAAATGGATAATCTAACATCATGTAAAAAATACAAGATGGCTTTTGAGAAACAAATGCGTAGAACAACGAGGCATTGAGAGACCAAATTTCCTAGCAGTTAAGGTAAATCCCCAATGGCCTGCACAATTCAGAGATATATATATATATTTTATTTTAAGAAAGAGAATCTATTTGTCAAAATAGGCAAGCATATTTCTGATTCCATATTCTGGAAGGAATTTCATTTGAATATTACCTAGCATTGTAATTCAATGGATATTCTGTCCCTGCCTCACCTTATTTAGAAACTGGGTTATTAGACTGTTATTCTCTTAAGGTTGGTGGTTTTCAAACTTGAGTGTGTATCAAATACATGTGGAGGGCTTGTTCAACACAGATTGCTGGGTCCCATCCCAGGATTTTTTATTCTATAGGTCTAGGATGGAGCCAAGTATTAGCATTTCCAGGCGATGCTGAGGCCACTAGTTTAGGAAGCACAGTTGGAGATTCACTACTCAAGGACATAAGAAGTCAGCAATTACACAAGTTTGGGTGAAATTAGCTCCTGTTTTTGTGGATCCCTGCAGGGTTTAGGATTCAGTTACAGATCGTCACTTTTATCTAACGCTTAGCATTGTCTTCTTAAAGCACTGTAAGAATGAAGGGGTCCTGCTGCTTCAGGAAACTTTCAGTCTGACTTGCGACGGCATCACTTTGGTTAAAAAGTACCAACACCAATGAGCTTCCCAGGTGGCTCAAGAATCCACCTGCCAATGGGGGAGACATGAGTTCCATCCTTGGGTCAGAAAGATCCCCTATTGAAGGAAATAGCAACCCGCTCCAGTATTTTTGCCTGGAAAAATGCTGTGGATAGATTGGTGGGCTGCAGTCCTTGGGGTCACAAAGGGTTGGACACAGCTGAGTGACTGAGCATGCAAGCATCAAAACCGCTGTGCCAGGTGAGGCAGGACCTGACCACAGTGGGCTACTGGAAAAAGAGTTACTGCTGTAATTGACAGAGTAACTATAATTGCAATTAGAATTACTGCTGTAATTGTAGCTGTCAGAATATTTGCTAAGCATTGTTAAATTCAATAGTGCTTCGCTTCATTCCATAGAAATCTGGACTCTTGGGACTTCCCTGGTGGTCCAGTGGTTAAGAATGAGCCTTGCAATGTAGGGCATGCGAGTTTGATCCCTGGTCAGGCAGCTAAGATCCTGCATGCCTTAGAGTAACTAAGCCTGTGAACCGCAACTCATGCACTGCAGTGAAAGACCCCACACAATGCAACAAATATCCCCATGACCCGGGTCTCTCGCATTGTAGACAGACGCTTTACCATCTGAGCCACCACGGAAGTTCTGCCACTAAGGCCCAGCGCACCCAAATAAACAGGAAATCTGGCCCTTAACGCTGCCGTCCTTAGTAATGTTCTCTGGCTTGTTGGGAAAGGACAGTGGGAGACAGTTATGGGGCGGGGATCAGACGACTCTCTGGGATTGTTGCATGATCACAACCACCAAACGTATCTCACTTTCAATGTCTTTAGCGCTTATAAACTGTAGTGCATAACATGCTGCCACCTGTTTTACTTGTAGTACCTTTAGACAAGGTCTGGGGTTATGGCTCAGAGTTATTAAAGTATGTTCTTGAACAAGTTGTCTTACTTTCTCTGACTAGACCTCATTTTCCTCTTCTGTTAAGGGCATAAGAATGCCCACTCTTAATTAGGGTTGCTCAGAAGGCACTGGCACCCCACTCCAGTCCTCTTGCCTGGAAAATCCCATGGATGGAGGAGCCTGGTAGGCTGCAGTCCATGGGGTCGCTAAGAGTCAAGCACAACTGAGCGACTTCACTTTCACTTTCACTTTCCTGCATTGGAAAAGGAAATGGCAACCCACTCCAGTGTTCTTGCCTGGAGAATCCCAGGGATGGGGGAGCCTGGTGGGCTGCCATCTATGGGGTCGCATAGAGTTGGACACAACTGAAGCGACTTAGGAGCAGCAGCAGCAGCGGAAGATTAAATGGTATAGTTTGTAAAATGATTGGCAGGTAATAAACACTTAATTCTTCCCCTTTCTCTTTTCCTCATTTGCCTAATACATGTTTTGTTTTTATGAATTGACATTTTGTTTGTAGTCATAAGGGAAAAGATTCTTGAGTCTTATGATATTGCTATTTTATTCCAGCCTCAGACTGTGGAGGCTTTTCCAGTTTAAGAATTAGTAAACTTCAAATTCTGACTTCTGACCTCTTCCTCCTTTTTTTTTTTCTTTTTTAAGTGTGTGTGTGTGTGTGTGTACCATTTTTTAAAAGTCTTTATTGGATTTGTTACAGTATTGCTTCTATTTTGTGCTTTGGTCTTTTGGCTGTGAGGCATGTGAATCTTTGCTCCTGGACTAGGGATTGAACCTGTACCCCCTGCGTTGGAAGGTGAAATCTTAACGACTGGATTACCTCTTCCTTCCTTGTTTTTCCTTTTCTATCCCAAAAGGCTGATAATGGCCAAGGTCTAAACTGTTGGTTCTTATCATTTAGCATTCCCACAGTAACAGGTTTGAATATACCTTCACAGTTGCGATAAGTACAGAGAGCTAATCAGGTTCTATTGGAGTGGGCATAAACATGTCCCCTTTAAATCAGTCTTCCAAGCTGCTTGAAATATATGCATCCCTTTGGTTCAGGTGCTACCCGTAGGCAGGGGTATGGAACCTGATTCTAAGTAGGTGAATTGGAGAGGGGTTGGAAGGATGTCTAGGGCCCAAATCTATGGGCAAGGGTCACGTCTGAGCGCAGTTCTCTGCTGTTTTAATAAGTTTCTTGGATACTTACCTTTTGAGTCCCTTAGGAGCCCAGTGGGAAAAAAACGAATGGACTTCAGAACACTGACTGGGTCTTGTCTGCTCTCTCGCTCTCAGTGCTTAACCCAGTGTGTGCACAGTAGGGGCTCGGTCATTACTTTTGAAGGAGAGAGCTTATTAAAATAGCAACATCCTTGGAATTCCTGTACCACCCCGAGTCATCCAAGAATCTCATGAAAGAAAAATTGGCAAGCAGTTTTTCCAGAGACCTATTCAGATTGGCAGCAAAGCACAGAGCATCCAGTAAAGACCTTGTGAGGCTTTATTATTTGATGAGCTCTGTGGTGGACTGGGCATTGAGCTTCCTGGGGATTGCTAAAGCACATTGCTGCCTGCAAGGCAGCTGCAGGAGAGGGTGCTGGCTGGTACAGAACAGGAGGTCAGAGCAGGACCTTGGAGAGTCCCCAGTGCAACCCCTTCATGCATAGAAAAGGAAGCTCACTGACTTCCTGAGGAGATGGTTTCCTGGCACAGAAATGCCCACCAATACCTTTCCCTACCTTGTAATGAACCCAGAAATGAGTTCTGTAATTGAGCACAAGTGATGTCAGGATATGTTCCGCAATGAAGCACCGCTAATGGTGGTTATCGACCTTGTCAGTTGCTTGCTGAGGAGGGCGCACCATGATTGGTAGTGGGTTAGTGCTGCTATTTCCTGAGGCTGCCTGCACTGACCGGTTGGTCATGGGATTTGGTCCCACTTCAGTCCAACATGGCATCTTTAATTAATAGTGTTTAGAGGAAAACAAACAAGAAAACAAGGCTGGCATGGAAAGCCCTCACTTTATGCCACTAAGGAAAACAATGATGCCCATTTTAAATAACAAGACACTTACAGATGGATAAAAACAGGTACAGCAGGAGCAGAGCCCAGGGGTGCTGGGGCTGACTCACCCAGGGTCAGAGGCATGCTCCAAAAGGAAAGAAGTAGGATGAGACAGAACGAGGAGCCTTTTTAAAATCGAGGTACCTAGTGCAAGAGCTTCCCTGGTGGCTTAGTGGTAAAGCATCCACCTGCCAATGCGGAGAGATGCAGGTTCAATCCCTGGGTTGGAAAGATCCCTGGAGAAGGAAATGGCAACCCACTCCAGTATTCTTGCCAGGAGAACCCCATGGCCAGAGGAGCCTGGCGGGCAGCAGTCCATGGATTCGGAAAGAGCTGGACACAACTTAGCAACTGAACAAGAGGAACCTAATGCAAGGTTCATACTTTATTGGGTTTTCCTGTTATATCTTATCCAAACAAGTAAAAGTTTCATCATCTGAGTATAAAATCTTTTTTCCCTTCAGTTTTCTGTACTTCTTCCCTCCACCCAGCCCCCTCCTTTTGGCCTTTTCTTTCATGCATGTTAGGGGGAAAGATTTCAGAAAATCCGTAAGCATTGGCAGGCAGATTCTTTAGCGCTGGCCACCTGGGAAGCCCCCCATGAGTTGTTGAGTATCTCAATTGAAGTCATTGATTGATGTATTAATAATTCATTTTCATAGCTCTTTAGCAGAGTGGGACAATGAAATGAGAGATATCATTGGAGAGGTTAACTCATCTGATTTCACTGAGGCTAATTCATCTGGTTCCCTATGGATGACAACCTTTGGTTCCTTGTGTGGATGAGACCCTGTTCCATTCATTCGTTGAGGAGTCTTCGGGGGTCAGGCGAGGCTGGAGGGTTTCAAGCAGCAATGCTGAGCCTCGGATCAGAGAGGATAGTGGTGCCAATAACAGGAGAAGCAGGCTAATGACATTTCAATCTTTAAATTCTTGGCCACATTTGTGTCTTATGCTGCAGTGTTGTTGAAGTATAACTGCTTGTTGAACACACATTAATTCTGGAATCCATGGTGAATCCAATCACACAGAGCTGAGTTTGCCGGGCTTGCTATACAAGCCTTTTGACATTTGAGGGCAAATGTTCAAATCACAAAGCTGAAGGTCATGGCGTGTATTAGACAGGGAGGAATTAAGAAGATGCATGCCCTGACAATCTCTAGCAGAGTCTTTATAAACCTGTCACCATCACCAATGCATTATTTATCAGATTAGGTGAGGAAATGTTAGCTTTTTTGAAAACAGGTCTTAGTTATGGGGGTGGTTGGGGTCCAGTTGTACTCACTGTCAAGTGGGAAAGCATCTTATTTCCATCCCAGACCCTCTCTGTTGCACTAATGAGCCTTCCTGTTTTGATATCCAACACGTTGTTGCAGATATTTTTAGCTTGATTTTATGCCATTGGACAGTCTTTCTGTAACTGACGAACATTTGCATGAACATAGCTCTCATTAGGTATTTTTAGGTCTGCCATGGCCTTTCGACAAGTGTAACTAAATGGGAGGGTTCTATCCTGTAAGGTTCAGCTCAGTAACTCATCAATATTGGCAGTGGTATTGGCATCCAGTTAAGTATCAGCCAGCTCATCTGAGCAGGAGAGCTGGTCCCTGAATGGTGTGGAAGTTTGGAGTGAAGGGAGAAGAAGAATAAGCTCTATTTTACATCCACAAACTGCATTTACAAAACGTGGACTATCAAATTGCTTTTACTCCCAGATAAGTTAGGAGATTCTTAATTGGGCAGTAAGACAACGAATCCTGGCTCTGCCACTTTCGGAGCAACAGAGGAGGGAACGTTCCCTTTTTCAAAATATTCCTGAGGCTTACTTTCCCTAAAGGAGGTTATAATCTCCCCAGGGAGACTGACTTGACAGCTTGAGAGACACCAGATTCAAGATTCCTTGTGGAAATGTCGGTTAAAACAAACTCCCTATCGGGAAATAGTCCAGATGCTGCCGCATGCAATGCAAGGCCTGGACTTGTTAACTTGAAATTATACCAGGACCACAAAACCTCTGAAATACTCATGGCTTCATCAAATTACTCCAAATCCCCCGGGGTAGATAAAGTTTAAACCAAGGAAGTGCACTGGCTACAGCGCTACACCACAATGCCAATTAATTTTTATTCATTGATCTTTGAGGGTATGTTTTATTTATCACTTCTGCATTTTTCCCCGTCTTTGTTTAGCATGTGATGCAGAACCTTTTAAAGGTCTGCAAGCTTTTGAAACCTTTGCTCCCATATTGGACACAATGTTCTTTTTTTTTCTTATCGGTCTCCTAACTGGCTGTTTTTCTCTTCTTTCTTGCTCTGCTCTGTGCTTCTGCCCTTCAGGCTGGCTTGGATCACCCTTCTCTCTTCTTCACATTTAGAAGGCTCATTTGTCCTCACCCGCCAGCAGCCACAGTGACTTTTCCAGACGTTGACCTATGTATTAGAAGGTGAAACAGGGAAGGTGGTCAGGATGAGTTTCACTGTTGGTTCCTGGGCAGATCTTTGCCTTATTACTATTATTCCACATTTGCATTTAGGTGCCAGTAAGACAAGCAGATTGGATTTCTGTACATGGCATTGCTGGATGTGACACTGTGTTTTGAGTGTGAGATGTGGTTCTAAGAACAAGACCACCCAGCAGAGGCTACTGAAAGGCTGACATGTTTGATGTGATACGTTCACTACCTGGGTAGTGAGCAGAAAGTCCAAGTGTGGGGAGGCCTGGTGTGCTGCAGTCCATGGGGTCGATCTGCAAAGAGTTGGATACAAGTTGGCTACTCAACAACAACAACAACAAAATGCACTATATTCTTTGACAGGAGTGATGGTGGGCGAGTTGGGTAGAGCATGGACTTTGAATGGAGACTTGTTGGCAAATTCCATAAACCATTGTTTTTGTAGATGAGCTGGAGACTTTTAGTTGCAGAACTCCTAATTTCTGGGTTTATATTTCATGCTTCCACATTGCCTTACCTGCTGAATCTCCTGCTTCTGTGCTGTGTCCTAATAAAGAGGGATGACTGCTCAGGGTTTCATCTGGAAGGGTTCCATGAGCAGAAGCAAAACAGAGCTGAGTGAGGTGATTGACAAGCCTACCCATCACTTGGAGGAGGTGCCAGAACTCTAATATACAGGACCAGGAATGGATCCTAACACATAGAAATTCCACTCCTGCTGAAGAACATGTGCCCTTTGGACATTATTCACACATGTTGTTTAGCAATTTAGGGACAAACAAGAGAACAGAAAGTTACGAGCAAATCTTGGAGAGATACAGTCACTACAAGGAATGAATAAATCCTGTTTCATTGATCCTCAAGGCAGTCCCAGGGAGCAGGTTCTGGAAAGTATGTAACAACTTAAGGCCATAGTCATGGTTCTGTGATAAGAATTGAAATGAATTCTTGTTGCCATTTGTAGAAGTCCACGACCAACTATGAACCAGTATGACCAACTGAACAAACTAACAAACTTACCAGCAAGCTAGACACAAACCTTCAGATGCTTGGAAGGGATTTTAGAGGTGCTTTAATCCAGACCTTTCATAATAGAAGAAGAAACAGACTTTCTGGTAGCTCATGATGTCTGGGTGAACGTTTTGGTGTTCTTAAACATGGCTTTAATGCTTAGAAAGATTATTTAAGGGCCATTTTCATTTTGAATAGTAATATTCAATTTATTAAAATTACCAATTCAAAAACAGAGTTCTTTCTTAAGCCTTTCAATTCAATTTACAAATCTCATTATTCTTTTACTAAATTCAGCAACTTTAGTAATTGCTTTGAAAGGGTTTCTTTCTTTTTTTTACAGCCTAGTTAATGAAATCACTTAAATATTTTAAACTGCACTTATAAATTTAATATATTTGATTTTCTTTTTAAGTACTTAAATTGTCTAACAAATAAACTTCCCCACGTGCTTAAATAACACTTGGAAATCTCATAAAATTTTAAATATGGTAGATCTTAATTCTTTTGTGTGTTACAATATTACTTGTAACTTTCGAAAAATTTTCTTAGGAGTTACCAACTTAAATTTACAATTTTAAAAGTGATTCAATTAGGTAGCATTTAAAGCTTAAAGATCGTACAGATGATGTCTTGTATGTTCTACAATGTTGAATTCTCAAGCAATACAAGTGGTGTATTTAAAATACAAATATGGCCGTAATAATCTTAAATTTAACCAAAAAAATGGGCTGAAAATGATATACTTCATTATTTTTGTACTTTATTCTATATTTCCCTAGGAGTAAATGATTCTTTCAACCAGTAAGAGAAAGAACGTATCATACCAAGGTCAGCTGGTTCGCTATCTTAGCATAGGTGATGTATGGACCGAAAAGAATAGGATGGGAGAAGCAACTTGCCATCTTGCCATTCTTGCCAGAGACATTGCTCTAATGATGAGTGCAATAAAGTAGTGATTCCAGAACATGAAAGAGATTCATTCTAACAGCTCAAATGTCAGGTAATTTTTTAAAAATTTGATCTCAGATAATTTTTTGGTCTCTTTTCTCAACCTGTGTAGCTAACAACGGTGGCTTTTTCTTTGTTGGTACTTAAGACATGGAATGTCTTTCCCCTCTGAAATACCGCACCCTTATGTAATACTTTGGACTGAATAGATGCTGGATCTGGATTCTTGACAAATGTTTCCTTCTTGGCAGAACTACAGCTTATATAGGTAGAGAGTAAAAGTATTTCCAGCTGGATTTACATCTGTCGTGGCATTGCCTGAATGTGTTTCCACAAACTGAAATCAAGTCCCATTTCTACCACAAAGCCTGCTGGGTCCTCTGTGCTTTTGATTGAGGAGTCCTGGAAATTTTTCTTCATTTGTGTATCTATCAGCCTTGAAAAGAAAAATTAGTTACAAGGAAGTACAAAGGCAAATCCTCGGAGGAGAAAATGGCAACCCACTCCAGTAATCTTGCTAGGAGAATCCTATGGACAGAGGAGCCTGGCAGGCTACAGTCGATGGAGTTGCAGAGTCGGACTTGGCTGAGCATCTGAGCACACAGCGCAAAGGGAAATATGATATGCAAATCTGGAAGGTGCCAAGGCCACTATGGAAATGCAACTATTATAAAAAAATTGTTAGGTACCACTCTTTTTCACACTGGGTACTGATTATATGGTGCTTCCCTGGTGGTTCAGTGGTAAAGAATCTGCCTATCAGTGTAGGAGACATGATTTCAGTCTCTGACTCAGGAAGATCCTCTGGAGAAGGAAATGGCTTTCCACTCCAGTATTCTTGCCTGGAGAATCCCATGGATGGAGGAGCCTGGCGGGCTCCAGTCCATGGAGTCACAAAGAGTTGGACGTAACATAGGAACTAAACAACAACAACTGATTATATAACAAGGCAATACCTGCCGTGTTTACTCTGAAGCCAGACCACCTGGCTTTGCCTCCTTCTCTGTTTCTTGAGACTGTGTCAGTGATACCTGCTTCCAGTAACTCATCCAGAAAACAGTAACAAGACCGGCCTTAGAGGACTGTTGGGTGGGTTAAATGCGCTAGAATGGAGGCATTTCAAAGTCAGCCATGTTGTGTGGTTATTTATTTATTCTCAGCACCTGGAAGAGAGCCTGGATATTACATATGCTCTAAAAATTGTTTCACGAAACAAAGTGCTTCAGGCAGAGACTCGAATATAGCAAATGTCCAATACATGTTGGCTCTTGCCTTTGATGACAACTTGCCCACAGTCACTTGCAGAATTTTAATTTTGTACTGATGTATTCAGAAATTGTTGACTAATGTTTCCCATGATAGTAGTTTTGTACCGGTATTTACTTCTGATATTACTCTAACCCAGAGAAAAGCCTTGGGAAAGCTGAATGACTCCAGCACTTGGGTGCCCAGCTTATTTGTAATTTTCTGGTTTTGAAGGTCGTCTTTTTTGTAATTTTCTGGTTTTGAAGGTCTTCTTTCTATCTTCCTTTGCAGATGGGCACCTTTTATTTTGCCCCTTTTTTTTTTCTTAAGTGAGCTGGTCTTTACGTCCTCCTTGACTCTCAGCCTCTTCCCTGTGGGTTTTTTTGATTGTTTGTTCTGTTTTTGTTGTTGCTGTTATTGTTTTCTGTGTGTACACCCTTTAAGTGGAGGCAGTCTTTCAAGGTCCATTTTTGACTGTTTATGTTCGTAATTCATCTGCATTCCTGGCTGATCTCCTCGAGGTCTGTAGCTTTACGTAAACCTCCCTTTATGCCTATCTCCGACCATCTCCTAAGTCAGAGACGCTCCACCTGAGAAACATCTACTATATTCTCCAACTCTGACAAGAGAATAATATTTTTATTACTATATAATAGTAAAAAATATAATAATATATTTATTATCCCCCAGTTCCATTTGAAATTTGAATGATGTGGGACTCTTTCATTCTCCCCTCCAGAACTCAGAGTATATTCAAAACCTTGTCTGTTCCTTCACCCCATCAGTGTTAGTTGAGACCCATATCAGTAACCATGTGGGCTCTTTGATCCCCATCTTTCTGGCCTCCCCAAGCTGGCAGGTACCTCCTCCTTCTTATGGTCTTCTTGCACTGCGATTACGTAAAATATTACCTTTCCTTCCCCCAGTTCCTAGCCTCTGGAACCTACGAATCTGTTAGGCTATGTGAAAAGGGGGAATTAAGATTGAGAGTACAATTGAAGATGCTGATCAGCTGACCTTAAATTACGCTGAGGTTCCGGGCTGGCTCAGGTGTGCCCAGTGTAATCACAAGCGTCTTTATAAGTAGAAGAGGGAGGTGGAAGAGGGAGCTCTGGAGGGTGGCTGTAGGAGGAGATCCAGGCGAATGGATGAGAGATGAGCTCCGTCCTGTGTTGCTGCTTTTGAAGATGGAGGAAGGGACCCTGAGCCAAGATGTGTGAGTAGCTTTTTGAATCTGGAAATGGCCAAGAAACAGACTCTGTGCTACAGCCACTGGGAAGTCAAGCTGCCTTGCCAGCCCTTTGCTTTTGTCTAGTGAGACCCATATCAGACTTCTTAGCTAGAGACCTGTAAGATAATAAGCGTGAGTTTTAAGCCATTGAGTTTGTAGTAATTGATTACAGCAACATCAGGGAACTAACACACCCACCTTAATGCTTTTACTCAAGTTGGTCATAATGTTGGGAATAAGCTGCTACTTCACATGGACTTACTGAAGTCTAATAAACACTTCAAGGCCTAGTATAAATCTCTCCTGCTCTAAAACTTTCCAGGTTCCTACAGTCAAAATTCAGCTCTCTAACCCTGCTTATTTAAAACTTTATGTCCTGTATCGGCACTTTCTCTCTTTTATTAGATATGTGTGTCTCCCTCTTTCAACATGGACTGTGGATATTCAGAAAATAAGACCCATATATTATTTATCTTTGAATCCCTCCTGTAAAAGCTTGACATTCAAGCCAGTGATTTTTGAATCAAATTGTAAAAATACAACACATTGGAAATGATGCTAAATATGAGTCCTAAATGCCTACAAGATGGAGATACTCTTAATAGAAATAATCTTCATTATCCCATGAGATCATTTCTCTTTGACCCCTTTCAAAACCAGAATTTCAATCCTTTTTAGTTGAAAGTGAGAGTCAGAATTTCAGTCCTGTATTGACAGTCATAATATGGGGTTTTTAAAGAAGTTTTTGTAATGAGAATGTCATTGACCATTTTGACATACAAATATATGCACATACATTAAGAAAAAATCTTTTCCTAACAGAACTTCTGTAAACAGCATAATCACGTTGACAGGTTGTGTGTTCACAGGTTCTGTGTCTTACTGAGCGTAGTTGTAGTATGTACTGGTTTTCTGTGTTTTCTTTAGTGAGAGGTCATGAGAAATGTGGAAATTTCTTCCTTGCTCCCGTCTAATTTCACTTTTTCAATTCGAATACAAATTACAGTCAAGGATGCTCTCTCCTAGAGACTCTTTGACAAGGGGTGAAATTCCAGGTTGTGTGAACATGTAGGGCTGTAATAAAATTAGCATGTGAAGCCACTGAGGGTGTCTCCCAAAGCTGCTTCTGACAAGCAACTTTTGAATTTGTGAGTTCAGAAATTCATATCCTCTCATCAGTTCTTCCTTCAGATGCTTTCCTTAAAAATTGCTCCTAACTCAAGTGCCAGTTGTCTTTCCATTAAGTAACGGACGTCTGGTTTCTAGTCCCTGAGAACCCAGGTGAAGCTTCCTGTTCTTTTCTTGGCAGTACCCACTTGGTCATGGAACTGTGTTCTGCGAAGAAGAGAAAAACGGGTGGGGGAGGCAGATGGACACGTGGAGTTAGTTGGTTTCAAAGAGGGTGGATTGACCGCTTGAAAGCACAGGTTAAGCTGTGAAGGCAGGGTAGGCGGTAACTTACATCAGCTGAAACCCGTGAGATTGCTGGATTCAGCCCCTTAGGAGAGCAGTGTTAATATTCACTCATTTAGAGCCATTACCTTACATCTCAAAGCATCCCAGCTGTAATGACACTGTAACAGCCCTCACACCAGATTAAATATTTGTTAGAATAACCTTTCAGTGAAATTAAAAGATGCTTACTCCTTGGAAGAAAAGTTATGACCAACCTAGATGGCATATTCAAAAACAGAGACATTACTTTGCCAACTAAGGTCCGTCTGGTCAAGGCTATGGTTTTTCCTGTGGTCATGTATGGATGTGAGAGTTGGACTGTAAAGAAGGCTGAGCACTGAAGAATTGATGCTTTTGAACTGTGGTGTTGGAGAAGACTCTTGAGAGTCCCTTGGACTGCAAGGAGATCCACCCAGTCCATTCTGAAGGAGATCAGCCCTGGGATTTCTTTGGAAGGACTGATGCTAAAACTGAAACTCCAGTACTTTGGCCATCTCATGCGAAGAGTTGACTCATTGCAAAAGACTCTCATGCTGGGAGGGATTGGGGGGGGCAGGAGGAGAAGGGGACGGCAGAGGATGAGATGGCTGGATGGCATCACTGACTCAATGGACGTGAGTCTGAGTGAACTCCGCGAGTTGGTGATGAACAGGGAGGCCTGGCGTGCTGCGATTCATGGGGTCACAAAGAGTCGGACATGACTGAGTGACTGAACTGAACCATCCAGATATTTAAAGAACTTCAGATAAGGGAGAAAGTACATGCCCTTGAATGTGGCATTTTGGGGCAAAGCTAAACCTTAACGGGCAGTTGTCATTAGGAGGTAGAGTTCATTCACTATCTCAAAGCATTGTCTTACAACAAGAGCTGTGTAATCAGAGCAAGCTGCTGATAACCAGAGTCTTTCCCCTCAATGTGGAGTGATTCATTTTTAGCAAAATGTTGGGTGGCAAGTGGTATTTGGTGACATTTATTCCTTTTTTCCTACCAAATCTGAAATTCTGTGATGTAATCAAAAGGACTCACACACTGGATGAGTTTGTATGCTTCTTTACAAGAAATCCAGAAATATGCCAACTTATTCCTTAAAGATAATAACACTAAGTTGAAGTAGTATTAGAGCAGATCTTACCTGCTATTGATTTTAATCCTCTGTTGCAAAATCAAGATGGCACCTCCAACTCAACAGGTGATGAAACTAACTTAACCTGGAGGCTCAGGATCTGCCACTGCTAGAGTGGTGAATAATCACTGAGAACATGTGAAAATGAAGCCTCTGGTGAATGGAAATAGGCAGGTACTTCTGACCATCATCACCAGCTCTCACTGCCAGTCAGTTCTCTTTATTTTGCCTGCTTTCTTTGGGAAGCCAAACTCAACCTTCAAAATGGATAAAATGACTCATTGTGGTAAATGTTGTGTTTCAGTGCTTTTTTCCTTGAAAAATGATTTTGGATTAATCTAATCCAAATATCCAAATAAAATAATAAATATCCAATATAATCTATCCCAAAACTTGGATATTAAATGCTGAGTTCTCTTGCACAGCTTTGATCCCCATGTTGGAAATTCTGTTACTATCTTTGGCCTCTGTTTCCTAGACAGACTGTATTGATGGAGGTTGAGATTCTCCAGCCTTTCAAGTTAATGTCACCATCCAGAATGGTTGCCAGCACTCACTGACTTCTCACCTGGCCAGTGACAGCCAATCGCTCTGGGCCTTTTAATCTTGCAAAGTGACGAGAGTTCCATTTTGCCATCATTCCCAAAGAGCAATACAGAGTGACTCTGAACACCTCCTGGCGAAGTAGGTATAATTTCCAGGAGACAGTGCTGAAGACTTTTCAATTAGGATTCTTCCCTTCAGCACGCTGCGGTCACAGGTGGGCTAGAAGGAAAGTCAGGGTGTAGGAGTGCTTGGGAAACGGGAGAGCCCTTGTTAATTGGAGTTAGAAATGGGGAAAAGAAGAGGCCAAAGAAGCCTCTGCAGAGAGAGAAAATATGCGTGTCGTGTGCAAGGTGGGAGTTGCAGAGGGTGGTAGCTGATAATATGAAATAATCTATTATTGCACCTTTCTCAGCAAGTTAAAAATGTTCCAGTGATGTGACAGGAGCTATTAGCTTCTTATGATCAAAAAGAAAACAAGTTTTATGAACAACATTCATTTTCAGACTGGTAAAAAAAAATCTTCTAATTATCAGGATGACATATAGGTTAAAGTTTGGAACCAAATGGATTTGACTTAAAACGGGCAATTCATTTAGGCTCCATGAGGCTCATTTTCTTTATCTTTAAAGAGGGAATAATACTTGGCTAAGTGTATTATCTAGCAAGTTAGAATATATGAAATAATGCATAGAAAACACTTGGGCTAGTATCCATTTATAGGTCGTATTCAATGGATATTAGTAAATAGTATTTTCAGGACCCAAGCTGAGGAACCTATAAGGTACCAAAAATACTGTCATCTTTTACTGCAACAGCCAATATTGACTGCATGTGTATTTTTTGGAGTGCGGAGGAGGGAACTATGCAGGCTTGATTTAATAACTCAGAATAATTCAACCTCAGATTACCTACTTGGTATCATTTCTATGCCTTAATTTCCCTACCATTCCAGGATCTTGATAGCATTCACTACTCCCTCATCTAGCAGAGAAGCCAGAAAGATTAGATGGCATGAATCTGCCTAATATTTCCATTCAACCAAAAAAGGGCCTTTGAAGGAAGCTATAATGCATTTTCTCAGGAAGACCTGAATGCTCTATATCAGGTTCTCAGCTCAAAATCAGATCTCCCAACCCATTATTGCATTTATACCCTACATACATCAGTTTCTGCACCTTAAGAAGAAGTCTCAAAATACGATGGGAGAGATTTAGGAATATGGCAGAGGCATTTTCTGGGGGTGTGGAAATGAAGGAAAGAATGCTGAAACTTCTCGAATGCATGATGACTGCCTAACTGCTCACCCATTCCTTCCTTGTCTTCTGGGTACCATTCATGAAGGAGGCTGTTATAAAGATCACTGGTCCTGGTAAATACATTTTAGATTTGATTTTAAACTGACTTCCCAGCAGAATATTAAGTAAAATCATGAACAAATAGCCAGGAGCTAAGGACAAAGAGTAAGTATATATTACTAGAAATCAAGAAGCAAGCATCTATTCTAATAGTTGCAATTAACTGAGACATATATTAATACAGGCCTGCTTAAAATAATGTGGAAATACCACAGGTGTGCAGGATCTTGGCAAAGACTCCTCCTCTTTAACACGCCTTTATGCTGATGCATAATGTATCTATGCAATTCTTTTCCTAATACAGCAGGCATTTATTAGACATCTTTTCTTCTACTTATGGCACTCGGTTGGAGTGAGGAAAATCGATTGTGGATTCTCATTAAGGAGGTAATGGTTTGGCTGGGTAAGGAAGACATATAGTTTGTGTAAAGAATTAGCATGCGGTTGGTAGGGCATTGACTGGTGAAACACAGCTTGGCAACTTTGAGACCCATTTCTCTACCCCATCCCTCAGGGCCTTATGTCTTCTGTGTGTCGTTAAAACGTGCCTTTATAGAGATGATCACACTTAAGTTTGCAGCCACTGTTTGAGTTCTCGTTTTGAAACTTTTCTAAGTTAGTGTTTTGTAGTTATAAGATGGTTCAGTTCACACTGCAAGCCAACAGAGGTCCCAGCACTTGAACCTGAATTTCCCACTTCTAGGAGCATGGAGCCCAGCCCTTGATCACAGCAGTCAACTCAACCCCAACACTTCCTTCAGAGCTCTTGCTTGAAAAGGACTATTTGGTGGATCTTTCTCTGTGTCTAGAACTGATAATGTTTAGCAGCTAATACTCTTATCACCTCACATTTATTTCAAACCTTCAATATCCAGGGAATGGCCATTCCAAGAGATTCCTTCAGTTAGCAAATCTTTCTTGACTTGTTTTATGCTATAGATGATTTGATTAAAGTGTTTCACCAGAAATAGAGAATTCTGGAATTAGACAAAGCATCTTCCTGCCATCCCCATCCCTGCAAATGGAAAGCATTGCATAAAATTCATTTTATAGTTAAGCATTCAAGGAAGACTGTTATAATTAAAATGGATTGTAACCCCTTGCAACCTAGCATGAAAAACATTGGGGAGAACACTAGGTTGGTTTTTTTTTTTTTTTTAACTGTATTTAAGTTCCCCGTCTCTCTCTCTTTAGTCGCTAAGTCATGTCCAACTCTTGCAACCCCATGGACTGTAGCCTGCCAGGCTCCTCTGTCCATGGGATTCTTCAGGCAAGAATACTAGAGTGGGCTGCCATTTCCTTTTCCAGGGGATCTTTCCGATCCAGGAATCAAACCCAGGTCTCCTGCATTGCAGGCAGATTCTATACCAACTGAGCTGTGAGGGAAGCCCCTTTTAAATTCCCTAGTGGACCTTAAAGCAATTCATACCAAAAGAAGCATAGTAAAAACACCCAACTGATGCTTTATCATATAGTGTCATATTACATCTTCCTGGTATATATCCTGGTTTCCTCCACTGTAATTAAGAATTAATATCCTGGGATCTAGGGATGTTATCTGAGATGCAGTACACAACCACTTTTTAATGTTTTACTTAATAAATTAAATGTATAATGATGAACACATTTTTGCCTGTTGGCTTTGTTACAGTGTGGTTTGGTGATTATTTAAAGATCCACGGAGTTATTAAAAGAAGCTGCCATTCCAGTAAGATATATTTATGCTTTATTGTAGATCACTGCCCACAATTTAATGCCTGTATAAACTAAAACAGGCACACACTCAAGTGTTTGCTTTGTGATTCAGTATGGGATGGACAAGGAAAGCTGTTATTTTCATAGTCTCTGTCGTTAAGGAGTTAAGACAACAAGAGCAAAGTGTAAAGAGACCGTTAAACAGACCTCAAGTATGTAGTGTTTAAATGAAGTTTTCCACTTAAGCAGAAATTGGGAATGAGTCTACTATAAAGAAGACAAAGGGTCTTGAGATTTATGTAGTTGGACAAAAAGATCACTTCAAGGAATGCTTCACTATTCCCACAGGTCGGGAGAAACTTTATGGGGAAGCAGAGTGGGTGAGAAGGGCTTGGGGACGTAGTCAGAGAGAGTGCCAGCGCAGGAATGAGCAGTAGTAGCTTATGTCTTAAATTTTATTTTATTGGAGTATTGCTGCTGCTGCTGCTGCTGCTAAGTCGCTTCAGTTGTGTCCAACTCTATGCGACCCCATAGACGGCAGCCCACCAGGCTCCTCTGTCCCTGGGGTTCCCCAGGCAAGAACACTGGAGTGGGTTGTCATTTCCTTCTCCAATGCATGAAAGTGAAAAGTGAAAGTGAAGTTGCTCAGTTGCGACCGACTCTTAGCGACCCCGTGGACTGCAGCCCACCAGGCTCCTCCATCCATGGGATTATCCAGGCAAGAGTACTGGAGTGGGGTGCCATTGCCTTCTCCATTACTGGAGTATAGTTGATTTATAATGTGTTATTTTTTGATGTATAGCAAAGTGATTCATTTATATATTCACATACACACACATTCTTTTTCATTTGCTTGCCCAGTATGGTTTCTCAGAGGATATTGAATATAAATTTCTTCTGCTATAAAATAAGACCTTGTTGTTTATTCATTCTATATACAATAGTTGTACAACAGTAGTTTATTGCTTAATTTATTGAAGTATAGTTGACCTACAGTGTAGTATTAATTTTTCCTGTACAGCAAAATAACTCAATTATAACGTCAATATATTTTTTCATATTCTTTTCCATCACGGTTTATCACAGGCTATTGAACATAGTTCCCTGTGCTGTACGGTAGGATTTTGTTGTTTATCCATTGTATATGCAATAGTTGAGCAGCAGTAGTTCAGAACCTGTGCTAACAAGAGAGGGAGGGGTTTGGTTAGCATTAGACCAGGAAAACCTGAGAAGGCAATGTCACCCCCTCTAGTACTCTTGCCTGGAAAATCCTATGGACGGAGGAGCCTGGTAGGCTGCAGTCCATGGGGTCGCTAACAGTTGGACATGACTGAGTGACTTCACTTTCACTTTTCACTTTCATGCATTGGAGAAGGCAATGGTAACCCACTCCAGTGTTCTTGCCTGGAGAATCCCAGGGACAGGGGAGCCTGATGGGCTGCCATCTATGGGGTTGCACAGAGTCGGACACGACTGAAAAGACTTAGCAGCAGCAGCAGACCAGGAAAACAGTGCACAGATGAGGGAATCTGTCATTCCTGGAGATGAGTAGAATGGTGGGATTGGCAGTAAGTTGGTAAGTGGTCTTAAGCTGAGATGGAGTGGGAGGAAGCTAAAAAAAGAACTATTAAAAAGTAAAAAAAAAAAAAAAAACTTTGAGGAAAGTGTGAAGCTTTTGATCTGAGTACAGAATGCCCTGGTAAGCACCTTATGAACGATAACTTGCGTTTTTAATGGAAACAAAGACACAGCCTGACAAGCATGATAGCATACTTATGGAAAGGGATGTAGGAAAGAAATCCTGGGAAAATAAAAATAGAGCATGTGGTCTCCGTCACCATAAAGCCCCTTGGTAAATAATTGAGGGAGAAAATGTTCTTGGCTCAGAAACTGAATCAAGAATCCTCATGAAGCAAAAAATAGAAAAAGTGCCTTGCTTAAAGTAACAGAAGTATTTAGTTGCCAAGATGAATATAAACCCAAGTTTCCTCTCCCCCTGGATCCTTCCATGACACCAGGATGGAAGGTATTGCATAAAGGTAGAGTGTTGGAGGCCCTCTTGTCCATGTGGGTTCAGTGGCATGGGTGTGTGAGCAGCAAGCACAGATCATAGAGGTAAACCCGAGTTCTCATCCTGTCGAGCTGACAGAGCGATGAACCAAGCACAGCAGGATGTGAAAATAATATTCAAGTTGTCCATTGTAGAATGCGGTGTTTTGTTCAATGTGATCGCCCTGACAGTTGGTGACAGGGCCTCCAAGAAACAAGTGCACTGATGACCTCAGTGACAGGGAAAGCGTCACCCTCAACTGACAACCTGGGAGGAATAAGAGGGTGAAGAACCTGGAAATGGACCTATGGTGTTCATAAAGAAAAGGGAGATGAAAGGAAATGCCCAGCCAGAAATATGTCTTGTAAACAGTGGAATGCAGATTGACTGTAAAAGGTTAAATCCCACGAAGACAGGGACTTTCGTAAGCTTTAAGCAATGCTGTATCTGCAAACTTTAGAACAGTACCCTGGTATATGGCGAGCATTCAATATTTGTTGAATGATTAGGTGGGTGGATGGATGATGAGAAGATGGGTGGGAGCATATTCAGATTCCTTTTTTTTTTTCTCCCCAAACATTGACAGTAACAGGCACTCATCCAGAAGTTGAACGAGTTCCATTCACAAGCTCAGGAGCCCCATACCACTCTAAGAATGGCATGAAGGACATCCAAGCTTTTAAAGTCAGCATTCTTCACTAAAGACCGTGAATGGTGGAGAGTAGAAACCATCAAGATAATGATTAGATTCCATTTGCTTTAGAGTATTAAGAACCTTGGAGAAGGCAATGGCACCCCACTCTAGTACTCTTGCCTGGAAAATCCCATGGACGGAGGAGCCTGGTAGGCTGCTGCAAACTACTGACAGTATAAAAGTGGTATTTTGGCTACTTGAGGGTGTGTGTGTGTTTACACATATTTAAACCTGAGGAGATATACATTCGGACACAGATTTGTGTCATCTGTTCATCAGAGACTTCCACTTGGACTTTGCCCCTTTATGTTCTCCTCATCCCTTTTCTGATGATTTACCACAGTTCACTTTACTTTTTTTTTCAATTATTTTTAACTCTTTATTTTATATGGGAATATAGCTATTTAACAATGTTGTGATAGTTTCAGGTGAACAGTGAAGGGATTCAGCCATACACATACACATTATCCATTCTCCCCCAAATTCCCCTCCCATCCAGCCTGCCGCATAACATTGAACAGAGTTCCCTGTGCACTACAGTAGGTCCTTGCTGGTTGTCTATCTTAAATACAGCAGTGTGTAGTAGCAGTACATAACTGATCCTAAATATCCCTTCCCCCTATGCTTGCCCCCTGGCAACCTTAAGTTCATTCTCTAAGTCTTTGAGTTTATACAACCACAGTTCATTTTACACCTGCCTGCATTCTTATCCTCAGTTGATGCATATGCGAGAATTTTTGATATTAGTTTGATTTGATTTTTTTTAATGATATTCAATGTACCCACCCATCATCAGAACGCCAGAGGAGAGTGTTGTCTAGCTTCCAAAACAGATGACAGCTGTTGAGATGTGGGTTATGGGAGTATGAGGAAAAGACCTTCTCAGATGTGACGTGTATGCTACCTTTACATACAGAGAATTTCTGCGGTCTTAGAGTCCTTACACATTGATTATTCCACTTGCTTCCTCACTTCCACTGCTCTCTCTTACAGTTAGGGCAAAGCCACGGAAATAGTTCTGGTTCCTAACAGGAATGTGATGCTTTACTTCCAGGTGAAGACAGTTAAAAGCCAGCATGGTGCCTGCTCCCTCTCTCTGCCTCAGCAACCTTGAAGGCCACATGTTGAGATGGTGGCCTCACAAGAGGGCCGTATCTTGGGTCCCTGAGTCCTGGATGGAGAATCATCCCCATTGACCTGGTTTGGAGCTTATGGAAGCAAGGAAAAGCCCTTCATTGTAGGAGGCCTATGAGATTTCATGGCTCATTGCAATGGCTAAGACATACTGTCCTGACTCATAAAGTTTTGTATAAGGCTTCAGTGAACTAAACTGCTTTATGGTGCTGGAAAGAAGGCCCACTAGAGGAGTGAATCATAAAAATCCCCATAGGTGGGTGGAGTTGATAATCTGAGCCTCAGTAGGTGAAGTCATTCATTCTGTAAATTAGTTAACACATGCTTGACCTGAGATGTATCAACACATTTTTAGAGACTGATAGAATTAACATTACCACCTGAAGTTGTAAGAGCTTAAAATTCATCAAGGGGTCATTATAAGACTTTTGATTGTTGTTATCATTCACTTTCACTCCAATAGGGTTTTGTTTCAACCTTGTGCATATTATAAACACAAGTTTATTACCGTAAAATTTTCCAAAATGATAGGTTGCAAAATTTTTGAGGGAAGAATTTTTTTTTAATGTTTAATTATTTATTTGGCTGCACCAGATCTTAGTTGCAGCATGTGGGATCCAGTTCCCTGACCAGGGATTGAACTTGGGGCCCCCTGCTTTGGGAGCACAGAGTCTTAGCCACTGGGCCACCAGGGAAGTCCCGAGGGAAGAATTTTTCAGTGAATTTCATGCAGATACTTTCTGTAGTCCAAGCAGCATATTTACTGCGGTCTCAGAAAATGATTATTCTTCAGAATATAGTTCTGATTTAGATGATATGAATATTAGACCAACAAAAAGGCAAAAAAAAAAAAGCCTTAGTGATTGATTTTGATACAGGAAGTGGAAATGAATTGGTGCTGGAGAAGACTGTATAGGTGTGCCAGCTATAGCTATTGAATGTAATAACCTACCAAGTGTTAGTGAAATAACAATTTTTGGTTAGCCAAAATAAAAATGGCCCCTATAGTCATTAGTTTCTGCAAAAATCCCACAGTCAATAATGAGTTCAATCGTGGGGGATTAAATTGTAGAGAAGAAACAGACTGAGGTCTGTCCTCTGCTGTCACCACCTCCCACTGGAGGTTTAGGAGGCTGAATCTGGACTTTCAACATTTGAAGGAATAAAAGAATATCCGGGGGAAAAGGGTAGTGTTTGTGTGGCTTTGTTTGTTTTTGTTTCATTTTTCCCATGCATTGACAAAAATGTTAAACATAGGAGTTTAACTCCCTTTATGTTGACAGTGACCATCAAATAAAGCACCCCAATGAGACATTGGGCTTCCCTGGTGGCTCAGGTGGTAAAGAATCTGCCCACAGTGCGGGAGACTCAAGCTCAATCTCTAGGTTGGGAAGATCCCCTGGAGAAGGGAAAGGCTACCCACTCCAGTATTCTTGCCCGGAGAGTCCCGTGGACAGAGGAGTCTGGCGGGCTGCAGTCCATGGGGTTGGACAGAGTCTGACACGACTGAGTTAACATTTTCACTTTCACATTGAAACACAAAAGTGTGACTCTGGGACGGCTGGGTTGCGCATGTAAGTTTCTTCAAGGCCTGTCCCTTTTTGCTAGGTAGGTGCACACAGCAGTCACATGCAGGCCCAAAAGGTGACATAGAAGCAGTTACCGCGGTCACTGAGCCTGGCTGCTGCCCTGTGCTGGCTCTGCATCAGGATTTGAACTCCCTGCTTGCCTGTGCATCTCTACTGTGAGTGTAGGACTTCAGCCTTCTAGAGAGCTGCAGGCTTGAGACTCTAGGTTTGAACAGTGACTCCCAAAAGACCCAACCATAGCCTGCTCCTGGCCCATCTGAACAGGTGGGGGGAAGATGAGGAGAGTGGGGCCCATTTGTCACCTTTTTCTGGGATTTTGTTTATTTATCTAGTCACTTAGTCATGCCAGACTCTTTGTAGCTCCATGGACTGTAGCCTGCCAGGCTCCTGTCCATGGAACTTTCCATGCAAGAATACTGGAGTGGGTTGCCATTTCCTTCTTGAGGGGATCTTCCCTGACTCTGGGATTGAACCCACATCTCCTGCATTGGCAGGTGGATACTTTACCACTGAGCCACCTGGGAAGCCCTCTTCCAGAACTGCTTGTCCTGAGAACCTTCTGACTGCTTTGTATTTTGTTTTGACAAGGGGGTTGGGACAAATTGATCTTGGTCCTGACTTCTTGTTCAGGTTTTTACAAATTGTGACATAGGACACTTTGCTTATGAGCAGACCCATCCTCACTTCTATTCTGAGTATAGGTAGGGAGTTTGCACCCATGTTATGCTTGGAAAGGGATCCTTTCTTTCAACTGTGGAGCATGTGTTGAGCCCTAGTTGGCAAGTTCTAGCACCATCCTTTTCAACTTCTGTTTGTAGAGTGCCCATTGAATGCTTGACCTAAAATAAATGTGGTTGCTGGAGTAAAAAGTGTTTGAGGGCAGTGCTTCTTCATCAGTGACTCTATTATTGGACAATATCTTATACACAGAAACCTCAACTGTCTCTCGTATTTGCTGTAAGGTGGTAATGCTGTGAGACCTGCAGTCCTCAGACCTTCAGGCTGATCCTTGCTGTTAAATTAGGATTGGTGCTAGTGGAATCACTTTTTAACTAGCCTCTGAATGTAGTTGTTCAGTAGCTAAGTCGTGTCTGACTCCGTGCAGCCCCATGGACTACAGCACCCGGGCTTCCCTGTCCTTCACTGTCTCCTAGAGCTTGCTCAAACTCAGGTCCATTGAGTCGGTGATGCCATCCAAAACATCTCATCTTCTGTTGCCCCCTTCTCCTCCTGCCCTCAATCTTTCTCAGCATCAGGATCTTTTCCAGTGAGTCGGCTCTTCACATCAGTTGGCCAAAATTATTGACACTTCAGCTTCAATCCTTCCAGTGAATATTCAACATTGATTTCCTTTAGGATTGACTGGTTTGATCTCTTTTCTGTCCAAGGGCCTCTCAAGAGTCTTCTCCAGCACCGCAATTCAAAAGCCTCTGGATGACTCTGCTGCAGATGCAAGTTTTGAAAACCAGTGAGTTGGGCCATGGTCTTTGGCAGGTATACTAGAGTCACAGAATCCCTACCTCCAGGAAGCAATTCCTGATCTCTAGTCCCGGGTCCACTGCGACATCAGCTAGACACTTCACCTCTCTTGGTATTAATTTGTTCATCTGGCCACTTGCCTGGAAACTCCCATGGACGGAGGAGCCTGGTAGGCTGCAGTCCATGGGGTTGCCGAGAGTTGGACATGACTGAGTGACTTCACTTTCACTTTTCACTTTCACGCATTGGAGAAGGAAATGGCAATCCACTCCAGTGTTCTTGCCTGGAGAATCCCAGGGATGGGGGAGCCTGGTGGGCTGCTGTCTGTGGGGTGGCACAGAGTCAGACATGACTGAAGCGACTTAGCAGCAGCATCAGCAGCTATAAAGGTGTCCTGCTAAACACTTGGCAGAATTTTCTTCCACCTCTAAAATTGTATGACTATCTGATCTTTCATTCATATCAATATTCTCCCAGAGCTGTAACTTGAATGTGTGAAGTCAGATGGGGGAAAAGGTATCTCCTGTGACTGCGAACTTGGACACTCTCTGTCCTTAACTTGGAACCTTGTCACAAGGCCTCAGAGCAGTGTCTGTCCTCAGCACCACCGCTGATAAATGTCTGTCTTTCCTTAGTTTATTCTCCAGGTTAGCTTTCCTTTCTGTTTTCTCCTGACCTGCGGTCTGCAAGACCTCTTGTTGTAGGTGAGCCTCAAGTGAAATTCGCACCTTTTCCTGAAAATTAACACAGCTCCCATCCATAGAAGTTCTTTCCTGTTTATTTTTCTCCGCAAAACTCTGGCTAGAAAAATAAGTGAAGGATTATACATATGTATCTTTTCATTTCTTTCAGGCTTCATAGCCCAGGGTCTGGATGCTTTGATCAGCTATTCTGGCATTAATATTGATTTCTATTCTACTCTTTTTTTGTCATTATTTTTCATCCCTTACTGCTAGAATTCAGCCTGTCTTTCCACTGTCTGCGTTTCATTCCTTCTGTGATCTTTCTAGCAGGGCATTCATTTAAACGTTCATCCACATCTACTGCACTGACCAGATGCAGCCCCTTTGTGGGTCCTTCTAGTTTACCTAAAGTGCTGCAAAACACTACTGATCTTTTAAGATAATTTTCTTTGAACTTTGAAATTTGCCTAAAGAAATTTGTCTGCTTTTGTGATTCATTTCACTTAATTCTGAACTTCTCTGAGGGCCTAATTGTAATGTGCTGAAATCTTAGAATGTAGCTTTTTTCTCTTTCTCTTTGATTAGTTTTGAGTTTCCTTCTCACTCTGCATGATGATTATTTTTAGTGTATATATTGCTTCTGTAAGCTGACATTCATCATTATTTTATCTTCTCTTTTGTCCTTTTTCCTCTTTCTCGTCCATTACATAGCATTTGGGTATTTACCTGGATAATTTCAAAGTCAGTATTACATCGTTGAAAATCAGCTTCTTTTCTTTTTCTTCACAAGATGATTTTATGATACCCATTGTTTAAAGATGCTGCTGCTAATGATAATGCTTTCTGCTCAGAAAGAATTATTCTTGAATTTGAGTATGGAGAAAATTTGAATGGAGCATTTCTGATATCCAATCAAAGATAATCATGGGTGGCTATTAAGCAACAGGGGAAGAAAAAATAATAATGAAAACAAAAAACTAGATTTATTCAGAGTCTCATGAACCAGAAACTTAACATCATGTTATTCTTCAACACTTTTTACCAAGAATCCATTAATGAACACTCAGTGGTAACATCTGGATACACAGTGCAACTGATAAAAATCATATATTACTATGTCTTGACTGTTTGATCACACAGATAGAAGTAGTTAACCATTTTTATTGAGTTTCTGTTTATTTTTGTCCTCAAAACCAGCAGTTTAAGTAGGAAGATAATCTTTGAACATGATCATTGATAAATGAAAGTAAATATTCATACGGAATTTTGAATTTCATGCCGACATCACTAATGAAGATGGATAAAAGGCTTTATTAAATCAATGGATGATTTCATTTTAAGAAGGCCCTGGATGCAAATCTCATAATTCATGCACTTACCAATGTTCTTCCTTGCCATGGCTGTTAGATAATAACATCTTAGGGCAATAGTCAGAATCTCAAGTTTGGATTTTTGGCCTTATAATAATCAACACAGATGGGTTCACCACTTGAAAAGTTTTTCAATTTTTATTGAGCTGTTTTTCCACAGTGTAACAGAAACAAAGTGGGCTGCCATGAGGAAGCCAACACAGGGGCCTTAGTTTAAATGTTGATATACAGACTTGGTTTAGTTGTCAACATAGAACAATCTGTAACCAGATTAACAGTCCATATGTTAGAGGCACACATAGGAAAGCCCCCTTCCCTTCAGCATCTTCTAGAGAAAGTGACTTGTTGGCATAAAGTTGTTGCAACCTTGTACTTTAATATTCTGATACAAATATGTAAGCACACTTCGCCCTCAACATCTGTTCTCAGTAGATTCTTATTTCAAAGGCCTGCATTTCTTAACCTTCACTACTTGCTGCTGTTATTTGTCCATAAGGGAACCACATTTCAAGCAGACAACCAAGCTCGGCTTACAGGCATGTGTCTGTGAAAGGAGAAGTCAACATTGAGTTCTCATATTTAGTTAGGGTTTTTTATTTTCGATGTTTTTGCTGAAGCTGATGATACTGTGTTGTGATAACGTTAAACATTCTATGCATTTTGATCAAGTGTGAATGATGTATCCAAGGAAGCAAAAAGTCAAGTACAACAGTTTTGTAACCTGCTTTTAATGAGATCATTAGGGAGTTAAGGCTCTATTGGTTGAGTTACACGGCAGTCGTCCCTCTTAGCTACTGAGTTTATTTAAATTACATTTCAAACTAGTCATTGTAGAAGAGCGTTTTGGAAAATGAGTGAAATAAAGGGCAAATCTTTCAAGAGTATGATATCTGTTTAGATTGGGAGGTTTAGAGAAATGGTGTTTGTCTCTGGACCTCAGAAAGAGGAATGTTGTTGCTAGGAATATCTTCAGTACTGGACTGCTGCATTTTCTTTCAAGTCCAGACTGCTCTTAGAGGCTTTGAAAAGCTTTGTTTGTACCTTCTGATTTTGAGGATACAAACACACAAACCAGGTAAGCCTGCTTTGCCCAAAACCGGGGGCAGAAAGTCACCTGGCATTTCTAATAAATGATTTGTTAGTCTTTGAGAGGCTTTGATTTTTGATGAGGGTATTCTCTTTTGTTAGAGAAGGAACACAAAGGAGTTGAAATCAGCTGATGGCTGGAGCCAAAGTGTCACTGTTATGACAGTGCAGGCTTCCATTACCAGTGTGTGCATTAACTTTGTAGGGAATCCATCCCTCTTTCCTCTGGGAGACAGTAGCTGTTGACTCACCTGTTCCACGCTGTTTTCTAAGAGTGATCCCTGACCAACTGTTACTGTCTCTTCCGTGCTGCTCGCTGACTCAGCTGAGCCTGAGTCTTTTGCAGCCCCACAGACTGTGGCCCACCAGGCTCCTGTGTCCATGGGATTTCCCAGGCAAGAATACTGGAGTGGGTTGCCATGTCCTTCTCCAGGGGAATCTTCCCGACCCAGGGATCTATCCTGGGTCTCTTGCTTGGCAGGCAGTTCTTTACTTGGGAAGCCCCAAGTTATCAATTACATGCTAAGTCTATTCAAGATCATTTCAGTTTCCAATATTGTATTTTATTTCAATAATGAATTAGTGATTTAAATATAGTGTTGAACACACGATCTTTATAGACAGGATTTTCTTTTTGCTCTTAAAGGTATGTGATTGCACCATCAAAACAATGTTTTTCTGAAAAATAGGGAAACTAACGTAATAGCAAGACACATTTTGTCACTTAACAAATTCTACTAAATTAAGGAAGAAAATTGAAACTAAACAAAGCAACCCTGTGGCATTTTGGAATACATGGAAGAAGAAAGGATTTTTGTTCAAGTTTTCAATGAGATTAAGAACTGAAACTAGATTTTGAAAATTGTTCAGGCATTACAGGGATCTGATCCTTGTTCTTGGGTGTCCCCTAGGAAACGTCAGGAAGTTTCTTGATAGAGAGAAAGACAAAAATCTTTTCATCGTTCAGATCTTTCAATTCAGATTGGTGTGGTAAAAGATCATCATTAAACAAAATTTATTGGCAGCCTCTTATGTTCGGGGACCTGTTGTACAATGCTGGGATACATTGGTGATTAAGTGAATACAGGTCTCTGATCCTAGAGGGCTTACATTCTAGCAGGGGCAAGGCAGAAAACATATAATAAACCTCATAACTAAGTGAATTACAGAGAAGGACAGAGGTGATAAGTGCTATTTAAAACAAAAAAAAAGTACAGGGGGCAAGATAAAGGAGATGAGAAGAGGCTGCTATTTGCTTTGAGTAGGTAGGGTGGTCCTTGTTGAGAAGATAATGTTTGAACCTAAAAGGGAAAGTCAGCAAGATGGATATTAAATGAGAAGACTCCAGGAAAAAGGAAAAGCCCAGGTAGAGTCTCTACAGTGGGAGAAGCAGGTGGGGTTAAAGGAGAGTTCAAGTAGGGGGAGTATATGGGAAAGAGGAGCTCGTTTGAAGGTTTTGAACAAAATATGAAACAATGCAACTTGCCTTTTCAAACCATTACTCTGGCTTCCATCAAGACTGTCGGTACCCAAAGGAGAAAGCAATGGGATTAGTTATGAGGCCATTACAGTGATTTGTTTAAGCAAGAAATTATGATTGCTTTGATCAGGGTGGGAACAGTGGATATGCTAAGAAACGGGTCCAATTTGGCTATACCTTGAAGGGAGCCCACAGGATTTCCTGATAATTGGATTTGAGATGTGAGAAAGCAGTCTACCAACAGTGACTCAAGACAGCTTTTTTAAATTTCATTTTTATTTTAGATAGGAATATAACTGATTAACAGTCTCATGTTTCAGGTGCACAGCAGAGTGATTCAGTTTTACACACACACACCCACACCCACACACCCACACACCCACACCCACACACACACACCCGTTCTTTTCCAGATTCTTTTCTCATATTGGTCATTACAGAATGTTGAGTAGAGTTTCCTGTGCTATACAGTAGGTCCTTATTGATTATCTGTTTATATGTGTGTATATCATTAATCCCAAATTCCTGATTTGTATCCCCCTGCCACCATTTTCCCCTTTGGTAACCATATATTTGATACAAACTTGCACTTGTAAGTCTGTTTCTGCTTTGTAGAGAAGTTCATTTGCATCAGGTTGGATGGAGAATCGTTGCATCATGTTGCTTCAGCGGGCAGAGGATTCAGTTGTGGATGTTTATAAGGTGACAGCTAGACTCCCAGATGGAGAAATGCCATATAGGGAAGTGGAGTTATGTCAAAACGCGTGTCATTTTGGTGAACGGAGAGCACGGGAAGTTAATAAGAGCTGCGACAAAGTTTCTTTGCTGATTCTGTGGATGAAATCATCTTTGTTGAAGCCAACTGACTTTATTTGCTTTTTAGCATGTAAAGCTGTGTGCATATTTTATCAGGCAAACATATCCTACCAGAAAGGGGAATTGACCTTTAACGCTGAATAAAGTGCTCACAGCCCGTTTGACTGGCAGAGGATTAGGGAGCAGAAGGCAGGGAGTAATGTCAGTTGTATTATCGGAGCTGAGACACTGTGTGTGTGTGTATGCACACATCATGCCTGCATACTGTTAACACCACAATTTGTGTAATGAAAAACAACCATGAAAACAAATATTAAAATCCCCATCTTATACAGTAGATTTGTACTAGCCCTTCAACACCCACACACTTAACACTTTTCTGCATAATATGATATTAGATTCTAGAATAAATACTCTTCCGTGCCTGTATATTCTTGTCTATCTCTGAATTCAAGTATAAGCATGGAATAGCTTTTTGAAAAGTGTATTATTGAAAAAAAGTTAAAACAATGGATTTTCACCACCTCCTCAAAAACAACAAAAATGATTTCATTTAAAAAATGCTTTCTAATTATCCTCCATATATATGTAATAATCGGGCTTTATGCTGATATGGATAGAATTTTGTTTGTGGGTTTTTAAAATTTGCTAGTCTTTTTGTTTGGTTGGGTTTTGGTTTGGTTTTAAATATCCCATTCCAACACCCTCCAATTTCTAAGATAACCAGTGTTAACAATCTGGTTGGTGTTTAGCCCATCACACATGTATGTATGGTGTTGGATATATGTAAGAAAAGTAGGTCAAAAGAATTTGCTGAAAATTTGGATTTGAGGTGTAGGACAAATGTGAAGGTAGGTAGAGTATTTACATAATTTGTGGTCCTTTTAAGATCACGCTATCTAAATTTCTGTAGCTCCACTGAATAGTGAATTTCTCTCCATGCCAGAGATACAGATGTAATCATTGTTTTTAATACCTAGTGTTCCATATTATTCATGGTTTTAATTGTTCCTCTATGGATGGACAGTCAAGATTATTTTTTTTTTCTTCTCTTTTGGTACTGACTGTAGTGTTTATAAAGCAGTTTATGCCTTATCTGGCACAAAGTCAGCACACTAAGAATGTTAGCTGTTTTTATTGACCAATTTGCCATAGCAAGTGGTGGAGCTGCTGCAGTTTGAACAGATTACCATTTATGAAGACTGTGTTGTAACACTGTTACTATACCTCCCCTCCTGCTCCTTCTCTTTCCTTCTTTGTAACAGCTGTAACTGTTTCGGAGATCTTAGCTGAGCCCTGGGATTTCTTTGGAAGGAATGATGCTGAAGCTGAAACTCCAGTACTTTGGCCACCTCATGCGAAGAGTTGACTCATTGGAAAAGACTGATGCTGGGAGGGATTGGGGGCAGGAGGAGAAGGGGACGACCGAGGATGAGATGGTTGGATGGCATCACCGACTCGATGGACGTGAGTCTGAGTGAACTCCGGGAGTTGGTGATGGACCGGGAGGCCTGGCGTGCTGCGATTCATGGGGTCGCAAAGAGTCAGACACGACTGAGCAACTGAACTGAACTGAAGCTCACCCTTGAATTGAAGACCAGTGACTCACCCTGAGACCGGGAAGGGCGTAGGGTGCAACCTTTAAAATGAAACAGCCTGAGGACATGCCATAAACTGCTTAGAACCAAATAGGTCCCAGATGGCTGCCAAGACAGTTTCGGGGCTGGCCATGAAGGTCAAAAGTGGGTGGTGACCTAATTCCTGGAAATCCCCACCCCTTTCGTGGAATAACTGGAATACTCCTCCCACTCATTAGCCTGTGAAGTTACCCACCCTTACAGACACTGACAGTCCCAAACCCTGGGGCCCCTCTTGCCTTCTGAGATGGCCCACCCTCTGTCTGTGGCGTGTTTCCTCCCTGATAACCCTTCTTTCACTTCACTGTGACTCACTCTTGAATTCTTTCCTGCGGGAACCCAAGAACCCTCACTTGGCAGCTCTCCCAGGGACTCAGACGTGAGCTGGGACGTGACTGTCCTCTCATGCCCCACTCTCCTTCCTGCAGCAACCGTATGGTGGATATTCCACAGTATTCACAGTACATCTGTGATTTCAAGACCAGACTTGAGCGTTTCCTTCCAAACTAGTTCTCCACCACGTTTTAAAAGATTCGATTGCTATTTCCAATACACGTCTACTCATTTGTGCCTAGAACTTGCTCATTCTCCTGTACCTTTTGACCTCTTTACCTTCACATCCAGTTTATCTCAAGAATAGGTGGATTAGATTCCTTCCATGTCCCTCAAATCTTTTATTTCCCCCATTCCTCGCTTTTAGCATCCTAGTTAAAACGTATGATTTCAAACTTAATTCCATGCTTTTGTCTTTATCCCGTCAAATATATCCTGTCCATATGCCAAATTAAATGGTTAGAGTATGCTTTATATATGTCACTGTGTCTAAAATAAGCCAAAATGCATCCTTTAACTACAGATTAAAAGATAACTGAGTGCTGGCATTTTAGGAGGAAGCAGCATTAGTTCAAGACATCTTCTCTCTAGCATATCAGGTGGCAAGGATCTTTGAGCTACAGTTTGAATAATACATCTCCGAAAAAAATCTGTACTTCTTCCCAAGGGAGATGATAAATTTTTAGATAATTCAGATTATGAGCATATTCTTTCTCAACTTGAATTGATAATGCCTTTCATTGCTTTCCACACTTACTTTCCCCGGAAGTTTGCCTTGTGAAGTTCCAGAATAAATCTAATTTCTCTAAAATGTAAATTTCAACTCCATAAAGAACACTGCCACATTGCTGTCTCATTCCCAGATGAAACTGCTGATTTGTATGCTGCTAGTATAACAGTCTTTCTAGTTTACCAGCTCTGGGCATGCTAAAAATTATCTTGAAGTATGGACCTTAGACTTGAAAATAATTGTCTACATGAGGCCTGAGGAAGAATCTATTAATTTACCAGGATTTTTTTTTAATCTACTTTGTGCAAATTCAGTGCTATGTGTTGGTTAATGAAAGAGAAATTAACCTTAGGAAAGTTAGAGACCACAGATAAAATTTACATCTAAAAATGAATGATTTACAAAGTGACCAAGAGATCCAGTTTTTTTAAGGCTGCCACCAATCCTACAAGAATTAGGAAAGAGAGGCTGCTCATCTGGAATCTTCGATCTTGGTGGACAGGCCTTAAAATCTGATTCATGAGTTGACAGCACAGGACGATACAGATCTCCTCTAAGCACTGTGAGATAATTAGCTTCCAAAAGACCTGCCCTAAGTTCAGAAAGACATCTCACCTCCAAACCACTAAAGCTCTGAAGGTGGCCATATTAGGAGCATTTCTTTACCTGCCAAGTTTACCTGCCATAAACGGATTAAGATATTCAATCATTATACATCCATCCCTAGTCATTAGCAGGTGTGTGTGTGTCTGTGTCTGTGTCTGTCTGTCTGTCTGTCTGCCTGTCTGCCTGTCTCAGAGGTCACTAACAGTCTAGTCTTCCTGAAGCCTAGATTGGATTGGGTCACTCGAGAGGGGGGATTTGTTGACAAACTTTGGCTTGAAAGGTGGAAACGGATCCAAGAACTAGAGCATGTTAATTTGTTTACCTCTACCTCTTAATTGGGCTTCTCTGCTGGCTCAGAGGTTAAAGTGTCTGCCTGGAATGCGGGAGACCCGGGTTCAATCCCTGGGTTGGGAAGGTCCCCTGGAGAAAGAAATGGCAACCCACTCCAGTACTCTTGCCTGGAGAATCCCATGGAGGGAGGAGCCTGGTAGACTACAGTCCATGGGGTCAAAGAGTCGGACATGACTGAGCGACTTCACTTGCACTTCACCTCTTAACAGCAATATGGTTCGTCTTCAGTGTTGAACTCCCTACTAACAGTGTGACCCAAGAATGTTTATCCCTCTGTTAATTGTAACGAATAAATTGGCACAAAGAAAAATCAAGAGTTGTTTTTTTTTTTGCTCTATTTTATTATTATTTTTTTAGCCTACTTTCAATCTCCATGGATCCTAGGAGATATTGATTCATAAGCACCATTCAGAGGAGCAGTGGTTAAATCAATACATTAGCCTAGGATGAGTCTCAGGAACAGATAAAAACATTGTAATTAATTTTGTCTTTAGGCAGTCACTTACTCTGGTTTTCTGACACCAGAGGCTCAGAGTGTGGTTAACACAGGGCAGCTGGAGTTGGGATTCTAGGCAGAAAACTGGTGCTGCATCCAAATGCTGGGAGGCGGGGAGGGGCTTGTGAACCAGCCAATCGATCGCTGCCTCCAGAGACCTGGCTTCAATTTACAATATAATCTTATCTAGATAATGACCCTTAAGGGGAAGCTGAGTTCCTTTATCTCTGCCTGTAATGAATTAAGCATATTTATATTCAATCACCAAGACATCAGTGTCAAGCTCCTTGTCAAAAGCCTGTTAAGAGGAAAGGACGGGGGATAACAATAAAGGAAAAACCCTGCAACCCCATGGAACTGCTCAGCTCTTGTCAAATCTTCCCATTGAGCTAAAACTTGATGCTACTACAACTCACTGCCTGGGCTTCCACTGGGGCAGCCTGACCAGCTCCTAAAGCCAGAGTCTCCAATTAGCCACATTTTCTCTCTCCTTCACGCTACCCCAGTCTATCAGTAAGCTTTATCACTTATGCTCTAAAAGATGTTTCTGTTGCCTTTTTTGTTTGTTCATCCTTGTCACTGATTTCCTGGGCTGGGCGCCATCTATTCCATCCTGTCATTGAAGCCGCTTCTTGCTTTGCTGTTCTCACCTGCACACCACTGAGGGTCATTCGTCATCCAGTAGAAAAGTGATCTGCTTAAAAAATCAGTGGGGTTGGGTCATTCTTCTGTGATGGCTTCTCCTGACTTTACAGTGGAAGGAATACCCTGTCTCTCAGCTGCCTGCATGATTTGGCTCCTTGTTTTTCAGTTGCTAAGTTGTATCTGTATTTGCGACCCCACAGACTGCAGCATGCCAGGCTTCCATGTCCTTCAGTATCTCCAAGAGTTTGCTCAAACTCACGTCCATTGAATCAGTGATGCCATCCAATCATCTCATCCTCTGTCACCCCCTTCTCCTGCCCTCAATCTTTCCCAGCATCAGGGTCTTTTCCATTGAGTCAGCTCTTCACATCAGGTGGCCAAAGTATTGGAGCTTCAGCTTCATCAATTCTTCCAATGAGTATTCAGGATTGATTTCCTTTAGGATGGACTGGTTGGATCTCCTTGCTATCCAAGGGACTTTAGGGTACTAAAATGGCTTCTTCTTGAGTCGCTCTTCTTCTCTGTGTATTATTCTAGTTTTTCGTTGCTTTGAAAACACTTTACCTCTCCCTCTCTCCAGTCTTAGGACCATTTCCTCTGCTTCAAATTTTTTTCCCTCCACTGTGTGTAACAGTCTCCTCCTCTTTCAGATCTCGGTTGAAAGATCATCTATTCAGAGAGGCAGTCTTGACCATCCTATTCAAAATAGGTCCTCCCAGCAGTCTTTACAGGCTTTGCATCTATCTAGTTTTCCTCACACTATTCATTACAAACTAATTATTTGTGCTTTATGCACTTTTGGTCTTTCTCCCAAAATAAAATGTGTATGTGTGTGTAATTCATGAAATCCAGGAGCAAGTCAGTCTTAATTATTGCTTTCCCAAGAAAATAAATGCTTATTGATACTTTTCAGTGCTCTTGTCTGCAGGTGGAGCCAGAGAGAAGAATGAATTTAACAGTACCTCCCATGAGAAGGCAGGGCAGTTCTGTTTCCTACCAGTGACTCTATAGCAGAATCCTAGTACAGCTTCTTATCTGGATGCATGTGCCCCATTTTGGACCATAGTCTGTTTCATGATATATGGTGCTGGTAAAGGTATGAACTGGGCAAGTATCATTCTAGAGATCTTAAAGGTTCTCCTTGACTTAATTGACATGGAGTTTAGTATCACAGGTGTCACGCGTGGCTCAGACAGTAAAGACTCTGCCTGCAGTGCTAGGAGACCCGGGTTTGATCCCTGAGTCAGGAGGACCCCCTGGAGCAGGAAATGACAACCCACTGCAATACTCTTGGCCTGGAAAATTCCACAGAGGAGCCTGTTGGGCTACAGACCAGGGTGTCGCAAAGAGTCAGGAAAGACTGAGCCACTAACACTTTAGCATTACAGGAAGAAGAGCTAAAGTGTATCAAGTATATCTCATGTGCCTACCAGGATGCTAAGCACTTTGCACCCCTGGCTTAATACTTAAAACAACCCTTTGAGTACTGTTGACAATTCAGTCAATGTTGATATAGCTAGCAGAACCTGGGTTATAAACTAGGTAGTCAGGCTCTAATTCTCAATATTTTAACAACACTCATAAATGTATTTGCCTTAAAAGCCTCCTCTCTTAAATTGTTTTGTTTTTACTGAAGCAAAGATGGTATGATTGCAGCACTCTTAAGTCACCCACATACTACTTCATATAATTTCGTTGGATCACTCTTGATCACTCTTTGATACAGCAGGAAAAACCCACAGATTCATGAGACAAACCCTGAAGAGCTAAATGCACATAAAACAGTAGGTGGGAGGGCAGTGACATAATAAAGACTGATACTCTGTCTTTCGCCTTAAAGTTCATTCTGGTACTGATGACCATAACCAATAAAAATTTCCCTATATCCCTAGGACTGAGCCAATATCTGTTTCTAGAATACCTTCACGGTAGCCTTTTGAGAGATAACAAATTGACTAGAATAAATTCCTGTTAAATATATTCTCAAAATTTAGAGAGTTGAGAAACCATCTGGTTTATCATATTCTTACTGTGGATTACACACTAACTTGATGTGAAAAGTATCTCATTTAATTTCTGTAACATAAGCCAAGCAATTATTACTCCATTATGTGGTGATATAACCTGATGCATAGAAAGCTTTAAGTAAATTTATATTTTAGATCCTGCATTAATGGCCAGTGTGTCGACCCACTCGCTCTGCTGGTTTTTGTGGTACCACCCACCCAAATAGCTCTAATCTCCTAAGTAACGTGCACAGTACAGGCATTGAAAAGAAAGTCTTTGAGTTCAAACTGTGCTTGTCAATCTTGGTTCCCCCTTTTACCTAGCAAGAAGTACCTGAGTACAGTCTTGATTTTGCTATAGTTTGGTTTTCTCATCTATAAAGTGGTGATAATCAGAATTTAAGAGTTGTTCCAAGAGTCAGATGAAATATTACGTGTCAAACCATGGCAGACACAGGGGAGATGCTCAAATGATGGTTGTTCACCATGGTCCTCATTGTTGGCCCCAATATCTTAGGTATAAGCTGCACATGACCTGTCCTCAGCTCTGGCGTCACCATGGTGCTGATTTCATCCAGTGGATTTCATCCTTTCGTGCAGCTTGGAGATTGCTCACGGGGCTAGCTTTCTTAATGCTTTAAATGTCATACTGCTTTTTTTTTCCCCCCATTTTTTTTCTAGGCAGTAATTTACCTTTGACAGTGATGGATTATTATTCAGCTTTGATTCATAGCTGCGTTGCCATATAAGGAGAGAGTGGCATATCAATGAGGAGAGGTGCTGTTTTAAATATGGGAAATATTTTCACTAATTTCCTAATTAGCATGAACAGAGAGAAAAGCCATTTGCTCAGCTCTGTGAGGGGGCACGTTCTAATTCCTGTTATGCGTATGTAAGACTGAATTCCCTCTGCTGTAGTGATTCATTCAGTGCATGCTGTCTCGGGATCCATCCCCCAAACACGCACCCAGGTGTGCCGAGTGGGGACAGGGAGCCAGAAGGCTCCATCCTGGTTCTGATGCTGAGTCGGAATGAGACCCGAGGAGACATCAGAAATCTCACTCTGAGCTTCTCCTTCTGATAAATGTGAGCATGATCTTTGACCTTTCCTACTCCAAGGGAAACTTACAAGGATTAGAATCCAAAAAGAACCCAGAGTTGAGGTCCAACAACAAATGAGCCTTCACTTGGTTTTGTTCTAATCGTCATCATTGACGGGTTTGTTCCATGAAATCAAAACCAGTGGTAAGTCAGAATACCTGTGTTTTGTCACCAAGGGATCAGGAAAAGATACGTGATTGAATAATGTCTGTCTTTCAGAAGAAAAAAAATACAGGGCGAAATGAGTACCTACTTCAGTGAATTTATTATCATTATCATCCATATGAAAGTATCATGCCTTTCCAATATGTAGCTCAGGGAGGTTCCCAGAGATATTTGAAGAGGCCACCCTGAGTGTTAGGCTTCCCTCGTAGCTCAGTTGGTTTAAAAAAAAAAAAAGTTTGCCTACAATGCAGGAGACCAGGGTTTGATTCCTGAGTTGGGTATGCCCCTAGAGAAGGAAATGGTAATCCACTTCACTATTCTTGCCCGGAGAATCCTATGGACAGAGAAACCTGGCAGGCTACAGTCCACGGGGTCCCAAGAGTCGGACACGACTTAGCTACTAAACCACCACCACTCTGAGTGTTAGCATTGTAGAGATGGAAAAAGTCTTACCTTACCATGCACCCTTTGAACAGTTAAGGAAATGCAGGCTGGAAGATGTGAAGGGAACTTCTCCGAGTTGTAGAACTGAGTCTTAATGCCAGCCAAGATGCTTGCAGAAAATAATGATAGAACCCCAGGCCATATTATCTTAACTCTAAGATTCAGTGGATGGTTTTATTATGCTCAGTTCCTGAGAAATTTTAGCCCAGTTACTCTTTGAAGGTAGAGAATATCAGTCTTTGGAACCTTTTCATTACTGCCCATTTCATTATGGATCACAACACTCTACCTGACACATATGCCTTACAAAATTGAAATGATGCTTGGTGTCATGGATGATTTTGTGGTAACATGACTTAGACCATGGTGCCCAGATATTTAATTCAATGTAATTCCAAGTGTTTCTGTGAAGTTGTTTTCATTTAATGAGATTAACATTTAAATTCATAACTTTTAGTAAAGGAGATTACCGTCCATAAAGTAGGTGGACCTCATTCAATAAGTTGAAGGTCTTCATAGAAAAAAAAACCACTAATCTCCTCTGAGCAAGAATGAATTCTGCTAGGAAACTGCTTTTGAACCCCAACTGCAGTCTGTCCCTGGGTTTTCAGTTCGCTGTTCATCCTTGCAGATCTGGGAGAACTACCAGAGAACAGATATATATCCTGTTGATTCCGTTTCTCTCCTGAACCCTGATTAATATAGATTTTGATCCTGGGGAGTAGGGTTATTCCATACTAAGTGCCTAGGAATGTGGAAGTGTCTTTGGAACTGGGTGATTGGTTGAGGCTGGAAGAGTTTTTGGAGCACATATTAACATAGAAGAAGCCTAGACTGCTTTGGAGAGTCTGTTGGTAGAAATAAGAACATCAAAGAAAAGGATGACTCAAGTGGTGATTTGTCACTTTCATGAGTCAGGACTCAGATAGAAATGAGGTGCATGCTATGGGAGGAAAGGCAGTCCTGGTTATAAAAATGCAAAGAACTTCGCCTGAGTGGTGTTCCAGCATTTTGTGGAAGGTAGAATTTGTAAGTGATGTTGGAAATTACTTGAGGAAATTTCTAATCACAGCATTGAAGGCATGACTTGGTTTCTCCCCGATTTAGGATGAAATGCCAGTAGAGAAAGTAAAGCATTGGTGAGCAAAAAGAAACCAGGACTTGGATACTTGTAAAACTCTCAGTGTATCCATGTTGGAAAAAAAAAAAAAAAACAAATGAGAACACATTTTCTGGAGATAACAGCAAGGGGATGGCTGAGTAGTCATTTGATAAAGAGATTACAGTGTGACTCATGGGTCCAGTTAGTGTGTTGGCAGAAGACAGAAATAGAAATGGGGTTGCGCCAGCAGAAATACACCCAGCTTGGGCTACTGGGGGGACAGCTCTGGGACAGAATGAAGGAAGACAGATTTCTGAGCCTTTAGAGAGTGAACAATACAGGTGTCTAGCTGTGGCCATGCCTTGTCCTTCAAGAAATGGGAAAGACAGATGACCCCAAAGGTGATTCAGAGATTGGCAGAGGTGCCTCTGCCACTGTGAGCACAGGCCCAAGGAGTGAGGCTGTTTCCTCCTTGATTTCAGAAGGCAGGGCTACCTCCTATGTTTCTGTAGATCAACACTGCCAACCCAGCGCACCCGGAAGGTGGGACCACCATCCTCGGGGACCTACACCAAAAAGAATCAAACCAAAGAGAGTTAGTCTCAAGCCTTAAAAATCAAATGGAATTTGCCCTGGTAGATTTTCAGACTTGCTGGTGACCCTGGGTGGGTTGGTTGGCTTGTTTTCCCTCTTTTTCTGATTCTCCATTTTGAAAAGGAAATGTCTGTCTACTGCCATCTCACCATTGTATTCAAAAAACAGATGATGAAGGAGAGTTGCATGTCTCAAAATAGCCTCGAGTTAAAACTCCCCTCCAGGTCCTCCCCACCATTCTATGCAAAACAAAGAACTCTCTCACCCAAAGAAAAGAAAATGGACATTGAGGTTGATTGCGACCAGCTCCCAGCCAGTCCAGCCTCTGGCTGATCTCCAGAATTCCTTGCCCCAGCCATTTAAGAAATAACTACTCCCATACGGATGGCTAACAAACACATGAAAAGATGCTCAACATCACTCATTATTAGAGAAATGCAAATCAAAACCACAATGAGGTACCACTTCACACCAGTCAGAATGGCTGCGATCCAAAAATCTGCAAGCAATAAATGCTGGAGAGGGTGTGGAGAAAAGGGAACCCTCCTACACTGTTGGTGGGAATGCAAACTAGTACAGCCACTATGGAGAACAGTGTGGAGATTCCTTAAAAAATTGCAAATAGAACTCCCTTATGACCCAGCAATCCCACTGCTGGGCATACACACCAAGGAAACCAGAATTGAAAGAGACACATGTACCCCAATGTTCATCGCAGCACTGTTTATAATAGCCAGGACATGGAAACAACCTAGATGTCCATCAGCAGATGAATGGATAAGAAAGCAGTGGTACATATACACAATGGAGTATTACTCAGCCGTTAAAAAGAATTCATTTGAATCAGTTCTGATGAGATGGATGAAACTGGAGCCGATTATACAGAGTGAAGTAAGCCAGAAAGAAAAACACCAATACAATATACTAACACATATATATGGAATTTAGAAAGATGGCAATGACGACCCTGTATGCAAGACAGGAAAAAAGACACAGCTGTGTATAACGGACTTTTGGACTCAGAGGGAGAGGGAGAGGGTGGGATGATTTGGGAGAATGGCATTCTATCATGTATACTATCATGTAAGAATTGAATCGCCAGTCTATGTCTGACGCAGGATACAGCATGCTTGGGGCTGGTGCATGGGGATGACCCACAGAGATGTTATGGGGAGGGAGGTGGGAGGGGGGTTCATGTTTGGGAACACATGTAAGAATTAAAGATTTTAAAATTAAAAAAAATAAAAAATAAAAATAAAAAGAAATAACTACTCCCAGCAACCTTGGAGAAGAACAGGCCCCCTTAAGACAGTAGATTTCCACATATATGCCTGTATATACTTACTCTTTCCTTGGGTTAGTGCAGCAGCTCACTAATCTGACTGCTGCCCCTCCTCGCCTCATTAAAGGTGATCTGTTCCTGTAAATTGCTGGTCTCCTTTTTCTGAACCTCGCCTTCTCTAACTCCCTTACCCTAGAGATACTGTGTCTGGTTTCAAAGGTTCATAGCTGTAAGTAATTTTATCTCACGATGAATTAAAGCTCAAGTTTTTCCCACATTTGATTTAGATGAACAAGTGAAAGTGAAAGTCGTTCAGTTGTGTCTGACTCTTTTCTTACAGTCAGTGGAATTCTATACAGTCCGTGGAATTCTCTAGAGTAGAATACTGGAGTGGGTAGCCTTTCCCTTCTCCAGGGGATCTTCCCAACCCAGGGATCGAACCCAGGTCTCCTGTATTGCAGGGATTCTTTACCAGCTGCGCCACAAGGGAAGTCCAAGAATACTGGCGTGGGTAGCCTCTCCCTTCTTCAGCGGATCTTCCTGAACTGGGAATTGAACCAGGTCTCCTGCACTCTTGGTGGATTCTTTACCAACTTAAAAACTATCAGGGAAGCTCTTAGATGAGATTAGACACTTAAATATGATGCTGACATGGTTTAAAACTTTGGGAGCTATTAGGATGGGCATGAATTTTTGCACATGAAAACGTGAAGTTTGGAGGGCAGAGTGTTCTGTTCTCAGTACCTCAGAATGTAACTGTAATAGGAGACAGGACCTTTAGAAAGTGTGAAAGTGTTAGTTGCTCAGTAATGTCCAATTCTAGGCAACCCCATGGACTGTAGCCACCAGGCCCTTCTGTCCATGGGATTCTCCAGGCAAGAACACTGGAGTGGGTTGCCGTTTCCTCCTCCAGGGGATATGATTGTCCCAGGGATCAAACCCAGGTCTCCCACATTGCAGGCAGATTATTTACGGCCTGAGCCAGAAGGTTAAGTTAGAATAAGGCCATTAGAATAGGCCCGGATCCTATCTGAATGATGACCGAATAAGAACAGGAAGTTTGATGGACAGCAGACACCAGGGATGAGCAGTACAGAGAAAAGACCGTGGAATGAAACAGTGAGAAGGTGGCCATGTGCAAGCCGAGGAGAGAGGTCTCAGGAGAAAGCAGTCCTGTTGACACCTTGTTATGAGTCTGGTATTTTGTTATGGCAACCCTGGGAAACTGATACATTCAAAGCTTTCCAATCCTATTACTCTGGACTGTTCACTTAGTAGACTCTGTTCTATCTGTCACATCTGCTTCGACAAACATGATGCTTTGAGTTACTGCAGAAGTTGAGTGTTGTGATCCAGGGTATTCCATCTACTCTGGAATCATGAGGTATCGTCTGAGGTGTGTACATGAAAGATTGATGCTCACTTGAAATCACAACTGGGGCTTCCCAGGTGGATCCCAAGTGGATCATTGCAGCAATCTGCCTGCAATGTGGGAGACCCAGCTTCGATCCCTGAATCGACAAGATCCCCTGGAGAAGAAAATGGCAACCCATTCCCAGTGTTCTTGCCTGGGAAGTCCCACGGACAGAGGAGCCTGGCAGGCTACAGTCCATGAGGTCGCAGAGCTGTAAAAGACTTACTGACTGAATAACAGCAAAATTACATCCAGCTTTGATTTTATTTGTATGTTTGTCGTTGTTGTTGAAGATCATCTTTGAGTTTTTACAGTAGTAAATACTGCCCATTTAAAAGAGAGAGATCACTATTCACACATAGGTTGACTTCACTTAAATATAACCCTAGGGGAAAGGATCCATTATAAGGATATTATAGCATATTATAATATGTTTTCTTAAAATTGTGAGTTGGTTGTTACTATAACCAGAGATTTTTGTTTTATTTAGCAATTTTATTTTCTTTCTTTGGACGGCCATCAGAAACAGGAGCATAGAAATGTGGTATTCGTTTGCCTTATTAAGGGTTTTAGAGGCTTATGGAAGAGAAATATGTAGATAACCAAAGCTTCCTTTGTACCAAAACTGGAACACTGGGTGATCTTGGATAGAAATATCTTTAAAGCACATTATATGAATCCTTAGCTTGGTATGTTAGAGAATCGCCCTGCCTTAGATGTTGTGGGTGATTTGGGGTTTCATTATGAACATTATTCTACTGGTCTCTGAAAGTGAAGCGGATGTTCAGAAGATATTAAAAGGTTTGGCGCTGCTTGTCATTTCATTAAATGGCTTCATGTTGCTCTCTATACCTTGAGTTCTTAGGAATAGTTTTATCACATTTTTTTAAACAGAATTTTTAAACTATTTTCAGCTGTTTCTTTTCTTTTCCATTCACTTACCTAAAGTATTCCTTTCTGCCATTCTTGATTTTTTTTAAAAATCACTGTGTGCTTAAATAATTGACTACAGTTTGTAAAGTAAGCATGTGTAGGCTAAGATGATAGATTAATTTTTAGTGCATAAATTTTATAGCATTAGTATTAGTTATAAGGTTATCAGTGCTTTCCATTTGCTTGTTTCATTGAGATGAGGCTGCTGAGTGAACTTTAGGTAAAGTATTTTCATAGTAAGTATCATCAAACAAGGACATCTTTCCAAAAAGTGTCTCTCTATGATGTTTGAAGCCTTTGTGGAAGTGAAATATAGATGCTCTGTTTTGAGAAGGTATGATCATTTATTTAACATGTGTAATTTTTCAAAATAAACATGAACTGCATTAGGGAGATACTATTAAGAACATTAATATAACAGACTTGACTTTAAACCATGGGCTTATGGTTGATAAATTGTTTTACTTGCCATAAACAAGAGATTCATTATTTAAAGATACCTCAACTCTAGATCATTCCATCACCATGTTCTTCCATTTTAGTTTTTAAAAGCTAGATGTTTTATATGTTTATTTCCGTAAAATAAGGAACTCCAACATTATCATCCTTGCTCGCTAGTCACACAACATACTCAAATGTACTCCAAGAAAAAGACAGCACTTAAGGGATTATTTTCCTAGAAGAGTAATTCCACATCTCAGTTATTTCTGTTTTCCACCCTCACGATGTGGTATTTAGGGCATAATAAAATTGTTACAGAACTCAGGGTCAAAAGCCAGTAATTGAGAGGCAAATGTTGGTAGAAAGGAAAGATGCTTTATTCAGAAAAACCAGCAACCTGGGGAGAAGGTGGACCCTTGTCCAGAGACCAACTCTGAAAATTCTGCTAAGCCAGGATAATTTTGAAAGGGAAAATGAGCTCAGTTGATGATCAAGGTAGAAGGTCAGTTGCTTTGTTATTTTCCCACTGTGTGCAGACTGCCGGCTTCTCATCTTTCTTTGGATGCTGTCTTGCCTGCATAAATTAACCAGGGGGAAACTGAGGGTAGAGAGGCAGTCGTTCTTTAACTACTTAATTCTTCATTTTTACTCCTTCTAATACAGGAAAGGATCAACAGGTTAGGCAAGGCATTGTGTATATCCCACAAAACAAAGGAGGTTAAATGACACCTAGTGGTGATGGACAGGGAGGCCTGGCGTGCTGTGATTCATGGGGTCGCAAAGCATCAGATGCAATTGAGCGACCGAACTGAAGTGGTCTCATTGTTGTGATTAAGACTTAAGGGGAGCAGCTTACATAAAGTTACTATGTGACATATGTATCCTTTGGCTTGATTTCTTCCCTCCCCTCAGCCTAGCATATGTTTCTAGTATTTAAATTTCTTTTTCTTATTTATTCTACTCTCAAACCTTTATTTGCAGACACTAACTGTATATTACTATCACTAGCTTTTGTGGGAATGCTTATTAATCAGATCTTTTGTTCCTTCCCTTCCTATTTAAAAACCCATTTCCCTTATCACTCTTGTAACCGTGTAAGGGGACAAGATGGCTACAACTTCCTTTTGGTGGCTGGCTTTGCATGAAGCAAGTACTTGGTAAACAATAATTAAATAATCACAAATATTTGGTTAGCTATTTTTCTTTATTTTCCGTTTTTCCGGAATGCTGCATTCTTCTTTTTTTTGCTTTCTTTCTAGATTCTAAATATAAGTCTAAACTTTCTTGCCTTTGCTAAAGAATGAACTTCAAGTTTAGGTCAAATGAAACATTGTTATGCTACTATTCTGCTTCAGAGCTTCTTAATGTTCATCTCTTAACTGTGGGAAGATGTAACTTAGAAGAAATAACTGTATCAGGGTGCAAAAGGAGGGTAATAAAAAGGGACTGCTATCATTTTCATCCTTATTCAAGAAAAAGCTCGTGTTGGCTGTCAGTGGTTTAAGAATTTAGGATATTTAGGATTGCAGAAGCTGTCACGTCCATGACGACACTGAAAATTTCTTCTGATCTCCACTTTAATTTCACTAACAACTAAGTTTTGCTTCAACAAACCCTGTGACCAAAAAACAAAACACACACACAAAATAATAGTTCACTTGCTGGTTAAGCATATGGTCCTAGTCTTGAAAACAGGAATCCTGTTATGTGATCCATTTTGCTGAAGGGGAGTGTCTAGGTTGTGTATGTTATGTAATGTTGGGTTGTGTGTGTTATGAAATGTTGCGTCTCAGTGGCTCTAGAAGCCAAATGCTTTAAAACTCACTAGAATTTCCTTACGTTGTTGATCCTATGTTCACAATGACTGAATTTGCTTTCCCAGTTGACAAATAATTTCACGGTATCTGTAGGTTGTTTGAATCAAAAAACACAAGAAGGCAAACCAACGAAATTCCAACCCCACAAATGGCATTGAAACAAAAAGAGTTTTTGGTGTTATTAATAGGAAAGAGATTAATACTGAGATTTTGATTTTTTTTAAGAATTAAACAAATTTCTGGGCTTCCCTGGTGGCTTAGCAGTAAATTATCTGCCTGCAATGCATGAGATGCTGGAGACATAGGTTTGATCCCTGGGTTGGAAAGATCCCCTGGAGGAGGAACCGGCAACCCACTCCAATACTGCTGCCTGAAGAATCCCATGGACAGAGGAGCCCAGCAGCCGACAGTCCAAGGGGCCACAAAGAGTGGGACATGACTGAGCAACTAAACAGCACTGAAGAGAATATTCAGTTACATTAAATTTGGTTTGTAGAGCAACTTCACTTTCACTTTCATGCATTGGAGAAGGAAATGGCAACCCACTCCAGTGTTCTTGCCTGGAGAATCCCAGGGACGGGGGAGCCTGGTGGGCTGCCGTCTGTGGGGTCGCACAGAGTCGGACACAACTGAAGCGACTTAGCAGCAGCAGCAGTATTCTTTAGAAGGGTGGTTTGAAGCAGACTTTGTTTGTTTTTTTGTTTTTTTTTAATTTAATGTATTTCTTTTTGTCCACACTGTGTGGTTTATGGGATCTTAATTGCCTGACCATGGATTGAACCTGTGCCCTCGACAGTGAAAGTGTGGAGTCTTAACCATTGAACTGCCAGGGAATTCCCTACACTTTCTTTCTTTAATTGATAAGCTTTCTACAATAATTCTATGAATAACAGACTTGCCTTTCTAAGTTTTTCTAGACTATACCAAGAAAAACGTTGCTGAAACTGATAGTGAATTTTTTCTTAAGCAAAAGGAACATCCATGAAAATATTTAGAAATTAGCTTGATTTTAATTATTTTGTTTTTTAATAACTAACATTGAATACACTGAAAGATGATTTAAGTAATTTATTACTTGTAGGTGGATCCCTTTCATAAAATGGATGCCAAGAGTCTAGTTCTCAATATTACCGTCTCACTTTCCTTATCTTCTCTGTTTGTTCTAAATGTGTAAAGTGCCCCTTTAGTTGGTTTTCCCTTTCCTGAACTCTAAAGAAATATACAAACTACATTCTCTATGAGATTATTTGTATTTAGTATTATAAAGTTACATATAAAATTACGCAGTTTCTAATGATAAACATCTAAATCTTTGGCATCTCTTCAGAACAACTCTGAAGACTTGAATTCAGTATGTTTCTAAAGAAAATGAAATGATGTATTAAACATGCTATTATACTCCAACAACACTTTCAGTTCAGTCGCTCAGTCGTGTCCAACTCTTTGCAACCCCATGAATCGCAGCACGCCAGGCCTCCCTGTCCATCACCAACTCCCGGAGTTCACCCAAACCCATGTCCATCGAGTTGGTGATGCCATCCAGCCATCTCATCCTCTGTTGTCCCCTTCTCCTTCTGCCCCCAATTCCTCCCAGCATCAGAGTCTTTTCCAGTGAGTCAACTCTTTGCATGAGGTGGCCAAAGTACTGGAGCTTCAGCTTTAGCATCCTTCCCTCCAAAGAACACCCAAGACTGATCTCCTTTAGAATGGACTGGTTGGATCTCCTTGCAGTCCAAGGGACTCTCAAGAGTCTTCTCCAACACCACAGTTCAAAAGCATCAATTCTTTGGAGCTCAGCTTTCTTCACAGTCCAACTCTCACATCCATACATGATCACTGGAAAAACCATAGCCTTGACTAGATGGACTTTTGTTGGCAAAGTAATGTCTCTGCTTTTAATATGCTGTCTAGGTTGGTCATAACTTTCCTTCCAAGGAGTAAGCGTCTTTTAATTTCATGGCTGCAATCACCATCTGCAGTGATTTTGGAGCCCCCCAAAATAAAGTGTGACACTGTTTCCACTGTTTCCCCATCTATTTCCCATGAAGTGATGGGACCAGATGCCATGATCTTCGTTTTCTGAATGTTGAGCTTTAAGCCAACTTTTTCACTCTCCTCTTTCATTTTCATTACGAGGCTTTTTAGTTCCTCTTCACTTTCTGCCATTAGGGTGGTGTCATCTGCATATCTGAGGTGATTGATATTTCTCCTGGCAATCTTGATTCCAGCTTGTGCTTCTTCCAGCCCCGTGTTTCTCATGATGTACTCTGCATATAAGTTAAATAAGCCGGGTGACAATATACAGCCTTGACGGACTGCTTTTCCTATTTGGAACCAGTCTGTTGTTCCATGTCCAGTTCTAACTGTTGCTTCCTGACCTGCATACAGATTTCTCAAGAGGCAGGTCAGGTGATCTGGTATTCCCATTCCTTTCAGAATTTTCCACAGTTTATTGTGACCCACACAGTCAAAGGCTTTGGCATAGTCAATAAAGCAGAAGTTGATGTTTTTCTGGAACTCTCTTGCTTTTTCAGTGATCCAGCAGATGTTGGCAATTTGATCTCTGGTTCCTCTGTCTTTTCTAAAACCAGCTTGAACATCTGGAAGTTCACGGTTCATGTATTGCTGAAGCCTTGCTTGGAGAATTTTAAGCATTACTTTACTAGCATGAGAGATGAGTGCAATTGTGCAGTAGTTTGAACATTCTTTGGCATTGCCTTTCTTTGGGATTGGAATGAAAACTTACATTATAATAATTTTTTGACATGATAGATGTATTTACCTAATGTCTAAGTATGATATTTTTCCTAAGCTCCTAGAAGATTTACTTATACTGTAATATTTTGGTTACTGTTCATAAAATCCTATGAGAGGGCCAAGTATTATTATGTGCATTTTTCAGCAAGAAAATCTGTCATCTCTGGAAAGAATTGATTTGCTAAGAATTACAGATAGTGACCATGAAAAACAAAGACATTCTCCATTCACTATTTGCTATTGCAACCATTGGTACACACCGGAAGAATTCTAATATTTAAAGTGTGAGCCTCATGGAAGTTGTGTCAAGTGTTTGGAATATTTTATTCCGATGTACTTGTCCAGAATAATTCTGACAGATCAGAATTTTGTCCCCATCTCCAATATCAAAATTATCGGTTAAATTTTTGTGATCTTGCTGCTGCTAAGTCACTTCAGTCATGTCCAATTCTGTGCAACCCCATAGACGGCAGCCTACCCTGCTCCTCCATCCCTGGGATTCTCCAGGCAAGAACACTGGAGTGGGTTGACATTTCCTTCTCCAGTGCATGAAAGTGAAAAGTGAAAGTGAGGTCGCTCAGCCGTGTCCGACTGTTCGCGACCCCATGGACTGCAGCCCCCCAGGCTCCCCAGTCCATGGGATTTTCCAGGCAAGAATACTGGAGTGGGGTCCAGTGCTCTTTTTTAATAAAGGGACGTTCCATTGTCCTGTTTTCACTGTACTTTTCAGCGATTTTCTTTTTAAAGGTTCAGACAGAAGAATCTTGGGACTTAGTTTCTCTCTTGGAAAGACCATTTCATATGTGTTTCTCTGTCTGGTCTCCTGGTTTTGTATTAGGGAGTGGTATTCAAGGAATGGGCCCAGTGAGGCTCAGAGTTGTGCCCAGGGGATAAAAAGAGGGACTGAGTTAGGACTAGATGCCTGACAGCTCACCTTATTGCCAAGTGATGGTTGGGAGCTCATTTTTAATCACAGGAACGAGACTGGCTGAGGACTCGGGCCATGCTGCAGGTGCTGTCATCCAGAAGCTCCTGGAGAAGTCGGTGTACGGAGAGATAAGGAAAGGATGTCAAAACATTTTTTTCCTAGCAGAATTTTGGAGGAGTGTGAACATTTCTATTTGGCTGGTGGAGGCTCATTCTATTAAGTAGGAGAGAAGTCTTGATTTAGAGACAAGCTTGAAAGTAATTTCTGCCTGATATTTAGGGAGGTGGCACTTGGCCATGTCTGCATCCGGCTGCTCCTCTCTGGGCCTTTGGGACCACCTAGCTTGTTCATTTCAGTCCTCAGTTTACCTGGGTTCAGTGGAGATCAGGAAACTAGATTATTTCACAGGTGTGTTAAGGATGGTGTGTGTATGAACATGTTAATTGAAATGCCAAAAGTAATGGTGGCCATCTTCTCCTCTTTGTCTCATCAAGAAAGGGGTTTCTTATTCATTAATAAAGGTGATGTTAGCTATTACTATCAGAAGCTATTCTTTGACCAATTATTTACATTCAGGTACCAGTCTAGGTGCTAAAGTTACAGTGGTGACTGCATGGGCAAAAACATGTGTACTCCCTGCTCTCAAGCAACTCCACGAGTAGAAAACAGGGTAGATATTAACCCAAATCATCACAGCTGTGGATGTTTAATTACAAAACGGAATTGGTTTTCTTTTTTGTTCTGTAATTTCTAAATGTATTTTATATTGAAATATAGTTGATTTCAAGTTTCATATTAGTTTCAGGTGTATTGCAAAGTGATTTGGTTACACATACCTATATATATGTTGTTTTCAGATTCTTTTCCCATATAGATCCTTATAAAGTATTGAGTTCCCTGTGCTATACAGCAGGTTCTTATTATCTATTTTATGTAAAGTAGTGTGTATATGCGGAGAAGGCAATGGCATCCCACTCCAGTACTCTGGCCTGGAGAATCCATGGACAGAGGAGCCTGGTAGGCTGCAGTCCACGGGGTGGCTAAGAGTCGGACACGACTGAGCAACTTCACTTTCACTTTTTACTTTCATGCATTGGAGAAGGAAATGGCAACCTACTCCAGTGTTCTTGCCTGGAGACTCCCAGGGATAGAGGAGCCTGGTGGGCTGCCGTCTATAGGGTCACACAGAGTCGGACACGACTGAAGCGACTTCGCAGCAGCAGCAGTGTGTATATGCTAATCTCAGACTCTTAGTTTATCCCTTCCTATCCCTTTGGTAACCATAGGTTTCTTTTCTATGTCTGTGAGTCTATTTCTGTTTTGTAAATAAGTTTATTTGTATCGTTTTTTAAATTGCACATACAAGTGATACCATTCATTTGTCTTTTGCTTTCTGACTTACTTAGTATCATAGTCTCTAGGCTTATCCAGGTTGCTGCGGCATTATTTCATTCTTTTTTCAGTTCAGTTCAGTCGCTCAGCCCTGTCCGACTGTTTGTGACCCTATGAATTGCAGCACGCCAGGCTTCCCTGGCCATCACCAACTCCCGGAGTTCACTCAAACTCATGTCCATCGAGTCAGTGATGCCATCCAGCCATCTCATCTTCAGTCGTCCCCTTCTCCTCCTGCCCCCAGTCCCTCTTAGCATCAGAGTCTTTTCCACTGAGTCAACTCTTCACATGAAGTCGCCAAAGTACTGGAGTTCGCATTCGTTTTTATGGCTGAGTAATGTGGAATTAGTTTTCTGAAGACAGAATGTATGGTTCTATAAGGGCAGTGAGTGAAGTGGCTCAGTCATGTCTGACTCTTTGCCACCCCATGGATTGTAGCCTGCCAGGCTCCTCCATCCATGGGATTTTCCAGTAGCCAATGGTTAATTCCCCTCAAGCTGATTCTTCGATTGCTACCCAGAGGGAGAGTTAGAATGGAGCAGATGAAGGAGGGATGGAAGAACATAGCAGAAAGAAGCATGTCGCTGACCCAGGAGGATGGAGAGAGGAAAAGACTGGCGTGAAAGGCTGGAGAGGGTTCAGATGGCCAGTCACGCTGGGTCCTTCAGGTCATTCAAGGCACATGATCTTTGTCTAAGGACTTTGGATGTCCGTAAGGGATTTCTAAACAGAAAAGATCTTTCTTGCCAAAGTGTGAAGAACAGTTTGATGTGGGTGTCAGAACTAAAGGGAGACACTGGTGGAAAAGTCTGTTGCAGTAGTTGGGGGAAAGATGATGCTTATTTAGATTAGAGCACTGTAGTCAGACATGAATGTATTGAGAAATATTTTGGTAGTCTGATGAGTGGAATAGGTTGAAAATGGAGGTGAGAGAGAAAAGGAGGGGAAGTCAAAGATAATTCCTACCTATATAAGTTTAAAAAACTTTTATGGAGATACAAATTACATGTCAGAAAACTGATCCATTTTTAAGCATACAACTCAAAGTTTAGTCTGTTTTTAGAGTTGCACTGCCAACGTCACAGCTTGATTCTAAAATACTTCCATCACCGTAAAAAGAAACTTCATGCCCATTTATAGTCACTCGTCATCCCTATCTCTGGCCCTAGGCAACAGCTAATCTGTATAGATTTGCCTTTTGTGGGCATTTTGTAAGAGTGGAATCATACAACCTGTGTTCTTTTTGTCTAGCTTCTGTCACTCATCAAACTGTTTGAAGTGCGTCCAGCTTGTAGCTTACCTATGCAATTAGAAACCTGGTCAGACCTTTCTTTTAGGGCAGCACCAGAGAAGAGGCAGGGTTGGCAGTGAGGAGGAAGAGAGCATGAGTTAGGTTTTGGACATGTCAAGTGTCAGATGCCTTTTTGGTAATTAAAGCTCTGAGCATGGATAAAAAACACACAAGGAAAAATATGACTTGGACAGGACCTCAGGGTATTCCAACGTTTTCATAATCAATCCCGGGATGAATTTGAAGGAAATCAAGAAATATCCCTTGAAATTAAGGATAGACAAAAACAAAATAACATTTGAAGGAGAAGGGAGTTGTTAAATGTGTCAAATTATATAAATTTGTCAATTAAGCAGAGATTGAAAATGTTCCTTGGCACTATCATTGTGAAAACCATTGGTGATGTTGGTGGGATCTGTGTTGGTTGAATGTAGATTATGTAGGTTGAAGACTGAGTTGCAAGGAATAATGAATGTAGGTCACTGTTTTGTGAAGGAGGAGAAATGTAGTGGAGTGTAGATCTGTATACTGTTGCGACTAACATGACAGAGATTTCGTCACAGCTAAATATTAACCAGAAGCATCAGTACAGGAAAACTGAAAAGCTATATGTTATAGAAAAGAAAAGCAAACATGATAGGTGAGCATCCTGGAAAAGCAGGAGGAATTGGATCAGACGCACACTTGCAAGAAGAAGAAGATGGACCACCTCCAGTAGGAAGAAAATGGAGAGAGATGGGGGCAGATTAACGTTTGACTTTAGGGCTTGTGTTTCAGCCCTGTTGGCACATCTCTGTTGCTGTGGCTGAATTGTTTACTTTAAGGCAGTTGGCTGGATTTAGTCATTATTTGTGACCACAAAGCCATGGTTGAGTGCATACAGAGGATCCACAAACCCAGCTTCATTAGCTTGAAACCCACAGTCATTTTAGAAAGTGTGTGAATCACTCATGACAACAACCAAAAGTTGTTGATTTGACTATTACTCTTCAGAGAATCTGCTCTTTGACCAATTATTTACATTCAGGTACCAGTCTGGGTGCTCAAGATACAGTGGTGACCACAAGGAGGAAAGTATAAGTCAACCCTACTCTCATGCAAATTCCATGGGTGGAAAAGGGGGAATGGGATGTTAACCCAAATCATCAGAGAGGCGGATGTTTAACTACAGAATGGGAATAGGTTCCCTTTTGTTGTAGCTGTTTTCTTTATTTTCGTAATTTAGTTGGCAAAATTTCAGTTTTTACGAACTTTCCCTATGTATTCTCTTTGCTTTCATCCCTGTTCTCCTGCACGCACGCGCACGCATGCATGCACGCGCACGCGCGCACACACACGCACACGCACACACGCGCACACACACACACACACACACACGCTTTCAAGCATTCAGCAGTTTTTTGAGACTTCTTGCTGGGAAATAGGAATTCAACCAGCTTAGTCTAAAGCAGGATGTGAGTAACACTGCGTAAGCACCTCAGTCGTTTGAATCAGCATTAGGTTCCTTCAAATCCCTTTACTTTAATCACGACAATTGATCTACAAACCAAGTTGAAGGAAGAGCTTGGGGATTGGTTCAAACCGATAGCTTCGGTAAAAGAAATGTTTCTCCAGCCCGCACACCGCAGGTCCAATTATGAGGAAGGCAGGATTCTTTTTCCTTCACTACTGTCCTTCCACCACTTGCAAGTCTGCATATTAGCATACAGTTCAGACCAGAGGCCTGATAAGCACCTGCCTTACGTCTATCATTGAACTGGGAAGGAATCTCAGTTTTTGTTATCCTTTGTGAAAACTGCGTATTAGCCTTGCTCTCCGTTAATTCACCCTCATGGAAACGTGCCTCTTTGATTTATCATAACTTAACTGACCAAAATGACAAATCACCCCACTAAACAAACCACACGTGATTCAGTGACCTCAGTGAGCTTAGTGATTGGGAAAACTTTTCTGTTCTCTAGGGTGAAGACTTTTAAACCATTGTTGTAAATATGTTTCAATTGCATCTGTTCTGGCGTCATCTAGCCAGAGGAAGCAATTTTTCAGGAGCCCATTTCGTCTCCCTTGAAATTTTTGGTCTTCACGTTGAAAAGCTTTTGAGATGAGTAGCGTGGAGGGAGAAATGGGAGGAAGCAGAAGCTACAGGAGCGAAGGAGCCGTTTATAAACAGCGTGTTGAAGGCCTGCTCTCGTTCCCAAGCAGCAGGGCGTTATTAATATGTAACAGTTAATACCCTATATTGCTTCTCAGCAATGACTCATTAGTGGAAATATTGCATGATTTTGAAAAAAAAAATGCAAATCTTGGCAACACAAACATCTCATTTTCTCATCCTCCTGCTCCCACTCCATGTTTCATAAATGTCCATGCTGGAAATCCAGAACATCGGATATTCTAACTGAATCTTTGTGCAAGTGAAAATATCAAATTGAGAAGGTGTGTAAATATTGTTTTGCCCCATTCAAACCCAAGATGACATTAAACAAGAGACACAAGTTAGCACTTCCCTTTTCATTGTAAATCCAGTTGGTTGAATCCATGGGTGAGGACCCTGCAAATACAGAGGGATGACTCTGGGACTTGAGCATCTCCAAATTTTGGTGTTCATAGTCGGTCCAGGAATCTGTGCCCTACAGATTGCAAGAGTGCATGCGTGCTGAGGTTCTTTAGTCGTGTCCAAATCTTTGTGACCCTATGGATCATAGTCTGCCAGGCTCCTCTGTTTATGGGATTCTCCAGGCAAGAATACTAGAGCAGGTTGCCATGCCCTCCTCCAGGGGATGGATCTTCTCGACCCATGGATCAAATCCATTTCTCTTACGTCGCCTGCATTGGCAGACAGGTTCTTTACTACAGGTACCACCTGGGATGCCCACAGATCCCAAGGGATGACTCTAATTGATTGCATGTTTTGATGGCATTAAGCTATGTATTCTAATATTAGGTTTCAGAGATACTTGTTTTTATCTCTTGTTGACTTATGTGAGGCTTGTAAGATGTGAGATGCTTCTATTAACCCCCTTATATTTCTAGTCCAGCTATGTATACATGAACTTAACTGTTTCCTCTTCTGTGAAGCCATATTTGATATCTCTTTCCTGAACTTCCCATCATTATACTCATCAAATCATACTCACTGAAGGTTTCCAACTTGCCTACTAGGCTAAGAGCATCTTGAGGTCTTGTGGTATCCTCATGCTTAGCCAAAAACAGACAAACAAAGAAAACCTGTATGCATATACCATGGCTGCTCAGTAAAGGATGGGTGATTGACTGAATACATGCATGTGAAAATTAAATGATTGGGCCAAATCATTTTGAAATTGACCAGATATTGTCTGTTGGGGAGTGAATATGGGTAAATATGACCTTTTAAAAATAGATAAAAATAAAACCAGGAACTCTGTAATAGCAGCTCATATAACTGTTATAAAGTAGGTGGTAGGATCAGAGCAGTAGAGAGAGAAATTCCTTTAGGCGTTCTAGGCTGCTCTGGGTGCTTTACCATAAGCTTGATATCAGGGGCTGTGTCTCACTTGTGCACTGGTGCTTAGCACATTACTTGCTACTTGGTTGTTATTGTTCAGTTGACGAGTTGTGTCCCATTCTTTGCCACACCATAGACTGCAGCACACCAGGCCTCCCTGTCCCTCACAATCTCCTGGAGTTGGCCCAAGTTCGTGTCCATTGACTCAGCGATGCCATCCAACCGTCTCATCCTCTGTCACCCTCTTTTTCTGCTTTCAATCTTTCCCAGTCTTTTCCAATGAGTTAGCTGTTCACATCAGGTGGACAAAGTATTGGAGTTTCAGCATCAGTCCTTCCAAAGAGTATTCAGGGTTGATTTCCTTTTGGATTGACTGGTTTGATCTCCTTGCAGTCCAAGGGACTCTCAACAGTCTTCTCCAGCACCACGGTTTGAAAGCATCATTTCTTTGGTGCTCTGCCTTCTTTATAGTTCAACTCGCACGCCCATACATGACTACTGGAAAAGACCATAGCCTTTACTATATGGACCTTTGTCAGCAAAGTGATGTCTTTGCTTTTTATTTTATTTTTAAATTTTTTTTAAATTTTACTTTACAATACTGTATTGGTTTTGCCATACATCAACATGAATCCACCGCAGGTGTACACGTGTTCCCAATCCTGAACCCCCCTCCCACCTCCCTCCCCATACCATCTCTCTGGGTCATCCCAGTGCACCGGCCTCAAGCATCCTGTATCCTGCATCGAACCTAGACTGGCGATTCATTTCTTATATGGTATTATACATGTTTCAATGCCATTCTCCCAAATCATCCCACCCTCTCCCTCTCCCAGAGTCCAAAAGACTGTTATATATATCTGTGCTTTTTCATATGCTGTCTAGATTTGTCATAGTTTTTCTTCCAAGAAGCAAGCATCTTCTAATTTCATGGCTGCAGTCACTGTCCACAGAGAGTGAAAAAGCTGGCTTAAAACTCAATATTAAAAAAAAAAAAAAAAAAACTAAGATCATGGTATTCAGTTCCATCACTTCATGGCAAATAGAAGGCAAAAAGGTAGAAGCAATGACGGATTTCCTTTTCTTAGGGTCTAAGATCACTGCTATATGGTAGGCGCTCAATAAAAGTGATGTCTGATCGCTGGAAGCAGCCAGGCAGTCTGACGTGAAAGTGCTCTATGGAAAAGTTTACAGGGATCACAAAACGTGATTGCCCAAGGCAGTCAAAATAAGTCCATCTATGTAGAGGGGCTTACTCTCAGGAATAAATTCTAAGGACTTCATCACTTCTGGGCGCTGTCTGATGAAGACTAAAAGCAAAAGTGCCCTCCCTGGCTAGCCTGCAGCCTGCTTGGCCCCAAGATGTTGCTTTTGTGCTGATGGCTGCTTTCATTAAGTGTCTGTACAAGGGATCTTAAGAAGAGGAGAGCTCTCAAAGGCAGATCACAACAGGCTGAATCCCAGGTAGAGGCACCGAGTGTCGTGTGGGAGAGAAAAACGAACTCCTTTTAGGAGGGAACCTCTCAAGTTATCCAGAAATCTGTCTTGATTTTTGAAGTTTCTGTGCAAGGGCAGATGGAAGACAAAAACGAAGGTGAAAAGAAACATTTAAAGTCACTTCTCTCCTAATTCAGAATTAAATCATTCGGATTAAATTACCCCCATTCTTCCCATCATTAGAGTCTATTTCATGAACATAGACTATTCTCCTGAGCTTTATAGACTTCCTGGTATTTCACCTATGAGCAAATAGCATCTTGTACTTTATTTGATGTCTTAACAAAGAAAAGCCTTGTGTTTGAGGGACTGATTCATGCTTATTGAATGTGATTTCCTTTCTTAACCTCAGCATGAAATAAGTGTGGGAGACGTGATGATCTGTGATAACTCACATTCTGACTGTTTTGTAAATATATACATAGATAAAATATGGGTTTAAATACAAAAGAGACTGCAGTGGAATAATGCTTTCTTCTCAGCCGGTGAGAGACAGCTACTACTGGTGTTTTATGAGTGTATTAATCCTCATTGGTAGATATAAATGCACTGGTCTCCCATAGCCAATTATAAATGTTTTATGGGAAGTTCCCACTTTCAGTTTCTGCAGAGCCTACTGAGGTAAAGATATCATGGCCTAGCTTACCTGAGGCACACAAAGAACTAGTTAAATAAAGAGAGTCCCAGAGTGGAGGTGAACTTGGAGATAAGGATGGCCCATAAACTTATCATTCCTACAAGCCAAAGTCATTTTTATTCTTTTTATTTTTTTAGCCTCACTGCACTGCATGTGGGATCTTAGTTCCCTATCTGGGGATTGAACCCGTGCCCCCTGGAGTGGGAGCATGGAGTCCTCATCCCTGGACAGCCAATGTGCATGCTCAGTCGCTAAGTCATGTGCGACTCTTTTTCGACCCCATGGACTGTAGCCCATCAGGCTCCTCTGTCCATGGGATTTCCCAGGCAAGAATACTGGAGTGGGTTGCCGTTTCCTTCTCCAGGGGATCTTGCAGTCCCAAGGATTGAACCTGAGTCTCCTTCATTGACAGGTAGATTCTTTACCACTGAGCCACTTGGGAGGCCCTCTGGACCACCAGGGAAGTCACCAGAGTTCTTTTTTGAAGTACAGAGACCTTGTCCTCTTCAGATCTAAGCAGAATTGTTACATGTTTATGTGAGCAGGAACACATTTCAGGGCTGGTCTTACCAGCCTGGATGAAAGGGAAAATCCCCTGAGCATCAGCGCTCCTCATATGTAATAACTAGTCTTCTTATACATATATGGTTGACCTTCACACAATGTGAGGGGTAGGGGAGTCCGCTCAGCGCATGGTCAAAAATCTGCATATAACACGGTTGGCCATTGGCATCCGCAGATTCAAATGACCACAGATTGTGTGGATTGGTAGTATCTACCATTGAAAAATATCTGCATGTAAGTGGACCCTCGCAGTTCAAACCCCTACTGTTCAAGGGTCGGCTTTGAAAAAAATGAAAGTGTTAGTTACTCAGTCATGTCCAGCTCTTTTCAACGCCATGGACTGTAGCCCGCCAGACTTTACTGTTCATAGGATTCGCCAGACAAGAATACTGTAGTGGCTTGCTATTATCTTCTCTAGGGGATTTTCCGAACCCCAAAGATTGAACCTGGGTCTCCTGCACTCTATAATGTAGATACCTATATTTTCATGTTTTTTTTAAATTAAACTTTTAATTTTATATTGGGTTATAGCCGATTAACAAACATTTTTGTGATAGTTTCAGGTGAACAGTGAAGGGATTCGGCCATACATATACACATAGCCATTCTCTCCCAAACTCTCCTCCCTTCATGGTTTTTTTTTTTTCTTTAACAGATTAGGAAACTGCTTAACCTCCTTCTCAAAGTGGATCTGTAGGCCATGAGCATCAGTATTACTTTGGAATTCGTAGACAGAGAAAATGCCACAGTTTTCCCCAGAAGGACTTCATCAGAACCTGCATTTTCAGTACATCCTCCCAGATGGTACTAGTGGTAAAGAACCTGCCTGCAATGCAGGAGAATCAGAAGACCTATGTTCCATCCCTGGGTGGGGAAGATGCCCTGGAGGAGGGCATGGCAACCCACTCTAGTATTCCTGCCTGGAGAATCCCATGGACAGAGGAACCTGGTGAGCTACAGTGCATAGGGTCACCAAGAGTCAGATACGACTGAAGTGACCTAGCTTGTAGTACTCACGTGATCTGCAGCAGTGCCCAGTTTCACACAGATGAATAACATGGCAAAGCCAGGACTCACACAGCTAGAACTGGCCTCAGAGTCTGCCCTTTGGTGAAGTGACCTGCCCAAGATCAGAGCCGGCAGATCTCAAAGGTAGAATTTGATCTCTGCTCAAGAATTGGTGTATTTCACTCTCTGTTAGAGCTGCATTCTTTGATGGAGAAATTAAGAGTAATGAGCAGCATAAGTTTTTGTTAATTAGAATGCTTAAAGCCTGTGCTGGAAGTTTTCTTAATAGGCAGGGAGTTGGAATGTTAATTCCCACGCCCACCCGTGGTGTGCCTCCCTCTGAATCATCATTGCAGAAGAGTGTATATTAAAAATGCTTTCTTGTCTAATGCTATCTTGAGATCTAAGGAAAAAGGACAGTGAAAAGAACATTAAATATAGCTACCTGTCACGCATGCGAGCTGTGTGCCCGGCAGAGTGTTCATCAGCATGGAACATTTATAATTTAAATTCAAGAAGCAAAACCATAAAGTAGGAAATATATTATCTCCTGTGATTTTTGACACATGAAACGTTTGCCATGTTCGGCTGATCTTAATTAGCTTTAATTCTTGAAGGATGAATGAGACACAGATAGAGAACAAAGATCTGAGGGTCTCCCAGATTGGGGGAGGTATAAGGTAAAGTTCAGAAGGAGGTTGTGTCACATGTTCACAGGACTTTCTGGCTGGAAGGAAACAATGATTATTGATAAATTCTCACTTTTTTTCTGGTGTTACAGCTGTTTGTTAGCTTCTGGCGTTAACTGTTGGTTAAAGGGCGTTGACTCTGAACCCAGATACCTAGGTTAAATCCTAGGTTAGCCATAATCAGGTATGGGACTTTGGGCAACACATAATCTTTCTGTTTCTACCTTTGTTATATGGCAAACTAGCAGTAAGTTATTCTTACTTAGTCACTAAGTCATGTCTGACTTTTTGTGACCCCGTGGCCTGTAGCCCACCAGGCTCCTCTGTCTGCGGGATTTCCAGGCAAGAGTACTGTAGTGGGTTGCCATTTCTTTCTCTAGTAGATCTTCCCAACTCAGAGATCAAACCCATCTCCTGCTTTGGCAGGCAGATTCTTTACCACCGAGCCAACAGGGAAGCCCAAGGTAGCATTATAAGGGTGGTTAAAAGAGCTGATATATGTCCTCGGTTGGGTGTTGCCATCACAATGGGTCTAGCAATGCTAGTTAGCTCTTAGTTTTCAAGTCACTTTGGGGATACCAAGAAGTATTAGATAAGAGTTGCTATAAAACTGTAGAGCTGAGGATTTATGAATGGATGAAGAAATCCCAAAGTGGAATGAGTTGAGTGAAAGAGAACAAAGGAAGAGAAGATAAGGCAGTTTATCTCAGGCTTAAGTATCATAGGCAAGTCTTAGATGCCATTCAGACCCTCTCTTCTGCTGGCTTCTTTGATTGCGTCATTCTGAAAGAGTCTCTGATTTTAGTGTGGATCAGCATCACCTGGGGAATGGTTTAAGATGTGTACCGCTGAACTCCGCCTCTCCTATGTTGATGTGTTAAATCTGCTGCGGGAGTCAGACATGTAAATTCTGTTAATCTCTCTTGCAGTCATGGTGGTTCTGGGATGGCTTTTCCTCCCTCACAGTAAACCTCTGCCTCACCATTCAGGAACCTGTTTCCACCATCAGTGCCCTCTGCTAATAGAGGAACAGCTGAGCCATACTTGCATAGGCACTGAGAGAGAAGAGCCATTGTTCTAGACTCGGTAAGGATGGGATTATATGAACTTATTCAGGATCCAGTTAGTGGAGAATGATGGATAAGGATGTCAGAAAATTTAGAAGACAAAAAAATTAAAAAAAAAAAATCCTAGTACAATTGAATGGCCAGAAGCTGTTCTGCTACTCTGGATTAAAGAAACTAAATCAAGTTTTCAAAAAGAATTTCAAATCAATTTAAAAGTTGAGAGTCTGAGTTGAGAGTTGAGAGTCTGAGTCGCGTGCAGCGTTGGGAGTTCTAGACAGAGGAAAACCAGCTTTGAGAGTCAGGGTAGGTCACAGCTCCTTGGTGACAGTTTGGTGATAGCAGTGTAGACCATCGAGAAACCATTGGGAGGATGGTGGTGAGGGTCAGTGTGAAAAATCGACTCAGAGCTATGAGGACCTGAGAGGAAGCAACTACAATGGCGAGGAGATTCCAGATACTGTCAGAAGCATATGAAATACATCATTATCATTGCAAAATGGCCAGCATATTTAAGTTCTTCCAACTGTGCGTTGGAGACCGTCTAGATGACTTTATTTTTAAAGCTAAGCGTATTATTCCCATAAGAGATAGTGTATGTAAGTAAGGAAAGATTTTTGCACAGTGCTTGGCTCTGATCTAGATTGCCTGTACTCAAATGCCCCCTTTTCTACTTCCAACTGGGTGAATTGAGCAGGTTATAACACCTCTCTGTGCTGTTTCCTAACAACCTGCAAAGACTGCTGTGATAGTCGAGTAAGCTTGCATGCTGCCATGTTTCAAATAATCCTTGACTTTAAGACATTTCTTGATGTTCGCTGTTGCCCTAGCTTTCATTTAATATGCATTCTGCCATCTTCAAGTGGTAGGAAAAAGCCCTGACTTGGATGATCTAAACTATAAGAATATTTATTAGATGCAACTTAAATGATTAATTCAGATAAGCAGTGAGGATGTCAGAAAACCAGGTACTTTGGAACATTATACTTCATTAATCCTCAGTGGCATCACTGACTCGATGGACGTGAATCTGAGTGAACTCTGGGAGTTGGTGATGGACAGGGAGGCCTGGTGTGCTGTGATTCATGGGGTCGCAGAGAGTCAGACACGACTGAGCAACTGAACTGAACTGAATTCTCAGTGATTTGCCTGTTTACTCATGCTGGCTGCACTCACGGTAACAAGATAGCTAAAGGTTTTCCAGCCATCACATCCAGACACAACATCATGTACGAGAAGAAAGATCCTTTCTTCCTGAGTGTATCTTTCTAAGCCCCCTAGCGTATTGTCATTCACGTCTTAATGGTCACAGTTGTTTTCCGTGCTGATTACTGGTAAGGCCAATACAGTTGGAAGTATGTTGATTGGCATAAGAAACTGCAGAGTCTTGCAAAGGAGATTACTAGATGGGGTTCCTCTTCAAAAAGAAGCAGCAGCTCCTAAGCAGTGGTATCCAAAAAAAGTTTGTCTAGTGCCACACAGAAAGTCACGGGCCAGGTTTCGATTCAAAAGCTCACAAAGTAAAGATTGAAACTTACAACACAATTCAGAAATCTGTTTGCTTTGGGTCTGGTTCCCATCTGTTGAGGCATCTGGGAGTGCCAGTGAAGTCATTGCGGGGGATACGATGACGGGGGAGTTCAGAACAGGGCAGCTTTGGTCCAGCACAGACTAATGACTCTATACTCATCCAGGGTCTGAGATGGAAGGGACCTGTGGGTCCTGAGTGGGACAGGTATGCCTTTGGGGGTCAGCGCTGTTGGAAGAGGGCTCCCAACCTTCAGGAGTAAATGAGAGGTGCCATTACTGGTGCCATTAGCGGCAGTCTGTCCTGGACTGTGTAATTAAGAATGGCTTTGTGGACAAGGTGCCAGAGGGCAGTGACAGTACAGTCTAGCAGATGGAGAAATTGTCCTGGGTTTCCGTGATTGAGAAAGGACAAATCAAGAAAGAAAAAACATAGAAACCTTGCTTTTGGAACTGAGTAGGTCACAAGGACTTTGATGCAAAAATGTTGGAGCTGAAGTCAGAAGCCCTTGTTCTGACGCTCACTGGTTGTGAGATGGCAAATGGGGCACTTAGTTAGTAAAATGAACTTCAGAATGAGATCTCCCAGGACTATTTTTGGAAAAGGAAATGGGAACCCACTTCAGTATTCTTGTTTGAAGAATCCCATGGACAGAGGAGCCTGGTGGGCTACAGTCCACGGGGTCACAAAGAGTTAGGCACGACTGAGCATGCCCACACATAGGGCTGTTACAAGGAACCGATGGGTTAACACGTGGGAATGCTTTGAGAACTCGAAACTTCAATCTGTAACTTCTTGACACCCTGATGCTCTTTCCTCACCATGTGGACTCCAGTGCATTCATAATACAGTGACTTTGGAGGGTCTTTTGTTCCACTTAAGGTTAATGCTTATTTTCAGATGCAGCTGGGAAGAAAAGTTGAAACTCTGACCTAGGTCTAGATCATTTCTGTTTTTTTAATTATCCTCATCTGCATAGGGCCTGACATCCTGACTTGATGAGAGAGCACCAGGAGTTTCCTAATAAGAAAGATTATATTTCTTTTCAGAGACCAGTCAGTGAGTGACAAAGACAGGGCGAGTTTATACCAAGCCACTGCCTCGGAGTGTTCTCCGTAATTACTAAACGGGCAAGTCAAGAGGGAGCCCTCCAAAAAGACAAACGGCACATTTTTTGAAGTCTCTCTGGGAAGGAGGAACTGGCTCCGTGTCTCTTCCAACATCCTCTCAAAACAGAGGATTTCAGAGCAGAAAACAAATTCTGATGGATGGCCAGGTGGCCCCAGGGCAGGGGCTTTGCCTCTCAGAATGGCAGCAAAGCACTAAGCCCCTAATTACACACACTGGTGATAAGCTTAGGCAGAGCAGAGAGGGAAGACGTTGGAGAATAAAGATGTAGGACCTCGTCTGCAGTCCTGCAGTGAACTGGAGGTAGCTGGCGGAATTCTGTTGCCTTCGGAAAATAAAATTCAGCAATGTGCATGCCTCAGATTTGATTCTGTAAGTATATTTTTAACACCTAAACATAGCCTGAATTAATCACAGCTAACGTCTGATGAATACAGGATTAGTTCTTTTCTGATTCTCTCTACCACTCCTTAAGGTAGATATTATCAACTCCATTTTTCTAAAAGATTTTTTTTTTGACATGGACTATTTTTAACGTGTTTATAGGATTTGTCTTATGCTTTATGTTTTGGCTTTGTGGCCTCAAGGCATGTGGGATTCTAGCTCCCCAACCAGGGATCGAACCCGCACCCACCTGCATTAGAAAACAAAGTCTTAACCACTGGACCAGCAGAGAAGTTCCCTAAACTCTTATTTTAATACATTAGGAGGCTGTGATGGCTCAAGATGGCTAAGGGACTAAAATAATGCAAGTTCAGGTGTCTCTGATGACACGTTCTTTCCTGCCAGTTAATACTGTGTCATTGGATAAAACCCTATACACAGAAATTATGTAGACACAAGGAAGCTGTATAGGACGGAATGTGGGGCATGAGGGAGTAATCTATATCCCGGGGGTTGCAGGGGGCGGGGAACACACCTTCATTTCTTGAGGGTTGATCAAGGGAAAAAAGACTTTGTACTGTGTTAAAATAGCAGGGAGAAGGCAATGGCACCCCACTCCAGTACTCTTGCCTGGAAAATCCCATGGACGGAGGAGCCTGGTGGGCTGCAGTCCACGGGGTCGCTAAGAGTCGGACCCCACTGAGCGACTTCCCTTTCAGTTTTCACTTTCATGCATTGGAGAAGGAAATGGCAACCCACTCCAGTGTTCTTGCCTGGAGAATCCCAGGGATGGGGGAGCCTGGTGGGCTGCCATCTATGGGGTCGCACGGAGTCTGACTCAACTTAGCGGCAGCAGCAGCAGCAGCAGCAGGAATAAGGGCAAGTGGCCTGGCTGCAGCCCTTCATGGGAAACAGGGTGATGCACCAGGGCCAGGAAGTGGGCAAAGAAGCCCAGGAAAGGCTCCAGATGAGTTGGGCCCTGATGCTAGAGACGGAACACAGAGCCTAATATAGACCCCATGTAAAGATCTTGAGCTTGTCTAGCTTGTTAGGGGCATTAAGAATTCTTTATTTTATTAAAAAAAATTGTATTGGTATATAGTTGATTTGCTTCCAGGTTGCCCAGTGATAAAGAATCCACATGGCAAGGCGGGAGACACGGGTTCAATTCCTGGGTCAGGAAGATCCCCTGGAGATGGGAATTGCAACCCACTCCAGTATTCTTGCCTGGAGAATCCCATGGACAGTTGAACCTGGTGGGCTACAGTCCATAGGGTCACAAAGAGTTGGGATACAACTGAGAGCACACACAGTTGATTAGCAGTATTGTGTCAGTTTCAGTTACCCAGTAGTGATTCAGCTGTACATATACATGTGTTCATTCTTTTTCAAATTCTTTCCTCATGTAAGTTATCACAGACATATTCATAGAGCTGCCTGTGCTCTATGGCAGATCCTTGTTGGTTATCTGTTATATATGAAGAGGAGTGTTTTTGTAAGTGAATCCCAATCTCCTGATTTATCCCCTGCCCCATGTTTCCCCTGTGGTAAGCATAAGTTTGCTTTCAGTATTTATAGGTCTATTTTATAAACACATATGTGTCATCTTTTAAAAAATGGTTAGATTCCATGTATGAGTGATATCATGGTGTTTGTCTTTCTGTTTTACTTATTTCACTTAGTGTGAATGGATGGAATCTCTATGTCCATCCATGTTGCTGCACATGGCATTACTTCAGTCTTTCTTACAGCTGAGTAGTATTCCGTTGAGGCACATCTGGTTCTTGGGGACAGTAGGCCATAGCACATGCTGGAGTTCTTCTCTTGTATTCTTCCCCTTCCCCTTTCTCATCAGCTCCTAAGTTAAAATAGGGGTCATTGGTTGTGTACTTGCTTGTGTGTACACCTGTGACCAGCGGGCCCCTCCTGGCTTTGACTTGTTTATGGAAAATAAAGCTTCAGTGTTGAGCTTGTGACAAACAGCCTCTTAAAACTTCTGCACTGTGAGGTTGCCCAGGACCCAAGAAAGAGATTATTCAACACCACCATAGCCTCACTAGTGAACTCAAATGCAGACAGCTTGCCCAGCATCTCGGCTTGGCAAGATACGTCAGGTTTACAGTCTATAAATTGGAATCTGGCTCCTTTCTTTTTTTCAGGAAGTAATTTTTGCACATTTTCCGGGTCTGTGTGGTTCATACAGTTCCTTGCAGAGTTCCTGCTAATGATCATACCTGCTCTCTGCTCTTACCACATCAAGAACTTACCAGGAAAATTGATGTATACCAAGGATGACCCTCATGCAGCAATGTCTGGTATTTCTGTAATGTCACACTTAAATTATTCATTCACTCTTGACAGGGACAAATGCACAGTGAAATTTACTAATTGGGACTAATTGATAGAAAGGCCAATTATACAGCAACATCTCCATTTGCTGGAATCCAACTAGCAAGACCCCAGTTCATCAGTTGTTGGGTTTTCATGTCTAGGAGAATTCACAACTCTTAGGGAAATCAAGCTTTCAGGGACATTTCCTCTCCAAAGTGACTGCTAGATTATTCCTTAGGGTCAGTATACAAGTAGCACTGCTTTGACTGAACGCTGACCTTTCTTGGTAGCCAGGCTTCCTGAGATGCCAAGAAAATAGAGATGAGTTGTAGAATTCTAAGTGTCATGCTGCTGCTGCTGCTGCTAAGTCACTTCAGTCATGTCCGATTCTGCGCAACCCCATAGATGGCAGCACACCAGGCTCCCCCGTCCCAAGAACACTGGAGTGGGTTGCCATTTCCTTCTCCAATGCATGAAAGTGAAAAGTGAAAGTGAAGTCACTCAGTCGTGTCCGACTCAGCGACCCCATGGACTGCAGCCCACCAGGCTCCTCCGTCCATGGGATTCTCCAGGCAAGAGTACTGGAGTGGGGTGCCATTGCCTTCTCCACTAACTGTCACGACTTCTGCCTATTTCTCAGGAGCCCAGGACCAGTGTACAGAATGATGTTCATAACAATAGCAAAAACGACCCTGATTCCAATATCCTGAACACAATAATAAGCCTTTATATGGTTTAAATTTTAATTTTGACATCAGTCTTAGGAAGAAAGTTCTAAGGTTACCCTTATTTTATATATAAGAAAATGGAGGTTTAGGGGTTAAATAAATTACTGAAGGTCTCACAGGAGTAAGTGATACGGGGGTATCTGAATCCAGGCTCTCTGATTGGCAAAGCTCATTCACTTAACCACTTCCAGAATCTTCTGGGCCCCTGACCCTTAGAGAAGGAGATTAGCTTGAGAGGCCAAGATTGCCTCCTTATGAGGTGTGCATTGGCAGAAGATGGACAATGTGTTGATTGAGATGTTGATTTGGGAGTTCAGTGTGTTGATTTGAGAGTTCAAACATCCAAAGGACGTTAAGGTAATTATATTTAAATTTTATATTTAAAGTTTATTCCAACTCAGAGATTCTATCATTCTAACCAGAAAACAAACCTGACTAAAACGTCTCACCCCGTTATAGTCTTAGCTTATCGACGCGCTAGGGGAAGACAAGTTACAAACTTAAAGTGTGAATTAAAAAGGAAGACATTTGATAGCTTTCTTGTTTCATATGTGCATGCGCTCATGCTCAGTCATGTCTGACTCTTTGCAACCCCATGGACTGTAGCCCACCAGTGTCCTCTGTCCATGGGATTTCCCAGGCAAGAATACTGGAGTGGGTTGCCATGTCCTCCTTCAGGGGATCTTCCCAACCCAGGGATTGGACCCGCAAGTCTCCTGCATCGACAGGTGGATTCTTTTACCACTGAGGCACCTGGGAAGCCCTACAGTCAAGCAAATAGTGTTGAATTCTCTGGATATATTACAAGTGGACATACTTGGCCCTCATGTAGAATGGAGGCTTCTGAAGAAGTGCTTGAAAAATAGGATTTTTAAACTAGTTTCAACAGTTTCTTCTCCCCATATTATGTACATTTAAAAATTTTACCTGGGAAACTCTCCTGTTAGAGGTGTTTTTAACTAGTATTATTTCTAACTAGTTCAGTTGCTCAGTCATGTCCTACTCTTTGCTTCCCCATAGACTGCAGCATGCCAGGCCTCCCTGTCCATGACCAATGCCCAGAGCTTCCTCAAACTTATGTCCATCGAGTCGGTGATGCCATCCACCCATCTCATCCTCTGTCAGCCCCTTCTCCTGCCTTCAGTTTCTAACTAGGGCATATATTAAGAACACACTGCTATAAAATGTGTGTGCCTGTTAAATTACTGACTGTGAGAGCGGATTGTGGATGTGTTTGTACTGGACCTCCGTTCACCATGCATTCTGAGGACCCATTACTCTAACACATACACTCACAAAGGAAATATGGATAAGGCAAGGGAATCTGTCTCTCCACTTACAAGAATACTGAAAGAGTAATCAGGCCTGCAGTCACTTCATTAGTTACCTGGCTGCATTCTCCTTAGTTCTCCAAAAGTTTTGCCATTATCTCTTTTAAAAACTAATTGAATTTACTAAGAAGAATTTAAATTGCATTTCTTCCCTTGCAATTTATGAGGTAAGATTCTTATAGTCTGACCAAGAGCAATGTCTTGAACTTTGGAGGATATTGCAATCTTGAGGAAAAACACTGGCAAGGAAATCATTGTAGTTTCTTTCTTACTGTGACTCATTTAAGGTGAGAACTCTCAACTTCATTCTACCCTTTCTCTTCTCTCTCACAAGCCTGGATGATTAAGAACTACTCTTGTATCTTAGTACCTACTTTCCCCCGTATTTCCTTTTATCATTAAAAGTAGAGCAGCTTGGGACTTCCCTGGTGGTTCAGTGGTTAAGACATTGCCTTGTAAGTGGTGTGGCTTTGATCCCTGGTTGCGGAGCTACAATCTTACATGTCTCAGGGTCAAAAAACCAAGATAAAACAGAAGCAATGTTGTAACAAATTCAATCAAGACTTAAAAATAGTCCACATGAAAAAATCTTATACTATACCTGAGAAAGATACATGTAGCCCAGTATTCATGCTGCTGCTGCTAAGTCGCTTCAGTTGTGTCTGACTCTGTGCGACCCCATAGATGGCAGCCCACCAGGCTCCCCCGTCCCTGGGATTCTCCAGGCAAGAATGCTGGAGTGTGTTGTCATTTCCTTCTCCAGTGCATGAAAGTAAAAAGTCAAAGTGAAGTTGCTCAGTCGTGTCCGACTCTTAGCAACCCCCTGGACTGCAGCCCACCAGGCTCCTCCGTCCGTGGGATTTTCCAGGCAAGAGTACTGGAGTGGGGTGCCAGCACTATTTACGGTAGCTTGAACATGGAGGCAACCTAGATATCCACTGACAGATGAATGGATAAAGAGGTGGCACGTATAGACAATGAAATATCACTTGACAATAAAAAAGGACAAATTTGAGTCAGTTCTACTGAGGTGGATGAACCTAGAGCCTGTTATAACAGAGTGAAGTAAATCAGAAAGAGAAAAACAAATTGCATATGATAACATATATATATGGAATCTAGAAAAAATAGTATTGATGAATCTATTTGCAGGGAAGGAAAGGAGATGCAGATATAGGGAACAGACTTGTGTACACACTGGGGGAGGGGAGAGAGGGATGAATGGAGAAAGTAGCATCGACATACATAAACTATCACGTGTTGAATAGATAACTGATGAGAAATTGCTATATGACACAGGGAGCCTCGCCAAGCACTCTATGATCTAGAGGGTTGGGATGGGAGGAGGGGAAGAGGCTCAACAGGGAGGTGATACATGTATAATTATGGCTGCTTTGTGTTGTTGTACTGCAGAAAACATCACAACATTATAAAACAATTTTCCTTCAATTAAAAATAAATTTTAAAAAGTCTTCGAAACGAAATAGAACCGCTTTCTGTAGCAGTTTGGAAATCATCCTTAGCATCTTTAAGATCTGCTTTCATGCCTTAAGAAAAATAACATGTTAGGTTCACAGCCTCACTGAGCCAGGGTCTCGTCTGGTGTTTGAGATTTGCCAGTGACCTGGAAATAGGTCCTTGTGTACCTGACATTCTAGCAGAGAAATAGGAAATAGACAATATGCTTTATAAATAAGAAAAAAGGTCTATAAACTTGAAAGGTGAAAGTACTATGGAAAAAGAAGCAGCAGGTTGGGGCATGGAAAATCGAGAATGAAGGACACAGGTTGTCGTCTTGAACAGAGCTCTCCAGGTTGGCCTCAGAGAAAAGGTGACATCTGAGCTGATAATAAAGAAAGTGAGGGGATGCCCCTGGTGGTCCAGTGGTTAAGACTTCACCTTCCAATGCAGAGGATGCAAGTTTGATCCCTGGTCAGGGAACTAAGACGTCACATGCTGTGGGGCACCCTGCAACCACTGAGCCCACGTATACAACTAGAGAGCCCATGTGCAACCTTGTGTACCACAATGATGGAGCCAAATAAGTAAATATTGAAAATAACTTAAAACACAATCGTCTTTTTTTTTTTTTTTTTAAGAAAAGGGATACCATGACTCCAAAGGTTTGTCATCGCCCTTAGATTCAGACTCAAAGTCCAGGGGCCTGCAAGGTCCTCGTGTGTGCTATCTCCTCTCTCTCCCTTATTCTCATCTCACTGCCCTTTGCCTTCTGCCTTCCCCCCATGCACACCTCTCTCCACATCTGCTTCCTCTGGTTCCTCTAGTATTAAAGTCATGTTCCCACCTCAGGACCTTTACACTTGCTATTCCCTGAGCTTTTGAACTGTGGTGCTGGAGAAGACTCTTGAGAGTCCCTTGGACTGCAAGGAGATCCAACCAGTCCATCCTAAAGGAGATCAGTCCTGAATATTCATTGGAAGGACTGATGCTGAAGCTGAAACTCTAATACTTTGGCCATCTGATGCAAAGAACTGACTCATTGGAAAAGACCCTGATGCTGGGAAAGATTGAAGGTGGGAGGAGAAGGGGACAACAGAGGATGAGATGGTTGGATGGCATCACTGACTCAATGGACGTGAGTTTGGGTGGACTCTGGCAGTTGGTGATGCACAGGGAGGCCTGGCGTGCTGCAGTCCATGCGGTCGCAAAGAGCTGGACATGACTGAGCAACTGAACTGGACTGATGCCCTGTGCTAGAAATGTCCTTGCCTAAATATGCACGTGCGGTGCTTCCCTGCCTCTTTTGCCCTTTCCCTCCCTAAGCCCTTTTAGCCGCCACATGACCATCAGTTGTAACTCCCTCTCACCCAACAACTGATTTCCTGCTTTATTTCTTGCTATGGAATTTTATCGTCATATAACAGACTATGTATTTTTAAATATGTCATACATGTGGGGACTTCCCTCGTGGTTCAGTGGCTAAGACTTTGCCTTCCAACGCACGGAACGTGGGTTTGATTCCTGGTCGGGCAGTTAAGATCCCACGTGTCTCACGACCAAAAAACACAAACATAAATCAGAAGCAATGTTGTAACAGATTCCATCAGAAATTTGAAAATGGTCCACATCAAAAATTATTTAAAGAAAATGTGTATACTGTCTGTCTCTCCCCGGCCTCAAGTATATCAGTTACTTGAAGGGGAGGGATTTTATCTCCTGATGATGACTGAATATTTCGCTCCCAGCATGGTGTCTGGCACAGAGAAGGCATTGAATAAGTGGTCCCGGACTGACTGACTGGTGTGTCTATGATGGTGGCTTGCCTGTTAAATAGTTTTTTTTTTTTTTGATACCTCTGAAAAGAGTTTGATATTTAAAACTAAATAATGCATACAACTGGTCATTTTGTTTACCTCATTTGTTTAACATTTTTAAGCATGGCAGAAATACACTTCATTGATGGATTGCGTAACATTCCCCTTCAGTGAATTGGAATCTATTGGTTATCATTATAAACATAGGCCGCTTAAGAAAGCTTTTGGTGAAAATTGCGTGGGGGCAGGAAGAGCCTCCAAAGTAAACACAGTATTCTGAATTAATTTGTTTGATGTGTGTTTAGTATGGTGTTTCAGTGGAACCTTCATTCCCCACCTATCCTAAAACTGGTTCCATTATGCGTCTTAGCAGCCAGGTAACCTAAGAAGTGTAAGCCCCACATAGGAAAGAATGGTTGGACATGTGCAGAGTTGAGCACCCAGAGTGCTAGTATGCATTCCTCTCTCCATCACAATGTGCTGCAAATGCTTTTAGCTTTTCCCCTTGTCATCACATACCCGTCCGCCAAGCTCTTACACAGTTAGGAAGTGAGCAAATAGAGCTTTCGAGAGCTTTGAGAAGAAACGTTATCAGAATGCCAGAGTGATCCATCTCTGCATCACAGAGCAGATGGAAGTCGTTTCAGCGAAACAAGAAGAGTCAAGCCCGACATCCACTCCAGGCTGGCTTGTGTACAGCATCCTAATCTGAGCAGATAAGCGCCTGTCTTCAGGAATCAAGTTGTAGCAGAAAATGATCTTTGAGTCCTTGCATCCTGACCTGGGAGATGGCTACTAACCAAGTACCGCTTTCAACTTGCCTATATTTTGTTTGAACATTGCCTTTCTTGGGCTTTAAAAGTCTGAAAATATTTTCTCCTTCCTTAGTGGCCATTCAAACACAAAGTGGAATCAACATTTTAACATTCAGATGAGCCAGAGTTCGTTTACAGTTCGAGATTGGGACTGCACTGCTTTTGTGTGATAATATTGGAAATTTATTTCCACAAGTTATTGCACATTCATTCCTGAAGTTTTCATTGCAGAAAATTGCCAGAAGGAATGGATTTTGTCTTCTTGAGCTGGCAGAACAATTTTCCACCTGTCGCCCAAATATTTGATGAGAAGGATTATGTTACCGGCTCAGAAGTTTATACTGTGGATCCTTGGGAAGTGAGAGGATCTAATGAAACCACTGCCCTGGTATCAGGTCTAGCTTGCTAAAGTGTCCGTGAAGCTGTGGATGCATTTCTGATGGCTAGGGCACTTTCTGAAAGACTAGCTTCAGTGATACATACGCCTCACACATATACAACACAGAGTTCTCAACTTGCCACAAATGAGGTTTTTCATCTTTTTCACTATAACAGTATTCTTGTATTCAGCAAAATTCTTGTGTGGCCTTGCCAGAGATCTGAACTAATTGCCTGATGTTATTGTTGTTCATCTTCCTGTTAAATGGAACCAAAAAGAAGCACCAGTCCATGGGTATAGATGAAATTGTCATTTGATTTCAGGTTCGAGTAATTTATTGTCTCCAATGAGTTTTACATTGCTTTGTTGCTGGGGAAGTATACTCAGCATAGGACAATCAACAAAAACAGATTTCAACATTCCATGCATAATGGCAGCAACCTTTTAAACTGTCAAAATAAATATAAAACTGTTTTTCCCTTGTTTCTTCAAACGCTTTATGGACTTCATAAGTAATAATAATATTGCTGCTGTCAGGTGAAGTTTTCTGGAGCATAGATTTTATTGTTCCATATCAGGACTCCTCAGTTGCCTCAGAGGAAAAGCTAGAATTCTTGGGCTGGCATTCCTGTGGCTGGATAATGAGGTTCTGACTTAGCTATTTTAGCTTATTTTCCACTTCCCCATGTACCTTCCAAGCCAGTGACAGTGGACCATTCTTCCTTGTATGTTCTTCGTAGATTTCTTAATCCTGATACTTTTGTTTGTGCTGTTTCTCATCTTTCTTATTTATCAAACTCAAGTTTTACCTACCCATCATGACCTCACTCAAATTCTTATCTCCTCCAAAAGCCTTCCGTGAAACACGCAGCTGGAAATATTACCTTCTGAACGCAGACCTCCTCTTCATAGATGTTGTTTATAAAGCCTTTCCGTTTGTTTATTTCCATCAGTCACATACAAATCTTGAATAAGATTTCATCATTAAGAGCATTTTGTTGCATTGTCATTAATGTGACTATAATAGCCTTGCTCCAAACAGAATTAGGTATTTCTCTTCTGAAAATCTGCTCCACTTTGTACTAGATGTTGGTACAGTTGACACTTGAACAAACAAAGCTTCAAGCTGTGTGTGTTCCACTTACCCAGATTGTTTTGATATTAAATACTGCAGTGTCTGAATTGGCAGCTGCAGAAATGCAGACGTGGCACAGATATTTCTATGGCGGGCAGTAATACTTCTACATGGATTTTTGCTTTCACAGAGCATGGGTACATGTAGCCTGCATGCTATTCAGGGTTCAACCATACCCCCCACAGCTCAGTAGTATCAACTCGCTCATTGGTCATTTGGCGTCAGGTCACCACTAATAGAGCTTCAGCAATCTGCAAAAAGCCACTGTGTTAATCTTTCCCATACGATTCCCAGCTGATCAGCTCCCATAATCTTTCCCATACGATGTTTTCAACTGATGGGAACAATAGCATTCACACCAGGAGAACCGAAGACAGAACCGAAAAGCTGATCAGCTCTCTGCCTCACTCCTTCTCTGCTGCCCTCCCAAAGGTACCTGCCCAGACCTTCCCCCTCGACCCAGCCTCTGAGCTGCTGCTTTGCCCTCAGGTCACAGGAAACCTTTGCTTTGTGCATCCCAGGAAGCGCTGTGCCATCCTGGGTCAGTGGTCGTGTGCAAGCGTATCAGGTACCCCAGGTAGGACATGCTGCGTCGTTTAGTGTTAATTTTACTTAAAAATATTGGCTCAGCTGGTGAAGAATCTGCCTGCAATGCAGGAGACCTGGGTTCCATCCCTGAGTTGGGAAGATCCCCTGGAGATGGGAAAAGCTACCCCACTCCAGTATTCTGGCCTAGAGAATTCCATGGACTGTATGTTCCATGGCGTCACAAAGAGTCAGACCTGACTGAGTGACTTTTTCACTTAAAAATATGAAGTCATCATTTTTTGCTGTTTTTTAATGAGTTAACATTATAAAGTGAAATTCAAAATCTGGCTGACTTTTAAGAGGCAGTAGGTACCAGAGAGATGACTTGTTTGTGGTCATGCTGTTCTTTTTCACCAATACTTCCCTAAGAAATCTACATGCATTCTCCTCTGCCAGCAGGATGATTTCAGGATAATAATTTAAATCTTTGATGTCATCTAGCCTTTTTGTTGTTCATTCACTCAATTGTGTCTGACTCTCTGCAACCCCATGGGCTGCAGCACGCCAGGCTTCGTGGTCCTCCGCTATCTCCAGGAGTTTGCTCAGACTCATGTCCATTGAGTCAATGATGCCATCCAACCATCTCATTCTCTGTCACCCCCTTCCCCTCTTGCTGTCTATCTTTCCCAGCATCAGGGGCCTTTTTGTAGTTGATAGGTTTTTGTCCCCTTCTCTTTGCCTCGTTTTCTAAAATTTCCCCTTTACTTTTCTTCTCCCCAAACCGTTTCTGCCCCAGCTTTAGAAACGTGCCTGCCTTTATCATCTCTGGTTAAGGCAGCTAGAAGGCTTATTACACGTCTAGACTGCCATGTGGTCAAGAGAACTGGGGATCCAGATGTATGGGTGAGAGAGAGTGGAAAGGGCAGAACCTGGTTCTTGCTGGTGTCAGGGCAGATCTTAACATGAGGGACAATTCAATACAGGCAGTCTTTCTGTTTCCAGTCTCTTTTAAAGAGAGGAAGGTGAGGTTGGGGAAGGTGAGGCTTGCTTGTGTGTAGTCTTGTGCTTCTCCAGAGCTGGAAAGACTGAAGAGCAGGGTTGCCTGGGCTTTAACCCAGGGTCCTAGGACACTGCCGACTTCTAGAGCGATTGGGGACCTGCACTATTCTCAACAGTTCACACAGCATAATGAGAAGTGTACATTTACTCCCAATCTGTTTTTCTGATTCAAGCTGTATCTTTTGAAATCCAGTAGAATTATATTGGTAACCATGGATGAATCAAAAATTCTGACTATTGTTGTCCCTGAGAATTTTTTAAAAATACTGAAAAAATGATCACCCAGCTGTTTCTTAATTATTATTTATTACTAATCATAAGGGTATTATTTTCCAATCGGCCTGATAGATTTTTAACTAGAGAAATAAGTAGTACAGATAAAGTTAAAATTAAAGTTTCTTCTTCCAAACCCCTTTCCATCTTCTTTCCCTTCACCATCTTCCCAAAGAGCAGCTTCTGTCTGTAAGTTAATAGCTTCCTATTTTATTTTCATATTTTAACATACATTTATATACTTGTGGGTACATAATTTTCACTGCATTGCATTATGACTGTAATTTATAAAAGTTTACAAAAATGAAATCCTACAGAATTTATCCTTCTGTAACATATTTCTTTTTCCTTCTCATGTAACATAACTTGAGACTTACCTGTTGGTAGATATTCATGGTTGTTTCTTACTACAAGATAGTAGTCTGTTCCTTGAACACGCCTTATATGATTAGTTCTACTCTTATTATATATATTGATTTTATTTTTTTTTCTAGGCAGCATCTAGAACATACTTATGTGTGCTTATTTGGGCTCATGTCCTGATAGAAATTTCTGTACGTCTTTTTTAAAAATATTTATTTGGCTGCATTGGGTCTTAATTGCAGCATGAAGGATATCTGTTTTTGTCAGGCGTACTCTCTAGTTGTGGCACATGGGCTTAGTTGCCCCGCAGCAGGTGGGATCTTAGTTTCCTGAACAGTAACAAACCCACGTCCCTGCAGTGCAAGGCAGATTCTTAACCACTGGATCATCAGGGAAGTCACTACGTCTTTAATTACTAAAAAGCAGTGGGAGAAATTATTTCACAAATGTCATTGGCTAGGCAGAATCCTTTTGACCGTGAACTCCAAAGGAAGAACTAGTCAAAGGAATTGGATGCCATTGATGTAATGCACCTCTCTGCCCATGAATAGGGCTAAATTTAAGTCATCTTAGAAATTTTCTCTACACCTTTTGAAAAAATACCAGAGTAGGAGTCCATGGATCCCTTTGGTGGTTTCACATTTTAGTTTCTCAGAGCACTAAGGTTCAGAAATTTTTCATAGCATTTGACCTAAATTCCTACTTCTATCATTGAAGCCCCCATTGCCTCTCAGTTTCTCCAGAAGTACTGAAGGCCAGGGACTTACCTCCACTCTTACAATAGCCCTTTCTTTCCTGATAGGGTATTTGAAGTTCTTTTTTCCCTTAGCCCAGAGTGTGGTCTCTTTAAATCCTCCTTCTTGGATTTCTTCCTCTAGATCATCTGTGTAGTTCTATTCCAGGCTTTTTGAAATTTATCCATATCTTTAGTTTTATAACGTGTGTGTGTGTGCGTGCTGAGTTGCTCAGCTGTGTCCTCTTCTTTGCGACCCCATGGACTGTAGCCTGGCAGGCTCCTCTATCCATGAGATTCCCTAGGCAAGAATACTAGAGTGGGTTGCCATGCCCGTTTTCAGGGGATCTTCCCAACCCAGAGATCAAAGTCATGGCTCCTGAATCACAGGTAGAGTCCTTACCACTGAGCCACTGGGGAAGCCTCTAGTTTTATAGCGCTCAAAGCTAAAAAGAAAAATCTTATGATGCTCTTGAGAAAGACTGACAGGATCACCTCATAACTTTTAATATGTGACTGTCTGTGTTTATACTTATGTATACATACATATGTGTTATCTCTTATTTGGAAAATGATCTCTATTGTGTTCCTCTGCTTAGCAAGATTTACATGTTTACAACACACATCTATATACACTCACATACAATGATAGTACTTCATGGCTAGATTATATTTAGCATGTGGTCTTTTAGGTTGACCAGTTATGCCTTTTGATATGTTGCACAAAGCCATATATTTTACTATATAGGCATTTGTTTAGTTGATTAAAAAAAAAACAAGAGTGTGACTAGAGCATGCCAGAGGATGTGTAAAGAAAGTTCATAGCAGGATTGTTTTCACTAGTAAAGAAAAACAAAATAAAATGGCCATTAACAGAAAAACGGATAAGTAAATCATGTTATCTTCACACCATGGAATAGTGAAATGTGGGAACTGCAACCACATATATTGGCAATGATGAATTTTAAAAACAGTGTTGAGGCACTTCCCTGATAGTACATTGGATTGGAATCCACCTGCCAGTGCAGGGGACACAGGTTCGATCCCTGGTCCGGGAAGATTCCATATGGCTCAGAGCAACTAAGCCTGTGAGCCACAACTACTGAAGCTTATGTGCTGCAGCTGCTGAAGCTCAGGCACTAGGAAAGAGCCTGTGCTCCACAACAAGAAAAGTCACCGCAGTGAGAAGCTCTTGCTCTGCGAGGAAGAGTGTCCCCTGCTCACTGCAACTAGAGAAAGCCCAGGCACAGGAACAAAGACCCAGTGCAGCCTAAAATAAATAAATTTAAAAAAAAAAAAAAAAAACAGTGGTGGGGGGGGGGAAGCAATAAGAATAGTAAGAATGGCCAATAAACATATGAAAAGAGGCCCAAAGCATGAGCTATTATGGAAATACAAATAATAATCAAGAGATAACTACTTCATAATAACACTAGGATCAGTTCAGTTCAGTCCTGTCCGACTCTTTGTGACCCCATGGACTGCAGCACGCCAGGCCTCCTTATCCATCACCAACTCCTGGAGTTTACTCTCAAGCTCATGTCCATTGAGTCAGTGATGCCATCCAACCATCTCATCCTCTGTCGTCCCCTTCTCCTCCCGCCTTCAATCTTTCCCAGCATCAGGGTCTTTTCCAATGAGTCAGTTCTTTGCATCAGGTGGGCAAAGTATTGGAGTTTCAGCTTCAACATCAGTCCTTCCAATGAACATTCAAGACTGATTTCCTTTAGGATGAACTGGTTAGATCTCCTTGCAGTCCAAGGGACTCTCAAGAGTCTTCTCCAGCACCACAGTTCAAAAGCATCAATTCTTCAGCTTAGCTTTCTTCACAGTCCAACTCTCACATCCATACATGACCACTAGAAAAACCATAGCCTTGACTAGACGGACCTTTGTTGGCACTAGGGTGGCTGTATTCAAAAAAGGATAATAACAAAGCTGTATTCAATAAAAAAAGATACGGGGACTTCCCTGGTGGTCCAGTGGTTAAGACTTAGCCTTACAGGGCTCAGGATTTGAGTTGATCCATGGCCGGGGAGTTAAGAGCCCATATGGCTCATGGCCCAAATACAAAAGCATAATGTGCTCAGTCACTTCAGTCATGTCTGACTCTCTGCGACCCTGTGGACCATGGCCCTCCAGGTCTTCTGTCCATGGGATTCTCCAGGCAAGACTATGCAATATTGTAACATTCAATAAAAACTTTAAAAATAGTCCCCATGAAATAATCTCTAAAAATAATCTAAAAAAAAACCAAAGATATTAAGAGGATATGTATGGAGAAATTTTCATCTCTAAACATTATTGGCAGAAATCTATAGCCAGTGTAGAAAAGAGTTGTTCCAAGAGTTAAGTATAGGGTAATCATACAATCCACCAGTTTGACTCATAGATAAACCTGAAAGAAATGATAACATATGTCTGTGCAAAATGTTGTTTATAAATGTCTATAGCAATGTTACTTATAGTAGTGAATAGGTCCCAGATATCCATCAACTGCTGAATAAACTACTGTTCATCCATACAATGGAATGTTCCTTAATAAAAAGGAAGCCTAGAAATATGCTGCATGGATGCACTTTCAGAATAATACAAATGATGGCATGTTGTGTGTGATTCAATTTCTATAAAATGTCCAGAATGGGCAGATTCACAGAGACAGATTAATGATTGTCGGGGGTTAGGGTGGAGGGATGAGGAGTAACTGTTCATGGGTACAAGATGTCTTTGGTGGGGTGATAGAAATACACTGAACTTAGTTTGTAGTGATAGTTACCCAAATCTGGGGATTTACTAAGGCACACTGGCTTCCCTGGTAGCTCAGCTGATAAAGAATTCACCTGCAATGCAGGAGAACTCAGTTCAGTTACTGAGTTGGGAAGATCCCATGGAGAAGGGATACGCTACCCACTCCAATATTCTTGGGCTTCACTGTGGCTCAGATGGTTAAGAATTTGCCTGCGATGTGGGAGACCTGAATTTGATCCCCAGATTGGGAGGATCCTCTGGAGGTGAGCATGGAAACCCACTCCAATAATCTTGCCTGGAGAATCCCCACTCCACTATTCTTGCCTGGAGAATTTTGGGAGAATCCCCAAAAAATGACAGTGTGGAGTGGTGGTCGTCAGCCCCTGGATTTCAGACAAGGAGTCATATCAGAATTACAGACACATGGTGTTGGGAGTATTCTGTTTTCTTATGTTGGATAGCATGTTCCTTTTACTATCATCTTCCTTTCTGATGTTTCCATATATTGTTTTTAGTCAGTGTCTATTATTGAAAACTTTATATGCACCGAGTACTTTATAGTAAAATTCTGAGTGCATCCTTTTCTGCCTTAAGAGGAGCTAATGTAAAGTGACCTATGTTTATACTGTTGCTGTACCCTAAGACTAAAAGGGTGGGGCTGAGGGTGACCATTCCATCACTCGCCCCCCAACCCCTGCCCCCAAAAGGTGGCCCATTGCTTAGCCAGCACATTTATGAGCTTTTGGGTTATAGAAATCTGAGTTGTTTTGTGTTATAAAGTGGAGGTGCAAGTTTTTTTCCCCCTAAAAGTCAGTTCTGTCATTTTGTTTTTTAAGAAGGACTGGGCAGAGGAGGAATAGGTAAGGATGAGAAGTGAGAGAAAAAAAACAAAACTACGTGGAGGAGTAGAGAATTTATTTTTATGAAAATGATGATCTGATACCCAGTTTAACTTATGTTTTCCTGAAATTGAAATTTACATGCCATCCAGCTCCAGGGACATTGATATAATCCTGTTGTTAACAAAGACTTTGTATAAGTAAACTTCATTGAGCACTTAATGTTTTGGTTATTTTTTTATTGAAATATACTTTACACATCACATACATTAATTTCAGTTGTACAAGCTAACAATATTTGTATATATAAAATGATCATAAATCTGATTAATACCTGTCACCATCATAGATATTTTTTCTTGTGATGAGGACTTTTCAGATTTCCTCTCTTAGCAATTTTCAAGTATGCTGTAAATGTCATTAACTACAGTCACCACGTGGTACGTTACTTCCCCAGTGTTTATTTTATAACTGTCCCTTTTGATCCCCTTCTTCCATTTCACTCATCTTTTACCTCCTAGCTCTGGCAAATGCCAGTGTATTCTCTATATTGATGAGCTCACTTTTTTGTTCATCTGTGTTGACGTTTTAGTTTCAACATACAAGGGAAATCCTAGAATATTTCTATGTGTCTGACTCTTTTTTCCACTTACGGTAATACCCTTAAGTTTCAGCCATGTTGTCATAAATAGCAATATGCCCTTCTTTGTGTTAGCTGAGTAATATTCTATGTATACATGTTACATACACATCATGTTTTCTTTATCCATCTGTCCATCATTAGCCAGTTAGGCTGTCTCCATATATTGCCTATTTTAAAACAGCATTTCAGTGAAAAGCATATCTTTTTGAGTTAGTTTTTTTTTTTTTTTTTTTCCTCTTCAGGTAAATGGGCAAATATTGCTGGATCTATTTTAAATTTTTGAGGAATCTCCATACTGTTTTCCACAGTGGTTGCACCGATTTATATTCCCACCAACAGCGCATGAAGTTTCCCTTTTGTTTGCATCATCAACAACACTTTTTATTTCTTGTCTTTATGCTAATAGCCATTCTAACAGGTGTGAGGCGCTGGCTTATTGCAGTGCTGATTTGCGTTTCTCTGACGATTAGTGATGCTGAGCACCTTGTCATGTTCCTGTTGGCCATCTGTGCCTTCTTTGGAAAAACGTCTATTCAAGTCCTCTGTCCGTTCTTAAATAGGATTTATTTTTTGGTATTGAGTTGTATGAGTTCTTTGTACATACTGAATATCAGCCCCTTATCAGATACATGTTTTGTAAGTATTTTCTCCCACTTGATATGTTCCATTTTCACCTTGTGGATGGTTTCCTTTGCTGTGCAGATTTTTTTTTTTTTTTAAGAAATCATTGGAAAAAGCCATGTTTTAGGACTAGTGATTGTGTCACAAGAGGAAAGGCATCACTGATTTAAAGAGATAGCTGATAAACTAATTTAAAGAAGACAAAAGCTAAGAAAATGCTGTCTTCCAAGTTCTAGGATAGGTTCCATATAGAGAATAGGAACAATTTATCCTGATGTTATGATTTCCAACCCCATCAGTCAGTTCAGTTCAGTCGCTCAGTCGTGTCCGACTCCTTGCAACCCCATGAATCGCAGCACGCCAGGCCTCCCTGTCCATCACCAACTCCCGGACTCACGTCCATTGAGTTGGTGATGCCATCCAGCCACCTCATCCTCTGTCGTCCCTTTCTCCTCCTGCCCCCAATCCCTCCCAGCATAAGAGTCTTTTCCAGTGAGTCAACTCTTCGCATGAGGTGGCCAAAGTACTGGAGTTTCAGTGTCCAACCCCATAAATGCACTTAATTTGGTTGGTGAGAATCTCATTTGAAATCCTTTCTGAATCTTAAAAAAATAGTATATCTCTGGGGTACAAGATTGTTCTTCCATCTGAAGCATCCCTTTTGACTTCTTATATATGTCTGTTTTTATATGCTTACTTTTCAAAATTATAAAAGTTAAGTGGCATTTTTTGTTGCTGCTCTAAACTTATTACACATGAATCTAAATTGGATCTCATCAGCACCTTAATGAACAAACTCCTTATATCCTAGTCTTAATCAAAATGTTTTTAAGAATTAGAGCAATGATCAGCCATCAGGCTCCATGTGCTTCGCTCAGATATTAAATTTCAGATCCCCCAAGGAACAATTCACATGGCTGTTGGAGTAGCCCAAGTCTTAAATGAATGCCCCATGTTCCCCATCCCCTGAAACACTGTACACAACACTCCCCACTAATCCTAGTATCCTCGTCTAGTATCTTCTGATTCTAATAATTATCATTTAATAATGTTTATTTCACTCTGAGTCTATTTTTAGAATAAATTCTGTGACAATGCTTTAGCTAACTGGCACGGTACTTGGATGCCTAAAATCAGATTCAAAGAATAACTTTTCTCATCAGTTTTGCAGCCACTTGGCAATAATAATCTGATCCAAACTCAATTCTAGTAGTCTTTGATGAGCTCTCACGTGGAGCCAAATCTAAATTCCTTCAAAGAGGGATGTTTCGCTTGCCCTCTCTGATCAGTGGAGCCCTCACTGACCTCCAAGAGCTTTCTAAGATGATTACAATGAGTGCTGCGATTGCAACCAATTCCTGAAATGCCTTGGGATATTTTTACCCTACACACTGTTTATGCAGAGAGGAAGTTTCATCTAAAAGGAATGAAATAGTTCAAGGCAACTTTCGGTTTAAATGTCAGTTTTTTTTTTTTCATGTGAATCTCCATATTCTGTGGTAGAAAGAACTCTGTTTATTAAGACAGTTCCCTAATCTTGACTCTACCATTATCTAGGTTAATGAACTTAGAAAAATTACACAGATTCCATGAATGGCACTTTGTCTCTAAAATATAAGTTAAAATGGATGGATGATTTCTAGAATGTCTTCTAGCATTAACATGCAATGTTTCCAAAGAAAGGTTTAAGACACTCTGCCCCTTTCTCCTTTTTTCTATAATAGACACCCCAACTATTCATCTAAGGGGCTTCCCAGGTGGCGCTAGTGGTAAGGAACCTGCCTCCTAATGCAGGAGACACAAGAGACATGGGTTCCATCCCTGGGTTGGGAAGATCCCCTGGAGGAGGGCATAGCAACCTGCTCTAGCATTCTTGCCTGGAAAATCCCATGGACAGAGGAGCCTGGCAGGCTACAGTCCATGGGACTTCAACGAGTCGAACATGACCGAGTGAATGAGCACGTTCATCTAAAGTCCTTTTTTTTTTTTTTTTAAAAAAAAAAAACACTTTAGTTTGTATTGGAGCATAGCCAGTTAACAAGGTTAGTTTCAGGTGAACAGCGAAGGGACTCAGCCGTAGATACACACACATGTATTCATTTTTTCTTAAGGGCCTTTTTTCAAAACACAATTTGATGACTTTTACCTTTGCTTTAAATCCTTGCTTATAGAAACTTGGTTGAGTGCATTTACCAAGTAATGATTATTTGACATCTACCAGCTTAATATAGGAAAGTATATCAAACAGGTCTAGGGACCGTTCCTTCTTCATCTACTTTTGTGATTCAAGGCCTGCTTTTACTTATTACAATGGCATCATTGTTCTGGCTGATTTTAGAACATTAATTCTCAATCAACAAAGCAAGTAGGAAGAAGTATATCATATCTGTATCAGTAGGTGATTAGGTATCAATAGATACTTTGCAAGAAATGACAGAAATGCTTATTTATTTGAAGGATCCCATGGATAAGATGAAGTTGGAGTATCAGAGCCACTTAAAATCCCCTTTGAAACTCTCTAACTTGTTTTAATTGGGCAGAAAGGCAATGTGTTACTTCCGAAGTATTTAGTCATAGTAAAATCCAGTTCAGCTACTAAAAAAGAAAATCTTCTTTTCTCTCCCTACCCTAGAATGGTCATAAAGAGTCTACAAAAATGGTCTTACTTTGTGTGTGTCCCAAATATACCTGGCATAATTATGTCCCTATTTGGCTCATTAAACATTACATTCTTCTGTGAGTCACTGCGTGACAGTGCCCCAGCCGTGAAACAGTGGCCTGTGAAACAGGGGAGAAAGCACAATTTTATTCTAATAGTTTTACCTTTAAGTGTGTTGTTGGCAATCGAGAAGGCTGCTTTGCGGCATAATTAATCTCACCGAAGTCTAGTCTTTTCCACTTATTAATAGAAAACCCGTCATCTGCATTTGTGGCAAGCCCAGACCTTCATCCAGACCCAGGGCCCACATTTATCTTGAGGGTTTGCGTTGTTGCCTGCAGTCATAGGGAAAGGAGTACATTCTTCAGAAAGTGGCTCCTTGAGACCTTGGACACTGGCGTTATAATAAGAGTGGGAACTTGCCTCATCAATCTTGCCTGGTTCTGTGAAACACACACATGGCCTCAGGAGCGTTTAGTACTTTGAAAGCCAAGTAGATGTCTCGCTAGAGGAATATTCCACCAGAGTTGTTGAGGTTGTCATAGCTGTTTAATTTGGGATTTGTGTAGGGTAGGTTAGGGACCTCAGACAGGGTGAAGTAGAAGATGAGTGAGTTATTTTGGTTCTTTTGGAAAATTAGTAATCTCTGAAAGATTATCTCCAGGAATTTTAAATGTTGAGAGATGAAGAATTTGTTTTTTCATATATAGAAAGTATTTCTATACTTTCTACCATGCAAGAAATGAAAATTAACCAGCAGAGAGAAATGCTTATCTTAAATATGTTGATATTTATTGGAGTACTCAGTTGTCCCTTCCCCCATTTTTTTTAATGACCCGTGAATGCTCAGGTTACTCCAGTAAGTGTTTGCTTATCAATATAACTCACCTTTCAACACCCACCATGATTGCCTCAGTTGGAGCCACGTGGCCAGTCACACTAGCTTTCTTCCTGACTCAGTCCCGTTCTGAATGAGTAACTGATTACTTTTATTCATCATCGGTCAGAAGTTTGTGTGCCTTCATTTCTGTGTTCATCACAGTTTATTATGGGGTTTCTCTCTTGTAATGGAACATCACTTGGAAAAATGAAAGAAACACCTTGTAAGCTGCACTCTGAGAGATTGGATAGTAAACAATTGTAGGCTCCTTGGTTAATTTTTTTCTCTTTGTTACAGACAGAAACGTTGAGGGGCTTCTCCTTTGCCTTTATTTTAAGGACCTCCAGAGTTATCCTGTTGTCTTGCTGCTGCTGCTGCTACTAAGTCGCTTCAGTTGTGTCCGACTCTGTGACCCCACAGATGGCAGCCCACCAGTTTCCCCCATCCCTGGGATTTTCCAGGCAAGAGTACTGGAGTGGGGTGCCATTTCCTCCTCCAATGCGTGAAAGTGAAGTCACTCAGTCGGGTCTGACTCTTAGTGACCCCGTGGACTGCAGCCCACCAAGCTCCTCCATCCATGGGATTTTCCAGGCAAGAGGACTGGAGTGGGGTGCCATTGCCTTCTCCTTGCTGGTGGTGCTATATAGGGCAGATGACCATGGTGGTGATGTTTTGATTTGAACTCTAGTCCTGTATGGTGACAGTCACTGTACTTCAGGGGCTCCTACCCAAAAGATGGACAACATCCAGTCATGTTTCCTGGACCTCTGGAATCAAGGAGTCATTTTTAGAGTTGATTTTATCATCCATTTGGTGGAAAGAATCATTTTCACATAGGTGTCATGAGGCCATGTTCCCCACCCCCTTAAACATTGTACAGAACCCCTACAAATCTAAGTAACCTTCTGTACTGCTAATTCTAAAAATTAACATTTAAAAATGTTTATTTTACCCTGAGACTCATAGTCAGATTTACTTGTTTCATTTTGCATCCTAGGCATTATGTGTTAGTGATGAAATGGTAAGATAGCACTTACCTAGGCTTTTTCTTTTTCCCCCCAATGAAATATCATCCAATTTTTTCCAGTTGTAGTGCCGTCCTTGTCAGCTTCCTCCAGCATTGCTGTGCTTTTTGTGCATCGTACTGTCAACTTGAAGCACTGTCTTAACTCCAAACTTTAATGTCTTGACATTGTTGTTTTCACATGTCGGTTCTAAGTTTGCTTTATTTCTATTTTGCAGTTACATTAAATCCTAATTCTAATCAGCTGTAAACACTTTTGGCCTTCGGATTGATAGCCTTTGTGTTGACAGTTCCAGATGATTCTAGAATTTAATTGAGGTGTAGTTGATTTACAATGTCTTGTTAATTTCTGCTGTTCAGCAAAGCGATTCTGTTACAGACATGCATACACGCTTTTTCATTTTCTTTTCCATTATGGTTTGTCACAAAGCACCTCATGTAGTTCCCTGTGCGCCACAGTAGTTCTTGTTTATCCACTCTCTATATACTAGTCTGGATCTGCTAACCCAGACACTCACTTTATCTCTCCTCTATCTCTTCTCCCTCTTGGCAGCCGAAGTCTGCTCTCTCTCTGCAAGTCTGTTTCTGTTTTGTAGATAAGCTCATTTGTGTCACATTTTAGATTCCACATGTAAATGATACTGTATGGTATTTGTCTTCTTCTCTGACATGTTTTACTTTGTATGATAAGCTCCAGTTCTATCCATATTGCTGCAAATGGCACTACTTTATTCTCTTTTTTGATGGCTGAATAGTATTCCGTGGAAGGACTGATGTTGAAGCTGAAACTCTAATACTTTGGCACCTGATGCAAAGAGCTGACTCATTTGAAAAGACCCTGATGTTGGGAAAGATTGAAGGCAGGAGGAGAAGGGGATGATAGAGGATGAGGTGGTTAGATGGCATCACCAACTCAATGGACATGAATTTGAGTGAACTCCGGGAGTTGGTCATGGACAGGGAGGCCTGGTGTGCTGCAGTTCATGGGGTCACAAAGAGTTGGACATGACTGAGCGACTGAACTGAAGTATTCCTTGTATATATGTTTGATGGTTTTCGATTTGCCTGAAAATTCATTCTAAATAAGTGTGAGTCACCTCATTTAGGTACATCTGATGACTTAGGTATACCTAAAACTATATCTGAAAATTATATGGTCCCATTTTTTCATTGAAAATATCAAAAAATCTTTCCTATGACTTTGTAGTGCTATCGTTTCTCTAATTTAGAATTTGAAATGGTCACATGTTGAGCTGTGTGTACCTAGAAGAAAACTGCTGATAAGCTTGTTTTAACATAATAAGGCTACAAAAAAGACTGAGAGAATGTACTGTTATTGGCCAGGGTTCTTGGCCTTCCTTAATCAAATACAAACTGTTAAGAGGGCAGACAAAAAATTTAGGCGTGGCGTTATTTGCAGCAGAGGGGAGTGAAGACAAAGGCCAGGTTCCCTCGTTGCTGGTTCCCTGTACGGGGCGAGGGTCAGGGTGCGTCCAGGGGTCAGGCCTGAGGAATGAGTGGCTTAGGTATGCCCATCCCTCAGTGGTGCTGATTGTAGGGGGCATGCATAGCACCCTGCCTTTGCTCTCAACACCCTGCTTTTGCTCCTAGATCTTCATTAGTAGTAATTGGGTTTTTGGTCTTTCTGTGTCTTCTGTAGTACCTGCCAATGAAGGAAATGTAAATGACACGGTTTCAATCCCTGGGTCGGGAAGATCCCCTGGAGGAGGGCATGGCAACCCACTCCAGTGTACTTGCCTAGAGAATCCCATGGACAGAGGAGCCTGGAGGGCTACAGTTCATAGAGTCTCAGAGTCTGACACGGCTAAAGTGACAGCGAGCACAGCAGCATGCCCGTCTCTAGTTTGCCCCACGTGTACATGCATAGTTATCTTTAATCCCATGTGGTTTTCTTGTATTTTGTTGCTAGAGGAGTTACTTAGGTCCCAGCCTGTCTCGATGATATCAACATCTATTCTATCAACAGTCTCTTCCTTCCTAACCTCCCTAACAAGGACATGGTGTTGATCTCTGGTCTGCCCACATCTTTGCCCTATGTAAGTCACCTCTAAATGTTGGGGAAAGTCTCATTCCTTCTGGAGCATGTGGATCCATTTAATTGATGGTGTTAACATCTGGCCCCAAAGTACCAACTCTAGGGTTGCTTGTTTCTTATAGTTTCAAAATCTTTTCCATAGTAGCGTGGGTCATTACTGCTCTCCTCACCCAGACCCTGGGTACCAACAACATTAAGTGCTTGCTGTAAGCTATAGGTGCCTGCAAGCCATCCATCTGTTGATGACAAATAGCAAACAGGAATAGCCTAATGATATTCACATGATTGATTCATATTCATTTATACATGGAGGAGGATGCTGAGACAGCTAAATAATTAAATCACATAATGCAATTAAACTTACTCTATTCAAGTGCTCTTTTTCTCCAATTCTTCTTGCTGACAGTATGCATACTAGGCTTCAGCCCAGTGCAGTTAAGCTGATTAGGTAATACTAAGCTGCTCAAACATGTAGTAAGCTTTTTTGTTGTTGCTTTTTTTTTTTTGGTGTGAAATTCTTTATATCAAACACCTGATTCTCAAGGTATAACTTCAGGTCTTTAAATGACATCCATAAAGGTTTTGTTCGAACGCATTCCAGCAGCCAAGAGTGACCTTAATCCTCTAAGAACACCCAGGCTCCCAGAACTGGTTACTGGCTTTCGATCTTAGATATTCCTTTGCAAAGGAAACACATGTAAAACTTTCAGGCATTTCTTGAAATGCTGTTGAGTAGATTGGGCTCTTGGCTCTAACAGTTTCTTCCTCACAAAGAAAATAATCTACAGGATGAAAATCTACTTCTTTATCCTTTGCCCATCCATCCATCCCTCAGTTTATATCCAATAATTAGACTAATATGCTAACAACTTATATTGTATATTGACTGCCTCATATATGCCTTATAATACCCTAAGCAACTCACATTTCTCTACTTGAATGTACACAGTAGGCTTGTAATACTATATTATTCACTTTCTACAAGAAATGATATGAAGGATAAAGTAGATTAGATATCTGGCCTAAGATCATATAATTCATTATTTAAAAAACCTGGATTTGAGTCTAGCTCTAACCTCCAAAGTCCACATCAGTTTTCTTGCATCAAGCTGCCCCTCGATAAGAGATATCAGAAGGAACTGTATATTGTGCTTCCCATACAGCTTGGTACAAATCTGTTTCTGACAGTGTTGAACAGCTTGTCTAAGGAGGATGAAAAAAAGTAAGCCTCTTCTATTGTACACGTTCCACCTCCCAATCAGATAACTGTCACATCAAATCAGGACACAGCTTCTGTTGTTGGTCTCTATTGCCATTGGTGTATTGTCAGTCTTTGCTGAATCCCAGATCCCAGCAGGCTCAACTAAATCTGTGTATTAGGTAAAATAACAAAGGAATTAAAGGCTTTTACATGAGCATCAAAATTTCATCCTCCTATCAATGTCTTAGGTGTTTTTCCAGAAGGACTTTGTTGTGCAACGAAGGTCATCTCATTAAGCAAAGAAAGCCAAATCCTGTTGCGTTTCTTTATGAATCTTCTGCATAAAATACTGATTTTTTAGAAAAGATGTCAGTGTTTTCCTTAGTAAGACCTTTTTTGTGTGTGTGGAGCTAGCCATTCCTATCAAAATGTTGTTGTCTTTGGAATAGTGAAACTGATCTCTTGACTGCTGTTATTCCAAATTGGAGATGAATGAAGAAATTAATGTATTGGAGGAAATAACAGAAAAAGTCAGGTGTTGTTAGTATTATTAAGGACTTTAAACAATAGAATCTATAAATTGTTTAGAATCAAGTTGTTTTAGAGATTATACAGCTATACTCTTAAAAAATCTAAACCAAAATAAAAATGGTAAAAATAAATGAATATACAATTCATAAGAAGTAAATGAAAATAGTTGGATATTCTTTAATATTTACCTTGACTAGTAATCAGAAAGCATGTTTTAAACAATATTTTATGCATCTGTTAACAAATATCCCCCAAATATGTTTTGGTGATGAGGATAAAGAAAATTGGTAAACTCTTCTTATGCTGTTGGTTATGTCCATTTGCATGGTCCTTTAGAAAGTAAATTTAGTCACACATGATAGGCACTTAGTACATTTTTATTGCAAAGATCACGGTCATAAAATTTTATCACATTTTCATTTATCTATGTACTTATTTACCCTTTTGCTTCATAGATCTTCAAGTCTAGAGGAAGGTGCAATGATATATATAAATAACTGTATGTTAGTACAGATCATTAGGTAAGGACAAGGAAAAGGTGACCCAGAATCAGAATTTTTGTGGTTCCAGAAGGTCTTATATGTTCAGTATCAACTAAGTTAAACCTGAAGGATAAGAATAGGCTATAAGCGAAGTAGTGGGATAGTACTGAGGGCAGAAGGAAAACATGGGTGTGTTTCCAGGTGAAGATCAGTTGACCCTTTAAAGAACTGAGAGAGATTTCCTCTAGCCTCCTGGAGGTGAAGTGATTGGTCACAAAGCTAGAGATGTTAAGTGTGGACCAGATCATGAAAAGTCTTGCTCAAAAGCCATATCAGAAAATAGGAATCTTAGCCAAAGGATTGACAGGTTTTAAGACAGAATACCATGTTTGAATTTGCATTTGACAGAGTTCATTCTGCTTATAGAATAGATGTCAGGAGGGCAAATAAGAATGATGATGAAGACAGGACCAATTGTCATGATTGAGGGGAGTGATGGTGGTGACTAGCTTAGTAGGAATAGAGATATAGGGCTAGTAGTGAATTTAGGAGACAAAACCAGTAGGGCCTAGTGATGAATTGGATGTTGGGATGAGCAAAGGAAAAGTAAGTCATGTCCGGGTTCTAGCTTAGGGAACTCAGTGAATGTTAGGGTCTTTTTTGTTTTTGTTTTGTTTTGTTTTGTTTTAGGACCACTGAGCCAAATAGTGGATGTGAGGGTCTAAGCCATATGTTCTGTTTTAGGCATAAGGAGTCAGTGGGATCTATGGGAAATTGAGATGCATACAGAGAGAGGCAGGTTACTGTACAGGTTTGAAGCTACAGAGAGAGAACTCTGCTGGCAATATAAATTCATGTGTAACCAGGATACAGATGGTATAAATGAAATATCAGTGCTATAAACCTAACATTTAGAAATAACTAAATGGGGACTTCCCTAGCAGTCCAGTGGTTGAGATTTAGCTTTGCAGTGCTGGGAATGTGGGTTCGATCACTGGCCAGGGGACTAAGATCCCACATGCCATGTGGTGTGGCCAAAAATAATAAAATATGGAAGAAAATTCAATTGTATTACTTAAAAAGCAGTAATGAAATGTTAAATAGTGAAGAAGTTAGCAAAAACAAAACTGATATATTGACTCTTAATCATTAAGAATTGGCCTAATGAAGAATTAATAATACCAAGACAAAATGAGACAACAGCTTGAAATATATGTGAAATATATATGGGTGTGTATGTGTACATACACACATGCACACACCCTATTCACAGAAAGCCAAAATATTAAATATATATTTGAAAAAGAAAGATCTGAAAATGAAATATACCAAATTGTTAATAGTATTAGTTTTGGGGAACTTGGTAACAATGGATGATGATGTCTTCTTAAAATACACATATTATTTGTACTTTTCTATAATTTGCATTTTATCAACATAATAAGCCATGATTTTCAATACAAAATACATCATGAAATGTTAAAGATTTTTTTGCATTGTATTTGAGTTTGCTAAAAGATTTGCCAGTTACAGTGTCCTCATAAAAGAGATTTAACAAGATTGTTTCCTCGGTAGAATTTCTCAATAGACGGGAATACAGAATGTAGTTATAAATTTAATCTTTTGTGGCCCACCCAAACAAAAGCAGCATAGTATAATGGGGAAAATACTCTTTTAGAAGTCAATAGAGAGGTTTCCACAGAATCTGCTCCTTGGAGTTCTTTAGTAAGTTGTTTAACCTCTGAGGGCCTCGATTATTTGTAGGATAAGAGAGTTGGCCCAGATTTTATCTAAGGTGAACTCCCACTCTATTTTGCCTGAGTCCAGGTCACATAGGAAAAAAAATTATATCAAACCGTGTTCCAGTCAAATCAGCCCTTATTTATTCAGATATGTGACTAAGTGATCACAGTCTAAGTTGTGTTTTTTTCCCTAATGTGACCTGACATCTAATGGAAGTGTATTTATTTCAAAGGGAATTTAGTGTCTGTTCCTTATCTTTTTGTTTCTTTTTGTCCTACAAAGATTGAAAGTCCCTGCCATATTCATGAGCAGAACATAAAGCACCAAGCACTTCCTGAGAGGTAATTTTCCAGGAATGAAAAATATGAGAATGGTGTTGGGTTGTTTGCTTTTCTGTCATTCAATGTTGTATTAAAACAACCGTTTTTCCATACCTATGAATGGCTTCACTCTTGAAAACTGTCAGTTACAAATGAAAAGTGATAGCACTCTGAAAGCAAAACCATTCCCAGATCATACTAGTTTTTCACATGAATTTGAAGTCTAATCAGTGGCCCACATTCATACATAAACGTATCTATTGTGGGGTGAAAAATTAAGAAATGATCTTTAAGCTTTATCTCAAACCTGGTTTGCAATAAAATATTACCCTTTTATGTTTACATTTTAAAAAGGATTTTTATCAACCTGTCAATCAAATTCTTTCCATTTTTTCCCCCAGGGACATATTTACCATTTATATCTGCCGTGATTCATGAATTTCAGCATACTAGGAGTTAGACACCATGAAGTAAAATCTAGAAGTTGCCATCGTATAGTTTTTTGAGACTTCCATATCCTTGCACTAGAACAGTGTGTATGTGTGTTTCCTGATTCTAAGTATTTATTTAAGAATGCATTTAAAAATACTGAAAAAGCAAAACACTTAATAAAAATTTAAATAATCAGTAACCCCATCACACATTGAAATCCACTGGGCTAAATTTGGCCTCATTTTAGAGTCTCTTTGGACAGACTGTTATTATGGGAACAGGTGTCTCATGCTGAATCTGATTGCACATTGCTGGTTTCCATTAAGGGACAAGGCGCCATCAGAACTCGTATGAAATCTCTGGCTTTATCCCAATTTCAGAAGTCAGTTTTGCAGATGACTCAAGCAGGAGCTTAAAATAGTGGATGATTTAAAAACCAAACCAAAACAACAACAACAACAAAAAACTTCCCCTGTGGCCTTGGGAGAACTGTCATTTGTGTTAATGTGGCTGGCAATAAAAACAGCTCCTTCCTCAGTCCTGGAACAAGCATGGTTTCTTCCTCACGGAAAGCATACACATGGAATGACTTTAAAGTGGCCTTAGGGCTCATGCAATAAACTGAGACAGCTGTCTTTCTTTGATATGGTGATTATTCTGGGTCTGCATCTCAGAAAACTCAATGAAAGGCACATAGAAGTAAGAGATATTGGAGCCAAGTTGGTCCAGTAGTTTAGTACCAATGTCAAAGTCAACTCCATAAACTGTGAATGGTAAGGAACACGATGTTTTGTTCTACCTACCTCATCAGTGCCCATTCTGTGTGCTCATGGCACACATATGCACTCACCATGCCCTCAGCTGGAACACCTTCCCCATAGGTTGCCCATTTCAACTCCTACATCAAACTATGCTGAAATGTAATCTTCCCCACAATGGCTGTCACAGACCTTCCTAAGGAAAGTTGGACTTTCTCTCCTCTGTGCCTTGTGATATTTTGTATATACTTCCAGGCTACTTTTGGCATACTTGTCATTGTTCAGTAATTATTTGTCTCTAATTCAATGAGAGACAGATAATACTTAGGCCACCTGATGCAAAGAGCCGACTCATTGAAAAAGACTTTGATGCTGGGAAAGATTGAGGGCAGGAGGATAAGGGGACAACAGAGGATGAGATGGTTGGATGGCATCATTGACTCAACAGAGTTGAGTTTGAGCAAACTCTGGGAGCTAGAGAAGGGCAGGGAAGGCTGTTGTGCTGTAGTCCGTGGGGTCGCAAAGAGTCAGACATGACTGAACGACTGAACAACAACAAATTCAATCAGGGAGCTCCTTGGGGAAATTAGTCAATTTCTTAGTTATCTTTGGACTCAATGTCCAGTACCTAGAATACTGCCTAACCTGAGTAAGGATGTACCCGTATGTCAGTTTAATAAAATGATTGAATATATTAAGGCAAATTGTGGTAGTCTGGGGAATGATGAATGTGCTTTCACAACCTCTACTGAAATCTGAAGTTTCTTGTGTGAGGAACTGAGAAGGATTTTTCAGATTTCTTTGAATACATTGTCAGTGTTGTTTACCATCTACTCTGCAGAATTTAAAATCTGCTCAATGGAATAATATCTTAGACCATGTAGAAGAATGACACAAGTGAGGTGAACTATGCAAATGAGATGATATAAAACATTTCCATTTTTATTAGAGGCTGGGAAGAAGGCAGATCATTTCTGAGTTTAAAAAAAGAAAACTTTTATTGGAGCCTAGAGAAGGAGTCTGTTTCATAAATTGCATTAAATATTTGGTATGTAAAATTCCGGCTGTTGTTCTGCATTAAATGGATACATTGCACCCCTTACCTAATTAAGAAACCATATGGAGACAAGACACATTTACATAAACAAAAGCAGAGAAGCCAGCTCTATTGGGTTGTCTCCGATTATGTAACTTGGTTTCCAAGGTATGGATTTGTTCTCTGGCTTAAATATTGCCATGGACCAAATAGTTTCCAGACATTGAATGGAATTTAAAGAGCTAGTTCTAAGGTGCCTTGACTTCATTTAAATATTGCAGTGAAAGGGACCCTGCAATACTATGCAGTTTCCTACGTTTAATAACTGCTTGCCTGTTAAAGCCAGTAGTTTTGGAATCTGCCCCACAGGAAATCCATTGTATATTATTACGTAGCTTTGCAGGATAACCATGTGCCTGGCGTATGGTTTAACCGTTTACTACATGTTTGTTGAATAAATAAATGCCTCAGTGTGTTTTCAGAGTTGGTGGCCTAACACAATTGCTCTAGCATACATATGGGTAGCAAACAGTCAAGAAATGGTATAAACAACAGTTTGTATCATGACGAGCACTGGGATGAAAATAATAACCATCACAGAACTGAAACACGAATATTGGGGTAATAAGTTTGGAGTGGAAATCTAAATCATAGTTATAATGCTTTCTCTTTTGTTTGACGGTCTTTATCCAGACAATGATACTGATGGCAGTCAGTGGTGGCAAATTAAATGTATGTAACATTTTACTACTTACTGTATTTTATACCACATATCATCTCACTTTACCATCACAGAGTACCCATTTTATGGATGAGAAAAAATGGAACCTCAGAATTAAGTTCTTCACCCAAGGTCACAAAGTTAAATCAGACTTTAAATCAGGTTACTTGATTCTGAAAGGTCTTTTGTTTTACCAGATTTAGTCTTTGCTTTATGGCAGAGTTATTGGTGGAACTTGCAAACACAAATGCATGTTTTGTTGCAGCGAGAAGTGTTCTTTGGAGATAGAAGAGAAAAACATGAAATGTATTTCAAAATACTCTTGGGGAAAAGGTATGAAAATAATTTAGAATTTCTCAGAATATGTTAAAACTCAACTTCGTTTGTACTCTAACCCCATGAAATGCCAGCACCCTTCACTGAGAGTCCAGGGTTTTATGAATCCCAATTTGGAATGACTGTTCCTCTACTGTGCCCAGTCCTATTACAGATTTCACATTTCAAACAGTCCAACATTGGCAGTTTTACCTGGTTAAATATGATAAAATGACAGAAGCTCTGGTTTCAGTCCCTTAATTTTTACTGACATTCACTGCATCTTGGTAGAGCCCTTGTATTCTAATTGGAGTTTTAGTCGTTAACTATTCCTGCTTAAAAGAGGGGAAACTGTTTCTAAAGGAAACATTGCAAAAACCTTCTCATTATTTTATTCTCAGCCATGCTTGTTCTCTGCCTGCTTTGTCTGTTCCTGACTTGAGTGAAGATGCCTAGTCAGTTGACTATAATTAGTCGAGTCCTTGCTGTGCTGGTCTCTCAAATATTTTCTGGAGACCTTTGCTGGGTGTGTCCATAACACACTCATACAGAACTGAAATCACAGTCCAGCCAAAGGGATCACTGAGTGACCTTTAAGATGAATGTTGCACTTAATTTAAGTAGGTGAGGAAGCACACAGATCCTTTAGCTTCTCGTATTTTGGTTTTTTGAGCGGTGTAACATTGACTGCCCTGGTGGCTCAGATGGTCTGGTAGGCCGTCCATGCGGTTGCGAAGAGTCAGACACGACTGAGCGACTTCACTTTCACTTCATCTTTGCCATGGTGCTCGGAGAAGGCAGTGGCACCCCACTCCAGTACTCTTGCCTGGAAAATCCCATGGACGGAGGAGCCTGGTGGGCTGCAGTCCATGGGATCGTGAAGATTCGGACACGACTGAGCCACTTCACTTTCACTTTTCACTTTCATGCATTGGAGAAGGAAATGGCAACCCACTCCAGTGTTCTTGCCTGGAGAATCCCAGGGATGGCGGAGCCTGGTGGGCTGCTGTCTGTGGGGTCGCACAGAGTCGGACACGACTGAAGCGACTTAGCAGCAACAGCAGCAGCAGCAACAGCAGCAGCAGGCACTCACTAAATGACCCTATCTGACTTCTAAGGGTCCATTCACTTGAACTGAAATGGAATTGTAAGGCATTTGAGTCAGATTTGCATTCAAATTCAGTCCCCACTTACTAGCAACATAACTTTAGATAAGACACATATTTGAAGCATCTTCTCAAATGCAGAAAGTGGTACTCAACAACCTGCCACTTAGAGAGATGTTGTAACGTTTAAATGACTTAATCCATGTAGAAGGCTTATTACCATAACCTATAACCATTCAATACATGGCAGCTCTTATTTTTACTCTCGGCTAACGTAGTTCCCTGGTGGCTCAGATGGTAGAGGATCTTCCTGCAATGTAAGATACACAGGTTTGATCCCTGGGTTGGTAAGATCGTGACCACTTGGGAATGGCTACCCACTCCAGTATTCTTGCCTGAAGAATACCATAGACAAGAGTACCCTGGCAGGCTACAGTTCGTGGGATCACAAAGAGTTGGACACAACTGAGCAACTAATAACAACAACACAAACCTAGTTTCCATGTTTTGTTTTGTTTTTAGCTTCGCCAAATACTTAACACCGTGAGCATTGGGATTTGATAGAGTGAAGCTTCACACTCTGGCTTTAAAGCAGAAGATCTTGAGTATCACTGAGTGTTTCCTGCAGAAACAACAGGAAAAAGCTGACAGATTCTTTGGAGGTGAATGCCTCCTGATGTGTGTTCAGCCCCTGTGTTGTCGGAGCTGGTTGTCTGTGCCTTCTGCAGTTTTCCCTTGTGCTCTTCCTCATTTACAATAGGAACAAAAGATAGGTTGATGCTGGCCACATGCATTCTTTCTATCGGGAAAGTAAAAGCTTTCTCAGAAACGTCTGTTTATGACTCATTGCCCATCGATGGGCGTCACGTGGCCCTTCCCACCTGGGAAGAAGTAAACTCAGCCTGTGACTTTTCATTCCTCTACCAAGTGGGAGAAGGCAGTTGGAGGTCATCATCAGCATTTGTCACACCAAGTTTAAAAGTACAATCTAAGTTATAAAGCAGTGGTCAGTGTACGGAGATTCCAAGTAAGTTTACCTTGAAGTCTAAAATACCCATGCGGTCTTCCATATTGATCATTTATTAAAGTAAGCCATCCCCTCCCCCGCCACTTGCCTCCAGGCCTAGGATTTGTCAGTTCAGTTCGGTCGCTCAGTCGTCTCCGACTCGTTGCGACCCCATGGACTGCAGCATGCCAGGCCTCCCTGTAAATCACCAACTCCCAGAGTTTACTCAAGCTCATGCCCATTGAGTCAGTGATGCCATCCAACCATCTCATTCTCTCTCATCCCCTTCTCCTCCCACCTTCAGTCTTTCCCAGCTTCAGGGTCTTTTCCAATGAGTCAGCTCTTTGCATCAGGTGGCCAAAGTACTGGAGTTTCAGCTTCAGCAACAGTCCTTCCAATGAATATTCAGGACTGATTTCCTTTAGAATGGACTGGTTTGATCTCCTTGCAGTCCAAGGGACTCTCAAGAGTCTTCTCCAACAACAGAGTTCAAAAACATCAATTCTACAGATTTGTCAGTAACTTTTGTTTAATGTTACTTAAGTGTAGTTGATTTATGCTGTTGTGTTCATTTCTGTTGTATAGCAAAGTGTTTCAGTTTAACATATAGATACACATACATTCTTCTTCATATTCTTTTCTAGTATTTCATGTTCTTTTCTATGATGGTTGTCAGCAACTTCTAGGTCCCAGCTTGGAACTTCTCTTGGCAACTTCCTAGTCCATTGGGTTAAGAAGGGGGTGTCTTCCAGGGGAGCAGCCTTGACTTTATGAGGGGAGCATCTGAAGGGCATGGCACTGTTGCACCAGGAATTCAAGCCTGAGCCTAGGGAGGGTCTTCAGGAGGGGAAGCCAGAGATAATCAGTGTGAGAGAAACACCACCCCCAACACTTCACTATGCATACTAAAGCAAACCAGGGGCCAAAAAGGAAAATAGGTAACTCTTCCACATGCCTGGTAAGTAGCTTCAGTGTGTTCAACACTTTGTGACCATTCTCCAGGCAAGAATACTGGAGTGGGTTGCCATGCCCTTCTTCAGGGGATCTTCCCGCCCCAGGAATTGACCCTGCAGTCTCTCAAGTTTCCTGCATTCGCAGGCAGATTTTTTTTTTAAACCACTAGCACTCTTCTGTTTTCACTTTCTTCATTTCTTTATCAGAAGGATGCAAAGAAATGGTAATATGTATACAAATGTATACCTATAACCTCTCACCTTTCCACTCTTACCGACATAAATTGACTTTCGTTGTTGTTGCTTTTTTTTTCTTTTCCTGGAACCTGGCCTTTTCCCTAAATATACATATTTATGTGGCTTCAATAATGGTTAAAATAGAATGTTACATTCAGCCTTTTTTTTTCCTCCTCTGAACATTGAGATTGATTGATTCTTTTAATTTCTTTTCCTTTTTTTTTTTCAAATAGTGAAGTTTAGTTAATGTTGTGTTAGTTTCAAGTGTACAGCAGGGTGATTCAGTTATACATATGTGTGTGTCTGTGTGTGTGTACACATACATATTACTGCCCTGTACCAAGATTCTTTGCCATTCCAGGTTAGCTGTTTAAAGGTATTGAACATATTTCCCTGTGCTGTTCTGTAGGTCCTTACTGTTGGCCTATTTTTTATACAGTAGTGTATATCCGTTAGTCCTAAACTCCTAGTTTATACCCTGCCATATCCCCTTTGGGAACCATAACTTTGTTACCTCTGTCTGAGAGTCTATTTCTATTTTATAATTAAGACTGATTGATTCTTAATGGATGTCCTCAGAACAGCCAGGACACTCGAAGCAGATTTTCCCGTTCCACTGTTCTGCTCTCTGAAGGCTGAACTATTTTATCAAAAGGCGCTTTATTAAAGTAGCAGGAAGCTCTCCTAATTGCTTTCAGATCTCTGTGTTTTGGGGCTCAGCTGGTTAAAGTTCGATTTATCTTATATTCCAGTCATTTTACTTAGGCTGGTTTAATATTGTCTGTTTCCTTAGAAACTGTTTTCTGTGACCACTTACCCCATTTCAGTAGTTTTCTTCTCACATTTATGCATTGTTATTGATACTAACTAAACAACAGCATTTAATGCACACCTGTGTTCACTCGGGCTACCCATTTGGGGCTTTGTCTTTGTTCATTGGGTGACCCTTTTCTGTAACAGTGAATTACTTTGGACAAAACTCAAAACCCCTGATGAGAGTGTGAACTGTTTGATGCCCATATAAAATCTTTTAATACCTTTGTCATTTCCTCTAATGCATGGATTTACAAAAGCCTGAGGAGACTTGGTATTTATTGAAGATGGAAATTGCCTTGAGCAGTCAGTAACAAAATGAATTAATATGTGACATATTTTGTGAAGCCCATTGTAAATATAATTTAAAACATTACAAAAAAAACAAAACACTTCTCAGATTCTCTCCTGAAACCTTTCTTTTTCATTTGATAGATACATATTTTATTTTTTGAAGGAGTTTATCAAACTTGTATGGCTTAAACTGTTTGCTCTCATTATCTGTGATATTGGCTTTAATGATGGATTTTTCATCTTGTGAGTTAACTTTTCTATTAATATGAGTTAACTTTTCTATTACAAATGTATTTGAAAACTTATAAATCTCAAGCTCTTTAATATGTGACCCCCCCCCCCTTGATTTGATTCATTTAATGAAAAAAATAGTTTGGAGAATCAAGCTGTTGTGTTTAATTTATTTCAGTGGTGTGGTACTTATGTATTCCTGTTGGTAAACAGTCTTTCCCATAACTCACTGTCTTTTGTTTCTTTTTTCTTTACACAAACAAAAAATTATAGGTAGTCCTTCCTCCTATGTCCTTTTGTCTTTGATGATACCCCCTACAGGCTCTTTGAAAGGACATTCAACCTAATGTTGTGAGTTTTGTTTCCCCTTGACAGTGCTTAGTCATTTAGCATACTGACTTCAGTGTACACAAATATCTGTGTTTGTTAAGAATTACAATGATGGCACCCAAAAAGCCAGGTTAGGACACAGATACCTCCTGGCCTCCAGACTCTCCCCTGATGACCTGGATTTTCTTCTGCTGGTTTCATTGGGTCACTTTTTCCACCTGGTCGTAAAGACTGGTTTGCTTTGAATGAGAGAAACCCTCTCTGGGGCAGCGTTGATCTTGGTATTGAAGATCAATACCAATACTTGGTATTTGCTTACTTTGTTCTTTTTCCAGAATGCCATGAGAAGGCACAAAATAGGGTTCTTGGTTATGCTCCACATTGCTCATACTTATATCTTTCTTCCCTTGACTGTGTGCTAGTTTCCTGGGGCTCAAGTCCTTGCTAAATAGATTAAAATGGCAATGGAGCGAAGTCTTGGCTCCTGTTTTTTCCTTTTCATATTATTTCTCTCCAGTCATCACGTCCCTATACTTGGGGAGACATATTTATTTCTTCACTTTGAGCAAATGTAACTATCGGTCTTAAACTATAGCTTGTTAGTGATTTGTTTTGGTTCCTAGCCTTCAAAATGAAGTCAACTTTGGGCAGAAATGTTGGGGCAGGGACTGATGGTCTAAGACAAGCAGAAGAGATGCACATGCCCTTTAGAAGGTTTGGTAAGTTTGGAAAAGAAACTATATCTGAGTTTGAACACCAGTCTCCAAGGTTCATAGGTAAAGAAAGTGGACAGTTGCCAATCCTTTGGACATATCTTATGACTGACCATTCTCCACCAACATCACCATTATTCATACTCATGTGTGGGAGAACCAGATCTTTTCCCTCCATTATTTCAGCATTTTGAGGCCCCTGGGGACCCTCATTGAATACTCTGAGGTAACCACTCAACAGGCTGAATCTCAAGATTCAGCCACAGGTATCTCTCTCAGTTCACTCAACAAAAATATAAAGATGAAAAGCTGTAGTTAGAGGAGGTCTCCTATTCATTACCTTCACTTGTCTGATAACCCTGGATGTGTGTTCGGCTAAAGGTACCCTATCATGCTAATTCAATCTCCAGACACTAATTCATCTGCATAGGCCTTGCAGGCCTGCTGATTAGGATGCAGAGTTTTCCAGTAGAGATTCTTAGAGCCAGTGGCGTTTTTTGCCCTGATGTAGGTGCTGCCAGTGTAGACTGTTCTAACACCTTCTTCCATTTCACAGGAACCGACAATGGTGAAGTCCTCCCTGATTCCATCCCATCAGCTCCTGGAACGCTGCCTCATTTCATAGAGGAGCCAGACGATGCTTATATCATCAAGAGCAACCCCATTGCACTGAGGTGCAAAGCAAGGCCAGCCATGCAGATATTCTTCAAATGCAATGGCGAGTGGGTCCATCAGAATGAGCATGTCTCTGAGGAGAGTCTGGATGAGAGTTCAGGTAAGAATGGGAAGCAATCGGAAGAATCTATAGTAGCCTCTCAGATTTTTATGTCAATCTGACTGGGGATACCTGTGTTAAATCAGACACCTTATTTGAGTGAAGTCATATTAACAGTATCCCAGGAATATAAGAGGGAGGCATGTCTTGAAATGACTCCACAGCTTTCCTGCTAGTCTACTCCAGTATGGTAGACGAGCATTTTTTATTTTCCTGCTCTATATCACATTAAGACCTAATTTTGTATAAAAGTTAATATTCTCCCTGGAAATAAAATCAGGCAGTCACTGTTTTCATTTTCTGAATTCTGAATATTTTTTTTTCATGACATAAATCTTTCAAGAAGCACCCTTTTAAGCAGCCTAAATTCAGTTTCTCTAATCTTTCTTCTTGGATATTATTCTTGTATGCTTCATTCTCTACAGCTGATGGTTTCTGAGTCATCTGAGTTCTTTTGATTACTGTGTAATGATAAAGAAGTTCACATTAGAAGACCAGATTTGAATAGCATCTCCTGTATAAAAGAATTTCAGAACCATCTTTATTAGCTGGCTGATTTGTCTGGTGAGGAGTGATGATGAGAATAGTGATCATATTAGCTAATATTTATTGAGCACTTACTATTTAACCAGACCTTATCTAAGCTTCTGATGCACATTATCCTACTGTCTCCTCAACAGCCCTCTGGGATAAATAATGCTGTCATTGCCTTCTTATAAATAAGGGAACGGAGGCTCAAAGAGATTAAGTAAACTGTGGGCTTGTGCTGGATATCTAAATAAGATCATTTGACTCAAAACTTTCAAAATGTATTACTTTTATATTTTAGCAGATAATAGAAACAGTATATGCTTTTGAACTTTGGCTTCTCAGACTAACAGAAAATTTAGCCTTATCCTAAACCCAATTTGATGTTACTATATATTATTGATTTTTATTAGTTCTAAACTTACTAGATGTCAGATTTTAAATAAATAAAGTCATGAATAATTAGGAAGTTGTGTCAGCTTAATTTATTAACTATATACCAGTCCTGTTTAGTACGTTAGGCTAAGTCTTTCAGAGTATTCCAGGAAGGGAAGGAAGCAAACTCTGATCTAAACCTTCATACCTACTAATAGGTTTATGACCAGTATAAGTGCAAATGAAGTTATGATAAATGTCTAAAGAGAGGTAGATGGTGCTAGGGAGGATTTTAAGAAATCATGTCTAACTGGGACTCTCCGGAGAAGGCAGTGGCACCCCACTCTAGTACTCTTGCCTGGAAAATCCCATGGACAGAGGAGCCTGGTAGGCTCCAGTCCATGGGGTCGCTAAGAGTCGAGCACAACTGAGCGACTTCACTTTCACTTTTCACTTTCATGCATTGGAGAAGGAAATGGCAACCCACTCCAGGGTTCTTGCCTGGAGAATCCCAGGGACAGAGGAGCCTAGTGGGCTGCCGTCTATGGGGTTGCACAGAACTGGACACGACTGAAGCGACTTAGCAGCAGCAGCAACTGGGACTCTTAGGAAAGGTGTGGAAGCAACAGTATTTGAAAGGAGCATTGAATATGTGGTTCTGTTAAGCATAATTGATGCTACACTCTATGGAAGAGAGAGGGGTCTCATTGGTCAACATTAGCAAATGAAAGAAAGCTGAGTGTGTGTTCTACTTAGCTTGGTTTGGTTGAAATATAAAATTGATACAGGAGATAGCAGTTGATAGCTGGAAAACAGCTCAGTCAGTGGCATGAAAGACCTCAAATATCAGCAAGAAGTCCTTTACTCAATTTTATGGATATTTTGTTAATGGTAGGAATTGATTATATTGACAAGGGAATGCAATGGCTTTGAAACTATACTTCAGAAGATGAATCTGGAACAAACCTTCGGGGTGGTAAGGAGAAGCAGGAATGGAGAAGTTAAGAGACTTGAGTAATTCAGCTGAGAAACTAAGGTCTGCTTCTTGAGGAATGGCCACAGAAATAAGAACTAGATAGCTAATGTGAAAAGCAATGGCACAAATCAGACTTAATAGCTGAATGAGTGAACGAATGGAGAAATAAAAACGAATCTCTTAACAGAAGGAAAAGGGTTAGGCAATTAATATTAGTAATCACATTAGCAAGGAGAAGAGTCTGAGATCATTGAACAAACTACACTTGAAATACTTATGGGATAATGAAGAGAGATAGATCTGGAACTAAGGTCGTCATCGTAAAGAGTGAAGCCATGGAGATGGAGGGGTTGTCAAGAGAGAATGGGCAATATGACCAGAAAATGGAGCTAGAGACGCAGACACACCTCCTGAGGAGTCCGAAGAGGGACATCGCACCCAACAAAGAAGTAAGCAGGGTATGCTGTGTTCCAAAGCAGAGGGGGAGTCATTCCATAAAGATCTTCAGATGTTACTCTGTCTCTGCCTAGGAACAATGAAGGAGGCAAAGAACTGAACATATACATCAACAGTGCTAACGATTATGCAGTTCTGAGCTAATTTGGGTTTGTAGCATAAATGCATCCAAAGGTAGAGAATCACAATTCCCTAATCATTCCACTTTGGAATTAGAATGAGGAAGAAAACAGAAGTGCTTGTTTTAGATACACTATTCTTCAGACCAAAAGCATGCTTAGAATTCTAGTTTCTAAATGTGAGAATGGGAAGGGATCTCAGTGGTAAACATAACAGCTCTGTTTTGTTTATTAAAATAAAAGGTTCCAAGAAATGCAAGTAGTTCATGGCATAGCTATTGCTAGAACCCAGATCTCCTGATCTTCACTATGGATATATTTCCTTGATACTATAAAGGACTGTACAGATTCCTATGGTCTCCTTCCCAATCAAAATATTGACAAATTTCCTTACTGACATCAGGATGGGTTTCATCACCTGTCTCAGCATTTTCTACCATCAATCTGTTTAATGTTTAATTTCCCAAGTATAATCCTGATCGCTATTCCACTGGAGTTTGTCCGTTCCTTACCATCTCAGCCATCTCTCCAAGGGCGAATCCCTTATTCTATGTTGTGTTTCCAGCACTGATAGAAGTTTGTAATAATTAAAGGTATAGAGACATTTCCAGGATTCCAGGTATAGTTTCCTTCTTTAAAGAAGGGTTTGGCAACAATCAAAAACAATGAAGAGAATAAATTGAATCTTCGTATTGGAAAAGTTTTTGCTTCTGTGTTCCAAAGATTGGGATCATGGAGAGACCTAGGTGAATAAATCTGGTGTTAAGAGAGTCTGAGTCACAAACAGTAGCAATCTCATTTACCTTTGCATGAAGACTTCCAAGAAAACTCTTGATATTTGGGGAGAGAGCAACAAGGGGAACAACACTGACCACAGGACAAAAGCCTACAGAACAATGTGAAACATGAAAGGTATATGTCTCTTAAGCTCAGCTAGTCCAACTGGAGAGGAACTCAGATACTAGTGGCTCCATAGGGTTGTGTGTTTTTTCCTCAGACATTTCTGTCCTAGATTTTACCAGTACTGAACTGAAAATATCAGAAAACCTTTGGGTAAACTGCTCCAAATAAAAGATAGGAAGAACATTGAAAAATGGTCAGCTATTATTTTATACTACTGCTAGAAAATCCTATATCCATTCTCATTTAAAAATCTCTTGATAAATATTGCAGGCCCATTTAACACTCTACCCTCTTGTAATTTCACAACATGCAGTTTTGTTATTGCTTCCTCCTTTTAATTCCTTTCTCATTGCTAGGCAACTCCATGTCTTGAAGACAGCGGCGTTGATTACATTCTCTGCCTCCATGTAAAAGTCTCCGCCTTTGCTTCCTTTAAAAAAAAAATAATTAAAAAAGACCAATAAAAGTCACAAATTTCAAAGGAACTGGGAAGAACAAAAAAATCATAAATGACAAAATCTGAAGAGATTATAAACTGATTTTAAAAAACAAGCTGTTGAGAAAGAATAATTTTAACAACTACCTTTTGAAAAGAATTTAATAAGCACTACCTTTTCTTCCAAGTTATTTTGATTGAATCAATAGAAATGTCTCTCCCTAAAACTGTTTTTTTCTTCTGTGTGCTTAATGAAAATCGCTGTCTACTGCACACTGCAATTATGTTTCCTAAGCTCTGTATGCATAGTGGAAAAGTGGACACTGGAGCAAGATGAGTAGAAATATTAGACCCCAAACTAATGCATAAGTGCAATTAAGGTTGGAAACAAAATGGCCTCAGGTATTGAAAAACAGATGCATTACTCCTCCCCTGGGTTTCTGCATTGTGGAGCTGGAGAATGGGAATTGGCTACCTTACAGCCTTAATGGCTTTTGATGGGGTCTGAAAAATAGTTCCTGCCAGTCCAGGGGGAGTGAATGCCTCTAGGAGACCAAGAGCAGTGGGACCACATTTGACCAGGGGTAGACTGACGCGACTTAGCAGCAGCAGCAGAGAATTATCCATGCTGTTAAGAAGTTGAAAAGTATCTGCTTCAATATCTTTGGCCAACACGGTCTCCATTTTTAAATCCCAGAGAACTTTGATATCCTTTTTACTTACAGGTTTTCTTTCTTCACCGAACTAATGGGAAGTGCACAGGACCTGGGAGTGTTGGGAGTCCACACAGAATCTTTTGTGTTTGCAAATTGGAAGCAATAAGTCCTTTCAGTCGTTAAAGGCTGCAAACTGCCTTTGATCTTTTCTGGTAATTTGGCCCCGTCATCTAACAGTTCAAATAAGAAGAAAAAGGATTGTGTGTTTTCATGCAATTTAGCTTGGAAAACCCAGAGCAAGAGTTCTTTCCTGCAGAAAGCACAATTTATTTGACATGAGTTACTGTGTTTGCCCAGACATGGCTATACCTCTTAGTAATGTACACTTTTAGTTCTCTGCACAAGCCAAGCAATCCCCTTTCATTTGTTCTGCCTCATTTCATTTGGAAATATGGGAAGTCTTCTTCCTTTATTTTTCTTCAGCTAACATCTGGAGTTGAGAGGCAATCCCAATTCAGGCATCATGCCCCTGAGAAAAGGGTGGATTGTTCCGATAACCCAGAAATTAGGAGTTTTACTATAATAAGCAAGTACATGTGCACACACACATACAGAGAGAAAAATAATAACCAGGAAAACTCATCCTTGGCAATCAGAACAATGTAGCCTGTGGGAAGCTTGAGTTATCAATAAGCTTAGCTACTTCTTTATTGTTCAATAAAAACGGAGTTCCCTTAACAAGCCTCCCTGGCTGTTATTCTGCCTTGGAGATATCGAACTCTAATGAGTGAAATAATGTGTATTTCAATGCATTATGGGAAAAGTCTCAACTCCAGTAAACTAATATTTTTCTTCTTAAAGAATATCATTTCAGGGATTTCACTGTGAAACTTCCTTCTGAAAGAACTGGAGTCACTCTCTGGGGAGAAGAGGTTAATGGATTGTGTTGAGAAAAGGGAGAAGAATAGAAATAAAAATGTATTAAATCTTTAAAATTTATATCTAAGAACTTTGCTATGCTGGTGATGGGGATTTGGATATAGTATCTTCCAGAAAACCATTAATTTGAAGTTACCTTCAGTGTTCACAAATCACCAGGATACATTTGGGAAGCATATATTTGAGACCACAAAACACAGAAAAATCCATCTCTCAACTGTTCCATTGCCAGTTTGTTGGTTTAAAACTCACGTTTATAGAAACATTCTTCCACCCCACCCAGGTTTTATGTTGTTCATTACTCTGCTTCTCAGAGAGGACTGACCTATTCTAAAAAGGTGTTCAGGAAAATATTATGAATTCCTTCCCAAAATTTGTGACAGCACATGCATGTCTTGTGTGTCTAATTTAAACCTGTCCTACCAAAAAAGAAAAAAAGCTGTTTAATATCATTTCATTCATAGCAGAGACAGAAGGCAGCTAACCATCTTATATAATTTAACGGCAAATCATGATATCGGCCTGATATTTGTTCTAAACCCTAAATTCCTAATCAGTGTCTTTGGACGTTTGTAGCCTTTTCCGTTCATACAGCATTTAGAAGTGTGTTTCTTTATGTGCTGCTGCTGCTAAGTCGCTTCAGTCGTGTCTGACTCTGTGTGACCCCATGGGTGGCAGCCCACCAGGCTCCCCCGTCCCTGGGATTCTCCAGGCAAGAACACTGGAGTGGGTTGCCATTTCCTTCTCCAATGCATGAAAGTGAAAGTGAAGTCGCTCAGTCATGTCCGACTCTTCGTGACCCCATGGACTGCAGCCCACCAGGCTCCTCCGTCCATGGGATTTTCCAGGCACGAGTACTGGAGTGGGGTGCCATTGCCTTCTCCTTTCTTTATGTGCAGTGGGAATGATAAAGATATTTTAAAAACTGAGGACAGTCCTGTGGTTAAGAGTGTTAATATTTGTGCAATGTGACACCTACCATTTTTGAGATCTGTTTATCCATTTATAGACTTTCTTAAGGTATGTATGTTGCTTAGTATCGTTTCACTTCAGCTTTGCCTTGTATAAAATGGCAGTTATAATTGTTATCTGCTCTGGGAACTAGAGTTGGGGTGGTAGAACCTAATGTGTGTGCCATACTTAGCTCGGGGTCTGGTATTTAGCAAATTCCCAATCGAGGCTAGCCTTCAAAATGATAAATATAAAACTGCTAAATCAGTGTGTTATTTTATCTTTTCAGCTATAAAACATTTCATTGTGTTTTACAGTGTTACCGACGTATAAATAGGCAGCAGTAGTGGTTTCTATGCTTCTAAAAATAAATGGAAAATTATGAACTTGTAGAGTTCCAAAAAGTGCTAGTGTGGTGTTGGTGTTGTTCATTCACTAAGTCGTGTCTGACTCTTTGTGACCCCGTGAATTGCAGCACGTGAGGCTTCCCTGTCCTTAACCATCTCCCAGAGCTTGCTCAAACTCAAGCCCATTGAGTCAGTGATGCCATCCAACCATCTCATCCCCTGCCGCCGCCTTCTCCTGTCCTCAATCTTTCCCAGCGTCTGTATTATGAATAGGTAAAGAGTTGTCTTTCGTGGGATGACATCTTATTTGCCTAGGATTCACTGCGTTGATTTACATTTTGTCTTGGTGATTCGCAGAGCCCCTGCTATCACCGAGGGAGATAGAATTGGTGGGATGATCTCAGGATAATTTACTACCAGGAAGTTGTTGTAGTGTCTGCAGGAATGAAAAGCCATTGACTGGGGCAACAGGGTTGAAAATCATGGGTGGGTTACCCACAAGCTGTGAGTGAGGTCTGAGTAAGTCATTCAGGGGTCCTGTCCTCTAAATAATGCTCCCTTCCCTACTCCTGCTTCTTAAATTTCCCTTCTGTCTGTTGTCAGACCACGCTATCGAGTTAATTTACTTTCCTCTGCCAGACACCTCTGTGATGATTAATTCTAATCTCCGGTGAGGATGAAACTGGAGAGCTTGGGTGTATTCTTAGTTTCTGTACTTAAGACTGAACTTGCCATACTTCTGAGGGATATGTGGAGTGGTTATTATCCAGGGGAAACTAAAAAGTGTTCATTAGGCATAGTGCACTTTCAAAGGAGGATGGTTTTTTTTTTTTTTTATCAAAATACATTTTAATCTTGTTGCTAGGATAAAGTGGCAAAAGACATTTAGCCCTAATTAAGCATCTGCCAGTAAAATGAAATATGGATCTACCTTTCAATTAGCTCCATTTAATTTGCTACTTTCAGTACAGCATGTTGGCCTAAAGACGTGTAAGCTCCCTTAAGAAATGGAAGCACAGTTCCATCTAAAGGCAACTTTGCATCTCAAAGTTTTAAATCTTCAAATATGGGTCAGATTCATGTGTCTTTACTAGAGCCTTGCCCTGGGCCTTCAGGTTGTAGGTAGAATGGCGCCCACCCTAGAAGCTTTTGGTGATGCTATCGAGAGGTTAGAAGCCCATCTTGTGTGATCTTTGGCAACCTGTGCTTCTCCTGTTGTAGAATTCGTCACACTCCAGTGTTGGGGCAGGGTGAAGTGTCTCCTGCTTTATCCGCAAGCTCCTTGAGGACAGGAATCTTCATCATTTGCTTTGTCACAGTATCTTCAGCGCCTGGCAAAGTGGCAAGCACATCTGAGGCCTCAGTACAATGTTTTAAAAATAATGTATGTTGTCAACTGTGTCTTTGATCTGTTTCTTATGATATGGGACCTGCAGCTAAATAATAGGACTAGTAATAGCATAGTTTTAGGATGATGGATATGATGACATTAATAAAAGTAAGGAGACATACACATGATACAATGATTAGTCAAGAATGATAATATGTTCTTCAAAATTTGGGGAAACTCACTGTTTGAGTCTACTTTCTAGGCTCTAAACCTTGGCTTCTTGTTGTTGTTCCGTCACCAATCATGTCCAGTTCTGTGGAACCCCATGGATTACAGCATATCCTCCTTCCCGCTCCTTCACTATCTCCTGGAGTGTGCTCAAATTCGTGTCTGTTGAGTTGGCAATGGCATCTAACCATTTCTTTCTCTATCGCCCGCTTCTCCTCCTGCCCTCAATCTTTCAGGGATCAAGGTGTTTTCCAAAGAGTTGGCTCTTTGAATCAGGCGGTCAAAGTATTGGAATTTCAGCATCAATCCTTCCAATGAATATTCAGGGTTGATTTCCTTTAGAATTGACTAGTCTGACCTCCTTGGGACTCTCAAGAGTCTTCTCCAACACCACAATTTGAAAGCATTCTTTGGTGCTCAGCTTTCTTTATGGTCCAGCTCTCACATCTGTACATGATTACTGGAAAAATCATAGCTTCTGCTACTTTCGTCGGCAGAATGATAGCTCTGTTTTTAACTTTTAATTAATCTTTGCTGTCTAGGTTTGTCACAGCTTTCCTTCAAAGGAGCAAACATCTTTTAATTTTATGGTTGCAGTCACTGTCCCCCGTGATTTTGGAGCCGAACAAAATAAAATCTGCCGCTGCTTCCACTTTTTTCCCCATTTGCCATGAAGTGGTGGTACTAGGTACTAGATTCCATAATCTTATTTTTTCTAATGTTGAGTTTCAAGCCAGCTTCTTCACTCTCCTCTACTACTAGTAAGAGACAAATGGAAAATGGCCCCTCTTATGCATGGTGGATTCACTTCTTCAAACGGAATGGGCTGTTTTCCATCTTCTTAGTAGACAGTGGAATGAGATGGGGCTGTTTCAGAGCCAAGTACACGCATCAGAGGGACTGAGGGATCGAAGGAGATGCTGGTCTGTTAAAGGAAGTTCTTGAATAAGAGGTGGTTGCTTCTCGTGGGGAGTTTGATTTTTTTTCTCTTGTCCCAAATTGAGTAAGATCCCAAGCTACTCGTCAAGCTGTATTAGAATAGTTCTTTGGAGCTTTATCTGTGCAAGCTAACTCAGTAGAATCATTCTCTGGGTTAATTCCCAATCATGAAACTGCTCAGTGTAGAAAGCCAGGCCTGGAATAGACATGGCACTGGGCTAGAACAGTCCAGGGAAATGGGCACAGAGATTAGGGTGGAAACAGTTCACCACAATCCAGCCACTAGCCTCTTAACTACTTTTGTGTGGTTTGAAAATATTACAGGAGGAAGAGGGATTCTCCTTTTTTCCCTTGAATCTAGTTATTTAGTTATCTGAGTATCCTGCTACAGAGAACTTTCAAAGACTGAACATCCAGTTGTGGTGATGTGTTTAGCCTCAGAGAACCGTGTGAAACCCTCCCCATGCACCCATACCCAGGTGCATCTGAGAACTGGTTTGCAGCAAAAACCATGGCAGGATGGTATTGATGGCCTTCCTGGAAGTCTGATGATAATCAGAAGATGAAAGGCAAGGGGACAGCTGTTAGGTACTGGCTGCAGCTGGCATGGTGCTGAACGTTAAGTACTACTCTAGAACCCTTTTGTAAAGAACAAGTTAGGACTTAAGCTAGAGCCCTTTTGTTAATACTCTGTATCATCTTAGGGAAAAACTCAAATGGGCTTTTTGGTCAACCCGATAATTTTCAGCCTTTTTCTCTCTGTTCCCTCATTTCCTCTATATCTCTCTTCTCTGAACAGTGAAGCATATACTTCAGTTAGTTTGAAAATTCCCTAACTTTTATTCTCCCAACAGGATTAGACCTGCTAAGAGTAACTAGTGTTTCCTATCTGATAAATAAGGGGATTATAGCAATAACTGCTGTCAGCATTTTTCTCATTTAAACAAATAAAGGTGACAAATGATGAAGTTCTGTGCGGCTCTGTTGTGTTTAGTACATGCGGAGCAATTACTCATCCGCTGCCAACATTCGTCTCTCTACAACTAAACCATCCGCAGCGTAGAAAGCTTATTAGCATTTCAGTTCCATAGTCATATTTTTATCTTCTGTAAGACTCTCCTCCATAACAAAGGCTGATGGTTATAATTTGCACAATAATTTAAAGGGTTGGACTTTTCCGTGCCTATTAGAGTTGCACAAGTTATCAGGTACCATCCTCGTCTTATTTATGACATGCCAGCTTCCATTTGCCTGGGATTTTTGTTCCCCTGTAGCACTTCCTCTGAACAAGTTAGCTGCCACCTCTTGAGATGGAGAAGTAGATGCTGATTCTACAACAGCATTGGAGGAACTTCAGTGCGGGGGGCTGGGGGGGTGGGTAAAGGAGTCCTGAAATAGAGCTGCTTTAAATGAATGTTTCTCAGATGTGATTTCTCATGTATATATGTAAATTCACACATTTATACATGTATGCGTATACATTTATTAGTGCATGTACACACTGTGCTCAGTCGTGTCTGACTCTTTGTGACCCTATGGACTGTGTACCGCTAAGCTCCTCTGTCCATGGGATTTCCCAGACAAGAATACTGCAGTGGGTTGCCATTTCCTCCTCCAGGGGATCTTCTGGACCCGGGGATCAAACCCTCATCTCTTTTATGTCTCCTGCATCAGCAGATGGATTCTTTACCTTTGCGCCACCTGTGTGTGCTGTGCCTAGTTGCTCAGTCCTGTCCGGCTCTCTGCAGCCCCATGGACTGTCAGGCTCCTCTGAGGGCTGCCAGGCTCCTCTGTCCATGGGGATTCTCCAGGCAAGAATACTGGAATGGGTTGCCGCTGTCTCCTCCAGGCGATCTTCCCAAGCCAGAAATCAAACCCAGGTCTCCCTCATCAGAGGCAGATTCTTTACCATCTGAGCCGCCAGGGAAGCCCACACCACCTGGGAAGCACTTTATTAATGCATACACACACACACACACACACACACTATACCACTCAAAAAACAATAGTGAAGGTTTATGAGAGTGAATATACTCTCCCTGGTGGTTCAGACGGTAAAGTGTCTGCCTATAATGCAGGAGACCTGGGTTCAGTACCTGGGTTGGGAAGATCTCATGGAGAAGGCAGTGGCAACCCACTCCAGTATTCTTGCCTGGAAAATCCCATAGATGGAGGAGCCTGATAGGCTATAGTCCATGGGGTCGCAGAGTCAGACACAACTGAGCCACTTCACTTCACTTCACTTCATGAGAATATACACTATTTAATTTTTTATTTTTATGAAATTTTTTTGTTATGGTGGAGAAGAGTATAATGGAGACAAACTGCAATTTCCCAAGGGTTTTCCTGGAGGGTATAGTTGACAAGGCTAAATATTTCATGTTAGAAGAAAAAGGCCTGGTATGGAGAGCACACTATACTTTGTGGGAGAGGGGAGGTTACCCAATTCACTTGTGGCCTTCTTTTTTAATTTGAATACAGTTGTTTTACAGTGTTGTTAGTTTCTGCTGTATGATAAGTGAGTCAGCCCTAAGTAGACATGTATCCCCTCTCTCTCGGGCCTCCTGCCCTTCAAAGGTCCTCGTAGAGATCCCACGTGTAAATGTGAAGGTGCTACTCTCTTGATTCAGACCGCCCTCGCCTCACCCGCTGTGTTCACATGGCCATTCTTTATATCTTTGTCTCTATTCCTGCTTTGAATTGCGTTCATTGGTACCATTTTTTCTAGGTTTCATATATTTGCATTCATATACAGTTATTTGTTTTTCTCTTTCTGACTTACTTCACTCCATAGGACGGACTCTAGGTCCATCCATGTCTGCACAAATAACTCTCTTTCATTCCTTATACTGGCTGAGTAATATTCCACTGTATGTATGCACCACATCTTTATCCATTCATCTGTCATCAGACATTTAGATTGTTCCCACGTCCTAACCGTTATAAACAGTCCTGCAGTGAACGCTGGGGGTACATGTGTCCTTTTGAATTCTAGGTTCCTCAGGGTATTTCCCCATTTGTGCCAGTAGGATTGCTGACTCATATGGTGGTTTTATTTTTAGTTTTCCTACAGGGGATGCTTTCACAAGGCTAAAGGCCTCATGTTAGGAAAAAAGAAAAAAGCCTAAGCCAGAGAGATGCTATACTATTTTTGGGGGGGGAGGGGGTGGTGTGTAGATTGCAAAGTTACTTATAGCTTTTAAAGAAGCCTGACACCCGATGCTACCTTCCAAAGCATACTGTGTTTGGAAATGGTTGGTTGATAGTCATTCCACTTCTCCAAACCCACGGGGGAGCCTCTTTGAAGGACTTGAAACCAAGGCACTGTAATGCTGAAATCATGACTTCAGCATTCCCCTTTCAGCTGTGGTTAGTCTGAATGAGAGGTTGCAAGCCTTCCTGACATGTATGGGGTGAGATCAATTATGACCTTCACTGTGGGGGTCTGTGGCCGACTGTCTGCTTTCCAAAGCAAATGTATAGCTGTCCATGTGTAGTAACTGTGTTTTTCAAGGTTTAGTATTTGATTCTCTGACATCTCAGGGTCTCGCTGACCTTCAAGGGAATGTCTTACCAAGGGATAGCTCATTCCTAGAGATACAAACGACTCACCTGTAAGCACGTCCTTCATAAGCAAACCAACAGATACAGAGCTTTACCCCCAATATTCCTTTTATTAAACTCTTATTCTCCTGCCCTAACCTGGGACCAGGTACCAGACAAGTAGCAACAGCCATTCTCTCCCAGAGTCCACTAACAGGAAGCAAACTCACCAACTCTAAATCTTTTTACCTTGCCTCTCCAGTTCTTCCCAAGGAAACTGCAATAAAGTCTCTTAACCCTGTCTGCCAACCCCTCTGCCTCCTGACAGACCCTGGTGCTTCCCCATGTAGCCCTGGGTGATGTGCCTCCTGTTTCTAGGCATCTGTGAGTGTAAACTTACTCCGTGTCTCGAGTGTCTTCCTCTGTCTCATTAAAACAGGCCCCAGGTACCCTTTAAGCACCACAATGCCTAGGTTAACTCATAGCATGTTTTAAGGTTTGGATAGGAAATTGTCTGCTTTATAAACATGACCTTGAACCATTTTGAGATGGTGTTTATCTTCATTTGCAACCTAGAGGAAGCTGATGGGTTTAGATATTCTTAAAAGATAGAGAAACTAAAAATAAGTGTGTATATAATACACACAGAAATATATATATGTGTATATACTTTGGGCTTCGCAGGTGACACAGTGGTAAAGAATCTGCCTGCCAATCCAGGAGACACAAGAGACACAGGTTCATCAGTGGGTTGTGAAGATCCCCTGGAGAAGGGAATGGTAACTCATTCCAGTATTCTTGCCTGGGAAATCCCATGGACAGAGAAGCCTGGCAGGCTAAAGTCTGTGGTGTTGCAAAGAGTCAGACATGACTAAGCACACCACACAATGATGATATATAATTTGTGTATGTGTGTATTTCTCTCTCTCTCTCTCTCCATATATATATGTATATATATGTGTGTGTGTGTGTGCCTTCCCTGGTAGCTCAGTTGGTAAAAAATCCAGACATTTCTCCAAAGAAGACATACAGATGGCTAACAAACACATGAAAAGATGCTCAACATCACTCATTATCAGAGAAATGCAAATCAAAACCACAATGAGGTACAATTTCATGCCAGTCAGAATGGCTGCTATCCAAAAGTCTACAAGCAATAAATGCTGGAGAGGGTGTGGAGAAAAGGGAACCCTCTTACACTGTTGGTGGGAATGCAAACTAGTCCAGAGGAGAACAGTGTGGAGAGTCCTTAAAAAACTGGAAAGAGAACTGCCTTATGACCCAGCAATCCCACTGCTGGGCATACACACCGAGGAAACCAGAATTGAAAGAGACACGTGTACCCCAGTGTTCACTGCAGCACTGTTTATAATAGCCAGGACATGGAAGCAACCTAGATGTTCATCGGCAGATGAATGGATAAGAAAGCTGTAGTATATATACACAATGGAATATTACTCAGCCATTAAAAAGAATACATTTGAATCAGTTCTAATGAGGTGGATGACTGGAGCCGATTATACAGAGTGAAGTAAGCCAGAAAGAAAAACACCGATACAGTATACTAATGCATATATATGGAATTTATTTTTTACTGAAAATCTTTTTTTAATATAAATTTATTTATTTTAATTGGAGGTTAATTTCTTTACAATATTGTATTGGTTTTGCCATACATCAACATGAATTCGCCACAGGTATACATGTGTTCCCCATCCTGAACCCCCATATATATGGAATTTAGAAGGTAAGAATAACCCTGTATGTAAGACAGCAAAAGAGACACAGATGTGTAGAACAGTCTTTTGGACTCTGTGGGAGAGGGCGACGGTGGGATGATACGGAAGAATGGCATTGAAACATGTATAATATCATATGTGAAACAAATCACCAGTCCAGGTTTGATGCATGATACAGGATGCTTGGGGCTGGTGCACTGGGATGACCCAGAGGGATTAGATGGGCAGGGAGGTGGGAGGGGGTTCAGCATGGGGAACATATGTACACCCGTGGCAGGTTCATGTCAATGTGTGGCAAAACCAATAAAATATTGTAAAGTAAAATACATAAATTAATTAATTTTTAAAAAAGAATCTGCCTGCAGTGCAGAAGACTCCAGTTCAATTCCTGGGTCGGAAAGATCCACTGGAGAAGGGATAAGGTACCCACTCCAGTATTCTGGGGCTTCCCTTGTGTCTCAGTTGGTAAAGAATCTGACTAAAATGTGGGAGACCTGGGTATATAAATTCCTTTTTAGCATGAACAGATTTTTGACTTATTGAATGCTTCTTCAGTGAGAGCTGATTGCCAAATGTCTTCTCTCTAAGTCTCCTCATTTGATGACAGGGAAAGTCAGGCATATCAATTACCCCACCTCACACCTGGATACACGGATTTAACGACAGAATGATCTCTGTTCATTTCCAAGGCAAACCATTCAGTATCACGGTAATCCAAGTCTATGCCCCAACCAGTAACACTGAAGAAGCTGAAGTTGAACGGTTCTATGAAGACCTACAAGACCTTTTAGAACTAACACCCAAAAAAGATGTCTTTTCATTATAGGGGACTGGAATGCAAAAGTAGGAAGTCAAGAAACACCTGGAGTAACAGGCAAATTTGGCCTTGGAGTATGGAATGAAGCAGGGCAAAGGCTAATAGAGTTTTGCCAAGAGAACACACTGGTCAGAGCAAACACCCTCTTCCAACAACACAAGAGAAGACTCTACACATGGACATCACCAGATGGTCAACACCGAAATCATATTGATTATATTCTTTGCAGCCGAAGATGCAGAAGCTCTATACAGCCAGCGAAAACAAGACCGGGAGCTGACTGTGGCTCAGATCATGAGCTCCTTATTGCCAAATTCAGACTTAAATTGAAGAAAGTGGGGAAAACCACTAGTCTATTCAGGTATGACCTAAATCAAATCCCTTGTGATTATACAGTGGAAGTGAGAAATAGATTTAAGGGACTAGATCTGATAGAGTGCCTCATGAACTATGGATGGAGGTTCATGACATTATACAGGAGACAGGGATCAAGACCATCCCCATGGAAAAGAAATGCCAAAAAAGCAATATGGCTGTCTGGGGAGACCATACAAATAGCTATGAAAAGAAGAGAAGCAAAAAGCAAAGGAGAAAAGGAAAGATATACTCATCTGAATGCAGAGTTCCAAAGAATAGCAAGGAGAGATAAGAAAGCCTTCCTCAGCGATCAATGCAAAGAAACAGAGGAAAACAACAGAATGGGAAAGACTAGAGATGTCCTCAAGAAAATTAGAGATACCAAGGGAACATTTCATGCAAAGACGGTCTCGATAAAGGACAGAAATGGTCTGGACCTAACAGAAGCAGAAGATATTAAGAAGAGGTGGCAAGAATACACAGAACTGTACAAAAAAGATCTTCACGACCAAGATAATCATGATGGTGTGATCACTCACCTAGAGTCAGACATCCTGGAATGTGAAGTCAAGTGGGCCTTAGAAAGCATCACAACGAACAAAGCTAGTTGAGGTGATGGCATCCCAGTGGAGCTATTTCAAATTCTGAAAGATGATGCTGTGAAAGTGCTGCACTCAATATGCCAGCAAATTTGGAAAACTCAGCAGTGGCCACAGGACTGGAAAAGGTCAGTTTTCATTCCAATTCCAAAGAAAGGCAATGCAAAAGAATGCTCAAACTACCACACAATTACACTCATCTCACATGCTAGCAAAGTAATCCTCAAAATTCTCCAAGCACGGCTTTAGCAATACGTGAACCGTAAACTTCCAGATGTTCAAGCTGGTTTTAGAAAAGGCAAAGGAACCAGAGATCAAATTGCCAACATCTGCTGGATCATGGAAAAAGCAAGAGAGTTCCAGAAAAACATCTATTTCTGCTTTCTTGACTGTGCCAAAGCCTTTGACTGTGTGGATCACAATAAACTGTGGAAAATTGTGAAAGAGATGGGAATACCAGGCCACCTGACCTGCCTCTTGAAAAACTTGTATGTAGGTCAGGAAGCAACAGTTAGAACTGGACATGGAACAACAGACTGGTTCTAAATAGGAAAAGGAGTACGTCAAGGCTATATATTGTCACCCTGCTTATTTAGCTTATATGCAGAGTACATCATGAGAAACGCTGGACTGGAAGAAGCACAAGTTGGAATCAAGATTGCTGGGAGAAATATCAATAACCTCAGATATGCAGATGACACCACCCTTATGGCAGAAAGTGAAGATGAACTAAAAAGCCTCTTGATGAAAATGAAAGAGGAGAGTGAAAAAGTTGGCTAGAAGCTCAACATTCAGAAAACAAAGATCATGCCATCACTTCATGGGAAATAGATGGGGAAACAGTGTCAGACTTTATTTTTGGGGCTCCAAAATCACTGCAGATGGTGACTGCAGCCATGAAATTAAAAGACACTTACTCCTTAGAAGGAAAGTTATGACCAACCTAGATAGCATATTAAAAGCGGAGACATTACTTTGCCAACAAAGGTCCATCTAGTCAAGGCTATGATTTTTCCAGTGGTCATGTATGGATGTGAGAGTTGGACTGTGAAGAAAGCTGAGCGCTGAAGAATTGATGCTTTTGAACTGTGGTGTTGGAGAAGACTCTTGAGAGTCCCTTGGACTGCAAGGAGATCCAACCCATACATTCTAAAGGAGGTCAGTCCTGGGTGTTCTTTGGAAGGAATGATGCTAAAGCTGAAGCTCCAGCACTTTGGCCACCTCATGTGAAGAGTTGACTCATTGGAAGGCTCTGATGCTGGGAGGGATTGGGGGCAGGAGATGAAGGGGACAACAGAGGATGAGATGGCTGGATGGCATCACGGACTCGATGGACATGAGTTTGAGTGAACTCCGGGAGCTGGTGATGGACAGAGAGGCCGGGCATGCTGCGATTCATGGCATCAAAAAGGGTCGGACACGACTGAACTGAACTGAAAGTGTTGTTGGAGTACAGTAGCATGTTTAATACATCATTTCATTTTCTTTAGAAACATACTGAACTCAAGTCTTCAGAGTTGTTCTGAAGAGATGCTAAAGATTTAGATTCTTTATCACTAGAAACCGCGTAATTTTATATATAACTTTATAATACTAAATACAAATTATCTCATTGAGAATGTAGTTTGTATATTTCTTTAGAGTTCAGGAAAGGGAAAACCAACTAAAGGGGCACTTTGCACATTTAGAGCAAACAGAGAAGGAAAGTGAGAAGCTAATTTTGAGAACTAGACTCTTGGCATCCATTTTATGAAAGGGATCCACCTACAAGTAATAAATTACTTAAATCATCTTTCAATGTATGCAATGTTAGTTATTAGAAAACAAAGTAAAATCAAGCTAATTTCTAAATATTTTCATGGATGTTCCTTTTGCTTAAGAAAAACTTCGCTATCAGTTTCAGTAACTTTTTTCTTGGTATAGTCTAGAAAAACTTACAAAGGCAAGTCTCTTATTCATAGATATATTGTAGAAAGCTTATCAGTTGGTGATGGACAGGGAGGCCTGGCGTGCTGTGATTCATGGGGTCGCAAAGAGTCGGACACGACTGAGTGACTGGACTGAACTAAACTCTTCCATTGCACAGCTCAAAGTAGAACCTCGATCATTTGCCTCAAATCACAACCAGGAAATATAAAACAAGTCCTCTTCTCTGCAGCCTTGTTCATTATTTTTGTTTATTCAGCCTAACTTTCAAATCCCCAGTACAAACGGCAGACTCCAGTATGCTTTCTGCCCTCACAGACTCTTCTGTAATCTTACTTGCTCTCTCAGTCTCTTCACCTGCTAGCTCTGCCTTCTCCTTGCCCTGGTCTGTTCATTCCCACTTCTTTTATTTAAGTGCAAATTAAAGAAAAGCAGTGGCAGCAGTAACAATCGAAATCCCTCTAAGGCTTCTTTCCTGTTCGATGTAGGAGATGGCTTTCTGGACTTAAATCTCTGATAAGGTAAAAGGTGTGCTTCTGTGCCCTGTGCAAACAAAATGTGAATGATCAACTGTCCTCAAGATGATTTTCTATGTATGGTACCTCCCAGAACCTCAAAAAGTCTCACTCAAATTGTGTACATGCTGATTGGTGGGACCCTAAAGCACTCTCATCACGCACTATAAATCGCATGTCATTGGTTGAGTGGAAGGCAGAGTTTCCCCAGACTGACTAGTTCACCTCCATTCTTGTTCTTTAAATCCTACCAGCACCCAGGGAATAATCAAATTCCACCTCCTCCACCAAGGGTCTCTGGCTCCTTTAGACTAACTGTTGTCAGGGTTCTGTCCCCTGAATTCCTTTTGAGCATAAAGGAAAAAGCCTAGTTATGCACCCAAAGTTTCTTTAAATATACCATGCATCAGTCTTATTTCCATAATTAAGTGTAAGTACCTGAAATACGAGGACTGAGCTGAATTTATTGTGTGTGGATCACAATAAACTGTGGAAAATTCTGGAAGAGATGGGAATACCAGACCACCTAACTTGCCTCTTGAGAAATCTGTATGCAGGTCAGGAAGCAACACTTAGAACTGGACATGGAACAACAGACTGGTTCCAAATAGGAAAAGGAGTACGTCAAGGCTGTATATTGTCACCCGGCTTATTTAACTTCTATTCAGAGTACATCTTGAGAAATGCTGGGCTGGAGGAAACACAAGCTGGACTCAAGATTGCCAGGAGAAATATCAATAACCTCAGATATGCAGATGACACCACCCTTATGGTGAAAGTGAGGAGGAGCTAAAAAGCCTCTTGATGAAAGTGAAAGAAGAGAGCGAAAAAGTTGGCTTAAAGCTCAGCATTCAGAAAACGAAGATCATGGCATCTGGTCCCATCACTTCATGGGAAATAGATGGGGAAACAGTAGAAACAGTGTCAGACTTTATTTTGGGGGGCTCCAAAATCACTGCAGATGGTGACTGCAGCCATGAAATTAAAAGACGCTTACTCTTGGAAGAAAAGTTATGACCAACCTAGATAGTATATTCAAAAGCAGAGACATTCCTTTACCGACTAAAGTCCATCTAATCAAGGCTATGGTTTTTCCTGTGGTCATGTATGGATGTGAGAGTTGGACTGTGAAGGAGGCTGTGCACCGAAGAATTGATGCGTTTGAACTGTGGTGTTGGAGAAGACTCTTCAGAGTCCCTTGGACTGCAAGGAGATCCAACTAGTCCATTCTGAAGGAGATCAGCCCTGGGATTTCTTTGGAAGGAATGATGCTAAAGCTGAAGCTCCAGTACTTTGGCCACCTCATGTGAAGAGTTGACTCATTGGAAAAGACTCTGATGCTGGGAGAGATTGGGGGCAGGAGGAGAAGGGGACAACAGAGGATGAGATGGCTGGATGGCATCACGGACTCGATGGACATGAGTCTGAGTGAACTCCGGGAAATGGTGATGGACAGGGAGGCCTGGCGTGCTGCGATTCATGGGGTCGCAAAGACTCTGACATGACTGAGCGACTGAACTGAACTGATCTGAGCCGAATTTGAGTGAGGGGCCTGTGCAGAGTCCCGGTTTGGGTCAAATCCTGGATCTTCCATTTACAGACTGTGATTGCAGACAAATGACTCTTAGGTCTGTTCTCTGGTCTGCAACGTGAGGCTGCAGCAGCCTCAGCTCTGTCAGTGCACTGCAGAAACATAAACAGTGAACAGATGAAAGGCTTATAGTGATGCTGGGCACTTAGGTGGGATGCAGTAAGCTTTTTTTTTTTCCTCCCATGCAGCCTACACCAGGGCAGAGCACAGGCTTTCCACATGCCTCTGGCTGCGGAGAGCATGCTGACTCTAAAGGCTGCTCTCCTGCTCATAATGGTTTACCTGATGCTAGTGAAGAAGGTGTCCTTTTCCCCTAAGCACTTCATGCAAGGAGGCTGTCCTCTCCCCCAAAAAGAAAGGCTGATAGTCCTTGAATAGAGGTTTGGAAGAAATTCACACTCCCCAATAAGATGCACCAGGCAAACGTTTTGACTATTAGATGGAGAATACAAAGATACAGTAATGAAAAAAATGACAAGGTCAAGGTCTTAGTTTATCCCTTTTCCTAAATGTAGTCTTCACCCCTTTTCCTATAAAAGCTTCTCTTTTTATTTGCCTCCTCATTCCATTGCACCAAGAACCTTGCTTCCTGGGTTCTCAAGCATTCAAGATCAACTTATTTCAGCTTGTCTGCATCCCTTGTGCTGTCTGGAGTTTCTGGCTTTTCCTTCGTTTCCTGGACTCTTCACCATGCATAACGTCTGTCCCCTCCTGATTCTACGCTGCATGGCTACAGTGACCCTCTCCTGCCAAACCCAGAGGTGGGGGCATTTAGAACTGCCTGGAACTGTGTTCTGGGGCTGGCTTGTTGAGGTCTCTTTAGTCTCTAGAATCCCAGCAATTAATTCGGGGCTACATTCTTCATGGTAGATTTTACATCAAGAAAGAGCGGAAAGGGGAGAATAACTTGGGAGAGTGGGATTGATATTTGCATACTCCTGTATATAAAATAGGTAACTAGTCAGAACCTACTATATAGTACAGGGAACTCTATTCAATACTCTGTAATGATCTATGTGGGAATAGAATCTAAAAACGAGTGGATGTATGTATATGTATAACTGATTCACTTTGCTGTGCTCCTGAAACTAACACAACATTGTAAGTCAACCATACGCTATTAAAAAAATAATAAGAATGTTTATAAGAGCTGGGGAAAAAAAAGAAAGCATGGTGTCAAGGGAGTGTGAAAACGATTCTATTGTATGGGATCCGCATTGGTTAATATTTTTACACTTGTTCTTTCAGCCTACTCAGCTGTTGGAATTTAATTAGCAGTAATATATTATTGTCAAAGTAATTAAAACCTCGCCTTGATTAAAAGCAGAATGGTTTTAATTAACAGGAAGAGGTTGGGCTGGCCTTAACTTTCTCTGTGAGGAATACACCGGCCTCAGTGGACTGGCTCTGTCTCCTCTGCAGGCTTGAAGGTCCGGGAGGTGTTTATCAACGTCACCAGGCAGCAGGTGGAGGACTTCCATGGGCCCGAGGACTACTGGTGCCAGTGTGTGGCGTGGAGCCACCTGGGGACCTCCAAGAGCAGGAAGGCCTCCGTGCGCATTGCCTGTGAGTATATTCAGGGTGACCCTCTTGTCCTGTAGCGGCACAGACTAGCCTTTCATAGAGGGGCTTAGGACAGGCCAGCTGCTGCTACAGTGGGGAAATGAGGGGACGGCAAGAAACCATCAGAATTCTTTCCACCTCTAATCAGTCCTCTCTTTTAAAATTGTGTTTTTAATGTTTGAGAATTCCCTCTGGAAGACAATCAGCAAATGAGCTGGGCTCAGAGATTCTGCCTAGGTTGTCAAAATGCAGGTGCCTCCACAATACCAGGAGAAATGGTTTCCACCCAAAAAAAGAAAAGAGAAAAACCCACGCAAATGGACTCTGCTCTTCATCGTCAGTGACACAGTTCAGGGGGCATTGATGGGAAATGTTGAGCAGTGACTGTTTACTGTACTTTGCCAGCAAATCTGCAAAAATAAGACATTAAAGATTAAGGAAGTTTTATGGCCTCCTGTTAAACCTCTTTCCTCTGAATCTTAAAACATGGAAATGGGTTTTAAAACTGCATTTGTTTGACCCAAGTAGGACTGACAAAAAGGCTCTTGAGGAAAAAAAAAAAAAGAAAGATTGCCTTTCAGAAGAGCCTAACGCTTCTTCATCACGTTTTAGCATCAGTGTTTTTATCATCTCAAACATGTTTAGAAATACACAGCTTCCTCTCTCTTCCTTAAATGTCTTCATCCCTTCCACCCCAATGAGTCCGCATGATATCTCCTGTGCCAAGGAGTGTAAAAGCCCACGCCACAGCCCCTCGAAAGAGGAGGCCAGAGATGGTTACTGTTGTTGTTATTGTATTAATACCTTTTCGAATGCTGCTTTTGAGAGTGCCGTGAAGAATATAGGTCAAGGGCCATTTATCTAAGGACTCAAGGAGTTCTTCGTAACAAATGTGGATGGTTTGGGTCTTGAGAATAAGAATAAATTGTGCGTTGCAGAGACATTTCTGTTTCTGGGGAAATGAAATCTCCCTCTTAGCACAGGCCCATCACCTTCACTGTCCTCACACTTTGGGAAGCTCTCGGCTGCATGTTGACTGGGCCCTTGGAGGCCGAGGAGGAGGTCATCTTGTAAGCTGTGCTCTTTGGTGTAAGAGCTGTGGGAGACGTTTTCCCTGTACCTGTGGTTGTTTCAGCCCACAAATAACTTTATGACTGGTCAGCTGAGACAGGGAGTGTTTGATTTTATTCTTCCTTACGACGCCCAGCTCTGCGCTCCTAGTTTGGTCTCGGTCAGCCTCACCAAGGTATTTGACCCTAGTCAGGGTGAAGCAGATTATCCTTTAGGGCCCAAAGAGAGGAGAAGCAAAACCGCGTAGGGAATTTCAACACAAGTTCCCGCCATTTCCTTTGTCTTTTCCATATCACCTGCCCCCTTCTTTTTACTACTACCTCTTGAGACCCACATGTATGATATCCTGTATATAGCATCTCATGAATCTGTCCATCTCCAAACTCTGTCACCTCCATACTTGCTCATTCATTCCTGGCAATTACATGCCTGCTAGAAACCTCCAAAGGTTCCCCCCCTCCTTAGAAAATTTGGCAGAGAATGGCTCAAACCCATCTTTTGTTAACTTCCACAACCTTTGTATACACTGTACTCCGTCCTTCTAAGCACATTAACCTTCTGCGCATCACCCTCACTTCTCAGACATGGGCCTTTGCTCCGAGCATTTCCTGTTTCAAGAATGTGTATCCTGGTGGCTGAGAACCCAGATACTGGGGTCCTGTTGGTTTCCAGTTACTAAATCCACTGCTTAGTGTTGCGATGGGGGCCAATTGATTCTTCTCTCTGCATCTAATGTTATGATAAAAGGGTGCTGACTTTGTAGAGTTGTTACAAGAGTTATTGATAACTATAGTATCTGAAATCATACCTCACACAGAGTTAACTCTTATCAATCATCAGTTATTATGACATATTTGCTCCTCTGTGTCTCCAGCATCATTAGCCAGTGTGTTAATACTTAACCTAATTGAACTGAGTTACATTTCTGGTGCCTTAGTAATTTTTCTGTGGGTTATGGCTATGTAGACTCTAAAACTTGATTTGAGGCCACCCCAAAGTATCCAGTTCTCGAAAGTGGGATAGGATTTAAGAATGTTTAAAAAATGGAAAACACTTTTCTTTTCACTGCCTACTTTTTAGAGTCAGCTGATACTTTTGGGATAATAATCTTGCAAATCTCTCTAGGGATTAAAAAATCATTTGGTCGTTCTTGTACAGGATATGCACACGTGACTATAATAAAGATGTGATTTTTAGTAAAAAAGAAAATCTTTAAAGCCCATGTTATGCAGTTAGCTTAATATAATCTCTAATATTTAAACATGTTTTTAATCTCTTCCTATGTAGCAAGTGACAGATTCTTTCATTTACTTGAAATTATTTATGCAAGTCAAGACATGATTTATCATTAAATATTGCATTTGACTTGGGAACCAGTGTACATTAAAATGTAAATGAAACTTAACTATGTTTAATGGCATCAAAAGTGGAGGGAAAAACTGCCTTTAGGACCTTGCTTAGAATTCTTTTGATTTACTTGCAGAAGGGTTAAAAAAAATTTAAAAAGACAGTTCTTATTTTTTTTATAACTTTCATGTTTTGTTGAAATAAGGGATTTCTGCCTGCTATTTGCAAGCATTTCCCAGCAAATAACATATTGCACATGAGGATAGTTTTTATTCCCAATAAATGCAAAACCAAATTTGATATAATTGTCACTATATTTCTTCTTTTTTAAGATTGGTTTTTAAAGTGCTAAAGGCCTCTTCATGTGCTCAATAAAGATTTTGATATATGAATGTAGCTTATGAATTTGATGACAGTTGTCTTGAGGGGACTTTGCAAAATTAGGATCATTTTTGTATGATTGATTAAACAATTGCAGTTCAACATCAGAGCTTCTTATACTTCCTGCATTTAACCAATGTTCCATTAAAAATTTAGCAGTTTCAAAACTGCAGTGGGCAAAACCTTCGTGGCATCTGAGCCATTCACCTGAGAGATGTCTTGTCATGATCGTGTTAGCTTATCTCTACAAAAATACCAGGAAGCTTGCTGGCATGCTATCACTTAGAGATCATCTGATTTTCAAGGGAAAAAATACAGACACTATTATTTTATTCCTGTCACTTATATTTTCTTTGAAATGGTCCCACCTGGGAATCAGTTAACTATGCAGATTTCTGGCTTCTAACCCAGACCTGAGGAAGGACCAGGGAAGCTGTGTTTATATGAGGTTATCCAAGTGATTCTATGATTGTATAACCTTGGGACAGTGTACCCAGGAACAGGGCTTCTCAAACTTTCAACATGCATGCAAATCAGCTGATTTCCTGTTAAAATGTAGATGATTCAGTTAAGACGATTCAGTATGTCCAGACCTTGCCATTTCTATGCCATTCTCTATGTCCAGAGATTCTGCCATTTCTAAGAGTTCCCAGATCATGCCGATACTGCCAGTTGGTCTGTGGACCCTACTTTGGGTGGGAAGGCCCTAAAACCTAGAACACCTTAGGAAGCACTGTTTAGGAAGTAGTTGGCACTTAATAACTGAGAAAATGACATTCAGAAAAAGGTTAGATGGCATGACCACAGGTCTTCCAGCAGATAGATAGAAGACATGGAACCAGATCTTAAATCCATCCATTCATCCTTCTGAGTGTTCTTGCTACTAAACCCAGTTGCTTGCGTTCTTCTGTTAAATGGGAATTTGAGAACCATCATACAGAAAAACAAGTTCATGTGCGTTGAAGTGTTTTCTTGAGGGAAGCAGTGATTGCTTTCTTTCTCTGTTTCTGAATAATTGAGTTCTTCCATATGGTCAAATTTTACACACACAAACACAGGTATATATCATGCATAAACACACCTGTATATAATATATATGTGTATATATATACGCATGTGGGCTTATCTGTGGCTCAGTTATAAACAATCTGCCAACCATGCTGGAGACGCAGGTTCAATTGTTAGGTCAGGAAGATCCCCTGGAGAAGGAAATGGCAACCCACTCCAGTATTTTTGCCTGGGAAATCCTGTGGGCAGAGGAGCCTGGCAGCCTACAATCCATGCGGCCATGAAGAGTCCAACATGACTGAGCAGTTTAATAACAATATATGCACACATGTAATCTATATGTAGGTTTCCCTGGTGGCTCAGATGGCAAAGAATCTGCCTAGAGTGCAAGAGGCCCGGGTTTGATCCCTAGGTCAGGAAGACAACCCATGCCAGTATTCTTGCCTAGAGAATTCCATGGACAGATGAGCCTGGTGGGCTACAGTCCATGGAGTTTCGAAGAGTCAGACACAACTGAACAACTAACACACACAATACGTATATGTAATATATATATTTATACTTTATATATATTATATATAAATGCATTTATATATATGTATATGTGTATATAGTTACATAAAATCATGAGCTATTCCTTAGTGGCCAAAAAGATTGGTACAGATTTTGTTTTAGTAGCTGAAGTGCCCATCGTCTTAAACCATTGCATTTTCCTTCATTATTCCACCCCATGCCAGAGAGATGCTGGCTGCCCATCCAGCTGCCTAGGGCTGGAAGTAGCTGAAGCTCCATTTCAAAGTGTTTTTCTAAAGGTAAATAAATAAATACAACCCAGCCACATTCTCCCCACCAAGTTGGCAGAAGTCCGTCTTCAGGGAGCATCTCCCACGGGCCTGCTCTCGTTTGTCTGACTCAGTCGAGCTGGAGGTAGTCGGACGGCGGTGGCGTCTGTTACTTCTGCTGCTGGATGATTGTCAAAACGAGGAATATTCAATTATTCATAGTTGTTTATTTTCATGGGGGAACATTTGGCTGCTTAGCCGTTGCTCTTCCTTCCCGTTCCTCTTCTTCATCTGCTTACAACATGTTTGGCGTCTGTCATTAACCCTTTGGTCAGGCAAACTCGTCTTGACACCCGAAACTTCTTCTGCCGTATGGGAATTGAGGGTTGAGAGAAACATTGGCCTGTTCCAGTCACATAGCAAGTTGGCAGCTTGAGATAAACTGAAGCAGGAACCCACTGTTGATTATTTTTTAAAAGAGGAATCTATAAAATATGGATCCTGAATATAACTTTAATAGCTTATTGGAGTCACTCTTCCTAAAATATCTATGCAGTTGTGCCAAGAATGAGTGAAAAACTTAGAGAATCTCTTTTAAAAGCTGTGAAACTCCCTACCTCATTTCACAGCTCCATAGCAAGAACAGTATTAGTTTTTATTTGCTTTGGTGGGAGAGGGTGTTATCTTCTTAAAAAAAATCATTTTTTTTTCACATATTTAGTTTTGGTTGGGCTGGGTCTTCATTGCTGCACATGGGCTTTCTCTAGTTTCAGCAAAAAGGGGCTACTCTTGTTGCAGGGCGTGGTCTCAAGGGTGCACAGGCTTCAGTAGGTGAGGTTGGCGGGCTCAGTAGTTGTGGCACATGGCCTTGGTTACCCAATGGCATGGGGGATCTTCCTGGACCAGGAATCAAACCCGTGTTCCCTGCATTGGCAGACAGATTCTTAACCACTGGACTGCCAAGGAGGTCCAAGACGGTGATTTTCAAAACTTAGAGGAGATACCCAGTTAAACCTGTTAGGAATCTTGGCTTCGTGGCTTTGATGAAAATTTCACATGCTAAAAGCTGTCCATAACCCTCTCTTGATGGCAAAATTAAATATAAAACAAGCATCTTCGTGTTTATCTGGTGCTTAGAGTACCTAGCTAAGGAAGGGGATGGACGTTGAAATGCAGCCTGCACCCCACCAGACAGGAATGCACCCCAGAATGTGGTTGCAACCACATGAGTGAACGGGGTGGGTTTCCTTGTGGCCGTTTTATAGCCGAGACCGTGTTCTCGTAGGTGTCCAATTTACACCAAAGTGCTCCCGTAGGCTTGTGGCAGCAGAACTGTGTGCAAAATTTGTGGTGCTGAGTGCAAAATGAAAATGTGGGCCCCTCGTTCAAAACTCAAGAGTTTCACGCCATCAGTATTAGAGCAATAAGTCAACCATTCTGTTTCACACCCATGAAATAGCCACGATGACAGTAATGGTGATGACTCAGGAAATCACTTTGTATGTGTAATGGTTTTATAAAAAGGGACTAATTGGCCTAAAGGCTAGGGACACATTCCAACTGGCTCCATATGGAACTGGAGACAAGATTATTCTGTTTTTCCTCCAAAGCCAGAGGCCACATCACAGGAGCTAAGTTTTAAGATAGCATATTTGGGATCAAGCCAGCAACTAGAAATGTGCATATACTGGAGCATTCTTCCTGGACTACATTCTCCTGCAAACTGTACATAAGCAAGCGAGGGCTGTATGTCTGCTGGTGGTGATAGTGGCAAAAGAAATTACTGCATTGGGTGAGCAGGTGACTAATAGGGCTTTCTTTTAGAAAATGTATTGTGACATAATTCAGACTTTCAAGAAAGTTGCAGTGTAGTACAAAAAAATCCCATTAAGCTCTTTACTCACAACCTTCAAATGTTATCATTGGACCATACTGGCTTTGAGATCATGTCTTTCTGTGTTTATCAGTGGATGTATTTGTAATTAGACAGTGATGGTTTGTATTTTGACTTACGATTAAGTTGCAAACATGATGCTCCCTTTACCCTAAATACATTTCCCCTAAATGCTTTAAATACTGTATGTTTGTAAGAAAACACATTTTCTGACATGACTGTAGTATATTTATCAAGAAATTCACATTGATACAGTTCTATTGTCCAGTCTAAAGACCTTATTCATCTTTTATCAGTTGTTCTGGGAAGTCCTTTATAACAATAACAAAAATCTTAGATCATGGCTTTCATTCAGTTGCACGGTCTCTTTAGCCTTCTTTAATCCAAATAATTGCATCGTCTTCCTTTGTTGTTCATTACACTGAATTTTTTCAAGTGTAAAGGTCAGTCATTTTGTGTAGCGTTCCTCAAATTGAACTTGTAAAAAAGAAATAGCAGTCACTTCGAAAGGACTTTGACAGGTCAAATCTGGGACAATTTGAGTCTCAAAAGAGATCATAGTAAAGGTTATAACTTATTAAATAAGAATCCATGAATCTACACTGATATATTTTTAAAAGAATATAAAAATAAATGGAAGGAGACAACTCTCTTTTATAATAGAATAAATGAATAAATGTAGAAGGAATGATGGAAATGGAAAATCATTGAGCACCTGTCATAAAACTAATTGATTTAGACAAGTGTCATGGATGTTGAAATCAGTGGCTGAAAATTTTAGGAGTAAAAGAATGTTTATAGAACTGAACATGAAAGTATTTCTCCACAAGTCACTGACTAATTACAAGGAGGGAGTTAGTAAGTTAGCAGCAGGGAATCCCACCATACGCCACCTGAAACATGTGGTCACAGTTGACATCACCAGCAGTGGGACAAATCCATGAATCACTCCTGATGAGTTAGACTGAGGAGATTGCATCACTTGAGTGATAGTCCTTCCATACATAGCTCATCTGTATTTAACCCTAGGGAAACATTGGACAAGGCTAAATTGAGGAACGTTTTACATAAATGGTCATTTTTAACTACAGATATCTTGAAATTCTAGCCTGGTGTAGGAATGTTGATGGGGTGTCCTGGGGATATAAGATACTACAAGATAAACTTGGTCCATCTTTCTGAAATATCAGTTGTATTTCCCTTCAGATCAGTAAAATATAAACATGAACACAAATATGGAAAAAATTTTCTTGAATTGTGGAGATGCAACTAGAAACCTCAAAGCCCTTTTGGGCATGCCACGTCTTTTTAGGCTCTATCCCTAAATGCCTTGGGGATGTGACTTTGTTCTCCTCTGCCAGTAGGGGCGTTTAGTAGAAAGTGTGAGTAACACTGAATTGTAAGAGATTGTGATTCTATGAGTAGAGTAGGGTGATTTCTATGGAATTGTTGTAAACTGTGCTGCTTTGGCTTAATGTGTACATAACTGAGTACATCGACCTTAAAGGTGGGAACTTCTGGATAGCAGTGTGTGACTTCATAGCATTTCCTACTGTGGACGATGAAAAAAAAAATCCCCCAACCAAATAACATTCCTTCATGTCATTGATTGCCAAGTATTATTTTACTGAGAAGAATTTGCAGAAATAGGGCCACCACCTTTTTTTCGGAAATCACAATTCAGTCTGCCATTCTGGCGAAATAAACCTTAAAATTCCTAGAAAATGGCCATTTCTCTAAAAGACCATTTCTCATAGAGGTTTAAGATGAAGAGGATATAGATTTTGCTTCAATTCAGCTCTTACTTTCTCCACTGAAGAAACCTTCTGACAGATAGTCTGAACAGATAATAAGCAAACAAAAGAAAACCAAAAAACCCACAAAACAAAAACATGACTTATCTTTGTCCATCTCTGAGGACTTTTGGAGCCTCATGATATGATTGTTAAATTAGTTTAGTATCCTTCTACCAGGATAAGTAAGGACAAAGACGTGCATTCTAGAGATTTGTTGAGTGTCAAAAAAAAGCTAACCAAGGTGTGAACGTGCTGAATAGCCATGAATAATTGTCACTTTTGCTTGATAGCACCACAATGCATTAAATTCCATTCCTGTGAAGAGTTTATACTCTAGTATAGTGAATAGCATAGACTTATACACAAGTCTTTTTCAAGGGAGGGTGGCTAGAGTAAGCACTGTGTTTTTGGAGCTCACCCAAAGGATAATTTACTAATCCTCAAGTCCTGTGGTGTATTTTCTGGGCTAATTCCTTAGGAAGGAGGAGGGTTGAGTTGAAGATCCTATGTCCAGGTGAAGGAGAGAGCTTGAGTTGTAAGCCCAGAAAAATGGACCAGTGTGGAAACTGCATGGAACTATGTGGGAAAACAAGGAGTTGGGGCTCCCAGAAGAGGTAGGCAGGTCAGACTGTGGAGGATGTTTGGATCCTCTGCTAAAGTTTAGTCATCCATATGGTCTGGGGCCACTGCAATGTCATAATCAGGCAGTAATATGGTCATACCTTTGAACCCCTGCCCCACCTTGTTGTTCAGCCACAGAGATTTAAAGGGGAGTAAGGCTCAAGACATAGGTTGCGCTAAGCTATGGGACTGCTGATGGGGCTTGACTTTGCTGGATGGAAAATTGGAGATTCCAGGAACATGAAATGACCATGTGGCTACTTGCATGCAGTGGTGAGGAGAAGTGAAGTAGACCTTCAGAAATTAACCCCAGGTTTGGGACTTTCTAGACTTGGGGTTAAAGTGACTGAATGAATGGTGTTTTCCTGAAGTGAGATCATGAACAGAGTAGAAGAAACTAATATGGAGAACAAGATGCTGAGTTTGGTTTTTGATCAAGTTATGTGGGAACTACAGAGATATTACTTTGCCAACAAAGGTCTGTCTAGTGAAGGCTATGGTTTTTCCTGTGGTCATGTATGGATGTGAGAGTTGAACTGTGAAGAAAGCTGAGCTCCGAAGAATTGATGCTTTTGAACTGTGTTGTTGGAGAAGACTCTTGAGAGTCCCTTGGACTGAAAGGAGATCCAACCAGTCCATTTTGAAGGAGATCAGCCCTGGGATTTCTTTGGAGGGAATGATGCTAAAGCTGAAACCCCAGTACTTTGGCCACCTCATGCAAAGAGTTGACTCACTGGAAAAGACCCTGATGCTGGGAGGGATTGGGGGCAGGAGGAGAAGGGGACAACAGAGGATGAGATGGCTGGATGCCATCACCGACTCAATGGACGTGAGTCTGAGTGAACTCCGGGAGTTGGTGATGGACAGGAATGCCTGGCGTGCTGCGATTCAAGGGGTTGCAAAGAGTTGAACACGACTGAGTGACCAAACTGAACTGAACTGATAATAGTACAATAATACTTCAGTATTCTCTTATTTCTATTTTTTATTTCTAATATTTCAAAAGTATCTAATGATCATCTAAACTATAACCAGTAGCCACACAGTTATACCATCACATGAATTTGAGTGAACTCCAGGAGTTGGTGATGGACAGGGAGGCCTGGTATCCTGTGATTCATGGGGTCGCAAAGAGTCGGACACAACTGAGCAACTGAACTGAACCCATGGAATATATACACACTGAATATACCCATGGAATATAGGATGAACCAGTCCGTTTGAAAGGAAATCAGTCAAAAAAAAAAAAGAAAAAGAAAGGAAATCAGTCCTGAATATTCATTGGAAGGACTGATGCTGAAGCTGAAACTCCAATACTTTGGCCACCTGATGTGACGAACTGACTCATTGAAAAATACCTTGATGCTGGGAAAGATTGAAGGCAGAAAGATTGAGGAGAAACGATGACATAGGATGAGATGGTTGGATGGCATCACCAACACAGTGGACATGAGTTTCAGTAGGCTCCAGGAGGTGGTGATGGACAGGGAAGCCTGGTGTGCTGTAGTCTGTGGGGTTGCAAAGAGTCGGAGTGACTGAACGGAACTGAACCCATGGAATGCTCAATGAACTGTCTTTATCAAGCAGTTTGGGTTATGAGCCTGAAGCCCAGGGATCAGCCGCAAACATTAGAATTTGGCAAGTAGTTGGTCTTTAGGGTAGTAATGACCTTGTCTATCAGAAAGATCGGAGGAGCAGGTTTATATCTGAAATACTTAAGATGGTGTGACTTGGGCTTCCCTAGTAGTCTAGTGGTAAAGAAGTTGCCTTTCAGTGAAAAGGGTGTGGGTTCGATCGCTGAGCTAAGATGCCATGTGCCTTGCAGCCAAAGAGCCAAAACATAAAACAGAAGCAATATTGTAACCAATTCAGTACGGACTTTAAAAAATAGCCCACATCAAAATAAAACAGTCTTATATGATGTTGACTAAGAAAGATGCACAACCTAAAAGTTGAGTTATGTTTTCTTTGGCAGGAACTTTTTAGGAATTTAAGCCCAGGGCACAGCATCGCAGATAATGCTCAGAAAACTATTCTGAGGAGACAAGGGGAGAAGCCAGGATATATAAAAGTTTTTGCAACAAAATACCAGGTGATCAGAATATCAAAGGATTCAGTTCAGTTCGGTTGCTCAGTTGTGTCTGAATCATTGCAACCCCACAGACTGCAGCACGCCAGGCCTCCCTGTCCATCACCAACTCCCGGAGTTCATTCAAACTCATGTCCATCGAGTCGGTGATGCCATCCAGCCATCTCATCCTCTGTCGTCCCCTTCTCCTCCTGCTCCCAATCCCTCCCAGCATCAGGGTCTTTTCCAGTGAGTCAACTCTTCGCATGAGGTGGCCAAAGTATTGGAGTTTCAGCTTCAGCATCAGTCCTTCCAATGAACACCCAGGACTGACCTCCTTTAGAATGTATGGGTTGGATCTCCTTGCAGTCCAAGGGACTCTCAAGAGTCTTCTCCAACACCACAGTTCAAAAGCATCAATTCTTCTGTGCTCAGCTTTCTTTATAGTCCAACTCTGACATCCATACATAGCTACTGGAAAAACCATAGCCTTGACTAGATGGACCTTAGTCGGCAAAGTAATGTCTCTGCTTTTGAATATGCTATCTAGGTTGGTCATAACTTTCCTTCCAAGGAGTAAGCGTCTTTTAATTTCATGGCTGCAATCACCATCTGCAGTGATTTTGGAGCCCCCAAAAGATATAGTCAGCCATTGTTTCCACTGTTTCCCCATTTCCCATGAAGTGATGGGACCAGATGCCATGATTTTAGGATTATTGTTAACCAAAAGAAAACCTCAGGGAGGTAGGAGGAAGGTTCTAGAGGAAGGGGTATATTATGGCTGACTCATGTTGATATATGGCAGAAACCAATGCAATATTGTAAGTAATTAGCCTCTAATTGAAAATTAAAAAAAAAAAAATCCCAGTATTTCAAGTTAAGGAATTTAGTGCTTTTCTCTGTATGAAAAGTGAAAATATTAGTTTCTCAGTTGTGTACAACTCTTTGCCACCCCACAGACTGTAGCCCACCAGGCTCATCTGTCCATGGGATTCCCCAGACAATAATACTGAAGTGGGTAGCCATTCCCCTCTCCAGGGGATCTTCCTGACCTATGGATCGAACCCAGGTCTCCTGCGTTGCAGACAGATTCTCTTCCGTTTGAGCCAGGAGGGAAGCCCTTTCTGTGTATGGGAAGATAGAAGAGTCTGGGGTCATTGAAACCATTCCTTTGATATGCTCCTCAGCTCTCTGGGGCCAGTGTCCTGCGCTTTCTCATCCAGAGATTCCTCAGGTGCACTGCCGGGGGTGGCTGCCGTGGTTGCTGCAAGATAGGCTTGGCATTGGCAGCCCTTCGTTTCCATCCTGAATGCCCTCAGGGCTCACCATTCAGGCAGCTGTGATGTGTGGTTTGGTGGCTGTAACACCCTTTGTTTACTGATAGGCAGGCAGTATTTTAGTTCTCAGTGGTTTCCCACAGTACACATTTTCCATCCGTCTCCCCAAATCCCCAGGTGCTGGGGAAGAGAAAGAACAGTGGACCATGGGTAGAATTCTGTACATGGTTAAGGAGTGAACAGAGGGGAGCCAGAGAGGAAACAGAGAAGGAAAAAAATGACGAGGCACTGAGAAATCCAAGAGTGGAGATTTTTCTTTTTTTTTTTTTAATTATGAAAGTATGATTGCACATTTACAGGAGACTTGGGAAATTACAGAGCAAAACTGCACATAGTTCCATTATATATTACAGTTATTTTTAAGTAGATAAATTAAAAATTTTAGTTGGAGTTTCAGTATCAAAGGAAGAGTGGAGATGTTGATGAAGGAAGAAATGGCTCATGGAGTCAGTGTGATCACCAGATTAAAGTAAGACATAGGAGGGGTCAGTTTATTTGCTTCCATTGACCCAGGACAAAGCAGTGTTATGAGGGTGACAGGAGATGCTCCTAGGCCCAGGAATCAGTGGAAGATGAGAAAATGCAGATGGTATGGATGCCCCTGTCCAAAATTTTGACTTCAGATGAAAAATCTAGAGCACTAGCTGGGGTTAACCATTTGATGGGTCCTAATACAAGCATGACATTTAGACAAGCTCATTTTAACAGGTCACAAGAGCTGGGTTTGAGTTCTGGCATCAACTACCCAGCTTTGTCCTCTAGTCGAGTGTCTCCTAAAACTTGCAGCCTACAAGGAGAAGCATACAGGGAGCTCTTAAAAAAAAATTAGATTACTGGGCTTTGTTCAAGATCTGTTGATAACGTCTAGGAGTAGGGTCCAGGAATGCTTTTATGATTTTGCTGTCTTCCCACTGTCCACAAGTCAAGTTTTCTTTGCAGATTCCTCCTCCTCTTCCCGTTTCTAAGTATGGTAATACCCTTAAGTCTCTCCTTCGCCCACAGGTTTTCCCTAGGTGAAATCTCTCACTCCATAGCACCAGTACTATCTGTCTGTTGTTTACACTTAGTTGCATCTGATTCTTATGCAACCCCATGGCTGGTAGCCCACCAGGCTCCTCTATCCATGGGATTTCCCAGACAAGAATAATGGAATGGGCCACCATTTCCTTCTCTAGGAGATCTTCCCCACTCAGGGATCAAACCCACATCTCCTGCATTGCAGGGAGATTCTTTACCAGCTGAGCCACCACACAGTTGAGTGTCTGTTGATACATCGGTTTTCCTCGGCCCTGACCTTGCACCTCATCTTCTGATGACTTTGTTCAGTGCCTCCCTGATACATTCACTCAAATATCTAGTCGGCATCTCAACACAATATGTCCCAGAGAAAACTCTCTTGGTTTTCACCCCATCAGCGCTGCTGCAGACCTGTGTTTGTCCCCAAATTTTCCAGTTCAGTAATGGTGCCTCAGGGCTCATGGCAAGACCTGGGTGTCATCCTTGACTCTTCCGTTTCCTTCAGTCACATCCCATCCAGCAACAAGTCCCACCCCATCTGTGTCCACAGCACATCCTGAATTTGCCCACTTCCGCCCATCTGGTTATTTCTTTACTGCGATAATCTCGCTGCTCACTTTCTTGCCGTACTAAAAGCCATTCTCCACACAGCAGCCAGAAATATTACTTAAACAACAAAACGTACAAGTCATATCATGTTCTTCCCTTGGCTGAACTCTCCCATTGGATTTCCAAGTTCCATGATACTGGCCCCATGGGAATAGCTAGCCTCCTCTTATCTTGCCTTGCCCCAAAATGCTCTCCTTCCCTGCGTCAGCCCTGGTGACTTCTTTTATTACTCAGGTACCCCTAGTTGTCACTACTTCAGAGCCACTGTCATTCCATTTTCCTGGCAAGAGTGCTCCAGACCTCTGAGTAGGTAGTTCTTATTGTGAGCTTTAGTTCTGTCTGCATTATTGGTTAGTCTCTCTGTAAGACTTAATGTGAAATATAGAGCTTGCTACCAACAAAGTGAACAGCATCTGGCTGGAGCGATCTCTTGGATCCTTCCTATTCGGGCAAGATTTATTTAAGGTCAGGCAAAACGCCACTCTCGTTTCTTCCACTCACTTGGCCCGAGTAGAAAGCATAGTGCTAGCTAGTTAGTGGCTTATTGCAGCATTTACAGGCTTAAGACACATGGCCACATCTTGTCCTGATCGACCTTCCAGGCCTCAGGGAGAACTAGGGAAGAGGGAGAATCAAAATGCTAAAAATGCAGGATAAAAAATGTATTTCTTCTTGCTGCTAGGTTGGCGTTTTCTTTTTTATTTCTCCCTTCTTTTTTGCCCCCTGCCTCTCCATCTCTCTGTAGTGCTAGTACTGAATTACAATGAGATGGTGAGTATTGAAAGCATGAGGTTCTTTCTAAGTCATGTCATCTTAAACTCTGCTAGTTCACAGCCTTCTCATTTCTGGGGGAGGGCTAGGAGGGCACCCAGGAAAGTCAGGAAAAATTCTTCTGTTGTGCGTTGTTCTTAAAACTCTGTCCCATCGACCTTGGAGTTTGTTTGGTGTTCATGCGCTCATCAGGATGCTGGGCTGAAGATAAGCTCTAGTGCTGCTTGTAGGGGACGAGAGTTTTAGGCAGCACTACAGCTGGTGAATCCTGTCTATAGAAGCACAAGGAGTGCCACTTTGCTATCTGCTTCTTGAGAACTGAGCAGACGAGTCTAGTCAATGGCCCCCATTGCTTTCTTCTCCATCAAAAGCACTTTTGTTCAAGACTTGTGGTTACCAAAGGGAAGCGGGTGGGGGAAAGATGGTTTGGAAGATTGGGGTTAGCAGATTCAAACCATTATATATAGGATAAACAACAAGGTCTTACTATATAGCACAGGCAACTATATTCAATATCCTGTGATATACCCTAATGGAAAAGAATTTCTTTAAATACATATATAATATGTATGTATGTATCTGTAACTGAAACACCTTGCTGTCTAGCAGAAATTAACATAACATTGTAAATCAACCATGCTTCAATTTTTTTAAAAAGCACTTGTTTCAGTTGCTATTCCTGCATTCACCTAAAGCTCAGTTTTCCCATTAGAACCACCAGGAGAACAATAGTATTCTCAAACAGAAAGAAGGTGGAACTTACCAGTATTTTGTCCCCATAGGTATCAGCAGAACGTGATGTAAAGATACAGAATGTGAGGTATTAACTTTGTTTTAATTTGATTTAATACCTTGAAAACAAAGAAACAGAGAATTCCTGTTTTCACCTGATAACTTTTGTTCAGATGTGCTATTTAGGTCTTGCTTCGGCTGTCCTTTGGGTATTGACATAGCCCAAATCAATATAATCAATACACAGAAGTCATCTTTTATGGGACCTGGAAATAAAGCAAACCTCTGACATTTTCCACAGGGATAATTGCCTTGTGGAGTCCCCACCTATAGTCCTGCTAAGAGAAGTGGTGCTAAAGCCTTTTTAAGCATAGATGGCTACGCTGCGTAGCACTTAAGTCCACTGCCATGTCCCCTGGACCAGGAATGCACACCTGGGCAGGCTAGCTGCTGTGAGTAGACTCAGAATGAGAGACTTACTCAAGAAGGGTAAAGTGATTGTGTACTTGTGGATTCTGGCTCTTCTGAATTTGACTTGATCCTCAAAGAGAATTGGGAGTTGATAGAGGCACCAGAAAGGGAACGATAACAGGTAAAGAAGCAGGCAGTAGTGATCCTGAGATGCCAGAAAGTGAAGTGAAAGTGGAAACCGTTCAGTCGTGTCTGATTCTTTGTGACCCTATGGATTGTAGCCCGCCAGACTCCTCTGTCCATGGGGTTCTTGTCCGAAGGCAAGAATACTGGAATGGGTTGCCCTCCCTTCTCCAGGGGGTCTTCTGACTCATGGATCGAACCCAAGCCTTCTGCATTGCAAGTGAATTCTTTACCATCTGAGCCACCGGGCAAGCCAAGACATGAGTAAATACAATTAACAGATAAGCAGAGGCCATTAAGATAGAACAGAGGGACTTCCCTGGTGGTCCAGTGATTAAGAATCTGCCTTACGATGCAGGGGACTCGGGTTCAATGCCTGGTCAGGGAGCTAAGATCCCATATGCTGCAGGGCAACTCTGCCCGCGTGCCAAATCTGCTGAGCCTGTGCACTGCAACAGAAGGACCTGCATGATGCAACCAAGACCGGATGCAGCTAAAAACAAATTAATATTAAAAAGAATGAAAAGCAGTTGGTTAGGAGGGACACAACATCTGTGCTAAAACGAGTATGAAATACCCCTGTTAACAGAATTGCATTGACTCTCTTTACCCCCTTGCTTGGCCCTATTCCAGTCTGTTTATCTACTTACTTTGTGATCCATATTCTGTCCTCCAAGCCTGGTGTGCAGTCTTTCTTGGTTTCCAGGGAGTCTTGGACTCAACACTGAGTCTTCCTCATATTCAGTTAATCCTCAAATTGTGATGGAATCTGAATGGATGTTTGTGTGTCCTTGTAAACAAAAGAAGCCAAATACAATGGAATGCGTTGAGTTGGGAATGGCTCAATAGAGAGCAGGTTAAATTAGTACTCAAAGCGTTTTGTGAAACTGCAGCTGTTTCTTCTCACCATAATGTGTCCCTGCTGCAGGATGCTGCCTTCCAACACCACTGTTGCCTGACAAACTATGCTACTTGTTGTGAAAGGGATAATGACACACCGTGCTGGTTATAAAACGATTTATTGACAACGGCAATTTAACAGCAGAGGAACTGCAGAGCACAGGGGAGCTAACGGAGCCCCAGTGTTATTCTGTGGCTCAGAAAAGCAGTCTTGAGTAGCCTCTGCACAACAGGACCCCTGGCATCATCCAAACCCCTTGATGTCCCAATAAACAGACCCTGTGCATTACACAGCACCAAGGTGGGATCAGAGGGAACATGGAAAGGTTCACACAATCCAGCTTTCATCTAAGCTGTCCCTCCTTCCCTCTTGCTGCCAGATTTACTCAGCAATAGTTAAGGTTGTGGGCTTTCCTGGTGGCTCAGTGGTAAAGAATCCTGCCTGCCAATGTTGGAGATGCAGGTTCGGTCCCTGAGTCAGGAAGATCCCCTGGAGAAGAAAATGGCAACCGACTCAAGTGTTCTCGCCTGGGAAATCCCATGGACAGAGGAGCCTGGAGGAGCTATAGTCCATGGGTTCCAAATGTGTTGTATGTGACTTAGCGACCAAACAATAAGTTAAGGCAACACTTTTCCGAAATCTTAGGACAGAGAAATCTACATGAGGAATTGTCCTTGAGGGCTGGCTGTCCTTCACAAAGACTGCAACGTCAGAACTGGACAGTTCACAGCCAGGGCATGAAATAACAGCGAGAAGCCGCTTGGCATCAACATGGATTATTGTGTCAAGGATGGACAGAATTCATAGATGTAAGTAAGCCAGAGAGTTTAAGCCAGGCTGGCAAGAGAAGCATCTGTAAATGTACCAAAATACCAGGAGATTATCACCAAAGAAAGAAATGACCTGAGAGGAAGCCTTTTCTGTGCTTCCTTTGGGACCTGGAGTTAGGAACTGACTTCTCAGGTCATAACCGTCAGGGGCTGGAGTATTCAGGGCACCAAGCCTTGACTTTCCTTTTGCTGGCACCCATCTGTTCTGCATGTGAACCGGCCCTTTTTTTTATAACAAAGGATCTGTATTTGGCTAAGTTACAAATTCCTTTTATGTATGACAAATGTGGTTTGTTGTCCCTTTAGTAAAATATGGGTGGGAAAGATGTGACGCTGATTGGAATGCCAGTGTATTCGGGCACTAATGGGACTTTGTACCACCCTCCTGCAATCTTAACAAATGACTATGACTATTAAAAAAAAAAAAAACTATGATTTTTCACTGGCTGATTTGGTTTGAATGAGTAAATTATTTTTATTTCATTGCATTAACTGCCAGAACACTGAATGAGCCGATAACTCCCTGGTGTTTCTGAGCCGCAAAGAACTATTATTCGGAATTGAATTTTTATTGATTTTTCCGTGCTACAGTGACTTTTCCAACATAGGAGCATGAAAGGAAAATGAGAAAAAGGCCAAACAGGGCAGAAGGTGAGGAAAGGGAGGCGGCTGCTTCCCGTGGCCTGGCCCCAGATGCACCACTTACTGGCAAGTACTGCTGCCTGGTTGATCTCACGGCTGACTGTATGATTTACAGGTTAGCCAAACACCTGCTTCATCACCTCTTGCTCCTCTTCCCTGCTCTGATTCCAGTCGCTGTGTGCCTTGTTGGCATTCTGCTGAGGGACTGAACAGCAGACAGGGTGAACGGGCAGCAGAAGCAGAGTGATGCTCCAGATTGATCAGCACTGATGTTTGCTAGTATCCTTCACACGAGCTATGAAGATGAGAATGAACAAGCATTGCTTTAACAGCATTGCGGTACATTTATCTACTGGAGACGTACGTGGTATATTAGTATATAGTAATCATTATATGAGTTGACATGGAAGCTCACTGATCGATTTATCCATTCAGCAAATATTTATTTAGTGACCACTGTATACCCTCCCAGGTACTGAAGGGAGGCAATGAACCAGACAGATGAAAGCTCTTTTTATCTGCAGAGATTTCCATAAGTAAAATCACATTAGGATGACTATCTCAGCATGTACTAAGGACTGAAAAATATAGTCCTTCTTGCTTCCTTCTTTAATAGATGTCGTAGGAGTGAAACTTGGTAAAATAAAATGAAACAAAATGTACTTCTTCCCTGGCTTCTGATTCAGTTTGGTCTAGTTTAAAGAATCTTTTGACAACTTGTAGGAAAGAGGGGCTTTTTTTGGACATTATCTTTTTTTTCTGGCTGTAAAAGAAATCCACATTCATCACAGAAAATTTTAGAAAATGCAGAAACAGATGAAGAGTATAATGAATATTCCCATAATTATCCAGTAGCAAATCTTTGAAATGCTGAGTGATTTCGCTTTAGGGCTTTTCCTATGACATATATAGTAATCCCATACCAGTTGCTATTTAAACATTTTTAAATCTTTAATCTTGATGTGTGTGTGTGTGTGTGTGTCTGCAGCTTGGTTCAGTTCCCTTCTACAAAATAACGGGAAAATTATTATTTTTTCTTTCCATAGATGATGTGAGTATCAGTGAGATCAGAAGGTAGAGATCTATTTATATTCTACCCTCTCAATATATTATAGGTCGAAGACCAGGTCTAATAGAAGAGTGTCCTTATGGGATGTGCTAACTTCTGGGGAGAGAGGTAGCTACGTAGGCATTTTTGCAGAAACTTGCAAGAAAGAAACCAGAGAGCGTGTATATGTAAAACAATGTTTTAAGCCAGCAAAAGCCTGATGGAAATAGTAAATGAGCCATAGTGTGTCTGGTGCAGGCCTGTGAGATGCTCTGCCTCTTCCTACCCATACCTTTCTTTGAAAAACTTTCCTCTAATGATTAAGGTATGTCCTACTGTAATACAGTTTTATGGAACTTTCTACTTCTCTATTTCAACGCTCATCCCTGTACGTCTTGAGTGCATGCTAAGTTGCTTCAGTCATGTCGAATCTTTGCGACCCTACAGACTGTAGCTCACCAGGCTCCTCTGTCCATGGGATTCTCCAGGCAAGAATACTGGAGTGGGTTGCCATTTCCTTCTCCAGGGAATCTTCCTGACCTAGGGATCAAACCTGCGGCTCCTGCATTGCAGGCAGAATCTTTATTACAGAGCCATGAGGCTTGTTTAGTATCTATCCTCCCTGCTGGAGTCTATGCTGTAGGAAAGCTGGAATGGTCTGCATCAAGTTCAATAATGTCCCCCTGCCGCCTGGCATAGTGTCTGTCCGTGACCAACAGTGGGAGTGAATGCTGAATGAGGCTGTTACACATGTATGGAAAACCTGAAGGCAAATTGAGAGAAGGGCTACCCACCGAAACAAGTTTCTAAAGCAAATGTACCTACTTTCATTTGAATATAAACGCATTCTATAAAAAGATAATTTTTACATTTGGAGGAGTACCATCCTTATATATTAAAAAATAGATAAAAGAGATCATTCACTGAATACCATTTTATCTTACTTAGTAATTTATTCAAACGTTTACTTGTAATTTAAAATGTCCTTTGAGCTTTTTTTTTAAGTTGGCATAGTATTACATTATATGAATGCACAAAAAGATATTAACCATTCCCATATGATTAAATATTTAGATTATTAGCAGTCATTCAGCATTGGAAGTGATGATTTGAAGAATATCACTATGCTACACTTTTCTATATAGCTCTTTAATAGTTTTCTTAGAAAATTTTAGTAGTAGAATTACTGAATCATATAAATGAACTCTTTTAAATAATAGCTCTACTGAGATTTAATCCATATGACTTGGCAATTAATCATCTATTTAAAGCATTCAATTTGATAGTGTTTAGTTTGCTCTCAGAATTGTGTGATCATCATTGTTGTTTAGTTGCTAAGTAGTGTCCAATTTTTGTCACCCTGCGGACTATAGCCCACCAGGCTCCTCTATCAGTGGGTTTTCCAGGCAAGAATACTGGAGTGGGTTGCCATTTTTATCTCCAAGGGATCTTCCTAGACCAGGGATTGAACCCACATCTCCTGCATTGGCAGGCGGATTCTTTACCACTGAGCTACCAGGGATGCCCTGTGCAATTATTACCAGAGTCCAGCTGAGAATACTTATCACATCATAAAACAGAAGCATTCCCAGCCCTTCCCCCCACCTCCCCTGCAGCCCTAATTAAATGCTTATCAACTTTCTCACTATATGTATTTACCTATTTTGGACATTTTTTCATTTAATAAATGGAATCATACAATATATGGTCTTTTCTAACTCATTTTTTTTATTTAGCATTGTGTTTTCAAGATTCCTCTACATTGTAGCGTGTACCCATCCTTTGTTTATTGTTATTGCCAAATAATATTTGGTTTTGTGAATATACCAGTATTAATTTATTAGATAGTGAACTCCTGAATTAACTTGTAAGGACATTTGGTACGTATTATAGGTTTCATGTTTAACCATTTTCATTTCTCTTAGCAATGTTTACGGAGAAGGCAGTGGCACCCCACTCCAGTACTCTTGCCTAGAAAATCCCATGGATGGAGGAGCCTTGTAGGCTGCAGTCCAGGGGGTCGCAAAGAGTCGGACACGACTGAGCACCTTCACTTTCACTTTTCACTTTCATGCATTGGAGAAGGAAATGGCAACCCAATCCAGTGTTTTTGCCTGGAGAATCCCAGAGATGGGGAAGCCTGGTGGGCTGCCATCTGTCGGGTCGCACAGAATCAGACACGACTGAAGCAACTTAGCAGCAGAAGCAGAAATGTTTAAGCCTATTCAGTTCTCTCAGTTAGTCAGTCAGTTCAGTCGCTCAGTCATGTCCGACTCTGTAACCCCATGGACTGCAGCACGCCAGGCTTCCCTGTCCATCACCAACTCCCAGAGCTTGCTCAAACTCATGTCCATCAAGTTGGTGATGCCATCCAACCATCTCATCCTCCATTATCCACTTCTCCTGCCTTCAATCTTTCCCAGCATCAGGGTCTTTTCCTGTGAGTGAGTTCTTCGCATCAGGGGGCCAAAGTGTTGGGAGTTTCAGCTTCAGCATCAGTCCTTCCAGTGAACATTCAGGACTGAATTCCTTTAGGATGGACTGGTTGGATCTTCTTGCAGACCGAGGGAATCTCAAGAGTCTTTTCCAACACCACAGTTTAAAAGCATCAATAATTCTTCAGCATTCAGCTTTCTTTACTGTCCAACTCTCACATCCATATATGACTACTGGAAAAACCATAGCCTTGACTAGACAGACCTTTGTTGGCCAAGTAATGTCTCTGCTGTTTAGTATGCTGTCTAGGTTGATCATAACTTTCCTTCCAAGGAGTAAGCGTCTTTTAATTTCGTGGCCGCAGTCACCATCTGCAGTGATTTTTGAGTCCAAAATATAAAGTCTGTCATTGTTCCCATTGTTTCCCCATCTGTTTACCATGAAGTGATGGGACTAGATGCCATGATCTTAGTTTTCTGAATGTTGAGTTTTAAGCCAACTTTTTCACTTTCCTCTTTCACTTTCAAGAGGTTCTTTTCATTCAGTTCTCTATACTCTTTCTAAAACTGGAAACTATCCTTTAAAACAAAGAAACAAACAAAACAGAGGCTATTTGGAAGAGTAAAGAGACATACTGACGCTTTTAACATTAGTATTTCAGTAACAACTAGTGATATTGACACTTATAAATATCTTTTATTAGTCATTTGTGTCCTTTTGTAAGTTATGTTTTCATGCCCCTTTGACATTTTATTTTAGGGTATTTATCCTTCTCACTTTGTTCCAAAAGTGCCCTTTATAATATATTAAGACTGTTAAACCTCTGCCTATAATTTTTCTTATAGTGTTTTAGGTAAAAACATTTTTCAGTTTTGACAAAACAGTATCTGCTGATCATTTCCTAAGGTGGTATTCCTCCAATTTTGGGTTTAGAAAAGGCTTTCCTAACTTAAGATCCAATAAGTATTTTATTACTGCTGTGGCTTTGTAGATAATATTTTTATTAAGATGGGATTTATTTTGGTATGAAATAAGACATAGATCTCACTTTATCTTTTTATCCAAACAGCCATCCTAATTTGTACATTGTATATCAGTATGAGGATCTTCCCTGGTGGTTCAGGCAGTAAAGCATCTGCCTACAATGCGGGAGACCTAGGTCCAATCCCTGGGTGGGGAAGATCTCCTGGAGAAGGAAATGGCAGCCCACTCCAGTATTCTTGCCTGGAAAATCCCATGGACGGAGGAACCTGGTTAGGCTACAGTCTGTGGTGTCACAAAGAGTCGGACACGACTGAGCGACTTCACTCACTCACTCACTCATATTAGTATAAGTGTATAATGTTTAGTATATATCATATGCTAACATGTTTTTATTTGAGTGCCTTTGAAAAGTGTTGTAGTTTATAAACAATTTGTATATTGATTAATGACAAGACCTTTTAATAATCATGGCTTTATAATAGGATATAATAATAGATGTGACCTTAATTAAGTCCTGTTGGTGATGGACAGGGAGGCCTGGCATGCTGTGATTCATGGGGTTGCAAAGAGTCAGACATGACTGAGCAAATGAACTGAACTGAACTGAACTGATGCACCCAGTGCACTTAGAAGGATTTTGCACATATTAGCATTTAATTCAGACCCAACTATATGTAATAGAAATTAGTATGTTCATTTTCCAGATGAGGAATCTGAGGCAAAGAGAAATAAAGATACTTATCAAGTCAAGGTGCTAGTAAGTGGCAGACCAACAATTCAACCAGATACAGGCATACCTCATTTCAGTGTGCTTTGCTTTATTGAAGGCATGAAAACAGGATTAATATTGTGCATCTCCATTAGAACTCTTGGATGACCACATACATTGTCAATGACATCTCAACAATGAGCTTAGAATAGTCAGCACATCAGGTTTTAGGCAGATGAGTTATTATCCAGGCTTTGTTGTTCTGTTATAGAACTTAGGCAGAGTAAATTTAGCATCCTTCTTTAGGGCCATTGGATTTTCAGAACGGTAAATAAATGCTGGCTTCAGCTGAAAGTCATCAGCTGCATTAGCTAGCCCTAACAAGGGTTGATATTGGCCTGGTAGAAGTGAGGTGGATTTGATTTTTGCATTTCTCTGGTTAGTGATGTTGAACACCTTGTCATGTACCCACTGGCCATTTGTACATCTTCTTTGGAAAAATATCTGTTTGGGTCCTTTGCTCACTTTTTATTTGGATTGGATTATTTTGTTTTTACTATTGAGTTGAATGAGTTCCTTATATATTTTAGATATAATACCCTATCAAATATATAGTTTGAAAATATTTTCTCTCATTCCTCAGGTTGCCTTTCATGTTGATCGTTTCTTTTGCTGCACATAGTCTGTTAATTTTATATAGTCATTGTTGTTGCTTGTGATTTTGTTGTCATATACAAAAATGTTGTTAAGGAGGTTTTTTTTCCTATAGGAGTTTCACAGTTTCAGGTTTTTATGTATAAGTCTTTGATCCATTTCAAGTTAACTTGTGTGTATGATATAAGGGAAGGGTTCTCTTGCACATTTCATTCTTTTTTATTTGCATATATCCAAATTTTCCTGCACCACTAGGGAAGAGACTGTCTTTTTCCCATTTGGTACATTTGTATCTCGTTTCAAATATTAGTTAGCCATATATATGAAGGTTTATTTCTGGACTCTCGATTCTATTTCATTCATCTATTTCCCTGCTTTTATACCCATACCATACTGTTTTGATGACTATTGCTTTGTGGTGTAGTATGAAATCAGGAAATGTCACGCCTCCAGCTTTGTTCTTTTTTCTCAAGATTGTTTTGGCTCTTAAGTGTCTCTTGTGATTCCATGCTAAATTTAGAATTTCTTCTCTTTTCCCATGAAAATGACAGTGGGATTTTGATAGGGATTGCATTGAATCTAAGATGGCTTTGGATAAAAGACATTTTAACAATGTTAACTCTTTATGAAAATTTTAGTTACTTCTGTTTATTTATTGTAAAATACTTGTAAAATTATTTTTTACAGTTTTAGAAATTTTGTTAAAAATTTCAACTATAATATACCTAGAACAGTTTTTCTTTTCCAAATTATTTTGCCTTGTATCCAGTGAGCTCTTTTGGAAACTTAAGTTTTTTCTCAACTCAGAGAAAACTGAATTTTATCATTATTAATTTAATTATCATTTATTTTCTTTACACTTACTGTCTCCTTCTAAACTATTGTGTTTAAATTGTATTTCTCTAACTCAACATTTTTTGTTGTTGTTTATTTCATCCTTTTTCTGGGAAACTCATTTATCATTTTGTCGTTTCCTCCTAGCTCATGTGTTCAACTTATGTTTATTGATACTAAGAACCTTTCCTGTATCAGAAGGCTCTGGGACTATATAAGAACGAACACTGCTACTGCTAAATCACTTCAGTCGTGTCCGACTCTGTGCGACCCCAGAGACGGCAGCCCGCCAGGCTCCCCCGTCCCTGGAATTCTCCAGCCAAGAACACTGGAGTGGGTTGCCATTTCCTTCTCCAATGCATGAAAATGAAAAGTGAAAGGGAAGTCGCTCAGTCATGTCCGACTCCTAGCGACCCCATGGACTGTAGCCCACCAGGCTTTTCCGTCCCTGGGATTTTCCAGGCAAGAGTACTGGAGTGGGGTGCCATCGAATATCTCAGACATAAAGCCCGTACTCATTGAACTGATGATCGAGTGAGGAAAACAGAGATAGAATATGTAATTATTAGAGTTCTTCTGGAGAACATTTTTTAAACTAGGATCTACTGGATACTAAGCTACTGCCCTCTCTAAAATGAATGGTTTGTATTTTGTGAAGCTAGGGCTAGGACTCCCTTGCCAGGATCTAGTTCCCTGAAGGTTTCACCAATAGGGGGCGCCAGAGAAGACTGCAGAGTGAAAGAGGAAGGGAAGGCTACTTCTCTCTGTTCATTTTCTATCTCTGTCAACATCATCCCAGCAGAATTTCTATATAGAAGTGGCAGCAGCTTCTTGGTTCCCAGTTAAAGTAATTCCAGATCCAGCTTTTTTATCTGCTGCACCCCATCCCTGCCTCTCCTCCAAGAAATGCCAGCACCACCAGCCCTTCTTCCGAGGTCTAGGTCCTTAGTCCTGGGTCCCTCTTGCAAGCTCCTGAGGTGCCAGCATGCTGTGCCCTCTCCTTGGAGAGCAGAGCCCTCTCTAAGCTTCAAAGTTCTCTAACCTCAGTGTCTTCCTTTGGTTCCCTCACCCCCCATCCCTGGGATGGGAACAGCTCCTAGGAGTTCCCCTTTTGCCTATTTAGCCCTTCAATTTTTATATTAATATTTTCTGTGTGCTCCTGTTTCTTGCCTGGATCCTGCCAAATCTGTCTTCTGTTTTACTAGTTCGATTTTCAGCCATCTTCAGTGTGCTGTTTACTGTCTCCATGACATATATTTCTAATTCAGCAGTTTTGTTTTGTTTTTCATGCATAGTGGCAGTTTTCTTGATCTCAGATGTTATCCTATTTATAAATCCCTACTGTAGATTCTGTTACTATTTCCTTTTGATTTTAAATAACTTAAATTAGAAGTTCTCCAAAAATGCCTCTTGTTTCCAGTCTTAGAGGAAACCACTTCAGTTCTATGGTTTATCTCCTTCATTTGTAGTACAATTCTTTTTTACAAGCCTGGGGATGCTTTTCCTACTGTTAGAACTGACACAGTTTTCTCTGTGAATCTTTCAAGCCTTGGAACTCGCATAGGTGATCAAAGTATCTAGTTTGCCAGTTCAGAAGTTGTCAGGAATTCCCTGGTGGTCCAGTGGTTAGGACTCTACTTCTTTCACTGCCAGGAGCCTGGGTTCAGTCCCTGATCGGGAACTAAGATCCTGCAAGCTGCCTGGCAGGGTCAAGACAAATACAAAATCAAAAACAAACAAGCAAAAACCCTAAGCAAGTAAACAAACAGCAGAACTAGATTGAGTGACCTATGATGAGACTCGTAGGTGGAGCTGAAATCATTTACCTCTATGTCTAAGAATTTATTTCTATAATTTTTGGTATATTTAGTAGCTCTCTGGAATCTGTCTGGTATGTTTGTCCTCTTTGGGAATGAAAAATACCAGAGTTCCCTGCCACCAGGGTTAGGCACAAGCCAGAACTCTGACACTTGGCTTTCTTACTTGGTGTGATACCTGGTGCGTGATGGGCTGCCTTTGATGAGTTGGCACCATGCCTGTGACACCACAGTTGTTGCCTGACCCTCTGTCTTCTGCCTTGATTTGTCCTGTCTCCGCACTTAGAAGTGGATATATACTTCTTGTTGGAGAACTTCAGCAGTGATTACCAGTGTCAGTTGGAAAGATCAGGACGTCACGTAGGTCCTTTCTTCAATCTGATCCTGACTGTAAGAGATCAAGAAGAAATTTCTCCTGGCTTCTTGCTTATAGACAATACCCTTTCCTATATGCCAGTGTCAATACAGGGTTTTCCTTCCTTTTTTTTTTTTTTTTAAGATTTATTTAACTGGCTGCTCCAGGTCTCTGTTGCAGCACGTGAAATCTTTCAGTTGTGGGACATGGGATCTAGTTCCCTGACCAGGGATTGAACCCGGGACCCCCTGCTTTGGGAGCACCGAGTCTTAGCCACTGGACCACCAGAGAAATCCTCAGGGTTTTCCTTTCTTTATATTTGCTTAGCTAGTTCCTTAAGCAGGTGGGAGTGTGGAGGAAAAACAACTTCTAGTTTCTTCTCATTCGCTGATGTGTGGAAATACCCAAAAACTCTGCATTTTGTTCCCATTTCCATTTCTAGTGAGCAAAGAAAGGAAATAGAAGACAAAATAGAAGTAGTATAAGACAAAATAGAAATTCCCACTCTCTGTTTTCTGTGCTTCATTGGGTTGAATGCAGATTATTTGGTGTTGTGAAAACTGCAATCATTGTGTAGCAGCAATGGGTAAGACTTCCATTTCGAAAACAAAGCAATCAAAGAAAAGGAAAAAGTACCAAACAAACCGAACAGAATTATGCACAAAAATACCACCGTTTCTTTCCATTAGCAAACCGACGTGTCATGTGAGAGTCCCCCACGCTCTGCAACAGGCTCATTTCAATACAGAGTCATCTCTCTTATCTGTGGTTTCAGTTAGCCACAGTCAACCTTAGTCTGAAAATATTAAATGGAAAATTTCAGAAATAAACAATTCATAAGTTTTAAGTCACATGCTCTTCCGAGTAGCATGATGCAATCTCCTGCCATCCAGCTGCATCCTGCACAGGAAGTGAATCATCTCTTCGTCCAGTGTGTCCTGCGCGTTAATCTTAGTAGCCGTCTTGGTTATAGGATCAGCTGTCCTGGTATGACAGTACTTGTGTTTTAAAAGAAGTAACCCTTGTTTTAATTAATAATGGACCCGAAGCATAAGGATAGTGATGCTGGAAATTCAGGCACACCAAAGAAATGCTGAAAAATGCTTTCTTTAAGTGAAAAAGTGAAAGTTCTTAATAAGGACTTAGTAAGGGAAGAAAAATTATATGCTGAGCTTAAGATCTATGGTAAGCATGAATCTTCTCTCCATGAAATGATGAAGAAGGAAAAAGAAATCCTTGTTCATTTTACTGTTTCCCCTCAAACTAAAAACGTTACGGCCACCACACTGAAGTGCTTAGTTAAGATGGAAAAGTGCTAAATTTGTCCAGTAAGGTATGAACTGAAGATATTTTGAGAGAGACTATATTCATGGAATATTTATTACAGTATACTGTTATAATTGTTCTATTTTAGTCTTAGTATGTTGATCTCTTACTGTGTCTGCTTTATAAATTGAACTTTATCATAGGGATGTATGCATAGGAAAAAAAAACAAGATATATAGGATTTAGTACTGTCTGTGGTTTCAGGCACCCACTGGGTTCTTGGAATGTATCCTCCATGAATAAGGGGCTTTACTATAGTCCTGATGAGTAAACTAGTCATAAGGAAAGCGGATTTTTAAAAATGTATTTATTGATTTGTTTGGCTGCATCAGGCCTGAGTTGTGGCATATAGGATCTTCTTTGCATTCTGTGAGATCTTTCGTTTTGGTGTTCAGGCTCAGTAGTTGTAGCCCGCCTGCTTAGTTATCCCATGGCATGTGAGATCTTAGTTCCCCAACTAGGGAGTGAACCCACATTCTCTGCATTGCAGCACAGATTCTAAGCCACTGGACCACCAGGGACGTTCCTGGAAAGGGGATTTTTGAGCAAAGGAGAATTTGTGGTCCAACTGTGCAGGAAATGTGAGATTTTTCATTCTGGGGTTTATTCACATCCCCATCCCTCATAGTTTTGTTATCAATTATATGAACTTCCTCAAACTTGGAATCAGAAATTCTGAATCATAAAGGCTGTGGCAATTTGCACATCTGCCGTGGCAATTTACAGATCTCTAATAGAAGGAAGCTAGGCTTTACAATTTGGGAGGACAGCAGAGAAACGGGAACATAGATCCTGCCACCTGCCTACAGTGAGTCCTTGTAAGGACTCACATACACTTGCCTTCACATACACTCACGATGATCTCCAGACAGACAGCCCTGCTGAAAAAAGACATCAGTCGCCTCTGGGAAGGAAAACATTAAGGGTAAAATTCCAAAGAAAGTGAATACATGGATTGCTGGGCTTGTTATTCATGGCGTGTTTCTGACTTGCAAAAAGCAAGTTTAATGTATTTATACCATCTATACAGATGTAACTGATTCTGAAGCTCTGCTCTTTACACAGAACATATTTCATGTTAGTGTAAGCACTAAAGAAAATTAAATCAATAAATCCACAGCCTGTAATTTGAGATCCTCAGTTGAAGAAAAATACATTGTCTGGGAGGGAGGGGCAGGTCTTGAGGAAGGCTTGTCAAACTGTCTTCACTCCACTGTCCCAGGCTTTCAAATGACAGCAGAAATAAGCTTGTGAGGTTCAATTATCAAAGTGTTGTTATGACACCTCCAAAAGAAGTAGAGGCCAGCCCCCACTCTTGCTAATGAAGCATATGCTTAAGTGGAAAGCCATGCAAATGATACTCTTTCTCTCTTTCTCAACTGTCCCCGTGTGTGTCCTTTCCCCTGAAAAAGATTTGCTGGTGAGTACTCAGAGACTAATGTCTGGACACGTGGTAAATTCTTCCCCATCCCTGGCGTTGATATTCTCTGTGACCACTGGCAAGCCAATTAACCCCTCCAAGTGTCACCCTTCTACGTGCAAAAGGTTAATGGTGCAGCTTGTTTGCAAAGAGCCTGGAGTCTTCCATGAAAGGCACTACATGGATGCCCAGCGTTGTTGTTGGACTGGAGGGCGTTGTGATTTTTTAATTATATATTTGATTGGATAGGTTATAGATTTTGTTGTGGTTGAATGTTGCCTCTTCTCCCTGGTTACAAATAAAAGACTAATAGCTAATCACACTCTATTACCATCTTCTAGAGCTCCCTAGAGGGCGAAGGGAATGCAGAGGTTACAGATTAATAATGCATTCTTTAGTTAATAAAATCACGTGCACCTCTGATGCATAATAGCTGTGGATGGCAATTTATTAGACCAAGTGTTTTATCAGATGCTAAGTAGATAATGCTAGCAAAGACTCATGAAGTAATGAGTTTTTCTTTCCTGCTCTCCTAGTAAATCTTCTATCCATCATATCAGTAGAGAATATTAGGGATAGTTTGGTTAAGGCTTATTTGAAATGTGTTTGAATATTCAGGAAAAGGATTCTTAGATTCTGGAACTCCTGAAACCAGGGGGGTGTGTGTGTGTGTGTGTGTGTGTGTGTGTGTGCCTAGATTGTGACATTAAGCTCACTGTCTTATCATCTTTGGAGCAAATGTGGATCTTCCTGGCCCCACAGCAAAGTGTCTTGTCTTTCCCATTCTTTGCAGATTTACGGAAAAACTTTGAGCAAGACCCGCAGGGAAGGGAGGTACCCATCGAAGGCATGATTGTGCTACACTGCCGGCCGCCTGAGGGAGTTCCTGCTGCGGAGGTAAGACCAGGCCAGTCCCCGAGGCGGGGGGCTGAGTCCTATGTGCTCACAGGAGACATAAGCCAGCCTGGCCAGGCCTTCTTGCAGCCTGGATGGACCCAACCGCTAAAGATGGTGAAGCGACTGATGGGAATAAGCTGGAAGAGGAAATTGTCTCTCCTCTAATTTCTTAAGCTCTCGCCAGCCAGTTTGGGTGGAAACTGTTGCGTGCCCTTCCTCCTGGGGACCTCGGTGATGCCAGTGCCTGCTCTGTGGCCTCATCCGTCACCCTGGGCACTCTGCTTTGTACATTGGTTTCTAGATCCATCTAACAGGCAAAGTCACATGAAAACAGTGTAGAAAGAAGGTGGTCGGGCTCCATTGCTGAGTTTCACGGGTGTTTGCACTTATCCTTCATTTGCTTACGAAACAGACAACCCTGGAGTGTTTGTTATGTTTTAGGCACTGCGCTGGCATGGGGGACACACAAAGTGTTGGAGGTCACAAATCTCTGAACTGTTATCTGTTGTTCACAGTGAGGCGGTAGGAATCCAGAGTAGTCATAGTTTTTGCTCCTTGCTGGTTTTCCAGAAGCTTCTATCATACACTTAGACTATAATTGTCATTAATAACACACTGTGCTGGTCGGGATGGTGTTCTTTCAGTCACTGTTAAAAGAGGTTCTGATAGACTCGTAATATGGGTATTAAGATAATATTGTGGGGTCTATTCAGAAGTACAAAGATTGCTTGGTAAAGTCCTATTTTGGGGTTGGCCGAAAACTTCATTCGGGTTTTCCTGTATAAGCTGATGGAAAAGCCTGAACAAATGTTTTAGCCAACCCAAAACGTATGCAAACATAGGTCTGAGTCCAACAGTAGAGAGGCCAGCTGTGACTCTTCTCTGAGCAGCTAGGGGAAGGTCCTGAGAGTCGTGGTTTCTTCACTAAGAAGTAGAGATATTAAAACAATAGGAAACTTTGTTGTGCATTGCTGTGGGATTTTGCAATTGGAAGGACAGAAGAGTAAAAAGTACCAGGGGGAACCAAAAACAGACAGACTTGCTGATCCAGACAAGAAGCCTGCAGGGTGGATTCTATTCAAAGCTCCCAAACTTCCCCGAAATGAAGTAAACGGACTTGAAAATTAAAGTGAACGCTCCATGCGTGATGCGAAATGATGAGAAAGGAAAATGCTTATTTTTAGATTTGTATTTAATGTGAAGCAAACAGATATTTGATCTCCTTTGGCTGCCGCCTTGTTCTGTACAGATAGTGCCCTGAATTTCCGAGGCAGGGAACAGGTGGCTGGGTGTTATGAGGCCGGGTGAATGTCGGTAGCATCGAGGACACCCCATGTGTTCCTGGGGGACTCACTCAGGTACCAGCCATTTGCTATAATCGCACCATCTCTCATAACCAGGCTTTCTGCCAGGCCTGGGCTGGGTCACTGTGTCAACTCTGAAGCACCAGAGAGCAGTGAAGATGGGCAGAAGGTCATGGTTTTATTATCTGTTCTGTGGGAACCGAACATTCTCTAGATGTCTAAAAATCAATTTTTACACCTAGAAGAGAGCTTAGATATTTACTTGGCACGGCCTTTCCATTTTAGGGGCAAGAAAACTGATACTCAGATCAATGACCCACCAAAGGTCTTACACCCATTTAAGTCATAACACTGTTCAATCTTCCCAAAGTTCCTCGGAACACTCAGAGAAAAGGCCACTTTCATGCCTTATGTGGTCCAGGATAATCAGGCCTGCTCTTACCTCTGACCTCATCTGTTGTTCAGTTGCCGGCCCTGCTGTAGCCACATTAGCCTCCTCACTCTTCAACAGCTGCACCAGCCATGCGCCTGCCTCAGGACCTTTGCACATGCTGACCCCGCTGCTGGAACATTCTTCCGCAGTTACTCCATTGTTTCTTCCCTTCCTTCAGGGCTTGCTCAGTGAGGCCTGTTCAGGGCACTCTGATGACAATGTCGGTTCCTTTCCCTACATGTATACTTTCAAGCCTCTGTCTCTGCGTTTATTAACTCCTTAGCTCTGAGCACAACCATACTGTATTTATTCAACTTATTTTCTATTAGAATTTAAGCTCCATAAGGAGACTTTTGTTTGTTTGGCCATGCTACACAGAATGTGGGATCTTAGTTACCTGGCCGTGTTAGCACAGAGTCTTAAAATCACTGGACCTCCATGGACGTCCCATGTTTATTTTTGTATCGCTTTATCCCCAGAACAGAAAAGAGTGCTTCTCACATCCAGGTGTCCAATAAATATCTGTTGAATATGAATGAAAAGTAGTTCCCTGCCTTTATTCCTGAATATTGGAGGTAGTCCTGGGACTCAGCCCAGACAAAACTGTGAAATCCACTGGACTCTTGTTTTTGTCTTTTCTCCTGAGTGTTAGAAAATGGGTATACGTACTTCTTCATTTAGTCTTTGAAGACACAATGAAAATAAAGAACAGAGAAGAGAAAGATAAGCAATGTGTAACCTGGTAGGGTAAGAGCCAAAAGGGAAAATGTGCCTTGATATATAAACGTGTCCATGAGTTTGTACACGTGCACATACACATTGAAGTGTCTTCCCAGAGAGCTCAGGGATTTAGGAATTATAAGGACTCCAAGGCTCTTTGGGGCCATGGTTGGGAGGGAAGATTCCTGTTGGAGGAAGAATTAGCCTCCAGGAAGCAAGCAGCATTCCTAGCTGGTCACCTGTTGGGTTGGCCAAAAGGTTCATTCAGATTGTCCATACCATTGTATGGAAAAACCCAAATAAATCTTTTGGCCAACTCAATCCTTGGGAAAGGCTGAACTTGGGTTGAATTTGGAATCAGCTCTTGAAACATCCCTCCACCTTTCTTGCCCCAACACTGTCCTTGAAAGGAAATGAGTTGTCCCTATTGGCTCAATTCCTTTTCCCATCTTTACGTCTCTTTTGTTTATTTGTTATTGGAGTATAGGGCTTCCCAGGAGGCTCAGTGGTAAAGATTCTGCCTGCCAATGCAGGAGATGCGGGTTTGATCTCTGGATAGGGAAGATCCCCTGAAAAAGAGAATGGCAACCCACTCCAGTATTGTTGTCTGGAGAATCCCATGGACAGAGGAGCCTGGCGGGCTATAGTCCATGGGGTTGCAAAGAGCAGGACATGACTGAGTGCACATAATAGTGGCTTTATGATGTTGTATTACTTTCTGCTGCTGCTGCTGCTAAGTCGCTTCAGTCGTGTCCAACTCTGTGTGACCCCACAGACGGCGGCCCACCAGGCTCCCCTGTCCCTGGGATTCTCCAGGCAAGAACACTGGAGTGGGTTGCCATGTCCTTCTCCAATGTGTGAAAGTGAAGTCACTCAGTCGTGTCCGACTCTTCATGGTTCCATGGACTGCAACCTACCAGGCTCCTCCACCCATGGGATTTTCCAGGCAAGAGTACTGGAGTGGGGTGCCATTGCCTTCTCCAGTATTACTTTCTGCTATATCACAAATACCTGTTGAGCTATATGGTAGCGCAGATGGTAAAGAATCTGCCTGCAATGCAGGAAACCTGGATTTGATCCCTGGGTTGGAAAGATCCCCTGGAGAAGTGCCTGGCAACCCACTCTAGTATTCTTTTCTAGAGAATTCCTACAAACAGAGGAGCCTGGCAGGCTACAGTCCATGGGGTCACAAAGAGTTGGACACAACTGGGCAACTAAGCACACGTGTGTGTGTGTGTGTGTATTTATATATATATATCCTCATTCTCTTGGGCCTCCCTCCTCTCCCGTCACTCCCCACCCCATTCTGATGTGATTTTCAGCTATAACCACAGGAGCAGAACCCTATGTGCAAAACTTCCAGTAGTCACACACCTTGATGGCAGTGAAAACAGTATTTGGGAGAGTTCTTGGCCAGGGGAAGAAGGAACACAATAAATACAGACTTCTCAGTAAGAAAGTATATTTTCTTTTCTGGTGCCTCCCCTCTTGCCAGATTTCTACACTGGTAGGTATTTACTCCCTGGATTAGTTTCCTGGGGCTGCTGTGACAAATGACTACATACTGGGACTTAAAACCATCAAACTGAATTCTCACACAGTTCTGGAGGCTAGAAGTCTGAAGTAGGGTGCAGGCAGGGTTAGTTTTCCTGGGGGCTCTGGAAAATGAGCTTGTCTCTTAGATTCTGGTGGTTTCTGACGATCCTTGCTGCCCTTGGGGTGTAGATACATCACTACAGACTCTGCCTCCATCTTCATAGGGGTATTATTCTCTCCGTATCTTTTTTTATCACTTTCTTTTTTAATATTTATTTATTTGACTGTACAGAGTCTTAGATGCAGCATCAGGACCTCTAATCTTGGTGGTGGTGTGGGAGATCTTCTGGAATCTTCAGCTGTGTCATGCAAACCCTTAGGTGGGGCATGTGGAATCTAGTTCAACACTGAGGATCACACCCAGGCCCCCTGCGTTGGGAGCATGGAGTCTTAGCCACTGGACCACCAGGGAAGTCTCTCTCTCTCTATCTTGATATGTCTGAACTTTGGCTCTTACAAGAACATGAATCATTGGATGAGGGTCAGCCTCAATCCAGTAATGCCTTGTGTTAATCTTCTTGGTCACAGTGTGTCTGCAATGACCCTATTTCCAAATAAGGTCACATGTACAGGTTATGTGTGGGCTTGAAATTTGGAAAAGGGGCCACTTTTGAACTCAGTTCACTTTCCACTCCCCCTTGACATATTAATAATCTTTTATTTTTAAGCACACAGACTTCATTAGAAATAAATTTCAGAGCCAGGCTGGCTGAAAGAGGGCCATTTCAAGGAACAGCTGTGACTGTAGGATGGTTTAAAACAGAAATTCTGAGCTGAAGAGGGGAAGCTTTGTTTCCTACCTTTTGTATTATGGATGAATATGGAGAATGTTTCAGCTGCACTGTGGGTTAATGGCTGGTGTGGGGCCTTAACAAGCTTTTATAGCATCTTAAGGTGGGAAAGCATCTGGGTTCCAAACACGTGTTACTTTGAAATTTCACTTATTTATGAGATGGATACTACCTATGTCTGTGCACTGATATTTACAGCTCTTTAGTTTCAGAATAGCTTACACACTAGTTATCTCCACCAACATTTGTGTTTTTGTTGAAGGGCAGGTCGATCTAGAGGAGAAAGCTGTGAGAGAGACGGATACAGATAGGGAAAGAAGGTGAAAATGTTCATACCTTCTGTGGTCAGGGTCTTTTGGAGGGGCATGTCTGCCAGTGCCTGTCATGGGGTCTTCAGATTGCAGGGTATTTTTGTGCTTACTGACCTCTTAGTCATGCGAGTATCCTAATGTTAATGACTCTTCAGAATGGCAGTAACTGGAAACTGCTTGGAAATTGATCAGTTATGTAATCGTCACTGTGAAATATCATCAGTCAAAGTTACCTTCTCTGAGCAGGGATGTTCCACGCGCTCCACTGCACCCTGGTTCCCGTCCTGCCCACCTCCTGTGGGGTCCCAGAGGTCATCACTAGAAGGAGTTGTGACTGATCCAGTCAGAACTAGTAGCTGATGTACCAGCTGGTTTTGTCCTGCAGTGGAATAGGAGGTCTCCTACTTGGCACATTGAAAGGAACCTTGGGAGCACATCTTATTTTCACAAGACACCTCTGTCTTCTCTCTGTAAGATAGAACATACTTGGCATCTAACTCTATCTAGATGACCAGACAAGGTGCTTTGCATAAGAATAGAAAGAGTGCCTCTGTGTGCCAGGCACTGTGTTAAGTAATCTTTTCTGTTTTTAATTTAATTTGTAGAAGATTGCTATGAGATGCTAGAAAGCTCTTGGTATTTTCATGTCCATCTTACAGGAACTTGTCCAAGCTTTCAGATCATGGAGTCAATCAAACTTAAAGGTTAGACTTTTCCTCTCTTTGATAGTTGGTGTTTCTTTTTAGTGAGATGATAGGATTGGTTAGCTTCTGCAAAGCCTTTCTGGAAGCTTGGGACCCATAGACCAGTAATAACATATCTTCTTATTCTGCTGCCTGACAGTCTGCCCTGAGAAATAGTTTTTTTCATTGAAATCTCTTCCAGCTGATATGCTAATCCAAAAGTTGTTGTAATTGCTGTGTTTCGTTGTTTGAAATAGATCATCTGGCGATAAAACTTACGAACACAGAGGGAATAGAGGCTCTGGGAGCAGGGCAGTCCTGGAGCCCCTATCCTCCTAGGGACCAGGAGCCTGGGTTAGATATAATCTTAGGAAACAGGAAGTACTAAATGTCTTCAGTTACAGAGAAGGTGCCTTGGAGGGGAAGGAAAGGGGGCATATGAAGAGAAGAGAATACAAGTAGTCTCCACCCTTATTACAACTTTCCCCACATTTGGCCATGACCCCAAAAGACATCATTGTCATAATGGGCCCCGGGTTATATCCTCATAAGTGGGTAATGATGTCTGTATCACCGGGTTCTCTCTCCTGGGATATAGTCATGGAGTCTGGAAATGGTAGAGAACTGAAAATTCTTAGTGTGGCATAATGGAGGGAAAGTAACAATTTTGGAGTCAAACTGCAGTCCGATCCTGACTAGCACCTCCTAACACTAGGACCTATGGCAAATACTGGCCACCCGGAACCTCAGAGGCCTCATCTGAAAACAGGAACAACACATTTCCTGTTGGATTGCTCCAAAGAAGAAGAAAACCCAAGAATATGCAAGGCATCTAGCACAGTTTCTAATACTAAATAAATAGTAGAGAGGATTGTGGCTTCAGTTCTTCCTTCTCATTTTCTTCTTTTTTAAAGCATCGTGAACTTTGCTTCTCAGAGGAAGATGTAGGGTTCCATTACAGTTGAGGATGCAGATTGAAATTGAAAACCTTTGCGGTTTGTAGCACACTTTCAGCCCCATGAAGAAGGATGCTGCTTGGACCACCCCTCCTTTCCCCAGGCAGCCCATGAGCTCTTCCTCCAAGCCTGTGCCTTTTTCTTGCCTTTCAAGTTCGTCAGAGGATGAAGCACCAGAATGCTTCCTGTCTTCCTCTCTTGTTATCTAATTCGTATAATCTCTTATGGGCTTCCCTGGTGGCTCAATGGTAAAGAATCTGCCTATGAATGCAGCAGATAAGGTTTCCATCCCTGGGTCAGGAAGACCCCTGGAGAAGGAAATGGCAGCGCACTCCAGTATTCTTGCCTGGGGAAACCCATTGACAGAGGAGCCTGGCAGGCTGCAGTCCATGGAGTCACAAAAGAGTTGGACAGGACTTAGCATCTGAGCACCCACGATCTAGTGCATGGAAGAAATAAATGGCTATTTTGGTTATTTACAGAAGCTGGTAACTATCCGAGGTTTTACCTTATCCCCTGGGGAGTCTTATGAATGGCATTCAGTTTAGTTCCATCACTCAGTCGTGTCTGACTCTGTGTGACCCCATGGACTGCAGCATGCGAGGCTTCCCTGTCCATCACAAACTCCCAGAGCTTACTCAAACTCATGTCCATTGAGTCGGGGATTCCATCCAAGCATCTCATCCTCCGTCGTCCTCTTCTCCTCCCACCTTCAATCTTTCCCAGCATCAGGGTCTTCTCAGTGAGTCAGTTCTTTGCATCAGGTGGTCAAAGTATTGTACTTTCAGCTTCAGCATCAGTTCTTTCAATGAATATTCAGGACTGATTTCCTTTAGGATGGACTGGTTGGATCTCCTTGCAGTCCAGGGGACTCTCAAGAGTCATCTCCAACACCACAGTTCAAAAAGCATCAATTCTTCAGCACTCAGCTTTCTTTATTGTCCAGTTCTCACATCCATACATGACTACTGCAAAAACCACAGCCTTGACTAGATGGACCTTTGTTGGCAAAGTAACGTCTCTGCTTCTTAATAAGCTCTCTAGGTTAGTCAGCTTTTCTTCCAAGGAGCAAGCGTCTTTTAATTTCATGGCTGCAGTCACCATCTGCCATGATTTTGGAGCCCCCCAAAATAAATTCTCTCATTGTTCCTATCGTTTCCCCATCTATTTGCCATTAAGTGATGGGACTGGATGCCATGATCTTCGTTTTCTGAATGTTGAGTTTCAAGCCAACTTATTCACTCTCCTCTTCCACTTTCATCAAGAGGCTGTTTAGTTCTTTGCTTTCTGGTAAGTGTGGTGTCATCCACATATCTGTGTATCTGAGAAATATTGATATGTCTCCTGGCAATCTTGATTCCAGCTTGTGGCTTATCCAGCCCGGCATTTCGCATGATGTACTCTGAATATAAGTTAAATAAGCAGAATTACAATATACAGCCTTGACATACCCCTTTCCCAATCTGGAACCAGTCTGTTGTTCCATGTCCGGTTCTAATTGTTGTTTCTTGATCTGGATACAGATTTCTCAGGAGGCAGGTCAGGTGGTCAGATAGTCCCATCTCTTTTAAGAATTTTCCAGTTTGTTGCGATTCACACAGTCAAAGGCTTTGGCATAGTCAATAAAGCAGAAGTAGAAGTAGATGTCTGAAACTCTCTTGCTTTTTAATGATTCAAGGGATGTTGGCAATCTGATCTCTGGTTCCTTTGCCTTTTGTAAATCCAACTTGAACATCTGGAATTTCATAGTTCACGTACTGTTGAAGCCTGGCTTGGAGAATTTTGAGCATTACTAGCGTGTGAGATGACTGCATTTGTGGGGTAGTTTGAGCATTCTTTGGCATTGCCTTTCTTTGGGACTGGAATGAAAACGGACCTTTTCCAGTCTTGTGGCCACTGCTGAGTTTTCCAAATTTGCTGGCATATTGAGTGCAGCACTTTCACAGCATCATCTTTCAGGATTTGAAATAGCTCAACTGGAATTCCATCACCTCCACTAGCTTTGTTCATAGTGATGCTTCCTAAGGCCCACTTGACTTCACATTCCAGGATGTCTGGCTCTAGGTGAGTGATCACACCATTGTGGCTATCTGGATCATGATGATCTTTTTAATATAATTCTTCTGTGTATTGTTGCTACCTCTTCTTAATATCTTCTGCTTCTGTTAGGTCCATACCATTTCTGTCCTTTCTTGTACCTGTCCTTACATGAAATGTTGCCTTGGTATCTCTAATTTTCTTGAAGAGATCTCTAGTCTTTCCTATTCTGTTGTTTTCCTCTCTTTGTTTCCCCTGATCACTGAGGAAGGCTTTCTCATCTCTCTAGCTATTCTTTGGAATTCTGCATTCAGATGGGTATATCTTTCCTTTTCTCCTTTGCCCTTAGCTTCTCTTCTTTTCTCAGCTTTTTGTGAGGCCTCCTGAGGCAACCATTTTGCGTTTTTGCATTTCTTTTTCTTGGGATGGTCTTGATCACTGCCTCCTGTACAATGTCACAAACCTTTGTCCATAGTTCTTCAGACACACTGTCTATCAGATCTAATCCCTTGAATCTATTTGTCACTTCCACTGTATAATCAGAATGGATTTGATTTACCCTTCTGAATAAACCATTGATAAACCACTGAATGGTCTAGTGGTTTTCCCTGCTTTCTTTAAGTCTGAATTTGGCAATAAGGAGTTCATGATCTGAGCCACAGTCAGCTCCTGGTCTTGTTTTTGCTAACTGTATAGAGCTTCTCTATCTTTGACTGCAAAGAATATAATCAATCTGATTTTGATATTGACCATCTGGTGATGTCCATGTGTAGAGTTTTCTCATGTTTTGTTGGAAGAGGGTATTTACTATGACCAGTGTGTTCTCTTGGCAAAATTCTGTTAGCCTTTGCCCTGCTTCATTTTGTACTCCAAGGCCAAGTCAATTTGCCTGTTCCTCTGTGTATCTCTTGATTTCCTACTTTTGCATTCCAGTCCCCTGTAATGAAAAGGGACATCTTTTTTGGATGTTAGTTCTTGAAGGTCTTCATAGAACCATTCAACTTCAGCACTATTGGTTGGGAAACTATGAAACTATGAGCCATGCCTTGCGGGGCCACCCAAGATGGACAGGTCATGGTGGAGAGTTCTGACAACATGGGCCACTGGAGAAGGAAATGGCAAACCACTTCAGTATTCTTGCCTTGAGAACCTCATGAACTGTATGAAAAGGCAAAAATATAGGACACTGAAAGATAAACTTCCCAGGTTGGTAGGTGCCCAGTATGCTACTGGAGAGCAGTGGAGAAAAAACTCCAGGAAGAATGAACAGACAGAGCCAAAGCAAAAACCACACACAGTTGTGGATGCGACTGGTGACGGTAGTAAAGTCTGATGCTGTAAAGAACAACATTGCATAGAAACCGGGAATGTCAGGTCCACGAATCAAGTTAAATTGGAAGTGGTCAAACAGGAGATGGCAAGAGTGAACATCAACATTTTAGGAATCAGTGAAGTAAAATGGGTGGAAATGGGTGAATTTAACTCAGATGACCATTTTATCTACTACTGTAAGAATCCCTTAGAAGAAATGGAGTCGCCCTCATAGTCAACAAAAGAGTCTGAAATGCAATACTTGGATGCATTCTCAAAAATGACAGAATGATCTCTGTTCGTTTCCGAGACAAACCATTCAGTATCACAGTAATCCCAGTCTGTGCCCCAACCAGTAATGAATGGCATTATTGTTACTAAAAACACTTGGGTATATAAACTTTTTTTATCACCCAAAGTCCATAGTTTACATTAGGGTTCATTCTTAGTGTTTTACATTCTGTGGGCTTGGACAAATTAATAATGAGACATATCCATCACTGGGCTTCCCAGATGGTGCTAGTGGTAAAGAACCCACTTGCCAATGCAAAAGACAGGAGACGTGGGCTGGATCGCTGGGTCAGGCAGATCCTCTGGAGAAGGGCATGTCAACCCCCTCCAGTATGCTTGCCGGGAGAATTCCCGTGGACAGAGGATTCTGGCAGGTGCAGTCCATAGGGTCACAAAGGGCTGGACAGGACTGAAGCGAGTTAGCACACATGTACGCGTGTATTCACCATTATCATATCACACAGAGTCTTTTCTCTGCCCTAAAAATCATCTGTGCTCTGTCTGTTCATCCCTCCCTCCCCACAATGTCTGGAAACCTCTGATTTTTTTTTTAACTGTCTACATGGCTTTTCCTTTTCCGGAATGTCATATAGTTGAAACCATATAGCATGTAGCCTTTTCAGATTGGTGCCTTTCACTTAGCAATATGTGTTTGAGCTTCCTCCATGTCTTTTCATGACTTAATAGCTTATTGCTTTTGTAGCATTGGATAATATTCCATTGTTTGAATGAACCCGGTTTATTTATTCATTCACCTACTGAAGGACATCAAGGTTGCTTCCAAGATTTGATAATTCTGAATAAAGCTGATATAAATATCCACGTTTGGGTTTTGTGTGGCCATAAATTTTTAGCTTATTTGAGTATATATCAAGGAGTACTGTTGCTGGATCGTGTGCTAAGAGTGTGTTCAGTTTTGTAGGAAGCTTCCAAACAAAAATATGTAATGCTTCATGAATTTTTGCATCACTGTTGCACAGGGCCATGCTAATCTTCTCTGAATCATTCCACTTTTAGTATGTGTGCACACATGCTAAGTCCCTTCAGTCGTGTCTGATGTTTTGCAGCGCTCTAGACTGTTGCCTGCCAGACTTCTCTGTCCATGGGGATTCCCCAGGCAAGAATCCTGAAGTGGGTTGTCGTGCCCTCCTCCAGGGGATTTGCCTGATACAGGGATCGAACCCGCATCTGTTAGGCCTCTTGCATTGGCAGGTGAGTTCTTTACCACTAGCGCTACCTCCAAAGCATATATAAACCTGATATATAAACTTGAAGGTACTCACCAGGCAGCAGACATAGGTTTAAATGAAATAATTAGTTGTATGCTTTTCTGAAAATACCTAGAATGTGAACAGATGATAATTCAGCCTTTTCTAAACGCCATGAGCTCATCCCATTGTGAGATGTATTAGAATGCATTTGTCACTACAGTTGCTTTTAACCTCAACCTTGGGGCAGTTCTAACTAAAGATGGCCACTTTTTAGTGTTTGACACTGCTGTTTAGCTAAAACCAATTTGCTCTTTTCAAAACAATTCGTTATCCCACACTGCACTTTTTTATACTCCCCAATTAAATGCAAAATCTATCTTTCATAAAAGTTAGAAATTATGTCCAATGAAAATCCGACATTTTAATGGTTTTCCACAGATTAAAATTGTAGAGTTCTCAATAAACCCTGATTTACTGATGTTGGTTGTAAAATGGTTATTGCTGTTAATAAAGCCTGTAAATCTTAACAGGTTATATTTGCCTTGGACAATAAAACTTGCCATAAAGGCTTAGTGTCTAAGGCTAATTCTGTACACATCAAGGTAAACAACCTCCTCAAAATAATTCAATGTCTGAGAATTAAAAGCCAAAGGCAAGCAACTAACAGATTGTAGCCTTGAGCCACTGCATGCTGGGCAATCTTATTGTTTTTATGTCACTGAGGAATCAAGATGGTGCTAGAATTAGAAAGGTGAAGGTCAAGGAGCCATGTCTTGGCTATTACAAATAGTGCTGCTATGAATATAAGGATGCGTGTATGTTTGGCATTATAGCTTTCTCCAGATAAATTGGAGTGAGTGAGATTGCTGGATCGTACGGCCCTCTATTTAGTTTTGGTGAACCTCCATGCTGTTTTACATAGGGAATGGATTACATATGCACAATGGACTACTACTCAGCCATAAAAAAGAGGGAAATAATGCCATTGGCAGCAACTTGGATGGACCTAGAGATGATCATACTAAGTGAAGATGTGATATCTCTTATATGTGGAATCTAAAATATGACACAAATGGATTTTATCTACAAAACAAACAGACTCACAGAGCGAAGAGATCTGTAGTTGCTGTGGGGGAGGGGAGGATTGGGAGCTTGGGGATTATAGATGCAAACTGTTACATTTAGAATGGATAAACAGCTGCTGCATAGTACAGGAAACTATGTTCAGTGTCCTGTGATAAACTATAATGGGAAAGAACAAGAAAAAAGAATACGTGTGTGTGTGTGTGTGTATAACTGAATCACTTTGCTATAAAGCAGAAATCAATTATACTTCTAATTTAAAAAAAAGGTCAAGGGCTTTAGTCAGTGAAGTGTAGCTTGGAGAAGGTCCCCTTCTCTCTGTTGACTGATGAGTAAGTAGGTTGACATGCTTGTGTAACAAGATGAGGTCCCAGGAACAGAATGAAAGAATGAAAGTATGTCAGAGTCACACCTGTGTTCGAAAACAAATTACTGGTGAGGGCTGGGGCAGGAGGGTGGATTTAGGGAAAGTGTTAGTTACCCAGTCGTGTCCGACTCTTTGTGACCCCATGGACTGTGGCCCACCAGGCTCCTCTGTCCATGGAATTCTCCAGGCAAGAATACTGGAGTGGGTTGCCATCTCCTTCTCTAGGTGCAGTTAGGGAAAGGAGATCATTTTTTCCTTCCAGATGCCCGTACGGAAGTCAAAGGTTTTTAAAGAAGCTCTGTTAAACTTGGTGAATATTTGTCCTACTTTCTTATGTTCAGGGAATTTCTTTTAAAGTCTCACCTCCCTAAGGTGAAAGCTGCAAAGCTTATTTTCTAGTCTTTGTGGCTAGGCCCACTCGTCAGGTGTGCTCACCCAAGGTGGGATGGAGTGTTGAGCAACATGATGAGGTACTGGTACGGACATCCATCTCTGGAGAGGGTGGCGGCGGAGGTGCTGCCACAGAACTGGCGAGTCCTATGGCTGGGAGCCATGTCAATGTCATGGGTTTAGAACTGCGAGGACGCTGCCACATGACTCTCCCATTTCCCTATGATGTGGTTGCTTATTGTTCCATTTGACTGCCTGTTATGAATCTTCCTGGTGGCTTAGACGGTAAAGCGTCTGTCTGCAATGTGGGAGACCTGGGTTCAATCCCTGAGTCGGGAAGATCCTCTGGAGAAGGAAATGGCAATCCACTCCAGTACTATTGCCTGGAAAATCCCATGGACAGAGGAGCCTGGTAGGCTACAGTCCATGGGGTCACAAAGAGTCGGGCACGACTGAGCGACTTCACTTTCACTTTCACTATGTATCTTTGACTTTACTGGAGATTCTAGGCAATTCTGTGTGTGTGTGTGTAAGTCACTTCAGCTGTGTCTGACTCTTTGGGACCACATAGACTGTAGCCTGCCAGGCTGCTCTGTCCGTGGGGATTCTCCAGGCAAGAATACTGCAGTGAATTGCCATGCCTACCTCATGTGTCTGTGGCACAGTGGTAAGCGCGTTTGGCTTTTAACCTAAAGGTTGGTGGTTCGAGCCCACCCAGGGACATTTCCTAACCTTTGGGGCTTCCCTTGTGGCTCAGCTGGTAAAGAATCTGCCTGCAATGCAGGAGACCTGGGTTTGATCCCTGGCTTGGGAAGATGCCCTGGAGAAGGGAAAGGCTACCCACTCCAATTTTCTGGCCTGGAGAATTCCATGGACTATATATAGTCCACGGGGTCACAAAGAATCAGACACAACTGAGCGACTTTCACTTCACTCCCCTTCTTCCAGAGAATCTGCCCGACCCAGGGATTGAACCTGCATTCTCTTAAATCTCTTGCATTGGCAGGCAGAGTCTTTAAAACTAGCACCACCTGGGAAGCCCTGGAAGAACTTTATTAGAGATATAATCTTTAATAAAATCCTTTTCTACCTAAACAAGTCAGAGCAGACTTGGTTGCTTGCAGTGAAGAATCATGAGGGTGACTCTGAGTGTGCCCTGTCTTACTACTTGAAGGATGCCTTTGAAGAGTACCTAAAAGTGTCCCTTAGAACCAAGCAAGTCACTATGAGCTAAAGGCTCTTTGAGGGCTGTTGATCTCTTTTTCTTTATCTGTAAAATAAGGAATGGGGCTGGAAACTCCTACGGCCCCTTTTGTATCTCCGATTATTCCTGTTGTATAAATAATAGAATCAGCGTACTCTCAGATTTGTTTTAATAACTCTGTTAGACTGGTGCAGACAGTTTTTAAGTCAGAAGCCCTTTTCCCTTCTCCCCTGTGAGGATATTCTTAATGAAAGGTTCATTTATTTCAAATTTGTTCATTGCCATAAAACCCAGGAGAGAATCTTATGACATTGAACTGTTTCGTACAAGAATCACTAGACTATTGTGTTTAACCTCAATCAAACCGACTAGGAAATGAGGATTTTATTTTAAAAAAGATTCTTAATAATCCACTGGAGAAACATTGAGATGCCCAAGTTCTGAAGCGGTGGACCTTAGGTATAAATAATTAATTTGGTGCAACCAAAGCAGAGAGAGAATGTGTAATAGTCCAGATAAACTTTGCTTTGAGGAGACTGACAATGAAGACCTTTGCAGAAAGCGACATTTGATTAGAATGTATAATATTGTAATAGAAACCTAATGGGCTCTTAGAAAAGGGAATGTTGAATTGGTTAAATACTAGTAATTAAGTGCCAGTAAATTACTTCTCTAAAAACATTCCTGTAAAAAGAAATTTGCTATCGTAAGAGAGATGGGAAAATGAGGTTAATAGAAGTTATTTAAAAAGTGAATGTCTGCAGCCTGAAAACCCTCATCCTTAATACAGGTCCCTAAATCAATCTTATTAATGGACTGACTTTTACCACGTCCTTATCTGAGAAGTTCTGGTTCCTCACTGAGGAAGTAAAGAAGCCATGTAAAGCTCCTGATTTGTATTTATTTCCTTTTTTTTTTTTCTTGTTCTTTATTCCTGGAGGGGGTGAAATATGGAAGATGGAATTACATTTCTCTCAAAGCCAAGGGTAGAGAAAGTGATGAAGTGGCAAAGGCAGTGTCTTGACTCTCTTCCTTTTTTTTCCTGCATTCTTCTAGGTCAGCCCTACAGGCTCGACTTCCTTTCTTTCTAGCTACTTTCTGGCTGTATTATTTACAGCCCCATCTCTTTGTTCCCCCATTTTTCTTTGTCTGGAAGGTCCTTGACATCCCCCATCTATCTGCCCTTTACACAGTCTGGGAGAAGCTCTTTTAACCCAGCCAAGTCGGACTTGCTCCTGGCCATCCCAGGTGACACTGACTTTGCTTTCTTAGAAATATCTACTTTAATCAGTGTGGCCTGGGCAAGTTAAGGGCTGCAGTTTCTCCTTTCCTCTAAACACTTTAAATTTTTTAATATTTATTGGCATATTGTTGATTTACAATGTTGACACGTTTCAGGTATATAGCCAGGTGAATCAGTTATACACATATCCACTCTTTTTTAGGTTCTTTTCCAACACAGGTCATTGCATAGCGTTGAGTAGAGTTCCCTATACTATACAGCAGGTTCTTATTAGCTGTCTGTTTTATGTATAGTAGTGTGTATGTTTATAGCATAACGCTATGAACGGTTTTTTGGTTTCTCTTTCTTGCCCTACTTCTTGTATTAACTTCTTATGACCTTATGTCATATTTCCTTGAGCTAACTCCCTTCAGGATGGGAAATGCAAATGATGCTTTTCAGGATCCTTTTATACCCTACCCCTCCCACCCTTATCCTCCCCATCCCTTTCACAACCCCCCTCCTACTCCCCTCACTCGTACCTTAGCAGATAACACTTGGCTTCTGGCAATAGTCTGGAAGCCTCTGTGACTTAGTGGATGAATATCCACACGACTGCTTTTTGGCATGCATATGTGCGTGCTAAGTCGCTTCAGTCATGTTAGACTCTTTCCACTCAATGTGCTATAGCCCACCAGGCTTCTCTGTCTATGGGATTTCCCAGGTAAGAATACTGGAGTCGGTTGCCATGCCCTCCTCTAGGGGATCTTCCCGACCCAGACCCAGGGATCGAACTTGTGTCTCCTAAGGCTCCTGTGCTGCAGGCAAATTCTTTACAGCTGATCCACTGGGGAAGCCCACTCTTTGATATACATGATAATAAACGCTTAAATTCAAACGATCACTTTCAAATTTACAAAGATTTTTCACATATATTGACTCATTTGATCCTTAAAGCTACTATCTGTGAGAAGGCAAATACAGGAATATCTCTGTTTTATGGAATCATTGATTCTGTGGATAATTTCATGGAGAAACTACTCCATCGCCAAGATTCATTGTATATGCACTCAATGCCGGGTACTCATCACTGAATCCTTCCAGCAACTTTCTGGTGACAGTTACATGCCAGTGTTATAAATAAAGAAACCGAGGCACAGAATGATTAAGCAGCTCACTGGGTGATTAAGCCACTCATTGAATCCGAAAAGCCTGGATTCGGAGGCTGTTCTCTTAAACTCAACCTGATGAAGCTTCTTTATATGTTGGATGTTGTATGCTGAGCATGAGCCGAGTAAGATAAGAAGCCTGTCGTTTTCTCACCTGCCATCTTATTTCATGCATGTGCTACTAAGAGTGTGAAAGCAAGATTATGACATAAGTTAACCTGTCTGTGTGTGCACACATGCCAGCCTTCTGCTTTTGCTTTTTCTCCATTTCTGGTTTTTTTTTTTTAATTTATTTCATTGAAGTATAGTTGATTTACAACGTTGTGTTACTTTCTGCTGTACAGCATGGTGGTTTCATGTATATACATATATGTGTACCATATGGGCTTCCCTGCTGGCTCAGAGGTTAAAGCGTCTGCTTGCAATGCAGGAGACCTGGGTTCGATCCCTGGGTCGGGAAGATCCCCTGGAGAAGGAAATGTCACTCCAATCCAGAATTCTTGCCTGGAGAATCCCATGGATGGAGGAGCCTGGTGGGCTACAGTCCACGGGGTCGCAAAGAGTTGAACACGACCGAGTGACTTCACTTCACTTCAGATGATGTCTCTTAGACGTGTAATCTAAAACATGACACGGATGAACTTATCTATGAAACAGACTCACAGACATGAAGGACAGACTTGCGGTTGCCAAGAGGAAGGCGGTGAGGGAGGGATAGAGCGGGGGTTTGAGAAGAGCAGGTGCAGAAGTATTATATTTAGGGAATAAGCCTCAAGGTCCTGTTGTATAGCACAGGGATATCCTTCAATATCCTGTGATAAACCACAATGGAAAAGAATATGAAAAAGAATATATCTATGGTACATATACATGTATATACATGAAACCGCCATCCTGTACAGCAGAAAGTAACACAACATTGTAAATCAACTATATTTAAATGAAATAAATTTTTAAAAAGACCAGAAATGAGTTTTTTCATAGATAAGTTCATCCGTGTCGTGTTTTAGATTACATGTCTAAGTGACATCATATGGTTTCCACCATTTCTTTACTCTTGGCTATGATTCCATGGCTGGGTCTTACTATTCCCCAACTGCAGTGAAACTCCATCATTCAGTGGCCTTGAAATCTGCCCTGTTTTCAAGTTCCAGGGGTGCACTGGCAGAGTTGCTCAGTGCTGGTATCCACTTTGAATAAACTTTGATTGGATGGAGAAGCAGTTGGCGTCCTCCTCCCTCTCTTCCCCTCTTTCTTTTTTTCCCCTGGTGGATTGCATCCTTTCTCCTTTCAGAATTTTCAGAGTCTGCTTAAGGTTTCTCAAATTGGGAGAAGAAGCAAATGGATCAAGAGGGAAGGCAATTTGGAGGGAAACAGGAGAAGGTCAGTAGTTAATCAATCGATAGTAAACTCTGAGAGGAAAGCACATACACAAAGAAAATGCGTGATTTCTGAGTTAACAGAATGAAGGTGTGGAGCGATTTCTCTATCCTTCGCCTTCTTATGCAGTTGAGCAGCCATAAACAGTCTTTATATCTTGAATTATGCAGAAGTAAAAGCAGTTTGGGAGGCTTCCCCATAAAGAGCTGCGGTTCTGTAATTCAGCAGTAATGCTCCACGGGCATGAATCAAGAGCTCAGTCCCCATCCTGCTGAGACAGCATGGATTTTAATGCTTCTCTGAAGCACGCCACACGCCATCCTGACTCGCTTAGCCAATGTAGGCTGCCTTTGTATTTTAGGGAGAACTTTTTCAAACGTCAAACAGAAACTACCAACCACAGCCATCACAGCTTCTCCTGGAACTCTTTCGCCATGATTCCCAAATCCTAATTGTCATCTGGTCTCTTGGAGAAGAGACCCAAGGGGTCTCTTTCTTTAGAGAAATGCCACCATCTCGAATACCTTTTGTTTGTTTTTTGTATTAATTTTTTATTGGCGTAAAGTGGCTTTACAATGTTGTGTTAGTTTCTTGCCATACAGCAAAGTCAGTCAGTTATATGTATACATATATCCTCTCATTTTTATTTTATTTTATTTTTTAAATTAAAGGCAAACAGAGTGCATTGGAGGACCCAGAGGGGCGGGAACGCCACCCCAGAGCATCCCCAACCTGGGCGCGCAGAGGAGCCGCTTGTTCCAGAGCGCGGCGCGCGCGCTCGGGGCCGGGGCCAGCGCCGCACGCGCACGCGTACCCGCAGCCGCTTCCCCGCCCGCTCAGCCCTCTCATGTTTAGATTTCCTTCCCAGCTGAGTCACCACAGAACATGAGGTAGAGTTCCCTGTGCTATACAGCCTGTTCTCAGTTGCTGCTGTTTAGTCACTAAGATGTGTCCACCTCTTTTGTGACCCCACGTGCGGTAGCCCACCAGGCCCCTCTGTCCATGCAGTTCTCCAGGCAAGAATACTGAAGTGGTTCGCCTTTCCCTTCTCCAGGGGATCTTCCCAACCCAGGGATCGAACTTGGATCTCTTGCATTGGCAGGCAGATTCTTTACCACTGAGCCATCAGGGACCCTCCTGTTCTCATTAGTTATTTGTTTTATACGTGTGTGTTAGCTGCTCAGTCGTGTCCAGCTCTTTGCAGCCCCATGGACTGCAGCCTGCCAGGCTCCTCTGTCCATGGGATGCTCCAGGCAAGAATACTAGAGTGGTTTGCCTTGCCCTTCTCTGAGGTTTTATACATAATGATATATATATATATATGTCAGTCCCAATCTACCAGTCATCCCACCCCTCCACATGATTTTTGTTTTTAGTTAACTGTGGGCAACTGAAAAAGTACACGAGTGCCCTCTGTGGCTTTTCACACAACTACTAGTCAGATAGAACCTGCCCGTTTCTCCTTCATGGGGTACTTACAGACCCACAGAATAAGCACCTGTCTGCAGGTACTATGGAGATAACGCCCAGCTGATCTTACAACAGTTTCACTTCAGATCCACAATCTGCGTTTGCTGCAGGAATCCTCGATGGCCTCTTTCATCGCCCTGTGTAGCTCTCAGGCTTCTCCACTCTCTTAAACGTTAAGGAGCCGTGATCTTCCCACAGAGCCGTCTTAGGATCAGCACAGTCAGTACACTGAGCGCGAGAGCGACTTCATGAAACTCCCTGAGCCTCGGCTGGTGCAAGTCGTGGTGGCTTCCGCACCACAGATGACAGGCCCGCCGCCCCAGCTTAGCACAGCTCACATTAGCACATAACTCCGATACACTTGGCTTTGTCAGTTAAGCCTCCAAGAAAAAAAAAAAACATCCAGCGTTCAGAGCCGAGCAGCTCATCATCCCCTGCCGAATTTTGATTTAAATGTAGTCGAGTCTCTCTTGGCCCTGGCTTAACTGAATTGGAACTGCTCTTTTAATTGTTGACTCAGTCTTGCCTTACAGATCTGGCTGTCAGTCCTCCATTAGAGTCTCTTCCTTGATGTGCTTATTCATCGTGCACGAGGATGCTCATCCTCCGTGAGCACCAGCCCTTGCTAGTCACACGTGATGGTTTAAATGTTGATTTCTGTGTGCAGGAAGTGCCACATGGGTGATTCAAGGGCTAGCTCCATAGTAGCATTTGGAGATCACCTTTGCAGCGACAGCATCCCCTTGATTATAAGGGCTTCCCTAGTGACTCAGATGGTAAAGAATCTGCCTGCAATGCAGGAGACCCAGGTTTGATCCCTGGGTGGAGATTCCCTGGAGAAGGGAATGGCTCTCCAGGTGGCACTAGTGGTAAAGAGCCCGCCTGCCAATGCAGGAGGCATAAGAGACGCGGGTTCTGTCCCTGGATTGGCAAGATCCCCAGGAAGAGGGCATGGCAGCCCACTCCAGTATTCTTGCCTGGAGAATTCCAGGGACACAGGATCCTGGTGGGCTACAGTCCTTGGGGTCACAAAGAGTCGGACACAACTGAGCAGTTTATACTTTCCCTGTGGGAGGTAGCTGTGGCATGTCATGGCAAGGGAACGAAAAAGCGGGTCTCTCTAGTACCACACCAGTTTGACAGGAGCAGTCACTGGTACATCAGTTCTAGATGAGCCTATCAGTTTGATCTTTCCTTGTCATCTATGTGGTATTTGAAATATTAATTACCTTAGTTACAATATCTGTGTATGTTTAGAAGGAGTAAAGTATTACGTGGTAGTGAACTTCCTACATTTCCTTGGGAAAATGTCTCCTTGATAGGCAGAGAAGTCACATTCTCATTTTTAATTATTCAAATATGATAATAGGTGATAGGAGTTGGTACTGTAGAGGAGTGATGGCAATGACTGATCAAGAGAAAAGATAACAGAGAGAGCTCATGGGAAGAAAAGCCCTCAAGGGAAATGGAAGCTGACAAGCGCTAGATGACATTTATCTGTCATTTCACTCAATGCCATGATCCTTCAAGATGCAAAATCCCCAAGAACGACCGTGGCTCTTAGTTACCATATACTGAGGACCACAGGCCAGGCCCTCTGCTAGGCACTCGCCATCTGTCATCCTGTTTCATTCTCACAGCTGAGTTAGGCACTGTTGTTATTCTCATTTTATAGATGTCAAAATTGAAGCTGACGTTAAGTAGCTTTCCTGAAATTTCTCTGACAGTGAGGGGCCAAGTTCTCTTTGATTTCAAAGCCCAGATCTTGAGACAGCCGTATAGTTCTTGTTTTTTTATCACACATCGTATGCTTGGTAAGTGAGGGAGTAGTGATTCCAGCAGGGATGTATCCCATTCCAACACTGCATCCTTTGTTCCATCACAGGAGCCTCCAGTGAGTGCCGGGTCAGCTCTGTTGGACCTGACATCAGAGTGTGATTTAAAGACAACTTATGGGCAGTCTCTTGCTTGGTCTAATAAGCTTTCATCTCTTACTCGTTCAGTAGATGGCTTCTTTGCCTCAAGGAATGAGACCCAGTCTATATTCCTAACAAGCCCAAGCAGCCATCAAATGAAAGGAATATATAAATAACTGTCTCAAGCAGAGTATGCGGCCTATTATAATGTAACAGTGTTAAAATAGAAGGGACATGATTATTTCTGTTGGCCAGAGTGATCACCCAAGAGTATGCCAAGTATAATTCCCATAGAGGTTTTGAAGGATGAATAAGAGGTCACCATGGTGGAAAGTTACACAGAGTACTCAGGGTATAGGATCAGCTTGGTTAAAAGCAGGCACATGTCAAACAGCGTGGTTGGCCAGGAAGTACAATGAGTTTTGTTTGAGAAAGCCTAAAGTACATAGGAGAGCCTCAATGGAATGGAAACTCATGGAGAGCCTGGTTGGCCATCTGAAAAATGTTGACTTTTTTCCTTAAGTTTTTTTAAAAAGTCTATTGAAGTATAGTTGATTTACAATATTGGATTAGTTTCAGACCTACAGCAAAATGATTTGGTCATACATATTTATGTATATGTCTGTATTTTCCCCATCCTTTTGCATTATACTCTATTACAAGATACTGAGTATCGTTCCCTGTGTTATGCAGTAAATCCTTGTCGTTTAGAGAAACTTTGACTCTTGCTCAGTGGTGACTGGGAGCCAGTAAAGGATTTGAATCAGAAGTAAAATGCTAGATTTATGTGCCTGTTTTTTCAGTGTCCTGCTATATTTAGTTCAAGAACCCAATCGTTAGACAGCAACAGGGAAGCACATAGGAAGTCGTGAATGTATGTATCTTTCTGTCATCATTGGAAGTGACCTTTCTAAAAAGCTATTGATTTGTTAATAAATAACTTGAGACTTGCAGAAACGTCCCAAAAGTAAGACCCGGAAATCCACAGAGGAGCCTGCTTTCAATAACGCTCTGCCAAGTGCTGGGAGCACCATGCCTCCACTGTCTGGGCAAGAGCAGGCCTGTCGTTCCAAGCCCTCTTGGCATTTCTGCTGCAGGGATCACTTGGAGCCGGCGGGAGGAAGCGTTCACGATGTAGACATCTGTGGTCACTGGCCTTGATGCTGAAGCCTTTGGAGCACGATGGCCTTGACTCGCTCCATTCACTCTGCCCAGCTCACCTCTTGGGCGCCCTTCTCCCCTCTGCTCAGAACAAAAGTAGCAGCAGAAGAGAGAGGTCAGGCAGCCTCGGGCCCTTCGATGCCCTGCACCAGGCCTTCACCTCTGCATTCAATGAGGACTTCCTGAACGACGTGACAGCACCTTTGAAGGTCTCCTTTGCCTCCTTTGTACCTTGCTCCTCACTTTCCTTGAAACGACCTGAGTCCTGCTGTTTCCCGGAGGCTCTGAGTCCATTAGAAGCAGGCATGAAGCTTGGGATTGTCAGACTCCCCTAGTCGTGAGAGTGCTTCACAAAAGCCTGGGTTCTGGGCTGACAAAGGACAGTGGAGTGTTGTTATTGTTTCCACGAGGCTGTAGCTTTTCATCCAGACAGCGTAGGTATCCTCTGAAAGGCTCTTGGGTACCGCGGCTCTGGAGAGAGCTTTTGTTTTCTTCTGCTCACCTCTGCGACCAACTCATCATGTGAAGTGAGCCTCTCCTTGCACCCTCCCCCGACCCTTTTCTCAGTTGGTATCTGCTTTTACCCTGTACGCACTTGTTCCATGGGCCTCAGTCAGGTAAGCTCCCTGATGCTATTCCAGCTTCCCTGATCTGCGTTCAAAGTGCTACGGCTATTCTTCCTTTCATTTGCTTGCTTTCAAGTCTGAAATTTTGCTCACATTCACTTCTGTACCTGGACCTAGTCATGCTCTTATTATGAGCTTTTCATCCCTGAGTTTTCCAGTTTCTCTTGCCTTCCTGGCTTCCAGGAGCAACTCTGTACCCCTGAAGAAATTGAGGGCAGCTTCCATCAAAGCTAATCTCCTTCCCTTTTGTGATACTTGGGTGCTCATTACTTAGGCTCCAAAGGGCACAAGACAGAGCTGGGATTCTTAACCTCAACACAGTGGACATCTGTGACTGGATCTGCCTTTGCTGTGATGGTCTGTCCTGCTCCATGTAGGATGTTTATAGCAACCTATTAGATGATATTAGCACCTCACACCTCATTTTGTGACATCCAAAAATGTCTCCAGACATTGCCAAATTTGCCTGGTTGAGATTCCCTGATCAGTGTGTTGGTTCTAGTTTCAGTTCAGTTCAGTCGCTTAGTTGTGTCCGACTCTTTGTGACCCCATGGACTGCACCATGCCAGGCTTCCCTGTCCATCACCAACTCCCAGAGTTTACTCAAACCTCATGTCCATTGAGTCAGTGATGCCATCCAACCATCTTACCCTCTGTTGTCCCCTTCTCCTCCCGCCTTCAATCTTTCCCAGCATCAGGGTCTTTTCCAGTGAGTCAGTTCTTCACATCAGGTGGCCAAAGTATTGGAGTTTCAGCTTCAACATCAGTCCTTCCAATGAATATTCAGGACTAATTTCCTTTAGGATGGACTGGTTGGATCTCTTTGCATCTCACTAAGATGCTACTCACAGTGTCTAAGAGAGTGGCTGCCCCAAATTGGGTGCTCAAAGTTTTTTTCTGACTTGAGCCCAGCATCAACAGATAGTTGTTAACGTATGCCCACTGACCTGGGATCATACAGTAGGTAGAGGAAACCGTGGTGTATTCATCTCTTTATAGCCAGCCCTAAGCTGAGTACCTGGCATAGACTAGACACTCATAAAGCGTATGTTGAAGCAGTGTTTAAAGGAAAAGAGGAAGCAAAAGGTTCCAACAGAAATGACTGTTAGGTTCTGCAGATTCATCAGGGAGTTCTGTGTGTTGGGTGGGTGTGCCCTGAGCTGGGAAGGATGTGATGAAGCATAGAAGAAGAGCTGGATAAAGAGGAAACCAGTGTGAGCAGCGTGGTGAGTCAGGCAGCCGGAAGTTCTGTTCTCCAAAGAGACTGTCCTTATCCACACTCTGTTATTGTCTCAAGTAACCCAAGTTACCCCACAGGAAAAAAGTTAAAGCCACATTGCACAGGCCTTGAACCTATGGATCAAAAATGCATGTCATGCATTAATTACATGCTGGGGAAATCACCTCCAAGTAGGATGATGGTACAATGTATTCCTGAAGGTTGCCTCAGTCTCTGCTAGGGCAAATCCAAGATGGACATACTTATCCCATAGCTTCGCTGGACGTGACTGTAGAGGAAATGTGACATGTTAAATGCGGGAGGGGGCCCGGGTTTCAGACCCCCTTCTCAGCCTCATAATTAGGAAAGCTAAAATCCATTGTTTTGTTTTAATGACATCATTGTCTTTTCTACTTGAAAGGCAAGGGGCTAGGGAAAAGCAATCTTTGGGGGACTCTTAAAATCTATGGGAGGCATTATTTACTAAACCACTACATTTAAAAGCATGGATCTTGGAATAAAGCATAAGTCAGATAAGAGTTGAGTCCAAGCATCTCCTTTTATTAGCTGTTTGATCTTGGCCTAATTCTGTGAGTTTTCTGAACTTCCTGGTTTTCATGGCAAAATGGGATAATAAGACCTCATAGGGATGCTGTGAAGACTCATTCACCTGAGATCACATCATTATAACATTTACCTGAGTTCCTGGCACTTAGCACAATAAATGGTTATAACTAATAGTAGTTGTGTTTAGATGATAAACTCCATTCACGTTTTACTGCTTTATTTTACTGTTTCTCCATAGTGTATGACTGGGGAGCCGGATCTGCCTCTGTGGTGGTCTCACCTTGTGAATACGCTATTGACGTGAAGCTGTGTTAAAGTTTGCATCCACTCGTCTCTCTTCCTAAATTATGTGATCCCATTTCATCCCCATCCCAATTAACCTGTTCTCATCATAGTCCCTACTAGGCTAATGCATATTTTCCAAGTGGCTGTGATCTCCCTCAGTTTTCAGGATGCAGAGACAGTGGGAATCATGTGTTCTCAGTGACGAATTCATTTATTTTTCAAAGCAAAACAATGAAGCATGTGAACAACTTGATTTTGTCATTGGAAGTGCTCTGTACCAGTCAAGGTGGGAGATCAGGATCAATATGACGAATGGATCTGAGCCCCAAGTGGTAGAATCAGCAAAGAGGATAAATTACCACCTCCCTCCTGCCTCTCGGATGGTAATTTCTTCTCACTGTCTCATCTGTGATGGCCAACGTTGCGTTTGCCACAGCGGCTATCAGACCAATCACAAACCACACCTGGGAAGCATTTGGTCAATATATCCAGTGTTTCAAGTTCGGAGTCATTTTATGTTTGTTTGTTCCCCTTATTACTTTCTCTGGCTGAGTAAAATCTCTATTACTTTGGACTGAGGAACAGAGAATGCACTGTGAACACCCGAGGCGTACATTTTATTTTTATTCTTTTTTGTGATGACTTCATTATTCCCTTATGCCTGAGTTTTTCCCAAAATTTTGAGGGGTTTTTTCTCCCCTTTTTCTTTCTTCAGCATCATCTTCTTTGGCTTGCCCATTTGTAGAGTCCAGCTGCATGGAAGTTACCTGATGCCAGGGTTTGGCCTTTGTCCGTCAGACCAGCAAAGGACTCCCAGACTTCTGGATTTCATAGACAATATTAATCCCCTCCCTTCTCCGTGAAAGAATGAGCTGAGTGTTGGTGGCTTTTTATTTTTTTTCCAGGAAAGGATGTTAAAATATAAGAACCTTTTTCTTTTTTTCTTTTTTGGCTGCACTGCACAGCATGTGGGATCATAGTTCCTTGACCAGGGATCAGACCCCCACCCCCTGTAATTGGAAGAGAGGAGTCTTAACCACTGGACCACTAGGAAAGTCCCAAGAGCTATTTTCTATAATTATTATTTCATTTAGAAAAAGGAATTTCGCAGCAACATACAATCACAGAATTATACATTTTATTTTTTTCACTGAAATATTTACAGTATTGTGTTAATTTCTAGTATACAGCAAAGCAATTCAGATAGATATATATACACACACACACACACACACACACGTTCTTTTCCATTATGACTTATTATAGGGTATTGAATATAGTGTTCTGTGCTATACAGTAGGTCCTTGGTTTTTATTTCATATATATTAGTGAAGTCGCTCAGTCGTGTCCGACTCTTTGTGACCCCATGGACTGTAGCCCACCAGGCTCCTCCCTCCATGGGATTCTCCAGGCAAGAACACTGGAGTGGGTTGCCATTTCCTTCTCCAGGGAATTTTCCCAACCCAGGTCTCCTGCACTGCGGGCAGATTCTTTACTGACTGAGCTACCAGGGAATCCAGTATCATTTTCGTTTGTCTTTGGCTGACGTCACTTAGTGTGATCATCTCTCTCTCCATCCATGTTGCTGTAAGTGGCATTATTTCATCCAGAATTACACATTTTAAATAAACTTAGCTTTACAGACCAATTTTTAAAATTAATCTATTTATTTTAATTGGAGGCTAATTACTTTACAATATTATAGTGGTTTTTAGCTTACATTGACATGAATCAGCCATGGGTGTACATGTGTCCCCCATCCTGAACCCCCCTCCCTCCTCCCTCCCCATCCCACCCCTCAGGGTCTTCTCAGGGCACCAGCCCTGAGCACCCTGTCTCATGCATTGAACCTGGACTGGCAATCTATTTCACGTATGATAATATACATGTTTCAATGCTATTCTCTCAAATCATCCCACCCTTGCCTTCTCCCACAGAGTCCAAAAGTCTGTTCTTTATCTCTGTGTCCTTTTGCTGACTTGCATATTATCTCATCATTACGATCTTTCTAAATTCCTTATATATGCGTTAATATAGTACATTGGTGTTTTTCTTTCTGACTTACTTCACTCTGTATAATAGGCTCTAGTTTCATCCACCTCATTACAAACCAATTTTTATTGTTTTCATTTGTCCTCTGTAAGACTAAAAGTCAAATAGCCCTTGCATTTTGTGAATGAGTGGTGCATGGCGCCCGTCACCTTCCTGCAGGCAGCAATGGTAGATTAGAATTAAGACTACTGCTCAAGGCTAGCTATAATGGAAGGAGCAATTAAAAAACTCTTTAGTTCTTTAATCAATTCCTCTGCATTATTCTTATTTTCAGGAATGCCTTTCTTCACATTGTGTCCGTGTTTTTGCTATGAAATCAGTACTGCCTGGAAGAGAAATGAGCTTACATTTCCATTAGAAGATACAGTAGTGATCATAGCATCCGAGTCTGTGTAGATATTTACTAGAACATGAAGAGCGAGCCAGACTCTGTGTTCCCCACAGGTTCTCCATGAACAAACGTGATGGGCCTTGAAAATTGATGTCATATATCATCCTCCACAACGTGCATGACCCATGATGATGGTTTTAGTTTTGTGTTTGATTTGCACCTTCGTGCACAAAAGGCCAGAGCTCTGGAATCAGCAGCTGGGAGTTCAGACCCTGCTTCTATCAATCACTGGCTGTATGATCTTATACACCTTCTTCCTCCTAAACTCATTTTCTCGCTTACAAAAACAAGTGTTGCCAATGCCCACCTCTGAAGAGTCCTGTGATATAAATGAAAGGATAGAGTTAACAGTGATAGGAACACTGCTTGGCACATAACCTTTGGGGGATATAAAGGCACTTCCTTATTCTTTTTTCCTTGCAACTCCCTTTTAAAGGGAATACCTAAGCAGGGCATTTCAATACCATTCTCTGCTAGCTCAGATGGTATAGAGTCAGCCTGCAGTGCAGGAAACCCAGGTTTGATCCCTGGGTCAGGAAGATCCCCTGGAGAAGGAAATGGCAAGCCACTCTAGTACTCTTGCCTAGAGAATTCCATGGACAGAGGAGCCTGGCAGGCTGCAATCATGGGGTTGCAAAGAGTTAGACACAGTTGAGCAACTAAAACCATTCTGTCGCTCTTAATTAACTAATCGCTATGATTCCTCCCTCTCTTCCACCAGCCAGCTGTTTGGAGTCATGTTCTATATATGTATTTGCCTACACACTCCTTGTTATTCTTTAAAATAGGGCCCTTTTCAATTACAGGAATGTTAATTATTATTTTTCACCCTTAATTATTGTAATCGGCTACAGAGTTACTGTGAGTGTGTGTGTGTGTTTTAACCCAGTAGTCTGTGAACTTCAACAGTCTCTCCTAGCCTTTTATCTGTTTCCAACAACAGAGTTTCATTTCCAGCCCTGACAGGGCATTCCACAGTGATAGGCTATACAGCTGCTTTCCTGAGAAGCATAAACTTCCCTTGATTTTTGAGTGTTCTGCAGAGGTTGGTACAGTATTATAAAACATCTTTAAAACTCTATCACTTGGAAAAAAAAATGTTAGAAGTGTGCCTTACAGGTTCTCTTTTATCAAATGTTTAACATAGGGCCTGGCACTTTGATGGGCTCCCTTCGATGTTCTCATGGATATCTACATAAACCCTGATGGTTTATTTACTACTGTAGCTTTTAATGGAAATGTAAAATAATTTCTCTTCTGGGCAGTACCGAGTTTCATTGCAAACCCATCCACCAAATGTGAAATTCACATAAAACTCCAAGTTGTACGTATTGCCATAGCTGGGACTCGTTGCTGCCTATTGTTGATGGGCTGGTGTATTTACGGTTCTTGTACACATACTGTAAAATGTAACGTGGCAGGATTGCTGTATTGTAATAAAACAGCATGGTGCTCAAGGAAGGAGAAAAAGGGCTGGTGAATTACAGCCATCATTGTACCTTGTCTCCCATTATTGAAAATGGAGTATGATTATTAAATGGGTACAGTGCGCATTTTACACACTTAGTGATACATCTTGCTTTTTATGTGTGCCTGGAACATCAATATTTGCTTTACTTTTAGGGAACATTAGTTACAAATACAATAAGTGTGTTTCATTTTTCACTGAAGACATATTGGCTTCAGTTCTCAAGGCAGAGTGTGCAATCTCTGTCCCAGTGATTATTGATCTAGAAACTCTGTTGAAAGTAAGCAAGACTGGTTTTTGTAATAAGCAAGCACGGGTGTTGCTCCTGCTCACTGAGACACGTGAAGGTGGAGTGAGTAGCAATAAATAAGAGTTTAATTAAATTGCTCCTTGGCAGATAGTGGGACTATTTCTCAGCTTTGGTTTGGAACGTGTGGGGTCTCTTTTTCCTTTTGATGTATATCTGGTTTCTCATCAGTGCTCATGGGAACTGTGAACTGACCCTGTGTCCCACTGTGTCTGCCAAATACCACATGGATTTTTCTCCCTTGGGCTACACACCCATGGTGGATTCCTGTCAACGTATGGCAAAACCACTACAATATTGTAAAGTAATCAGCCTCCAATTAAATAAATTTATGTTAAAAATAAATAAATAAATGTAAACAAAGAATTAAAAGTCTCCATGTACAAGAAAGTGTCGAGGTACTCTCAGAGTATCTTATAAATGCTAAAATAATCATAATTTATTAGAAGCCCATAAAAGATCCATATGTGCTTTGTGTAGGACTTCGTTTCAGATTGTAATTACAACTGAAAGATTAAAGTATACCCTCCCCTTAGAATTTAATTCTCTGATGAGCTATATGCATAGAAGTGACTGTGGTGCTTGGTAAACCATGGAAACTGTGCTCCTAAGCTAGAAATGAATGAACAAGATTAATTACATTCTGTGCGGTATTGCGTTGATAGCAGGGCACACGTAGCCTTCAGCTCATTTGGATTCAAAGCTGTATGAAAGGTATGAGTGCTTGAAAATGATTAAAGTCGAGCTCGCACAGTACAGTTTCCACTTGCTGTCTTGCTGTTACTCTCCCTGGAGCACAGGCTGGGAATATGTATCTTGCGGGCGTTCTCGGTGCCCCTCACAAAAGAGATGCTTCATTATTTCTCTGTACGAATTCAAACATACTCTGGATAACAGGATCAGGCAAACCTACGTGTCCATGTAAGGACCAAATCTGTTTATGAAACTGCCTTGCTGGTTTGTAATTGCTTGTGTTTTCTCCCAGACATCGAATTTGTTGGTCCTGAAGATTAATTCGTTTAGTAAAACTCTAGACTGGCTCTGAGCACACTGGGAAGCAGTGCTCATAACCAAGTGTGTGTTAGCTCTACTAGTCTGTAGAAACTGAAGCCCCATGCCCACAGACCCCTCAACACCCATCAATTGATATTATAGTAAGAAATGGTTAAAAGGCAGCAACTTCATTTATCTTTCTAAATCAAGCACAGATGTAAATAAAGTGTATTTAGGGATTTTTTTTTTCTCTTTATTTTTTTATTGAAGTATAGTTGATTTGCAATGTATTGCTTTTCAAGTGCAGAGAAGGCAATGGCAGCCCACTCCAGTACTCTTGCCTGGAAAATCCCATGGATGGAGGAGCCTGGTAGGCTGCAGTCCATGGGGTAGCTAGGAGTCGGACACAACTGAGTGACTTCTCTTTCACTTTCCACTTTTATGCATTGGAGAAGGAAATGGCAACCCACTCCAGTGTTCTTGCCTGGAGAATCCCAGGGACAGAGGAGCCTGGTGGGCTGCCGTCTATGGGGTCGCACAGAGTCGGACACGACTGACGTGACTCAGCAGCAGCAGCAGCTTTTCAGGTGTACAGTAGAGTGATTCAGTTATGCATATAATGCAGCTATTCTTTTTCAGATTCTTTTTAATAAGCTTTTATATTAGAGTATATCAGTTGACAACGTGATCGTTTCAGGTGGACAGCAAAGGGACTCAGCCATACATATGCGTGTGTCTGTTCCCTCCCAAACTCCCCTCCCATCCAGCCTACCGCATGACATTGAGCAGAGTTCCCTGTGCTATACAGAAGGTCCTTGTTGATGAGCTATTGATATTTTATATATAGTAGTATGTATATGTCAATCCCAAGCTCCTAATTTCTAACCTCCCCCTCCCCCTTGTACAGTACTTTTCTCATCTGTATAAACAGGGGTTGGACAAGTCTAGATTATCATTGCGATTCTCTCCCGATTTAACAATCGCTAATTCTGTGACACTATATGCTGATATTTTCTAGAAGGGGCCACCTGGTGAGAAACCTCCAATTATTAAATCATCAGGAATGAGTCTCATACTGTGATACAGCAGTAAGCCAGCTCCTCATAGTGCTTGTGATACCAAGCTTGTTCTTTTTCCCCTTCATAAACCTCACTTCTGTGTGAACCCATAAAACCGATCACCCTAGGTTATATAGGACCTAGTCATCTGATACCTAATCCATTTCTGAAAACATTAAGTTCTGAGTGTTTTAAAAGAAGACAATTGTTTGCTGAGTTGTGAAGTTTCTAAAGCGCAATATTAGGGAAAAGGAAAGAAAGGAGGACAGAAATATTTCTCTGATTCTAAGATACACATGCAGGTTTTCCCTGGTGGTCCAGTGGTAAAGAATCCACCTGCCAATGCAGGGGGCAAGGGTTCGATCCCTGGTCCGGGAAGACTTCACACGCCATGGGACAACTAAGCCTGGGCACCACAACTACCGAGTCTGTGCTTTAGAGCCTTCAAGCTGCAACTACCGATCTGTTCACCTAGAGCCTGTCCTCCGCAACAAGAGAAGCCACTGTAATGAAAAGCCTGAATTCAACCTCAGAATTCAAACACGGTCAGATTCCAGACTGGGGCCACTCCTTTTCTGTGGATATTCTTGTGGGTTTGCTTGCTGCAGAGATGGGCAGAAGATCCAGAGTATAGTTGACACCCAAAGCTTCCATCCATTTGCCTTTTGTGTTTGCCATTTTTCTTTTAAACTCCTAGTACTGTTTCTACAAAAAGCCTATTTTTCCCTTAAATAATGATGGTCATATTTTCTGCTTTTTTGAATCAAAGAGTGGATAAGTGCTTAAATATGGGCACTTTAAAATCACTCTGTCATCTTACAATTAGGAAGGGGTATGCTTTAGTTTCTTGAAAAGACAATGAAAGCATTAGTAGCTCATTCATATGTGACTCTGTAGCCTGTCAGGCTCCTCTTCCATGGGATCTTCCAGGCAAGAATACTGGAGTGGGTTGTCATTACCTTCTCCAGGGGATCTTCCTGATCCAGGGATTGAACCCGGGTCTCCCGCATTGTGGGCAGATTCTTTACCACTGAGCCACCAGGGAAGCCCTAGTTTCACGAAAGTATGTACAGATTTTTTAGCACACAACTATTATTTCTTCAAAGTCATGAAAGTGTTGAGATCATTATAAATGAGGTCATCTATATGATACGTAGATCCTTTTATAATTTGGGGATCATCACTAGATTTTTATTTTCCTAGCCATTTTTATTTCCATTTCTTATTGGATTATTTGAATCCTTTCTTACCTGGCAACTTTCTTGAAATTTTACCTTGGAGAAAATAAACTCGGGAAGATAGTGAAGGACGGGAACCCTGGCGTCCATGGGATTGCAAAGAGTCAGACACGACTGAGCAACTGAACAACAGTAAATAGATACTTACATGTGGAAAAGGCTTTAATTTTGTCCTTTATTTTCTGGATTGAATTTGATGAATCGAATGAAATAAATGTAATGTATTGCCTCCATGACAGCAGATGAACTCTGGATGTTTTATACTGGACTTTACTTACAGGAAAGGTTGTTAAGAGATTGGAATTAGTGGTAAAGCAATTTCAGCAACTTGGAACATCTACAGACACTCTTGCATTCATTGATCCGTACTCTCCCCCCACCCCGCTTGCAATTACTTTGATCAGTTTATGATCAGAAATGGATAGGCCCTCATTTAAATCTGAGCAGTCCTGATCTCATAAAATAAGGCTAACTCAGGGATAGTTTACTCTTTTTCTGACACCATCTGAGTCACCCAGACTGGTTATACAAGGAGCAGAAGAAAACCCAAAGCGAAGTCTTATCCACTCCTAAGAAGCAACAGGTTTCTTTGTCATCAAGCCAGGAATATTATGGCAGCTAAGTGCATTGAGAATGGTCTGGCTCTCTATAGGGACCACCTTGCAAACTCAGAATTTCTCAAAATTTTAGGACTGTACCATCTGATCCAGTTTTTCTCTTTCATTTTGTGATTCTTAGGGGGAGAGGGGAAAAGGCTAGTTGAATCGTCACAATCTTCCCCATCTAATTCTGTTAACTGGTTTAAAGTGCTACCAAAGATATGATTCAGAGCCAGTTTACAAGGGGAAAAAAATAATCTGCCAGACGCTGCCAACTTCATCCCTAATTTAAGCCAGGCATCTCCCAAGAGCGTCATTTTGGGTCTCAGGGATTTAAGGCAGCACCTGGATATCTCTGTGCTCAGCAGTCCTCTTTTGTGAATGACAGCGGTTTCTCTGGATGGTGGGTCGCTATTCTCTGCTTTGTGAAAATGAGGCCTATTTGAGCTGGAAGGAAGGAGCCTAGGAAATAGTTTGACTGACTGCCTCACCTCAGGGAAGGTGAAATGAGATCCAGACATGCGGAGAGGACTGGTGATTGACTCAAAGTCACACAGCTGGTTGGTTTCATGGCAGCCGCTCCACACAGCTCTCCTGACTCCGTTGAGTCTTCATTCATTTGCACCACACACCGCTGGATGGCTGCACCATCCACTGTTGGAAAGTTGTTGACCCTGTTCTTGCAGCTCATTAGGTGTGCAGCCTCATTCATCTTTGTCACCCCAGCACATGTGTGGACTAGGGGAATTCGAGTTTCCTGAAGCAGAAAAGTGCCCCACATGTTCACATCTATGGCCAGTAGTCTGAACAGGGCAGATGGAGAAGAACTTACTCTGATTCTGCTTAGATCTCTTATTCACTATACTTTAGCTCCCTGAGACTCAGTTTCTTCACCTATCAGTTCAGTCCAGTTCAGTCGCTCAGTCGTGTCTGACTCTTTGCGACCCCATGAATCGAAGCACATCAGGCCTCCCTGTCCATCCCCAACTCCCAGAGTTCACTCAAACTCATGTCCATTGAGTCAGTGATGCCATCCAGCCATCTCATCCTCTGTCGTCCCCTTTTCCTCCTGCCCCTAATCCCTCCCAGCATCAGGATCTTTTCCGATGAGTCAGCTCTTCGCATGAGGTGGCCAAAGTACTGGAGCTTCAGCTTCAGCATCAGTCCTTCCAATGAACACCCAGGGCTGATCTCCTTTAGGATGGACTGGTTGGATCTCCTTGCAGGTCCAAGGGACTCTCAAGAGTCTTCTCCAACACCACAGTTTAAAAGCGTCAATTCTTCGGCGCTCAGCTTTCTTCACAGTCCGACTCTCACATCCATACATGACTACTGGTAAAACCATAGCCTTGACTAGACGGACCTTTGTTGGCAAAGTAATGCCTCCGCTTTTGAATATGCTATCTAGGTTGGTCATAACTTTTCTTCCAAGGAGTAAGCATCTTTTAATTTCATGGCTGCAATCACCATCTGCAGTGATTTTGGAGCCCAAAAAACAAAGTCTGACACTGTTTCCCCGTCTAGACCTGGACATGGAACAACAGACTGGTTCCAAATAGGAAAAGGGAGTACATCAAGGCTATATATTGTCACCCTGCTTATTTAACTTATATGCAGAGTACATCATGAGAAACGCTGGGCTGGAAGAAGCACAAGCTGGAATCAAGATTGCTGGGAGAAATATCAATAACCTCAGATATGCAGACGACACCACCCTTATGGCAGAAAGTGAAGAAGAACCAAAGAGCCTCTTGATGAAAGTTGAAAGAGGAGAGTGAAAAAGTCAGCATAAAGCTCAACATTCAGAAAACTAAGATCATGGCATCTGGTCCCATCTTCACCTATAGGAAGATATTGACGACGATCACCTTTACGTCTGACCTTATAAGATGATGTACAGGGATTAGGTAATAGTTGTGACAGTTTTGAGATCTATAGCCCCTCATTCTTGTACTTTTTTCTGGGCATGTTTTAACATGACTATCTTCTTTTCCTATTTAATATGATTTTAAATTAACCAGAAAAAGAATTTTTCTGTATTATTTATCCAATTCTCCAAGGATAAGATGAGTTCCTAACTCAGGTCCAGGTAGGCATTTGCACTCAGCACGTGTCTAAGGTCACCCACTATTCCCAGGTGGTGCTGGTGGTAAAGACCCTGCCTGCCAATGCAGGAGCCATAGAGATGTGGATGTAATCCCTAGGTGGACAAGGTCCCCTGGAGGAGGGCATGGCAAGCCACCCCAGTATTCTTGCCTGGAGAATCCCATGGACAGAGGAGCCTGACGGGTTACAGTCCAGAGGGTCACAAAGAGTTGGACACGACTGAAGAGACTTTGCCTGCACTTTTCCATCAGGCTAATAGAGCCTGGCCACTCTTCCCAGGCTCAAGCACAGAAATCAACTCCATTGCCACAGAGCAGTCAGGATCTCCTTGCTCTTAAAACCAAGACCCAGTTATCACCAGACTACTGACTCTGAGATGAAACCAGCAGTAAATCTGTAACCCTGCCCTGGATCTGCATTCATCGTGGACAGAGAAGTTTTCTGTTTCCCCTATTTGCAGTGAAATTCAGTCTCTTTTCCACTAATGCTTTCTTCTTAAGATGTAAGGAATGCCTACATCTTTTGGGAAACTAGTTTCTAACATGGTTTTGATCCCCTCCATAACTTGGAGCTAAGAGACCGGCTATTTCATTTTGTCCACTTTATGGAATGACGTAGAAATCTTTTCCTTCTGACCTCAGGGGTTATGAAGGCTGAGTGTCGTTTGACTTCAGATCCATCTGGTTGTCCTTTGGTCCAGGTGACCTTTCTCTGAGGAGATCAGAGGACCAGCCGGCCGTCCTGGTCCCTGTCACATTCAGAGATAGGAGACGTGAAATTCTTCTCTGAAGGTCACATCCCTGAAGCCAGGGCTTGCTCCGTTTGCTGTCTGGTCCACTGCAGGACAGCATACAAGATCAATCCAAGGTCACACTTCAAGTTTATGCCGGGGTCCTCAGATTCATGGTGGGTGCCCTGTCCCTCTCATATGTGACCACCTTCGGGCCAGAAGGGCTCACATAGGTGTAGGCTGACTCACCCTCTCCCCCCAAGTGTGTGGGTCCTCACTTGTTTCAGGAGCCCTCCCAATTCTCAGCCACAGACTGGGATTCTTTTAGAACCCCTTTTCCTGTCCAAAATGTGCCCTTGACATCCCACATCTCTACAAACTGCCTGTTGATGGACTCTCACCCCCTTTGTTTGCACTCTAGCTTTTATTTTTTTATATGCAATTTTTAAAGGTTGCTTTCCATGTGTAGCTATGACGAAGTATTGTCCAGATCCCCCACGTTGTACAGTATATCACTGAGCCTGTCCTACACCCAGTAGTTGGGCCTTCCACTCCCCCATCCCTTGCCCCCACCCCCCACCCTGACTAGTTTGTTCTCAGTATCTGTGAGTCTGCTTCTGTTTGTTGTATCCACTAATTTGCTGTGTAATTTAGACTCCACATGTAAGTGATGCTGTACAGTATGTCTTCCTCTAATTTCATTTAGCAACATGTCCTCCAAGTCCACTCATGTTGCTGCAGACGGCAAAGTTCTGTTTTATGGCGGAACCGTATTCCACGGTATATGTATGTGTATATATCACATCCTCTTTATCCATCTGTAGGTAGGCACTTAGGTCACTTCCATATCTTGGTATTGCAAATCATGCTGCTGTGAACATAGGGGAGCATGTATCATTTCAAAGTAGTGTTTTGGGGTTTTTAGAATATATACATTCAAGGGTGGAATCGCGGGGTTGTATGGTGATTTCCAAGTGGGAAACTATTTTTGGTGTTTTGAGAAAGCTCCATGCTATTTCCCACGGAGGCTGCACCAAAGGACTCTAGCTCTAATAATCGGCTCCTTCCTTGTAGAAGAGAGGTTGTTTCTCATCTGCCAACTTGCAATTCAGATAGCCTGGGTCCCAGTTAATTTTCACCGAGTCAGTGTGACTGAGGTCTCCTCTGTAGGGTTCTCCACCTCCCTTCAACAGTGCCATTTACTCTAAAGCCTGGAGCCCTGTCTCCTGCAATATTCGGTGACATTCTCTGCTCCCCTGGGGATATGACTCAGTGTGCAAAAAGTTGGAATCACAATTCCAGTGTTTAGATAAGTCAGTAGTGTAGCCTTGTTAATGTTGTTCAGTCACTATGTCATGCCCGATTCTTTGCAACCCCGTGGACTGCAGCATGCCAGGCTTTATATGCTTGTTAACTGGCTGCCAGGTTTAAAATCTAAATCCTTCCTTGTTGGTGGTCCCCTGTGTCCCACCATTTTCTGCTTTACATTTTTTTTTTTTCTAAACCACAATCAGTAATTTTGGGTCTACATTATTCAACTTGCACCTTCTGGTCCAATACCCAAGCAATTTATTTTACCCTCTTTTTGTTTCTTGAGATGAATAATTAATTATTTTCTGTTTTGATCCCAAATCCCAGGGACGGGGGAGCCTGGTGGCTGCCATCTATGGGGTCACACAGAGTCAGACACGACTGAAGTGACTTAGCAGCAGCAGCAGTAGTTTTTAGAATATCTAGTCTAAAATGACTAGACCTGCGTTTTCTGGTGTTCAGTACATATTTGTCGCGTGGAGGTCCATAGCAGTGAGTCCAGGCAGCGATGTGTGTCATAGAGTTAGGCATGAGGCAGGGTCACTTACCCATGGGTGGGAATCCTTAAAAACGGTCAGGTGGAAGGTAGATTCTTAACAAGAAGCCAGACCAAACCTTGGTGGTTGGTCCAAACCAGTTATCCCCTGGAATGTACAGAGAACACAGGTTTAGTAATTAAGAAACAAACGAAAAACTAGCATGTTATTTGAACTCTGCCGCTCATTCATTGACTTGTGTGGTCTTCAGGTTTCTGGAATCTCAGCCCAGATAATATGTGTCTCCCTATGTTATTGACATTTTAAAATCAAGATTATTTGGAAAATGGTTTATAAACTCATGCATGCATGCTAAGTTGCTTCGGTTGTGTCTAATTCTCTGTGACTGTAGTCTGCCAGGCTCCTCTATCCATGGAATTTTCCAGGCAAGAATACTGGAGCAGGTTGCCATTTCCTTCTGCAGGGGATATTTCCAACTCAGGGAACAAGCCTGCGTCTCCTGGGCCTCCTGCATTGACAGGCAAATTCTTTGCCACTCTAAACTCATAAATGAGATTGAAACAAAACAAATCAGCCATTTTATTTATGTTGTGATTTTAAGCATTTTTCCAGAATCACAGAGAATTTCCGTTCAACCAAGGCCTGTAAGCATGGTGTTTATTTTCCCCAAGAACCGAAAAATTTGCGTATTTTTACTTCTGTGTTAAACTGTAAACTAAACAAGGCAACACACAGAGGACCAGCAAAGGTTGCAGCACAGAGACTCTGCAAAACACATCCCTACTGATGGGGACGCTGAAGTGAGAGAGACCGCCATCCCCAGGTCCTCTGGCGCGGGCTAGGGAGCTCCTGGCAGAGCTGTGTGAAGTCATTTCCGAGGCCTTGAGTGACCTGAATGGATCTATTTGAGAGAATTAAGAGCATTAGAAAAATAATACTGAGTTCCCTTCCAGGGTATGTGAAAGTGAAAGTGAAGTTGCTCAGTCGTGTCTGACTCTTCGCGACCCGTGGACTGTAGCCCACCAAGCTCCTCCATCCATGGGATTCTCCAGGCAAGAATCCTGGAGTGGGTTGCCATTTCCTTCTCCAGTGTATATAGAGACAAGTTATTTCGTTTTGAAAGGTTACACATACTGATTCAGGAGGAAAAAAAAAAAAAACACGCTTGATGATAGCATACATTGATTTTGAAGTGACTTCTGTGCAGTTATATAGTAAATAAAGGGAAAATTCTTATATTCCGCCCCCCACCATGGGTTTTTTTCATGCTAAGTCTCTTCAGTCATGTCTGACTCTTTGTGAACCCAAGGACTGTAGCCCACCAGGCTCCTGTGTCCATGGGATTTTCCAGGCAGGAATATTGGAGGGGGTTGCCATTTCTTTCTCTAAGGATCCTCCCAACCCAGGGATTGAACTTGCATCTCCTGCATTGGCAAGCAGGTTATTAACCACCTGGGAAGATTTCTGCAGAATTGTACAAAACAGGTACAGACTTCTTAGAAGCGTCCAATAGGACTTTATTTTTGAACCGCTATCCTTTGGCACCAGAATCTACATCCCGTTGTGGGGAGTGTATACCACCTCATTCTCTTCATCCTCCAAACTCTCCCCTCCTTGCCTCAGTCCCAGGGTATCACATTGCTAGTATTTACACATAGGTGTGTCCTTTGGGTTCCCAAGAGGCAGCTACAGAGTGATGCTTCAGCTGCTATCACCTACCACATCCATACACATCAAAATATTATGACTTTGAAAGGGATGCACGTGTCATCTGAACTCATGAAGTGTGTGGCTTCCACTTTACCTGTCAGTCATCCCCAGGGTCTACCCCGGTACCCAGAAACCCCCTCCAGCACTGTGGCGGTTCAGCTGTTAATGAAGTCAAGCAGAAGTTATAATAAGTCACTGCCTTGCCTGCTTGGAAAACACGATAATGCTCCTCAGTTGTAAGAAATCATTTTAACAACAGTGACTGGTGGCAGTTCATTGATGAAGGCTCTGTGAAGCCTGCTATATGCACGTGATGCATGTAGAAAAGGGTTCTTCTGTGTGGCATTTATTTATTTGTAATGTATACCCTGCCGACTTTCACAAAAGAATTTGAGCTGGCTGACAATAAAAGACACATATACAATAAGATTGTTATGTGTGTAGAAAGGGGAAATCCAAAAATCATATGGAGAGGAGAGACAACAAGAGTTACACTTGTTGGGTTTTCTTCCTCATCAAGCGATAGAAGGAGATTATGGTCTCAGCCTTCCCTCTCTCCAGCTCACTGAAGTGCCCTGAAGAGGACACATGCAATTCAGTGCTCAGAGAAATAAACCCAGTAAAATTATTTTGGGGGACATAGCGGAGGAAATTATGAAAGAAAGTAGAAGTCTTCGATAAGCAAAACCTACACAGTGATTATATTTTTCCTAATCACTTGGAGTTCTGATACCTGCTGCCCAATTCTTTATTACGCTTGCCTGGGATTATGCAGGACCTATTGATCTGCAGTCATTTGTGTGGATCGATTTCATGGAGTAGGGGACAGGAAGCAGAGTCTCCCAATAGGTTTTATATCTACAGGTAATAGTTTTTAGTAACTAATCTGTCTCAAAGGAAATGGTAGATGACCTAAAATTAACCAAGTAAGTGATACATTCGTGTGTGTGTGTGTGTGATTTGATGTCACCTTTTATTTCTTTAATTTTTAATTTTATATTGAAATATAGTTAAGTTACAGTATTAATCTCATGTTTACAGCAAAATGATTCAGGTATACTTATATTTATATCCATTTTTTTTTCGTATTCTTTGCCCTTCTAGGTTATTTTAGAATACTAAGTGGAGTCCCTGTGCTAAACAGTTGGTCTTTGTTTATTTTATATTTATTAGTGTGTATGTGTTAATCCCAAACTCGTAATTTAACCGCCAAACACATCTTTTCTCTTTGGTAACCATGAGTTTGTTTTCTAAGTCTGTGGGTCTCTTTCTGTTTTGTAAATAAGTTCATTGATATCAAGGATGCATTCATTTGATTGAGGCTGGGTTTCCTGAACCTCAGCACTGTTGACATTTGGGTCCCGATAATGTTTGTCACTGGGGGGATTGTAGGAAGGTTAGTAGCATCCCTGGGCTCCACCCACTCAGTGTCAGTAGAAACCTCCTCCCACTTCAGTTAAGCCAGTCAGCAATGGCTCCAGACGTTGGCAAATGTCTCCCCTTGATTGGTGGAAAAATTGCCCCGAGAACATCGGTTTAGGTAAAGACACGTACAGAGACTGTCTCATAGAACAGGTAACACTGCAGAATCCCTCCTTGGCTCTCTCATTCCCAGTGAGGGATTCCCACAGCCAAAGGAAGTACCTGGTGTTTCCAACAAGCCCCTAAAAGGATGTTCTTTAATCCTATTCTCATGAGATATTTGTGTATCTTGCCCATCCAAACATTTTAGAGACCCTGACTGCACTCCTGCTAATTTGGCAGATGCAAATAACGCCAGTACCGTTGCAGACAACCCAGGCTACATTCCTGTGTGTTTACTCTGAAAGTCAATAAATCACAAGTCATTTTCACCGGCTCTGTTCCCTAATGGGAGCAGTTCTACATGTCTGCCTGAGGTCTGTTCCTGCACTCATTCTGACTTCCTGTGGGGAAAATGCTAGTAAATGCTCTCCCATTCAACCAATAAGGAAGAAATGTTTGAAACACAGAAAGTTGGTTTTTTAATTGGATCATGCCCAAGTGTGTCACAAATGAATTGCTTAGTTTTCTAAGGAAAGGTCCAATCACTAGTTTCCTAACATGGTTCCTAATGTGTAGCACACTTTTAAAGGTATTTTTAAAAATTACTTACGTTTTGGCTGCGCTGGGTCTTCATTGCGGTGGGGGTTTCTCTAACTGCGTTGAGTAGGGGCTACTCGTTGGCTGTGGTGCCCAGACGTCTCATTGTTGTGGCTTGTCTTGTTGCAGAGCACACACTTTAGACGTGTGGGCTCAGCTGTTGTGGCACATGGATTTAGTTGCCCCCGAGTCATACGGAATCTCTTCAGCCTAGGCATCGAACTCCTGTCCCCTGCATTGGCAGGCTGATTTTTAACCAGTGGACCTCCAGTGAAGTCCGGGTACTTTGTTTTAATATCAAGTCCTTAAACAGAATTGTACTCTGAAAGAGTTTACCTGTTTTGTCTTATTTGCTATAAACAAACTTTTTCTTCTTGATTGAGTCACAAATGTATTCTAGCTCAACTGAGGTTCAACTGTCACACCAAACTTTGTCTTATTTGGATGTCACATGGAGGTCAAGTTTCCCAGGTGCACAGAATAAATGAGTTTTTATGTTGTTCTGCCTCACTTTGCATCTAAAATCCCCAAAGCGCTTTGTGGAATAGTGCTTATATCTTTATAATAATCTGTAAAATTGAGAGGGAGCTGGTGATAATGAGCCCATTGTAGAGATGAATGTGGCCAGTGGGATTAGGGTTCCCATTTTCAGAGCCCTAATTGGTTTGGGAGAGTCAGGATTGAACTGTACCAGTGCATTGAACCCTGATAATGAAATAAAAACATGGTGATCATAGCTTAATAGAAGAATTCAGCCTCCTCTGTTGGCATTGGTGTCTCTTGGAGCTAATTGGAATTTTTCACGAGTTTAAGTCAAAGGGGTGGGAGCCAATGGTGTGCTCCATCTCCCAGGCGAGAGCTTTTTCACTCTTGCCTGGTAATGAGGATGCTTTCGAGAGACACTCACCCTTGATACTATTTAAGAGTTGCTTTTTGAACTGAGTTTTGCTGACCTGCACTTTATTCTGCATGCATCAACCAACCAATATACAATAACCAACATACAACATGGCGGACCAAGTTCCTTCATTATGTTTCTGATTTGGGACCAGCTGTCATTCGTGGCCTTCCCCCTCTACGGTATCTCTGAGACCATGCTCTCTGAGTCTTATAAGAGACGGGAAGGAAAAATTGAAAAATCTTGTAGTACATCCTTATGCAGTTTTTCTTCATATTTTTTTATTCCAAGAACTACATGTGTACCAATTTGAGGTTTTTCACACTTCTCTCATGTTTAAAAAAAAAAGACTATTATTTGCTTTTTAATCCACAACAGTGAAGGAAGATATTTCACCTACATTTCTGCACATATTTTTGTTGTGAGAGCAAATACTTTTTCCATAGTAATTAAACCGTAAGGCAGAGTAGCATCAATGCTCAGCTTTGGAAAAGAATCTAATGGGAATCAGCTAAAATAGGTGCAGTGTCTGCATGAGAAGGCCAGTTTGGGTACAGAAAGAGATTCCTGAGTAAGGCTTCAGTGCTTGCAAATGGTATCCAGTATGCAGTAGATACTTAACTTGACGGATGATAACTGCAAGAATGGACTGTGTCCTCTGTATCTTGATTTGGTTATGGCTTGTTGTTTGTCCTCTAAGAAGGAAAGGATGAAAGTTAAATGTAATGTACTTGAGACTAGCCTCAGTCACAGCATCATGAGGAAGTGAAGAGTACTGAAATGAACATTCTTTTTTTAAAAAAATTATTGAATATAGTTTATTTACAATGATACATTAATTTCTGCTAGAGCAACAAAGTGATTCAGTTATACACACACACACATATATATATTCTTTTTTATATTATTTTCCATTATGGTTTATCACAAGATATTGAATATAGTTCCCTGTGCTATATAGTATGACCTTATTGTTTATCCATCTTATATATAATAGTTTGCATGCCCTGATACCAAACTCCAGACCAATCCCTTCCCCACAGCACTCCTTTTGGCAACCACAAGTCTGGTCTCTTATGTCTGTGAGTTTGTAGAATGAACATGCTTAATATGGAAATGTATTGTAGTTAATAAAGAGTAAAAGCATTCAAAGATATGTAAGTTACACCTGCTGCTGCTGCTGCTAAGTCTCTTCAGTCGTGTCCAACTCTTAGCGACCCCATGGACTGCAGCCTACCAGGCTCCTCCGTCCATGGGATTTTCAAGGCAAGAGTACTGGAGTGGGATGCCATTGCCTTCTCCGAAGTTACACCTACTTTGGTTTATTTCATTTTTTCCTACTAACATTTGTTAAGTCCTCTATAGGTCAGATTCAGGAAGAATGCTGTCGATATCATAATAAAGACAGCCTTCTCACTTTGAATTGCATACCCAAAGCAAACTTCCAAATGTAAGGGGACAATAAAAAATGTGCAAACACGTACTGGATCCAGCATAAGAGAGAGTGGTGAATGGAACTCAGAGAATGATGGTGAATGAAATCCCAGGACCATCACTAAGGAAATGATCTGTGCAGCAGGCCCAGAGGCAAGTAACCCTGGTTGGCACTGAGGGATGGGGAGATCCAGAAAGAGTGTCTCAGAGAAGAAAATGAAATTGTTGCTTACTTTTAGGAAGGAGGAAAATTTCCCTCCACCCTTCTAGCTTCTTATGGCTGGTTGAAGAATTAAATTGACATGAGACAGATTAACAGGGAAAAAAATGAATTTCTTTGTGTAAATCTGGAAGCCTCACATACATAAGAGGTTCAGAGACAGAAGCCTAAAATGAGGTGTGTATACCATCCCGAGCTAAGGAGTGGACTAGAGGCCTGGGGATTCCAAGGACGGGAGAGTCATTCATAGGACGAGGATAAAAAGAAAATTAGATGTTTGAAAATTAGATGTTTGCCCTGCCATGGAGATGGAACCACTTAGATAAAATCTATCTCTGCTGATCTAACTGTTCTCTGGGAAAAATCTCCAATTTAAAATCTTCCAGGTAGTTAAGGCAGGGAGGTGATTTCTCTTGAACCCATAGGGTCTCTCTTGCCTTTAGCTCAAAATAATCCTTATGCAAAAGAATGACATTTAGAGGAGGCTTGTTCTGAACCTTTACATCACCTAATTCATTTGTACATATTGAAAGGTTTACAGTTCTTTGGGAACTGAATTTGGAAGAAAAATTGCCTGCATCAAAAATTAATGGAATTATTAACTCCTGGGGAAGGAAAGTGTCAGGAAAGAAAAGTAATCACAGCAAATTAAGTAACTTAAGTGCAAGCAGTGCTAAATATTTCCAATACTGTAAACCTTGAATGTTAATTTAATCAAATGTGTAATATATTTATTATATTGGTAAGCTGGTGATTGAGAAATGTTTTGCTGAGGGATAGTATCATACTAAATCCTCATCTTCAACAGCAACAAATAATTACTATAATCTATTTAAGATGGATAGCAACAAGGGCCTAGGGTATAGCACAGGCAACTCTACTCAATGTTGTGTGGCAGCCAGGATGGGAGGGGAGTTTGGAGGAGAATGGATGCATGTATATATATGACTGAGTCCCTTCACTGTTAACCTGAAACTGTGATACATTGTTAATTGGCTATACCCCAATACAAAATAAAAAGTTTAAAAACCCAATTAGTAGTCAGAAAAGCACACTGTTTTTACCTAGTGATACAAATACTAGAAAATAAAACACAAATTTAGAGAGGAGTTGGGGAGGGAAACCAGCCTGTCATATAAAATCTTTTGACTTTGAAAATTATGTGCATGGTGCATTTTCTTCTTTTGAAAATTATGTAAGATATTGCATACAGTTCATAAAAGTCAAAATAATTTAAAAATTGAAAATAGTGCTGTACCAATTATATAAGCCTAGTTCTCACTTACAATGTAATTCCTATTTTGTACATAATGAGGTTAAACAAGCTAGGCCAAATATTTTCCAGCTCTCAAAGTTCCCTGGTTACACGAAATTGAGGATTCATTTACTCCCTGGCTTTTAATTTTTATATCCTGATCTAATTATGATCTCTGCACTCAGGATTGTGAAGTAAATCACATAGCCCTTCTAGAATTCATGTGCCTAAAAGAAAGTAACTGGAAATTAAGAAGTGGTCAGACTACTTTTGCTCTATGAGTAGCTTAAATTCAGATTCTGGACTTTGGTCTTTGGAGGATTAGGTAAATCTGTCATGAGTGACTCTACATGAACAAGAAGGCCTGGTTTTAAAAATGTTAGACATCTTAGGTTATCACAGACCTGCCTGAAGAAGGATGACTTAGTAGGATTCAGTACTCAAAGATGAAACTAAAGTACTGCTCATTCCAAATAATTATGTCTTCCAAAATCTATAATCCCTGGAAGTTCAGATGTTTTCACAGTTCTTGTTCTTAACTGTCGTGTCTCTTACCTTCTTTCTTTCTTTCTTTCTTTTTTTTTTCCTTTCAGGGTAAACGTCTTTTTATTAGAAGTGTTTTATTTTTAAGTGTTTATTTTAATGATCTATGAATATTTCCTATTTCATAGAATTACGAATTTGGAAATATGTCCAAATCTCTCTTTATGAGTAAAGGAATACTTTCTATAGATATTTTAAAGTTTTTTCCTGTTAGTTGTCTTTAATCCTTTATACCTAACTCTTTGAATGCCCTCCTCCTCCTGCTCATTCTCTCTCTAATAATTCTCAGAACTGTAACTTTAACCCCCTGGATCTTGTCTTTCTTTGGGCTTCTTTTTATGTGTGTAAGATGGCCTTTTTGAGATATGAAAATGGATTAGATTTGGGGCCAATCTAAGCCTGGAGCTATAAGTTATTTAATATAGACATTCACAAAGTATAGGTTAGGGTTTAGAAAGTTTTTCAAAGAGACAAATCTCTCACACTTCTAGGGGGAAAAAATATATATACATGCATATAATTGACATAGATATCTGTAGTATATCTATATGACTATGACTATATGACATACGGTATCTGTATGACTAATGAGCAGAATTTTTTATATTCACCTCTTCCTCTGATATGAAAACAAACTCTATTAAGCAATATTTTATGGCTGCTAAGGTATTCTAATCATTCTCTTCCTTTTCAGTTTTAGATAGGAGGATTGTGGCAGTATGACATATTTTATAACTGGGGGTGGGGTAAGGTGGGGAGAGGGAGAGAGAAAACAACATTAGGAAGTCAGAGGTCACTGGAATGGAGGCCTGATCAGATCTTTGCCAGCTGTTTCAAGTCAGTGGCCTGAAAGTGAAAAGTGAAAGTGTTTGTTGCTCAGTCATGTCCAAGTCTTTGCGACCCTGTGGACTGTAGCCCGCCAGGCTCCTCTGTCCATGGAATTCTCCAGGCAAGAATACTGGAGTCGGTAGCCATTCCCTTCTCCAGGGGATCTTCCCAACCCAGGGACTGAATGTGGGTCTCCCATATTGCAGGCAGATCCTTCACCATTTGAGCCACCAGGGAAGCCTAATCCGATCTTCACCAGCTATTTAAGTCAGTGGCCTGCAGGGGCGTAATCATGTCTCGCTTTGTGAGAACACATAGAACCTTCATTTTAAAAGAAATGCTAGCCTTCCTTCCAGATGGTCATATACTATCATTTGCAGTGGCTTGTGGCAGTATAACACATTTTGTATTATTTCATAGAAAGGAAAGAAGTTAGGGCTCAAATTCTTGGGGTTTATTCACAGAGCCTGTGCAAAAATAGTACTATTTCAAGGTTGCTTGTGAAAATTGGAGTGACCTCTAAGGAGACAGGCCTTGAAAACAATATTGTTTATCTGAAACTCTGGTTTAACAGATCTCAATTCCAAACGCTTTCTAAGATTTTTATAATGTAAATATAAAAGTACAGGCACAATCTCCTCGGGAACTTACTTCTCCAGACCCTTTTCTGGGTACATAAGGTGGCATCATTTCACATTTTAATACGTTGAAAATCCTCTCAACTCCTGCAAGGCCCATGGTCAAAGCAAGGAGCTGGGACATCTCCATAAAGCCCAATCCCAGTAGTTTATATTTTCTGCCTGAGATTTTTTTTTTTTTAACATTTTAAAACTTTTTTTTTTATTGGAATATAATTGCTTTACAATGTTGTGTTTCCCACCCCCACCCCCAGGTCATCCCAGAGCACTGAACTAGCGCTCCCTGTGTATAGCAACCCCCCACTAGCTATTTTATACACGCTGGTATATGGTAGTGTATATATGTCAGTCTTACTCTCTCAATTCGTTCCACCTTCTCCTTCCCTCTCTGTGTCCATGTTTGCGTCTGCATCTCTCTTGCCCTGGAAATAGGGTCAATTGTAGAGACATGGACAGACTGAAAGTCTGTCATACAAGTCAGAAAGAAAATAAATATCATATATTAATACATATATGTGGAATATAGAAAAACGGTACAGATGTCTGAGGCTCTTAACTTTTCCCTGACTCCCTGGCCGTAGAATAACTTCTCTGGGTGAGACTCAGCTGACTACCCCTGGAGTTGATTTTCCTCTCGCAGAGCCATAGCAATGGCAGATCTTAATGTGATCGTTGTTCCGTTGCTCAGTCACATCCAAGTCTCTGTGACCTCATGAACTGCAGCACGCCAGGCTTCCTTGTCATTCAGTTTCTCCTAAAGTTTGCTCAGACTTATGTCCATTGAGTTGATGATGCCATCCTCTGTTAGCTGCTTATCCTCCTGCCCTCAATCTTTCCCAGCTTCAGGGTCTTTTTCAATGAGTTGGCTCTTCACATCAAGTGGCTAAAGTATTGGAACTTCAGTATCAGTCCTTCCAATGAATAGTTAGGGTTCATTTCCTTTAGAATTGACTGCTTGGATCTCCTTGCAGTCCAAAGGACTCTCAGGAGTCTTCTCCAGCACCACAGTTCAAAAGCATCAGTTCTGCAGCACTCAGGCTTCTTTATGGTCCAACTCTCATATCCATACATGACTACTACTGGAAAAACCATAACTTTGCCTATGCACAGCTTTGTTCAGTTCAGTTCAGTCGCTCAGTCGTGTCCGACTCTTTGCAACCCCATGAATCACAGCACGCCAGGCCTCCCTGTCCATCACCAACTCCCGGAGTTCACTCAGACTCGCATCCATCGAGTCAGTGATGCCATCCAACCATCTCATCTTCTGTCGTCCCCTTCTCCTCCTGCCCCCAATCCCTCCCAGCATCAGAGTCTTTTCCAATGAGTCAACTCTTCGCATGAGGTGGCCAAAGTACTGGAGTTTCACCTTTAGCATCATTCCTTCCAAAGGAATCCCAGGGTTGAGAGCTTTGTTAGCAAAGTGATGTCTCTGCTTTTTAATACGTTGTCTAGGTTTGTCATAGCTTTTCTTCCAAGGAGAAAGGAGTCTTTTAATTAAAAAAAAAGTTAAAATTTAAAGACACTTAATATAATAGGCTCCCAGTAATATAGCAAGAATTAACAGCGGTGCTGCAGCTTCGTCTCATATCATGACTATTAAGTACGTAACTTTCTTACATACCTGGATGTTACCAAAAGCAATGTTAGAACGCAGGTCCTGGGATCAAGATTTTATTTTCTTGTATCTTTACTTTTTGTACAGATTTACTGATAGTAATAGATCATATTCATAGTTCTCATATAAGAAAGCAATAGAAACAACATAAGATACTATATTTTTAGAGACTTTTTCTTCTTTCTCCCTTACCCCACTTCTTTCCATGGGCAAAGCGTAATTGTCCACCTAGCTTGACACTTAGGCTTCAACCATTGAGCCTGCATTTTCTTTGATAAATCAAGTGGCCCTGGCTAATAGTGTTCCTCTGGACTCAACCAAGTCCAAGTCAGTTCAGTCTACCCATCAAATCTGTTAAGAGAGGAGTTATATCAACAGATTGCTTTCCTAGCTGGGTTCCTGGCTACTCTCAAAGCATTTGCTAAATTTAATTAGTATGTACTCCACAGATTACTAGAAATTACTGGTTTTTGGCAGGTACAGATTTAATTTTAATGAGGCCTTAAGCACCTAGAAGACATCTTAATGATGAACTAAGCTCACAGAAGATATATCTTTGCATAATTACAAATGACTTTCCCCACTATCTTTAGTTACGAGGAATTTTTTTTTTTTCTCTTTGCCCTGTCCAATTCCAAATCTGGTAAAATATATGTCCTTTGTCAACATAGTTTAACACCTAGGTTCAGTATCTCTGGTTGAGAAAGGTGCTAGCAAGGCATCCTTAATGGAAGAGATGCTTTGCTTCTGGGCATCATGCTAATCCTTGTCTATGGAAAAGTGTGAACTTTTATGTCTCCCTAATCCAGGGCTTCTCAAGCTCAGCACTGTTGACATTTGGGGTCAGATCAGTCTGCTGGTTGGGGAGGACGGTTCTCTGTGAACTCTTAGTAGGATGTCTAATGGCGTCCCTGACTTCTGTCCAATAGATGGCACTGGTACTTCCCTTCGGCTCTGACAACTAAAAATGCCTCCACACATCAAGTCCCTTGGTGAGGGTGGGGGAAAATTGTCAGCTGAAGAAACACTGTCCTGATTCTATCCTTTTCTCTTGACTTTTTGTCACAATTCCCATCTCTGTTTTAAAAGCCCTACAGTTGAGACTTTTGAAGCAGAGCGGTCCTTAAATGACTTCAGAATCACTGAATGGCTCCTATGGGTCTAAAAATATTTTGAAATGCTCATGGGCCAGGAAGGAGACTGAGGATATGAATGAAATCTGGAGAGGCTGTTGTTTTTTTTTTTCCATTTTAATTTAGCTGTAGCAGCAAAACTGAAGTACGATAAGGACTAAAGCCCTGGTCTTTATCAGGCTAATAATATCCTGAGCCCTTCATCATTTCCCCTATAATACCTACAGAAACATGGAGGGGGGATGATAAAGCTGTCCCAGGTGTTGGGCCATCTGCTGTGTTTGTCATAGCCGCTGAAAGATTCTCTCCTACCCACAGCTCCATGATGCACATTTCAAGCAGAAATTGTACCAAAGGCATTTGTAATCACTAACGAATTATCACAAATCCAAATTCTGCTGGGTTGAAACTGAGGTTTGTATAGCATCAAGGGTTTTGACCTCCTGATGCTTTTCAGTAAGAATAGGAACCAAGGATCGTGATATAAATGGTTAACAGAGAAAGGGCGATGGGCGTTTCTGTTGGGTCTGTCAGAGACACGTCTGTGTTCATATTCTGAGCACTGAAAGAAAACACTTATTTCTCATCAGCATCTTTGATGTCAGTCATCCATCCACAGGAAACCAAGAAATTTGTCTTCACCTAGCTGTATTGATTTATGCTGATCCTACATCTTCTTTCTCCCTTGCTCCACCTCCCTAGTTATTTTTAAGACCTTGAGAATTAAAGCTGATTAAAGGCTTCAGAAGGGAAAGCATCACATCACCCTCAGCTCCTGGGCCCACAATCTAGATCCCTTTTGAGCGTTTTTAAAGCTCTCTGGGCTAATTTCTCAGACTGAAAATGACTCATTGAGCAGACTGTGAGCTCATGCTGTAACCCACACTCATCTGGCCTACCTGCTACCACCCTATTTCTTCCCTTCACCAATGGAGACCACCTAAGCTTCTAGTTCAAGACAGTATAGCATTTTCTCGCTTCCTGTGAAAGTTCTTCTTGAATCATGTTAAAGGGTTATGGTTAATTACATTTGTGCCCAGCTAGCAGAAATGCATGCAAACCGCAAGACTCCATGAACCCACTTCACAACATTTCTCCATCAAAAGAAATAGATTTAAGTGAATTTTCACTCATTTCTAGTACTGTCCCTCTTCTTTTGAGTCTGTACAATCTAAGAGAGGCAAAATCACTCAAGAGTCAGGCGTTCTACACCTGTCATTTCCCTTGACATAGACACCCATCCAGCAGAGAGACTTGGAATAGTAATGTGTGGAATTCTGGACATTGATACTTTTTGGAATAGCTGATATAAACATCATAAAAGGTCCATTCCGTGGATCTGTTTGAACAACTTAATAATCCAAGTAGACAATCAAAATGACCTTGCAGGGTAGTTACAATATCCCCTAACTGTGTTTAATGCCTCCCATGTGTGATATGATAAGAGTTCTCTCCCACACACACACACACAAAATAGTGTGTGCCCCAGCTCTTTTTTGTATATAAATCTGATTTTACTTTCTTAATATAAATATCTCTTCCAGACACCTTGGAACCCTTGGACAAGCTTCCCTAAGCTAGCTGTAGAGAGGAATTTCCTCTGGGTGGGTGACAGAGCCCTGATTTGGGCTTCAGTTACTGTTTTGGAGGAAGCTGAAGCAGCAGCTTGGTCTCCCTAATTAATCAATTATTGAATCCGTTGGGCATGCTTTGTGTGCTGCGAAAAAGATGCATGCATGCTGCCTGGTTTGCAGTTTCAGCCTCCAGGTGACCCTTGAACAACAATGAAAGAAAGTGGAGGAAGAAACACATGCAAATCATCAGATTTGTTGAAAAGCGAAAGTTAGTTACTTAGTCGTGTACGACTCTTTGTGATCCTGTGGACTGTAGCCCACCAGGCTCGTCCATGGAATTCTCCAGGCAAGAATACTGGAGTGGGTTGCCATTTCCTTCTCCAGGGGATCTTCCCCACCCAGGGCTTGAACCCAGGTCTCCTGCATTGCAGGCAGAACCAGGAAACCCATGTGCAATATTTCTCTATCAAAAAAATGGGTGAATCCTCACTGGCTTTTAGTATTCCTACTCCTCTTTCAGAATATGTCATCTAAAGGGACTGTTTTTCCTGGACAGAAAACCTGCAATCTTACTTCCTTGCAGGAGTATTAAGTGAGACTCTGAACTAGGACATCTCCAAGTAGCTATGAGTGTTCTTCAGAAAATCCATAGTGACCAGGAGACAAATGGCATTATTCTCTAAACTTTTATTTTCATTTCTGCCCTCCTAGACTCTTGCTGGTTAAGGTCAAGACAGATGAGATATTGATAAGACCCAGCTCCCTGTTGTCTTTAGCCCACTGGTTCTTGATAAAGAGTGAGGACTGTGTTCTTCCAGGACTTGAATTCCTTAAAAGCATTTTACATTTTAGAGTTTTATTTTAGAAATATCTGTATATGTGTGTATGTATTTCCTTGGTTCAGGCATTTCCAGATTAAATTAATAGTATCTTCTCTCTTGAGTTCAGGAGAGACTGTTGACCCAGGTAATGTAAATGACATGAGAACAGGTAGGAAGAAATAATTACAGTAATATTAAGTAAAGTTTTTATTTAAGGCAGGCATTGGCTTACAATTTAGCAAATTTAATACTTTCTGAGCATTTACTGTGTGTCAGATATCATGCTGGGTTTGGAAAAGGTAGATGAAACAAAATCTATACTTTAAATTCTCAGATGACTAGGGGATAAATGAAGTTTAGTAATAGTTTGAATCAAGAAAGACTCTGGGATAAAGCACAGACAACACTGGAAAGTGGCCAGGAGCCAATTAAAATCAGCTCATCATTGTCTCTGTTTTCTCCTGATGTCCTCGTTAGTTTGGACACTATTACTAATACCCTGCTTCAACCCAGTCACTTAAATAATAGGGGTTGTAAAACTTTGGACACTCTGTCATAAATGATATACGTCAGTAATATACTGGGCGGAGGGCTGGAATTAAATGATGGCATTTTTAAAATACTAATACTTCCAAATGTACATAAACATCTGCTGCTGCTGCAAGAATGGGTACATATGTACATATAAATGAGTTTGTGTATCTGTCATAAGAAATAGCATAGACCCCAAAATTAAAACAGTGGTTATCATTGAACAATGGGATCATTGATGATGATTACTTATCCTTTACTTTCTACATTTTTAATAAGAAACATGTTACCAGTGAAAAAGAGTAGCGTGAATTTTAAAGCAGTAACTCTGACTTAATAAATATATTTAACATAACAATATAAATGTGTATTTGCTCAGGTAAAAATGGAACGTTGCCATTGATGTACTGTATTTTTCTAACATTTGAGACACAGTGCTTGCTTCTAGTTAGTATTCATCCAGCCCTGCCATCTAAATGTAACACATTTGTTAACCAATAATTGTATTTCTTCAAACATAGATGTAGCGTTGAGTTCAAACACTTATTCCCAGTGCAAATAGGAAGATGATTCATTAGCAGATCTTAATGATGTTTCTATCTATCTGACTTCACCTGCGTCTTATAAACAAACAAAAAAGGTACCCTTTGAAAGTAACTATTTATCAAGAGAAAGTGTCTCTATCTGTGCCCTCCTGGTTAGCTGTAACTCTGAACATAATCACACGTCGACTCTATTGCTTTGATACACTGTGCAGAAATATTCAAGTTGCTGCAGTAATCAAAAATAAAACCACACAGGCCAGCAGTGGAAAGTAATTTATTTACTGAGACCATGGTACATTTATCAAGATGCTTCATTATCATTAAAAATCCTGGTTTTGAGCTACCGTGGTGTGTGAGAGAGAGAGAGTGTGTGTGTTTGTGCACATTCAACGATGTGCCTTTAGGAACCTCCAATATTATACAGGTATTTCATTTTGTCCTAAACTTTATTCAGTGTTTTTAGTGCTTAATCTCCATGTTAAGGGGAAGGAGACCTGCAAGGAGAAGTTTGCTGTTTGCTATGATTATTGTCTGGATCCTAATCTTTGAAATGAGTGCTGTAGAGACAACTGCCCTCTTTGTAGATTACATATAAAATAGAATCGCCACATTCTTATCTACGGTTTTGACCTAGCTTATCTATTGGCAGTGTGCCAGCACTTCCTGGTTAAGTAGAAGTTAAGGCCAAGTTGAAATACATATAGACAATTGGTGTGGACTTCTTTTTATCTTTTACTCTAGATTCAAGAAATCTGCTTACCTAAGCATGGTAGAGAGCAAGGTTTTGTGTTTCTCTGCATCTTTACTTCCCAAGTTAGCAGGATAAAGTAATATCCCAAACACAACTCAGGGAATTTGCTGTTCTTATTCCCACTAACTATAGTCAAGGGATCCAGAGTTTCTGCATTAGTCAGGTCATTTATTCTTTACTAGAAAATAATTGAAATCAGCTGATACACATGTTCTCCATCACTTTGGAATGTATTACATACACCTTCTGAACCATTTGGAGTGTCTTCTACCAACAATGTAAGACACATCTCCAGAAAGGAAAGAATGAGTAGGTATTCCAAGTTTTTTTTAAGTACCAAATAATTCCAATTAATACAAAAAAGAGTCAATAGCTCTTCTTTATAGACTGTGATCTTCCATTAGCCATTGGTGCATGGGGATGACCCACAGAGATGTTATGGGGAGGGAGGTGGGAGGGGGGGTTCATGTTTGGGAACACATGTAAGAATTAAAGATTTTAAAATTAAAAAAAAATGAAAAAAAAAAGAATGAGGACAATATGAAAGCATTTTCATAGACATAAGAACATAAAAAATAAAAAATAAATGATCTCATCTTTAAAGTACAAAATTATTTTGCAGTGATGTTGGCTAAATCTAGAACTTGATTTTAGGATTGTTAACTGTCTTTAACAAGTGGGACATGGATACCTGTTCCACAGTGTCCCCATAGGTCTAAATTCTTAAGGGAAATTAAAGATCCTCAGCTCCTTCTAAAAAGTCATTAGTGAGAGGAGTTGCAGAGAGCAAGAATTAAGATAACTTTGGGCAATATGCAAATCAGGCTCTGATAATGTAAAATTATGTCATTGACGAATTGAGTTCATTATATTTTGGCATGATGTTGTGCCAAGGAAATCTACTGAACAAGGTGAATGATGCCTCTCTAGCTAATGCTGTAGATTACAATCTAAACTTTACAGCATGCATGTAAAGTATAAGTGACTCTGTTAGGTTTTCGTGAGGCAACGCAATGTCAAGAATTATCAGACAGGGATGACTTTGCATTCTTGTCACACACTAAGTTCTAGCTGATCTTTGAGATTATGTTGTTTGATAAAGAGCAAAGGAAAGGGATCTTGTCATAGTTCATAATCACATTTAGACATCAGATTTTTAGAATTGTTGGATGAGACTATTTCTGGAATGGGGACAAGTTCTCATTATAGAACTTTCGTGATGAACCGGGAAAAGAAGTTGCAAACTTTCAACTCAGACCATGAAGACTGAGTTTAAATAAAGCAACCATTGAACCCAGATCTTAATATTAATTCCATAGCATCAGGAAATTGCAATATAGACTAGTTAATGATTAAGACTCAAGATTGCCGGGAGAAATATCAATAACCTCAGATATGCAGATGACACCACCCTTATGGAAGAAAGCAAAGAAGAACTAAAGAGCCTCTTAATGAAAGTGAAAGAGGAGAGTGAAAAAGTTGGCTTAAAGCTCAGCATTCAGAAAACAAAGATCATGGCATCTGGTCCCATCACTTCATGGCAAATTGATGGGGAAACAGTGGAAACAGTGTCAGACTCTATGTTGGGGGGCTCCAAAATCACTGCAGATGGTGATTGCAGCCATGAAATTAAAAGACGCTTACTCCTTGGAAGGAAAGTTATGACCAACCTAGATAGCATATTCAAAAGTGGAGATGTTACTTTCTCAACAAAGGTCCATCTAGTCAAAGCTATGGTTTTTCCAGTGGTCATGTATGGATATGAGAGTTGAACCATAAAGAAAGCTGAGCGCTGAAGAATTGATGCTTTTGAACTGTGGTGTTGGAGAAGACTCTTGAGAGTCCCTTGGACTGCAAGGAGATCCAACCAGTCCATCCTAAAGGAGATCAGTCCTGAATATTCATTGGAAGGACTGATGCTGAAGCTGAAACTTCAATACTTTAGCCACCTGATGTGAAGAACTGACTCATTGGCAAAGACCATGATGCTGGGAAAGATTGAAGGCAGAAAGATTGAGAAGGGGATGACAGGATGAGTTGGTTGGATGGAATCACCAACTCGATGGACATCAATTTGAGTAAACTCTGGGAGTTGGTGATGGTGGACAAGAAGGCCTGGCGTGCAGCAGTCCATGGGGTTGCAAAGAGTCAGACATGACTGAGTGACTGAACTTACTCTATAAAAAACATCATATATTAACACATATATATGGAGTCTGGAAAAATGGTCCTGATTAACCTATTTGCAGCGCAGCAGTGGAGACAAAGACATAGAGAACAGGCTTGTGGATGCAGTGAGGGAGGAGAGGATGGCTATGAATGGAGGAAGTCTATGGAAAGATACATTGCCATTCGTAAAACAGATAGCCAATGGGAATTTGCTGTGTGATTCAGGGAGCTCAAACCAGTGCTCTTGTGACCCTCTAGAGGGATGGGAAGGGGTGGAAGGTGGGAGGGAGTTTCAAGAAGGAGGGGTCGTATGAATACCTATGGCTGATTCCTGTTGATGTATGGCAGAAACCAACACAGTATTGATAAGTAGTTATCCTCCAGTTAAAAAAAAAATAAAAAAGACTCTGGCTTCTGCTCTGTTACTGATTTGATGCGAACCTCATGGTCACTTAGCCCCTCTGACTGTCTTCTCTCTGAGGGAATGTTAACTTACCGTGGGTGTCAGAGGCCTCCATTACCTTTGATGAAGCAGTTTCTGATACGATAGATTATTGACAGCAGGAGTATTTTTATTCTTCATTAATAATCATGATGCTAGATTACAAAGAGAAGAGACACCGTGGAAAAAAGACGGCTCTGTTTTGATGCAGTACTGGGGGCTGGCAGTTGCAACAAAGAAGCCAGAAAACTAGAATCTGCATTGCTTAATACTCATCATGAACATCTTTGCAAATCATGATTTTCAATGAGGATGAAATGCCTTGTCAAAATATAGCTTTTTAAGGGACTTTCCCAGTGGTCTGATGATTAAGAATCTGCCTTCTAATGCAGGAGACATAGGTTTGATTCCCTGGTTGAGGAATTAAGATCCCACATGCTGCAGGGCAATTAGAGAGGCCTACACACCGCAACCACGGCCTAGTGCAGCCAAAAAGAAAAATAAGTTTAAAAAAAAATCTGTTCCTTTAAATTTCTTCAAGGTCTTGTATTCTCAGCCTGTCGGGTCTTTGGCTCTGTGGTCATATGACAGGTCTGCTCATAGAACCTCGCTTCACTGTGGGGGAGAGTGGGATACTCCTGTGGTCTAGCCTCTGTTGTACTGTTCAACACAGTCAGCATCATTTAGAGGGTGGCCCTAGGAAGGGGGTAAAAATACACCGTCTTTGTGTTTCTGGTATCTGTGTATGAGCTGGGCCAATCCAGGTAGGATTTTCCATAGAAACAGTGTATGGGGCCAGGACCTCCAGTTGCCAGGCCAGAACCGGAAGGTTGTGTGTCAGTATCAGGGGCCAACTAAGAGAAGCATGGCTGGAGGGACTCAGGGTTAGAAGCGAAGGGTCAGCATACAAGATGCGCAAAGGACAGCAAGAGTGATGGAAGCAGGCAGTGGAGAGAAAGTGACGCGAGCATGGTCAAGGGCACTTCCCTGGTGGTGCCGGGGGTAAGCTTTGCCTTCCAGTACAATGGTACCCCACTCCAGTCCTCTTGCCTGGAGAATCCCATGGACAGAGGAGCCTGGAAGGCTGCAGTCCATGGGGTCGCTGAGTCGGGCACGACAGCGACCTCACTTTCCCTTTTCACTTTCATGCATTAGAGAAGGAAATGGCAACCCACTCCAGTGTTCTTGCCTGGAGAATCCGAGGGACGGGGGAGCCCGGTGGGCTGCCGTCTATGGGGTCGCACAGAGTCGGACATGACTGAAGTGACTTAGCAGTAGCAACGGGGTGCAGGTTTGATCTCTGGTCAGGGAGCTGAGATCCCACCTGCCACAAAGCCGGAAAAACCAAACCAGAAAACAGAGGCAATATTGTAACAAATTCAATACAGACTTTAAAAATGGTCCACATGAAAAAAATCAATTTTTTTTTTTTTAAAGAAAACATGGTCAAGAACAGAGCTGGGAGCTAGGTTTGGAGAGGCGGAGACCAGACAGTTTGAGAAATCAAGTTCTAGTTATGTGGCATGAATCAGGATTGCTTTACTTGGGAAATATAAAAGAGTATATATCACTTGTTTTAGCTTATTGTTATTGTTCAGTCACTAAGTTGTGTCTGACTCTTTGTGAACCCATGGACTACAGTGCACCAGGCTTCCCTGTCCTTCACGATCTCCCAGAGTTTGCTCAAACTCATGTCCATTGAGTCAGTGATGCCATCCAGCCATCTCATTCTCAGTCGTCCCCTTCTCCTCTTACCCTCAATCTTTCCCAGCATTAGAGTCTTTTCCATTGAGTTGAGTCTTTGCATCAGGTGGCCAAAGTACTAGAGCTTCAGCTTCAGCATCCATCCTTCCAGGGAAAGTTTTTGCTTAAATAAGAAAAAAAAATTCTTATTCCTGAACAGTTAAAAAAATGAAACCCTACTTGGCAGACCACTCACCCTTTCTCTACCCACCAAAGATTAATTATATTTTGATATTTGGGCCACTCATTCCTTTCCTTTTCTTTTTTTCTGTTTTACCAAGAAGAGACATACATAAATGATATGTTATTTAGTTTTTTCTAGTTTTGAATTTTGCATAAGTGAAATAGTACTCTTCTACATCTTATTCGATGTCATTTTAAATGACTGAGATGCATCCAAGTTGATGTGTATGATTCTAGTTCATTCATTCTCACTGCCGTATATGGTTTTCCTGTATGAATATGTCAGTTTATTTAGTCATTCTCCTACTTAAGAACCTTTGGATTGTATCCAGGTTTTAGATACATGCAAACAATGTTTTTATCCCCACTCCTGACAGGCTTCCTGTGCAGATGTGCTGGAGTTTCTCTAGGGTACAGATGTAAGAATAAGCTGGCTAATACAGCTTGTGCATATCCAACTTTGCCAGGCAATGCCAAGTTATTTTTAAGAGTGATTATATAAAAGTAAACTCTCACCAGCTACCCCTGATCCTTACGGCCCCACATACTCAATGCCACCTCGTACTTTCAAAGGTTCGATGCTTTGCCACTAAGGAAGAAGGTAAACAGGTCTTTTATAAAAGTTAAATGTGCTTGGATTTACTTTAAAAGTCAGTTGCTTTAAGAAAGCTTGCTATAAAGTAAACCATTTCCATTGCTCCTCACTGTTGATGACTTATAACCATTTTGGATTTCTTCTTGCTTTTTCCATTCATGTTTCCATTCCTATGTCTTGATTTCTCACGTGGAGATAATACTGTATTACTCATAGAAAAGGAGGATTTAGCTTTCTCTTCTCTTTTGATCTTTATTAAATACTTTCCAGTCCCTTTCTTCTCAATATAGTTACACGGTACTTTTTGTTAAATCATCTTCTGATAATTTATATGAGTTGCTGTTTCTGTTTGTGAAGCAGTCATGTCCAGCTCTTTTGTGACCCCAAGGACTGTAACTTGCCTGGCTCCTCTGTCCATGGGATTTCCCAGGCAAGAATACTGGGGTGAGTAGCCATTCCCTTCTCCAGATGATCTTCCTGACCCAGGAATCAAACCAGTGTCTCCTGCTTGGCAGGTGGATTCTTTACCATTGAGCCACCTAGGAAGCCCACAATTGATATGAGCCTATAAAAGCTATTTGCAGTTGTCCAAGTTATTATAACATGATTACTTTTATTATTCATTATTATGTTTTCCCTGGAGAGTAATTGCTAGATTTTTGTGTCGTTTTCTTAGTTTTCTACATGGTTTATCAGCTCTCCACGACCCCCAGCAAATCTTTTCCAGGTATGAAAATTTTCTTTTTATATATGCAAGTATATTAGGTATTGAATGTTCAGCAAATGTTATCAACTTGAAGAAATCTTTCCTCTAGTCTTATCTGCTTTTAAATGATCTCTCTCTGGACTAGACTGGATTTTTTTTTTTTTTGATGTGGATGATTTTAAGTCTTCATTGAATTTGACACAATATTGCTTCTGTTTTCTATGTTTTGGTTTTTTGGCCATGAGGCATGTGGGATCTTGGCTCCTCAACCAGGAATTTAAGCCTCACTGCCTTCACTGAATCTTAACCACTAGATGGCCAAGGAAGTCCCTAGGCTGTATTCTTGATATCTTTTATGACCCTAAATTGAATTTCGTCATTGACTATTTTTTTTTTTTTAAGATCTTCTTATTGTCTTTCTTCATTGTCACCATATGTGAGGATTTATTTTTATTTATCCTGTTAGGGATCCGTTGAATTTCTTGAGTATGAGGATTGGTATTATATATTAATTTAATAAATTTTGAGCTATTATTTTTTCAATGTTATCACTTGAATATTTTATGTTTTGCCTGTTAGAACTTAGATTAGAGCTATATTAGGCCAATGCTTCTCAAATTTAGCTTACAAAAAAGTCATCTGAATGACTTGTGGAACAAATTCCTGCCACATGGTGAGTTTGCATTGTGTCTTGAGAATGTGCAGGAAAGGATGCTGTTAGTCTGTGGGCCACACTTGGAATCAGCTCTGGTAGAATCTCTCATTCTCTTTTCCCATGCCTCTTAACCACTTGATCATATATGCCATGTTTTTCTCTCTCAGTGCTACTTTGCTTGCCATTTCTGGATATGCATGTGACAGTTTTACAGAGTTTTTCTCCAACTATGTCACATTTTATATTTTGAGTTTTATTCATTTGTTTTCAACTTGAATATTTTTAAGCTCCATAAATTCCATTTGTTACTATTTCAGTATTTTCTGATCAATTTTAATAGACTCCTTTTATTTGAGTAGATTGGGACTATTTTACATCCTGTACCTGTTAATTTACATAGCATCCTTCTTGAAAATCTGATCATTCTTGTTATTATTTCTACAGATTCATTTATAAGACTTGTTTGCTCATGTGCTCAGAAATAAATATATTTTTATCACCGTGTGTGTTTCAAGCTTGGGATTTCATCGAAAGGGATTTTTTGTGACGTGTTGGAGAGACTCCTGAGAGTCCCTTGGACTGCAAGGAGATCCAACAAATCCATTCTGAAGGATATCAGCCCTGGGATTTCTTTGAAAGGAATGATGCTAAAGCTGAAACTCCAATACTTTGGTCACCTCATGCGAAGAGTTGACTCATTGGAAAAGACTCTGATGCTGGGAGGGATTGGGGGCAAGAGGAGAAGGGGACGACAGAGGATGAGATGGCTGGATGGCATCACTGACTCGATGGACGTGAGTCTGAGTGAACTCCGGGAGTTGGTGATGGACAGGGAGGCCTGGCGTGCTGCAATTCATGGGGTCGCAAAGAGTCGGACACGACTGAGCGACTGAACTGAACTGAACTGATTCTTAGAATAGTGCTTCCCTGGTGACTCAAACGGTAAAGAATCTACCTGTAATGCGGGAGACCTGGGTTCAATCTCTGGGTCAGGAAGATCCCCTGGAGAAGGAAATGGCAACCCACTCCAGTATTCTTGCCTGGAGAATTCCATGGACAGAGGAGCCTGGTGGGCCTCAGTCCCTGGGGTTGCAAAGAGTCGGACACAGCTATGCAAATAACACACACATGCTTAGAATATGTTTCTCTAGATAGGATTTGGAAATTGTCTCTGCCAGGTACTTTAAGACAGTGATTATTTGATTAAATTTTTTTTTCTTGAGATTTTTCTTCTATGTATCCTCACCTCACTCTTTGGAAAATGAACTTTGGGTGAAGACCTCTCAAGAGACTTTTTTCTCCCTGTTTCCACTCAATGTCAATTCTAAGAAAGGCCAAGTTTTCTGTGGACACGCTTTTTCCTAGTGTATCTTCTCTGAGATGTTGCCGTCTGTTGGTACCTTTGTGCTGGGTCTCTGATGACCTCCCATTCGGATGTCAGGCTTTGTGCCTGTCCTGTGTTTGTATTTCATTACCCAATGGATTGGCATGTGTTGGAAAATACCCTCTCCTAGCTCACTTACCCAGAAAACATCTTGAGATGTCTGGCTTCTAATTTTTACTTACTTTATCACCAGCCTAGACATGCTTTTAAAGAGCTTTCCCCCCCTCCACATGCTACTAAGCATCTTAGTTATTCTACGCTAGTAAGAATGTCTCTGCACATCTGTTCTGCCTTGTTCACAGAAAGCCTATTTCCAACTTTTTTGTGGGGGAGTGGGGGAGGGCTTGGTATACCTTTCCATGATGTGAATGGCTAACTTAACAGATGCCAGAAGTTGCAGACTGATTGTGTAATTTCAAGTAACTTGCATCACTCCTTTTCCCCTGGGTTTCTCAGATCACATGGGAATTGAGCTAGAACAATTCTTTGTCTCTAAAATCCTGTGACTTGCTGGTGGTGAAAATGATGTACAAAATCTGCTTCCTAATGTCCTAGCACATTCAGCAGAAACTAGTGGCCACATATACTGTGCTTGCTTATGAAACTCATGTCTTCAGTTTTTCTTTTTCTAACAAGAAAAACAGAAATAAAATTAGAAATGTTTCTTCCAGCTACTCCATCTAATCCTTTTCTAAGAGTTCATTGGCTCATCAGTTGTTTCACACAGATCCTAAAAATGTTCAAACTACCATGCTTTCCATAATTAAGTTTTTCGTATTCATCTGCTTTTAGCCAATTATCACATGGATATCAGCCAAACAAATATTGTCATCTTCTCTTATTGAGATGAAAGTCTTCTGGTTACGTACCAAGTATTCAGATGCGTTGTTTTCTCAGTTGGTGATACTGGGTGAGTGCCCATTTCCTTAGGGTATTTAATTGGTATCTAAGGAGTCATACATAGAAATAATGGACTTTACAACTCTCTCTAACTCCTTGTGTATTCCAGCTGCTCTCTTGAAAAGACATTGATCATTTCTGCACTTATTCAGGAGAAGAAGCCTTGTGGTCATCATTTTAATAATGACTACTTCATAATAAACACAGCTAGACATCATGGATCCCCAGAAATCGATTTTATTCCTTTTAAGAAGTTTCTAATTGTGTTGAGGAGACAGAATTTATGAAACAGTGATTATTAATAATAATAGGCAGTTTGGGATGGACATGTACACTCTGCTGTATTCGAAGTGGAGAACCATCATCACAGACCTACTCTATAGAACAGGGAGCTCTGCTCAATGTCATGTGGCAGACTGAATGGGAGGTGTGTTTGGGGGAGAATAGATACATGTATATGTATGGCTGAGGCTCTTCACTGTTCACCTGAAAGTTTCACAACATTGTTGATTGACTATACATCCCATAAAAAATAAAAAGTTGTAAAAATTTTTTTGTGAAAGAAGATAGACGATACAAAACCCCAGTTTAGGATATAGGACAGAAAGTGGTCTAGAAATGTTGAGGAGGAAGGTAAAATAGTCTGAGACAGATAAGTAAGCCATGAAGAGGGCAAATGGTCCCTCTCGATGTATCGTATAAACAATAAAAGAAAGGGTGCCAACAGTCAGATTATAATAAACAGCTATAACATGCAGGCTTTTGTCTAGAATTCATAGATTTCACTAGATGTAACTTTATATTTTAAATTAGAATAGTTAGAGATGGACCCAAGTTTAATTATGTATTTCTATAAAATGCTCCCAACGTTAGCCGTATGTTTATATAAAATGCTATCTGAATTTGTGGTGGAATAATACTCATCTTGGGCACTATTGATATTAGCCCCTGCAGGGTTCAGCAGAAAGAACAGTTACTGTTTTAAGTTGATTTAAGGAGACCCGTGCATCAGCCTCCCCACTGAGTCGCCTTTTTATTTCCTTGATAGAGCAAGCATCTGTCTCATAGTCACTCCTGGACATCTGCCTCTCAGCTGATGTTGGGGTGCCGTGAGTCCTGCTCCCCACTCACTTCTGTTCCTTGCTTAGCTCCTGGCCTGCTGAACCCGTCACAGTACAGTCAACTTCAGGGCAGAGGATGTGCATTTAGCAGGGCACACCTGATTTCACTGTCTCCAACCTTTACTCCTCCCAGTATCAGCAGACTAAGCTATAACGTATGTCAAAGTTTACTGAGACATTAAAAATTAATGCAAAGGGAACTCTATCCTAGAAAGCTTAAGATTGAATACACTAGATGAAATACAGTGTTCCTCCTCTTCTAAGGGAAAAGCATGGAGTTAAACACATCACAGGGTTTCCCGTCTGGGATATACCCCAGTTCCTCTTTCCTTATTGTCCTTCCTTCCTCTCCATCAGTTCAGTTCAGTTGCTCAATCATGTCCGACTCTGCGACCTCATCGACTGCAGCACGCCAAGCTTCCCTGTCCATCATCAACTCTCGGAGCTTGCTCAAACTCATGTCCATCAAATCGGTGATGTCATCCAACCATCTCATCCTCTGTCATCCCCTTCTCCTCCTGCCTTCCATCTTTCTGAGCATCTGGGTCTTTTCCAATGAGTCAGTTCTTCGTGTCAGGTGGCCAAAGTATTGGAGCTTGAGCTTCAGCATCAGTCCTTCCAATGAATATTCAGGCTAATTTCCTTTAGGATTGACTGATTGGATCTCCTTTCAGTCTAAGGGACTCTCAAGAGTCTTCTCCAACACCACAGTTCAAAAGCATCAATTCTTTGGCACTCAGCTTTCTTTATTGTCCAACTCTCACATCCATACATGACCACTGGAAAAACCATGGCTTTGACTAGATGGACCTTTGTCAGCAGGGTAATGTCTCTGCTTTTTAATATGCTATTTAGGTTGGTCATAACATTTCTTCCAAGGAACAGTCGTCTTTTAATTTCATTGCAGTGATTTTGGAGCCCCCCAAAAATAAAGTCTGTCACTGTTTCCATTGTTTCCCCAGCTATTTGCCATGAAGTGATAGGGATGCCATGATCTTAGTTTTCTGAATGTTGAGTTTTAAGCCAACTTTTTCAGTCTCCTCGTTCATTTTCATCAAGAGGCTCTTCAGTTCCTCTTCACTTTCTGCTATGAGAGTGTCATGTGCATATCTGAGGTTTTTGCTATTTCTCCCAGCAAGCTTGATTCCAGCTTGTGCTTCATCCAGCCCGACATTTCGCATGATGTACTCTGCATAGAAGTTAAATAAGCAGGGTGACAATATACAGCCTTGACATACTCCTTTCCCAATGTGAAACCAGTCCATTGTTCCATGTCTGGTTCTAACTATTGCTTATTGGCCTGCATACAGATTTCTCAGGGGGCAGGTAAGGTGGTCTGGGGATTCCCATCTCTTGAAGAATTTACCACGGTTTGTTGTGATCCACCCAGTCAGCAAAGGCTTTGGCATAGTCAGTAAAGCAGAAAAGATGTGTTTCTGGAACTCTCTTGCTTTTTCGATGATCCAGCAGATGTTGGCAATTTGATCTCTGGTTCCTCTGTCCTTTCTGAAGTTGTCAGTTCACATACTGTTGGAGCCTCGCTTGGAGAATTTTGAGAATTACTTTGCTAGCGAGCGAGATGAGTGCAATTGTGCAGTAGTTTGAACATTCTTTGGTATTGCCTTTCTTTGGGATTATCAAGTCAGACCATAGAGAGACTCAACTTCTTGAACTTCTATAATGCAAACGTTAACCATCTTTGGGGATCTCCACCCGAGAGCTTCACCACTGTAAGCTTGAGTCTTAGTCAGAGTCTACTTCCTTCCCTTTGCTGTGCAGTCCCAGGGACATCAAGAACAGCGCACTCCCTGAAGTCTGAATTCTTCCCTCTGGACTCCACACTGGGAAGCTGCACAGCTCAGAATGGATTTGGTGTCAAAGTTTATCAATTTTTATTAAGAGTAAAGTGTACATATACCTCCTCGTGCTTCCTAGCTTCTAACAGTTTTTTAATAATAAAACAAACAGCCATATACACGAACACACAAAATGCTCCCCCCATTCTCCTTAGGTAGATTAGTCTAGAAGCTCATTCAGCACTGTACCATGCTACTGTATGTAATTTTATTGAAGTATAGTTGGTTTACAATGCTATGTCATTTCAGGTGTACAGCAAAGAAATTATATATATTGGAGAAGGAAATGGCAACCCACTCTATTATTCTTGCCTGTAGAATCCCATGGACAGAGGAGCCTGGCAGGCTACAGTCCATGGAGTTGCCAGAGTTGCACACGTTGTAGTGAAGTATAGTTGATTTACAATGTTGTGTCCATTTCAGGTGTACCACAAAGTAATGTGTTGATGTTGAATCACTAAGTTGTGTCCGACTCTTTGTGACCTCATGGACCCCAGCATGCCAGGCTCCTCAGTCCTCCACTGTCCCCCAGAGTTTTCCCAAATTCATGTCCATTGATTCGGTGATGCTATCTAACCATCTCATCCACTGCCACCACCTTCTCTTTTTGCCTTCAGTCTTTCCCAGCATCAGGATCTTTTCTGAAGAGTCGACTCTACACACATACACACACACACACACGTATACACACATATATATAATTGTATATATATTCTTTTCCATTATATGTTACTATAAAATATTGAGTATCATTCCCCATGTTATACATGTATGTATATTTTTTCTTTTTGTTTCTGATTCTTTTTCATTGTAGTTTATTACAAAATATTGAATATAGTTCCCTGTGCTATGGAGTAGGATCTTGTTGTTTTTTATTTTATGTATGGTAGTGTGCATCTGTCTGGCTTCCCTGGTGGCTCAAATGTTAAAGAATCCACCTACATTGCAGGAGACTCAGGTTTGATCCCTGGATCGGGAAGAACCCCTGGAAAAAGGAATGGCTACCCACTCCAGTATCCTTGCCTGGAGAATTCCATGGACAGAGGTGTCTGGCAGGCTAGAGTCCATGGCGTTGCAAAGAGTCAGACATGATTAAGCAACTAACACACACACACACAGTGTATCTGTTAATCCCATTCTCCCAATTCATTCCTACCCTTCTTTTCCCTTTTGGTAACAGTAAGACATGCTTTTTATGTCCATGTTTATTTCTGTTTGTAAGTTCATGTGTACTGTTTTTAGATTCCATATGTAAGTGATACCATTATCATATTTGCCTTTCTCTGTCGGGCTTACTACACTTAGTATGATCAACTCTAGGTCCATCCATGTCCATGCCGCTGCAATTAGCTTTATTCCATTCTTTTTTATGATTGAGTAATATTCCATCATGACTGTATATATACCACAGATGAGACCATATATTTTTAAAAAAAGAATCAGTTGCTCTTTCATGCCCATTCTCTGTCTACACAAAGATCTGGCTGAAAGTTTGAAATTCCTGGGAATTTTGTATTGATTGTGTGTACCTTAGGTCAGATTAGATTTGCAGATACAGTAGGTACTTAAACTAATTTCCATATGCAATGAGCAGCAGTATAAAGGTTTATATTCCTTATCGAAGAAACCCAAAGGGCTAAGTAATAGTTATACATTGTAATTCTTGACTATTTCTAGAATTTTGCCTGTAATTCGGATTATTTTTTATAGTACTTTAAAATTAGTAGGACTTCTATAAATTTGACGTCAAGAGGGGGAAATTTTCATCTTTCAAGAATTATTAAATCAACCAGGCAGTCTTTTATGACTTCATAAGTAAAATGGAAATTTAAATGATCTTGGAAAGCCAGGCATCAAGCCAAAAGAGGCTGGAAATAAAATGCTCTGTAATCTGTTACTCTCAAAGATATATGACTACATACATGTGACGTAGGAAGACATCTCAACATTCTGTGTGAGTTAGCAAATGTGTTTTTTTTTTCTTTTTTTCAATATCTTCCTAATCTTTAATAATCCCTGGTGGCTAAGTGGTAAAAAATCTGCTTGCCAATTTAGGAGACATGGTTTTGATCCCTGGTCAGGAAGATCCCCTGGAGAAAGGCAACCCACTCCAGTATGCTTTCCTAAGAAATTCATGGACAGAGGAGCCTGGCAGGCTACAGTCCATGCGGTTGCAAAAAGTCAGACATGACTTTAGCAGCTAAACAACAATAACAATCTTTAATATAATTTACATCTTCTAAAGTTGACTTGATTTTTTTTTTTTTTTTTGTAGCTGAAGCATGATCTGGCCTTAATAGATTAAGTATTTTTTTAGGGTTAAAAATATTAACAATTTCATTTTGTCTGTCCAGGAAGTTATTATTTTTTTAACTTCTTAAAATGTTTTAAATGATAATTAGAAGAATATTACATCCATCTTTATAAAGGTATTTTATAAGTGATGTCTGTTCACCATAGGCGTGTCAGCATATACATAGCAATGTTTAGAAAAATCAGTTTATTGGGGATTAAAATTAGGGTCTTTTTTCCCCCAAAATGTATTGCCTCATCTTTGAAGCTAGGGAATATATCTTTTACACTTTCTCATCCCATTGAACATTGGACCAAGTACAGGACACACAGTAGAAGCTCTATAAATAGATACGTTGATGGCCTGAGAGTACCCAGATGTTACATGATGTTATAAAAAAGGAATATCTGATGTGATTAGATGGGGGAAAAATTAGGAAGTGACCTTTTGGAAATATTCAGGAGCAAAATAGTTTTTAAATGTCTGATTGCACAGAAAAATAGAAGTCAGCGTGATAGCCCGTGTGACAGCAAAACCAGGCTGAATCAACCATAGAATAAAAGTGGAGTGCAAGGTGGCATTCTCTGAATGGCTAAGACTATGCAGTGCATTTTTATCACCCTGTTGCTGTTTTTCTTTCTCGGGTCTTAGGAGCAGAAGTAGAAGCTGATTTATGAGTTGAGAGTCAGTGCCGAGTGTCAGATTTCTATAATGAGATTATATATTAAATCTAATGAAGGGAAAATATGCTTACCCAAACCAAATGACAACACCATGATTAAACGACTCCAATCCCGCGGTAGATTTGTTTAGACGATACAGCAGGTAAAGTGACCTCCTCTTCTGCTAGGTTTGTGATCAATGCTGTGAAATGAAGATGTATGTCCTTCATTATTCTGATGACATAACAATATCATAGAAGCAAACAAGAACAAGACGGAAGTAGGAAGCCGAGAGATGTGTTGTGGGTATTGGGAAGGTTTGGGTAGATTAATCACCTACATTCTGTTTGATGGCGATTGCTGACTTCCGCAAAGTTGTTTGGTTATGAGCCTCTGTTTACTCCGTGTACATTTAATTCATGGAGTTCATGGTACATTTCTGTAAACATGTGTGTACTTGAATGCCTGCACACCCATATACATACCCATTCAGAGAAACTGGAGCTCATGCTTTATCTTGAAGGAGATGGTAATTACACGGGGTATTGTGTTCACCGAAACTACAAGTTCAACAAGAGTAGTTATAGCTTCTGCATGGTACCTCCACATTGCTGGAGCGATGGAAGAGGGTTGGGAAAGGTCTTAGTAGTAACTGGATTTTAATTTTTTTTAATTTATTTTTTGGCCACACCATGTGTCATTTGGAATCTTATTAATTTCCTGACCAGGGATCGAACTTATACCCGCTGCATTGGAAGTGCAAAGTCTTAACCACTGGACCACCAGAAAAGTCCCCTAAGTGGACTTTTAAAGGGTCAATACTTGAAAACTTTAGTAAATCTAAGCTCTAATTACTCAACCACCACCACTTAAAAGAAAAAAAAATTATTCTTAAAAAGAAAAAAAAAAAAATGGTGTTAGCGTAGAAGTCAGCCCTGTGGAAAGTAACTTTCATGAATAAAGAAAACCATTTACGTGGAATGATTTAAATAAGATTTCATTTCACAAAACGTCCATCTATTTTCAGCTTCCCTCCATTTTTTCATTCTTGCCTGTTATTTCGCTATTAGAGAGTTATTTCTTAGATTAAACTTTTTGTTCTTATTAAAATGCAAATATCTGAGGCTATGACATTTATGTACTTTCCAAATAATTAATGTTCAATTTGGGATTAAGATATACACTCTATATGGGGAACTGTACTCAGTATCTTATACTAATAATAATGTATGCTAAGTCACTTCAGTCGTGTCCGACTCTGTGCGACCCCATAGACGGCAGCCCACCAGGCTTCCCCGTCCCTGGGATTCTCCAAGCAAGAACACTGGAGTGGGTTGCCATTTCCTTCTCCAATGTGTGAAAGTGAAAAGTGAAAGTGAAGTTGCTCGGTCATGTCCAACTCCTAGTGACCCCATGGGCTGCAGCCTACCAGGCTCCTCCATCCATGGGATTTTCTAGGCAAGAGTACTGGAGTGGCTTGCCATTGCCTTCTCTGAATAATAATGTATAATGGAAAATAATTCTATATACATTATACTTATATGTATATATTTATATATACACATACATACACACATATATATATATGGCTTCCTAGGTGGCGCTAGTGGTAAAGAACCCATCTGCCCATGCAGGAGACATAAGAGACATGGATTCAATTCCTGGGGCAGGATAATCCCCTGGAGGAGGACGTGGCAGCCCACTCCAATATTCTTGCCTGGAGAATCCCATGGACAGAGGAGCCTGCCGAGCTGCAGTCCGTGGGTTGCAAAGAGTTAAACACAATGGAAGAGACCTAGGGAGCACGTGTGCATGCACACACACACACACGCACACACACACACACACACACACGTATGTTTTATATATATAAAACTGAGTCACTTTGGTGTACACCTGAAGCTAACCCAACATTGTAAATCAACTATACCTCAATAAAATTTTTAAAATAATTATTTTCAGAGCCTATCACTGTGGGCAGAACATGAGAGAAATGGATCAATTGAAGAGCATAAAAAGAGAGAAAGGGTGAAACATGAATCTAGAAGAAAAGGTTTTATCTATATTATACTTTTGCCTTGAGCCGACCATGTGAAAGAAAGTTAGCCTGATGAATGTAGTTTTCTCTTGGAAACTTCCTCCACTCACGTTCAGTTGCTCCACTGCAGTTTTCTTCTTTAATATTCATGCATTGGAGGCCTGTGATCTGTAACCGAGACATCATGGTATTTAGCATGGCCACATGCAGACATTTTTAAGAGCAACTCCATTAAAGATCACTTCTCTGGGAGCATTCTGAGCTCCCTGGTGGTGGTTATCACCCAGCGTTTAGCTTTGATCCCTGTAATGTATGCAGAGCCAAAGACACCCTTCATCACTCTGCTTCTGTTGGGAGTTGGTTTATGTCGTAAAACAGGGGAAATGGGCAAGAAGAAAGCAGAGTTGCATATATACAGTAACGGACTGAGATAAAATAACACCATGAGAGTAGACGATTCGGGAGGAGAGTGGGAATAGATGGATTCTGTCTCTCCACGGTTGTCTATTTACAGTAAATTCTGGCTAACAACAAATTCTGCTGCCTACTGCCTAGCTCTGCTGGTTCTCATTTCTCTTATTCCATGAACTGCGTTTGGACCATGCCACCATTCCCTTCCCTTACACAAGTCCAGGCCTAAGCTATGTATTTAGGAGTTCCAGTCACTTGGGAAGGGCCACTGGTAAGTAAGGATGGCTTGTAAATCCTCTGCCGTTCTTCTCCGGTTAACTACAGCAAGGCATGGCGTTCTGCACATAGAGTTGCCTGAGACAAGAAATGTTTATGAGAATCATTGGTGTAGAGAAGAGCTTGTTTGAATGATCCTGGCATATTGGACCTGTTGCTCATTTCTAATGGTTGAAATACTGATACCTTCGTTGACGAGATTAGAGAAAACTCAGAATCTTGAATCTAAATTTTGGGTTAGGCTTGCCAGTTCCAATGTCATTTTCTTTGCATCTGCTTTACTTTTAAATTTATTTTTTTTTATATTCTAGTTTAATTTTTTATTGAATATAGTTGACTTACAAGGTTCTATTAATTTCTGCACCCGGAGACTAACATGCTAAATAAAGTAAATAAAAGAGACAAATACCATGTTCTATCACTTATATGTGGAATCTAAAATATGACACAGATGAACCCATCTATGAAACAGAAACGGAATCACAGACATAAAGAAGAGATTGAGAGAAAGGAAGAAACTGGTAGTTGCTGTGGTAGGCGGGGATGGAGTGAGAGCTTGGGGTTAGCAGATGTGAGCTTTTATATGTAGCTTATTTTTCTAATTGACGTATGGTTGATTTACAGTGTTTTGTTGGTTTTAGGTATACCAGAAGGTGACTCAGTTATGTATGCATATATATCTATTTTTTCAGATTCTTTTTCCTTACAGGTTATTAAATAATGTTGAGCATAGTTCATTGTCCTATGCAGTAGGTCATTATTGGTTATCTATTTCATATGCAGTAGTGTGTATCTGTTAATCTCAAATACCTAACATTGCTGTTCTAGGTTAATATTTAATTTCCGTGTTTCTGGTTTAAAATCCCCAAGGAGGATTTGTGGCCAGGAAGGGAAGGCTAGGGGGTGGGCCCTGATTGGCCAAGTATAAAAAGAAAGAAACCGTCTAAAGAGAGGACCTCCTTGTGTGACATTTGTATCTGCAATGACTAGCCTTTTTTCCTGCCTTTATACTGCTTTTGACTAAATGCTCAGGACCCTTACCCCCACTTCTAGGTTGATCTTTGTGTCAGGTTCTAGAAACAGTCCTCACAGACGCCCAATAGTCACATGAAAATATACTCAGCATCACTAATTGTTAGAGAAATGCAAATCAAAGCTACAATGAAATACCATCTCACACTAGTCAGAATAATACATGCTGGAGAAAGGTGGGGGAAAGGGAACCCTCCTACCCTGTTGGCAGACCCATGATTTGATATACTCACTATGGAAAGCAGTATGGAGGTTTCTCAGAAATCTAAAAATAGAGCCATCATATGACCCAGCAATCCTACTCCTGGACATACATAAAATGTGAATTCAAAAAGACACACGCCCTCTATGTTCATAGTATCTTTATTCACCATAGCCAAGACAAGAAAACAGCCTTAATGTCCATTGACAGATGAATGGATAAAGAATACGTGGTGGATAAAGAACACATACACAATGGAACATAACTCAGCCATAAAAAAGAATGAAATAAGGCCACTTGCAGCAACATAGATACAACTGGTAGTTGCCAAGGGGGCCCAAGAGATTATCATATAAGTCAGAAAGAGAAAAACAAATGCAATATGATATCATTTCTTTGTAAAATTTAACATATAACACAAATGAACCCATCTGTGAAACAGAAACAAAATCATGGACATGCAGGACAAGCTGGTGGTTGCCAAGGGGGGCAGGAGGTGAGGGAGGGATGGAGTGGGCGGTTGGGATTAGCAGGTGTGAGCTTTTGTATAGAGAGTGGATAAACAACAAGATCCCACACTGTAGAGCACGGGCAACTATATTCAATATCCTGTGATAAACCATACTGGAAAAGGAAAAAAAAATTAGAAGCGGATCTCTGCCCTGTTGGGGAAATCTGAGGAGCCCTGGCCAGTCCATGAGACACACAGGGCGCTTTCTGCCCATCAGCCCAGAGTGGAGCTTAACTCCACCTCCCTGTTCCTGTCTTACCACAGTGACTACTGGCCTACAACCACCCTCAGTCCCAAGGGGCATACAAATAATTTCATAAGCAAACGATCAAAGCAATATCTGTATTTTGTTGATGATTTTTCTCGTTCTAGTAGGTTCTGTTCTGGGACGCCTGAGTGTCCCCCACCAATGAAACCTGATGCTATCCTACCCAAGGGGGAGGGGCGTTCACTCATTTCCAGTTGCAGGTACTTTCTTTCTGCTTGCCCCTTTTTCCCTGGCTGAGGACCTAGCATTATTCTGCCAGCATTATCTTCTCCTAGGGAAAAGGACAATGGGCTGCGGAACACATTCTCTGCTGCCAGGCCTGAGGATTCTCATAAACGTGTATCAATTCCAGCACTTTGTCTCTGTATGAACTGCCTAAGAGGCGTGTTTTCTTGTATTGGTTGGTTTTAGCAGAGCCCAAAGGGGACAAAACCCTAGCTTAGGGGGGAAAAAAAACAACCTGTGCCCTGAAGTTTACACTGAGTTAAGTGAAGTCTGGCTCTGTAATAAGATGTGTTCCAGCAGCCCCATCTGTAGACTAGCCAGATGGAGTTAAGGCAGGGCCTGCGCTTTACTGAAGCTGTGGTAGTTCATAGAGCAGACGATGCCCCCTGGTGATGCTGCAGTTGATGGGGATGCCAAGGTCGATGGGGGTAGCAGATGTATGTGAGGATGCGAGAGGGAACAACTCCACCCGCCTGTGATTTGTGTAAGAAATACGAGCTTGTAAGACAGGAGTCTTGCTTTAAAGCAAAATAAATACTTCCAGGGGAAAGGAAAGGGTCGTATAGCTCCGGGATCCTGAGGTGGGGAATGGACAGACATGCAGAACCCAGAGCCGGTCACACCAAGCCCGCTCTCCGTAAATCTGTCACACCCCTGCTCACATTTTCACACAAGCAAATCCAAGCTAAAAATGAGCCTCTCTGAAAAGGAAAAGAAATCATCAATGGTCAATCTGCAGTCACAGGTTTGCTGGAAGGGGAGAGACTATTACCATGCATTTCCTTTAGGGTGTCATTATGGGGATTTACTTATTACCAACCAGCGTGTATAGATACATCAATGAATAAATGGACTTGAGCTACTAGATGTGTGCCGATTCGGAGCTCAGGGGGGCAGGAAAAACAGCTGACACATTCCTCATCTTTAGACAGCCCAGATCCCAGCAGAAAATGATCTTTTTAGCACCTCCTGGCCAAACCCTCACCATTCTGTCCTTTTTCCAACTCATTGTAGTCTAAAGACAGATCCAGTCAGCTTGCATTATTGCCAGTCTTAAACACTAGACAGATTGACACTATTGATTGCAGTGGTAGCTATAGCATATTTGATGGTTTGGGCCATTTGGCCTAAAGGTACAATAAAATGAGAATTCATGACAAGCTAAAAATCCACAGGCAAATGAGAAAGGCAGCCCTTTAAGAAATCTCATCTGTTAGTCTGTCTAGTGATGCTGGCATGTCACCTCACTCAGATGAGGAGGGTGGTGTGTAGGAATGAGGGCGATTTTTGTAGATGTTGGGGAGAGACAGAAAGACAGAGACAGGGAGAGAGAGGATGTTTTCACACTGGAGGAAATAATTTGATGATAATTATTCTCAAACAGAATAGCCTCATTTCTGTCTCAGGTACTATGCACTTTGTAAGGTGAGTAAAAGAGGTTATTGTTTTATTCAGCTGTGTCCTACTTATGTTAGAAAATGCAGGTGAGAAGTAGTGGGTTGAAAAATAAAGGGTAAAGAACCTTCCCTGGTGGCTCAGAGGTTAAAGCATCTGCCTGCAATGCAGGAGACCTGGGTTCGATCCTTGGGTCGGAAAGATCCCCTGGAGAAGGAAAGGGCAACCCGCTCCAGTATTCTTGCCTGGAGAATCCCGTGGATGGAGGAGCCTGGTGGGCTACAGTCCACGGGGTCACAAAGAGTCGGACACGACTGAGCGACTTCACACACACACAAAGAACCTTCTACCAATTTGTATTTTTTAAAACAAGATGTTGGTTTATAAACGGAAAAGAACAGGCTCTAAGAAAACGACATGTGACTATCAGCCAGCTGCTGACCTTTTTTTATATGAAGCTGGTTCCAGTTTTATCTTGCACTCAGAGATTAATGGATTGTTTTCTTCAAGAGTGCTGATATTCTGGATGCAGTGTATCTTCACTCAAGAATTGTAGGTATTTTATAGTTCTGACCTATTAAATGATCACCACCAAACTTAAGTCTGCAGACAAACCTTATTTTCATTGATGAGGACTCTACAGTACCTAGTATAAAAATGTACTTTATCCTCAAACCAGAGACACTGGTGGTTGCGTGTTTTGAGGATGTCTGTTTCGCTGGGTGAGTCCAGTTGCTTAAGTCAATGATCAGTTCTTGAAAGCATCCCGCAGCACCTTACGGATAACATGTACAAAACAGGTATTTGAATTTGAAACTGTGGGGCCCCTTGTCTTAGTTAAGGGTACCAGTTGCCCAAGCTGGGAACTTGTGAGTTACGCATGTTTCTTCCATTCCTTCATTCACCCTTCCTCTCATTTTTCAAATATCACTACTTATCAATTCTATCCATTCTGATTTATGTCTTCTCTATCTTTACTTCACTGCCTTATTCATCATTTCTCATCATTTCCCCCCTTCGTGGAGTAATGACTTTCTATCTTTCTATCTTACTGGAGTAATGACTTTCTAATCCCCAGTGTCACCAGACACCGTCCACGTGGATGCAGGAATGATTTTTCTTCAGCAAAGTTCCTTTAGTTAAAATCCATCACTCAGCCGTAAAAAAGAAGGAAATAATGCCATTCACAGTAATATAGATGGATGTAAAGATGATCATAGTAAATGAAGCAAAGACAAATATCATATGGTATCACTCATATGTGGAATGGAATTTTTAAAAAAGGATACAAATGAATTTATTTCAAAACAGACTTACAGATATTACAAAACAAAAACCTTATAGTTACCAAAGGGAAAGCATGGCAGTAGTGGGAAGGGTTAAATCAGGAGGTTGGGATGAACATATATACACTATTATATGCAAGATAGGTAACCAGCAAGGACCTATAGCATAGGGAACTAACTCTACTCAGCATTCTGTGATAACCTATAAGAGAAAAGAATCTGAAAAAAAATGAGTATATGTATGTGTATAACTGAATCACTTCATACCTGAAAACACAGCATTGCAAAGCAGCCATATTCCAATAAAATTAAAAATTAAAGGCAAAAATTGGGGAAAAAACGTCTGTCAGTGTCAACTTAGTGCCTTCAGGGTTGAAACCAAACTCTGACTGGCATGCAGAACCCACGTGCAAGCTGCCGGTGTTCTGATCTCATCTTTTTGAACTGTTGACTCTGCGTTGTAAGTGAAACCACGTGAAATGATGTGTTTCTAGAATCTGCTACCAGTCCGTGCTGTCAGTGTTGAGTCGTGTCCAGCTCTTTGTGACCCCATGGACTGTATGTAGCCTGCAAGGCTCCTCTGCCCATGGAATTTTCCAGGCAAGAATACTGGAGTGGGGTGTCATTTCCTCCTCCAGGGGATCTTCCCAACCCAGGGGTTGAACCTGCATCTCCTGCATTGGCAGGAGTACTGCTTAGGAAGCCCCAGGATCTGCTACCACATTACATTAATGTATTGCTTTACTCTTCCACAAAAATCCTTCCACTCAGATTCATGTTTAGCCTCCCCAAATCCCCGTGAGGTAGAGAAAAGAAGCTACTGTTCTTTCTCATTTTACAGAAGAATAGGGCATTAACTCTATGCTGACATAATAATAAGTACTATGCAGAAGTGATTCTTAAAAATTCTTATGTAGATTATAGAATTTTGAATTATAGGTGGAGAAAGTACAATGTAAGCTTTTACCATCCAGCAGACTACTGGTCTTCTGCAGCTAACACTCAGCTGATTTTTTAAAAATTTATTTTACTGAAGTAAGGCGATGGCACCCCACTCCAGTACTCTAGCCTGGAAAATCCCATGGATGGAGGAACTTGGTGGGCTGCAGTCATGGGGTCGCAAAGAGTTGGACACGACTGAGCGACTACTTTCACTTTTCACTTTCATGCATTGGAGAAGGAAATGGCAACCCATTCCAGTGTTCTTGCCTGGAGAATCCCAGGGACGGGGGAGCCTGGTGGGCTGCCGTCTATGGGGTTGCACAGAGTCGGACACTACTGAAGCGACTTAGTAGCAGCAGCAGCATAGTTGATTTACAGTGTCGAGTTAATTGCTGTTATACAGCAATGTGATTCAGTTATGTGTGTGTGTATATATATATATATACATTTTTTCATTGTCTTTTCCATTATGGCTTATCACAGAATACTGAACAGTATTCCTTGTGCTATACAGTAGGACCTTGTTGGTTTATCCATTCTGTGTATAATAGTGTCATCTGTTAATCCCACTCCATCCCTCCACTTCCCTCCTCCCCCTTGACAACCACAAGCCTGTACTCTGTGTCTATGAGTCTGTTTTTGTTTCATAAATATGTTCATTTGTGCCATATTTTAGATTCCCCATATAAGTGATATATGATATTTGTCTTTCTCTATCTGACTTCACTTAGTATAATAATCTCTATGTCCATCCATGTTATTGTAAAAGGCATTATGTTATTCTTTTTTATGGCTGAGTAATATTCCATTGTGAGTTTCCCAGGTGGCACTAGTGATAAAGAACCTATCTGCCAGTGCAGGAGACATAAGAAACCAGGGTTCAATCCCTGGGTTGAGAAGATCCCCTGGAGGAGAGCATGGCAACCCACTCTAGTATTGTTGCCTAGAGAATCTCATGGACAGAGCAGCCTGGCAGACTACAGTCCATAGGGTTGCAAAGAGTTGGACACAACTGAAGTGACTTAGCATGCAGTACTCCATTGTAGACATGTACTATATGTGCTTTTTATTCATTTATCTGTTGATGGCCATTTTGGTTGTTTCCGTGTCTTGGCTATTGTACATAGTGCTGTTGTGAATATAGAGGTGCATGTATGTTTTTGAATTATAGAGTTGTCTGGATGTATGCTCAGGAGTGAGATTGCTGTATCATATGGCAACTATTTCTAGCTTTTTGAGGACCCTCCCTACTGTTTTTCATAGTGACTGTACCAATTTACAGCTGATTTTTAATGGGGTATATACCCATTTAAGATACACATATGTGCATTTATTTTTTCCAAAATAATCAAATATTTAATTCCCAAGAAAATGTACTTTTTATCTTTTGACAGTTTTGATCATGACTTTCCTTTGTTGATTGTGTTAAGATAATTGACTCTCCAAGTGTTCTGAAATGAACCTAAAATCACCACCTCTTTCCCAACAACAGTTTATGGTACACTAAGGCTTGCAGGGTAATTTAAATTTTTTGTAAATATATGTCCACAAAGCAGTGAGTAATATGGAAAGGTGGATTTGTTAAGGCAAATAAACTGCTAAATACACTATATACAGGCATTGTAAAGTGATAGAACCATGAAGGGCAGAAGCAGAGTGAACTGCAGACTAATCTCTGCATTGTGCAGGAAACAAGTGTCTCCCCTAGTGATATTAATGGAATATTGTAAGCTCATTTCAGGACCAAAATTTAAATTAAAAAGGGAGGAGGAGGTTATGGAGTAAAAGCTGTTGAAAAATCTCATTTTCAGCAAGTTTGAAAAAAAGTCATGAAGCAATTTAGTTTATTTTTTAAACATTCCCTGTAGTGTTGTGAAGCCCAAACAGCAGTTTTGAGCTAGTTCATAAAAACCAGAATGCAAAGACAAGGAGGAGAAACCAAATAGGAAACTGTCCAATTTAATTGACCAGGCTGATTAAAATGAGAAACAGAAACACCCTCCCTAAATGAGAAAATGTTAGATGTACAAAGTCACTTATTTTTAGATTCCCCTTAGAATGTTTGTAATCCATGAAACTATTTATGTTATTTAAAAAATAAAAACAAATGAAAAACTCAATTCTTTTAATGAAGTTGTATAGTCAACTGAAGTTAAGTGTGACATGTGAAAGTAATATAATTTCATTTAAATGTCCCTCCATGAATTTAGAGCTTCAGATTTTAACACAGTGACTCATTATCCATGATCTGCACAGTGTAAGATTATGCAGAAGTCATGAAGTTGTCTAAAACAGCCAGGTAAGGATAGCTGTGAAGATAAAATATGACATGGGACAGTCACTTAGTCTTCTAGCCATCTAGAAACAGATTGTTTTTCTTGTTAATGTATTAGTTTTTGGAAAAGAAAGATGCCATTTAAGACAATTTGTTTCATATCTTAGAGACTAAGAGTATTAGAAACCTTTTGGGAACATATATTTGTTTGTTCAATGAAAATAGTTTTCTCCTGCTTAAAAACATAATATAGATGGTAAAAAATAGGGTAAACTAGTTACGATAAAGTAACAAGCAACCTGGAAATCTCAGTGGCTTTAAAGCAACAAAGATGTGTTTATCACTAATATTACATGTCCATCACATGTCAGCTGGACATTAATTAATATATATTTATATATTTATGGACACTCTTACTGCAGTTCCAAGGTTGATGGAATAGCCATTCTCCAAAAACTTGTGAGCTGTTATGGCAGAGGTAGAAAGAGAAAAGACAAGAGTGTCTTAATGCAGGAAATTAAATACTCAGGCCTGAAACCGAGAAGTCACTTCCACTAACAATGCATTGGCCAGAACTAGTCAGATTAACCCAACAAACCAAAAAGAAATCAGGAAGTACAGCCGTCCTTTTAAAGGAGATGGCCAGATATATTTGGGAAGTAGCTCATACTGAAAATTAAATCAATCTAGGAATCTCTAAAGAAAACTTTGATCACTGAAAACTCTACTACCCCAACAACAGTTGGTGAACTGCCTTCCAGAGAGTTATGTGTCTTTGAATATAGAGATAATACAAATATGGTTTTATGATCTACTTTTAACAATAATACATCATGGAGATATTTTCCATTTTATTAAGAAATTCATCATTCTTTTTGATGGTTGCATAGTATTCTACCAAGTAATGTGCATAATTGATGTTAATGAAAATTAAGGTTGTTTTTAGTTTCTTCATTATATACAAGGCTGAAATTAACATCTTAGCACACTATCTCTGGATTTTTAGTGATAATTATTCAATTGCATGCATGCCCAGTCACTCAGTCATGTCCAACTCTTTGTGACCCTTTGGACCGTAGTCTACCAAGTTCCTCTGTCCATGGGATTTTCAGACAGGAATTCTAGAGTAGGTTGCCATGTCCTCCCCCAGGGCATCATCCTGACCCAGGGATCAAACCCATGTGTTCTGCATTGCAGGCGGATTCTTTACCTGCTGAGCCATCCAGGAAGCCCTTTTCAGTTGCAATCAGTGGGAATTTACATTAGATGATATCAGTATTTTCAGGTTAGGTAAAAATTATAACATTGTCCTGCAAAAGGGATATACTAATTGTACTAATTTATTCTATAACCTAAAGTCACTGAAAACATCTATTTCTTTACACTTTTTTACATCTGTTTGCCAGTGTAATAGGCTAATATCTCACTTTCATATTTATTATTTGTTGTTGTTCAGTCGCTAAGTCACGTCTGACTTTGCAACCCCACAAGCTGCAGCACGCCGGGCTTTCCTGTCCTTCACTAACTCCCAGAGTTTGCTCGAACTCATGTCAATGGCTGGAGATGCCCTGCACCTATCTCATTCTTTGTTGTCTCCTTCTGCTCTTGCCCTCAGTCCTTCCCAACATCAGGGTCTTTTCCAATGAGTCAGCTCTTCACATCAGATGTCCAGAGTATTAGAGCTTCAGCAGCAGTCCTTCCAATGAATATTCAGGGTTGATTTACTTTAGGATTGATGGATTTGATCTCCTTGCTGTCCACAGGACTCTCAAGAGTCTTCTCCAGCACCACAGTTTGAAAGCACCAGTTCTTTGGCACTCAGCCTTCTTTAAGATCCAGTTCTCACATCTGTACATGACTACTGGAAAAACATTATATCTTTGACTATATGGACCTTTGTCAGCAAAGTGATGTCTCTGCTTTTTAATGCATTGTCTAAGTTTGTCATAGCTGTTCTTCCAAGAGGTAAACATGTTTTAATTTTCTGGCTGCATTTACCATCCACAGTTATTTTAGAACCCAAGAAAATAAAATCTGTCACCGTTTCCACTTTTTCCTTCATCTATTTGTAATGAAGTAATGGGACCAGATGCCATGATCTTAGTTTTTGAGGTTGAGTTTTAAACCAGCCTTTTCACTCTTCTCTTTCACTCTCATCAAGAGGCCCTTTACTTCCTCTTCACTTTCTGCCATTAGAGTGCTGTCATCTGCATATCTGAGGTTGTTGGTATTTCTCCCTTATTAGAAGAGTTGAAACTTTTTTCATATATTAGCTATTTGTATTTTTTTCCTCTAAATAATCTACTTGAGTACTTACCTCATTTTCTGTTGGAATGCTTGTTTCCCACTGATTTTAGCATGATCTTTGTATATTAAAAATCAGACTGCTATTCATTCATTACATTCTGGTAGAACATACTAACCAGCTTGTATTTTTATTGGGTTGGCATCACACTGTACAAAAGTTGCAAAATGTATTTAGTATCTCCCTTGATCTTAGGATAATAATATTTTGTCATATGTTACAAACATTTTTCATATTTATCCTGTGTATGACATTTTTTGGTATATAGAACTTCTACATTTTAGTAGTCAATCTTTATGGTTTCAGCTCTTGTACAATGCAAAAATCCTTCTCTACTCTAAAATTACAAAAATATTATCCCATGCTTTCTTATGGTATTTCTGTGGCTGTACTTACTGTGCTTTTAATATTTTATATGCCTAAAGTATGTTTTGCTGTAAGGAGTCAGTCAGAGATACCACTTTATTTTTCAAGTGGCCCACTGACTTTGGAGAAGTTTCAGTGAATATCATGGAAAATGAACAGAGGAGGACACTGTAGGTTTCTTATTATTATTTGCATTTCAAATAACAAAGAGTGGAGTCCTTTAATTAGCATGGTCTAGAAGGAACTTCATGTTGATATGGAGCCTGGGTCTTGACTTATACTTGCCTTTTACTCCAGTGGTAATTTTTAAGTTCTTAAATATTTTTCTTTCTTGACTTCCACGACACGTACTGGTTTCTCTCCTGCCTCAACGTCAGCAGTGTGTTTCTGCAGCTTCTTTTTTCCTCTCCTGCTACTTTTCTTCAGCATTTATCTTAAACTCTTTTATCCCCTATCTTACTTCCTGCATGTTTTATATATACCTATTACCTCGGATACAAACTGTTCTAAGACTGTGGAATAAATATGCCCCAAAGGTGTTGACTATGTAAGTGTGGCACTGAACAGAGATCTGGGTTGAATGTTTATTTCAATGCCTTACGTACATCATGTGACTGTGATTGACAGTTGCTCAGTCATGTTTGACACTTTGCAACCCCATGGAATAGTCCATGAAATTCTCCAGGCCAGTAGAGTGGGTAGCCATTCCTTTCTCCAGGAGATCTTCCCAACCCAGGGATCGAGCCCAGGTCTCCCACATTGCAGGCAGATTCTTTACCAGCTGAGCCACCAGCTGAGAATATGACTAAAGACATCATTGAGTTAATTATTCGAGTACTTAGCCTGTTTTTCCATTGCCATCCTTATTTGGTTTTTCTTTCTCTTTTGCTCTTTTGATTTCAGACTACTCTTTTTATATCAGGCGCTAAGGGGAGGTTCAGTCAGCCAATATCAGTGCAGCATCCGAAAATGTCCTTTTCACTGGGTGTTCTCTCTGTCCCTTATATAAGTCAGATATATGTGTGCCAAATTTTGATTGCCCTCTCTTTAAACCATAGTCAGTCAGTTCAATTGCTCAGTTGTGTCCGACTGTTTTCGACCCATGGACTGCAGCACACCAGGCTTTCCTGTCCTTCACTATTTCCCGGAGTTTACCCAAGTTCATGTCCATTGAATTGGTGATGCCATCCAACCATCTCATCCTATGTCACCCTCTTCTCCTCCCACCTTCAATCTTTCCAAGCATCAGGGTCTTTTCCAATGAGTCAGTTCTTTGTATCAGGTGGCCAAAGTATTGGAGTTTCAGCTTCAGCATCAGTCCTTATGATGAATATTCAGGACTGATTTCCTTTAGGATGGACTGGTTGGATCTCCTTGCAGTCCAAGGGACTCTCAAGAGTCTTCTCCAATAGCACAGTTCAAAAGCATCAATTCTTCTATGCTCAGCTTTCTTCACAGTCCAACTCTCACATCCATACATGACCACTGGAAGAACCATAGCTTTGACTAGACGGGCCTTTGTTGGTTGGCAAAGTAATGTCTCTGTTTTCTAATATGCTGTCTAGGTTAAATCTTAAATCAACCACAAATTTCTATTCATTCTATGTTACCATTTAACTTACTGTTAAGACTCTTTATTGTACAGACATACCTCATTTTATTGAGCTTCACCTAATTGCAGATAATGGGTTGTGGGGTTTTTTGCAAATTGAATGTTAGTGGCAATCCTGTTGGTCATATAATGGTTATTATTTTTTAGTAATAAAATATCTTTTAACTAAGCTGTGTATATTGTTTTCTTGGACATAATGCTGTTGCACACTTAACAGTCCATAGTATAATGTTAACTTTTAGATTCACTGGGAAACCAAAAAACTTGTGTGACTCACTCTATTGTGAAATTTGCTTTATTGAGGTGGTCTGCAGCCAAACCCACAGTATGTCCAAGGTATGCTTGTATACCCATTATAACTTTCCAGTTCATCCCATCCCAGCCTCTCCTCAGGGTTCTGGTCGCAGCCACATAGTGATCTTTCTGCTCCTTGCTTTCCCTGCCCACCTCCCCCCCCCCCCCCCCCCGCCGCCCCGATCCCACATATTCTGTACATCATATCAGTTCAGTTCAGTCACTCAGTCATGTCTGACTCTTTGTGACCCCATGGACTGCAGCACACCAGGTTTCCCTGTCCATCACCATCTCCCAGAGCTTACTCAAACTCATGTCCATCGAGTCGGAGATGCCATCCAACCATCTCATCCTCTGTCGTCCCCTTCTCCTCCTGCCTTCAATCTTTCCCAGCATCAGGGTCATTTCCAATGAGTCAGCTCTTCACATCAGAAGGGCAAAGTATTGGTACATCATATCAAGTCTTCATTTAAATTTAATTTACTTTTAATGGTGCTGTTATGTCATCTGCCATCGAATCTTTTTCAGTGAACCCCTATCTTCAGATGGTGAGATTCAGATATTTTAGGTCAGTCAGGTAAGGAAATCTATCCTTCTGTAACTTCTGCATGAAAAAATTTGAAAGCTAATTCCATCCGTTGAGCTTGAAAAGCACCTATGAAACTTACAAAGGTAGGTGCAAAGTAGATGGCCAAGTATGAGACTATAGGTTGGGTCTCGGAACTGAACATAATTTGGGAATGTTCCTGGGGCCCCAGGAAGTATATGCTTCATGTTTGGATAGAGAAGAAGGCAACGAAAAAGAGCACAAGTGGCCAGAGGACTGCAAAGAGAGAACAGGTGGTATCATCAGAACCCATGGAAGAGACAATCCAAAAATGACTCTTCCTACCCCGTGAAGGACAAGGAAGAATACAAAACAGTTTGCACTAAGTGTAGCAATATGGGGAACATCAGTGAAATCAGCAAGAGTCATTTCAGTGAGTTGATGGGGTGGAAGTCAGACTGAAACGTAATGATGAGGGGTGACTAATTGCTAAAAACTTCAAGAGAGATTCCTGTGAAGCAAAGAAAGGAAGCATATTGTTTGCTTACTTAAGGTGGCAGAATCTTGAGCATGGTCAGATATTTCATTCAGTTCTTTCCTGCTGGTATTTTCTTAACTGTAAAGACATAGTTAACATTGTCCACTTTACCAAGTGGTTTAAGATGTGAAAGAACCTAAAATAGCATCTGACGCAAAGCAGACCATCACTATAAATATGTTAATCTCTCTTATCTTCTCTTCTTCCCCTGTTTCAGTTCCACTGGGCCTTATTGTTGTATGCAAAGTAAAATCCAATGCAGTTAGTTACAATATAAATCCTTCATCTTTCTTACTAAGCTGCCATCTCCTGAGTATCTCTTTTTCTTTTTTAAAGTACAGTTGATTTACAATGTTGTGTTAGTTTCAGGTGTACTGGAAAGTGATTCACTTATGCATATATAATCTTTTCAGATTCTTTCCCATTACAGGTTATTGCAAGATACTGAATATAATTCCCTGTGCTATACAGTGGGCTTCCCAGGTAGCTCAGATGGTAAAGTGTCTGCCTGCAGTGCAGGAGACCCGGGTTCGATCCGTGGGTCAGGAAGATCCCCTAGAGAAGGAAACAGAAACCCACTCCAGTACTCTTGCCTGGAGAATTCCATGCACAGAGGAGCCTGGTGTGCTCTGGTCCATGGGACTGCAAAGAGTTGGTCCTTGTTGTTTAATTTATATATAGTAGTGCATATCTGTTAATCCCCCAAAGTGAAAGTGTTAGTTGTTCAGTTGTGTCCGACGCTTTGCAACCCCATGGACTGTAGCCCGCCAGGCTCCTCTGTCCATGGAATTCTATAGGCAAGAATACAGGAGTGGGTGGCCTCCCTTTTCCAGGGGATCCTCCCAACCCAAGGTTCAGACCCCTGCATTGGCAGGTAGATTCTTTAGCCCTGAGTCACCAGGGAAGCCCAAAAGCAGGGGTAGGAAGGGGTAAATTAAGAGTTTGGTATTAGCATGGGCTTTCTCAGTGACACAGATAGTAAGGAATCTGCCTGCAATGCAGGAGACCCGATACATTCCCTGAGTCGGGAAGATTCCCTGGTAAAGGGAATGGCAACCCAGTCCAGTATTTTTGCCCGGGAAATCCCACAGACAGAGGAGCCTGTTGGGCTGCAGTCTATGGGGTCACAAGAGTTGGATGTGACTTAGCAACTAAACAGCCACAAGCCCTCCCTTTTACCTTTGGTTACTACAGCTTGTTTTTCTATGTCTGTATGTTCTCTTCTACAAATAGTTCGTTCTCTTTTACAAATAATTCATTTTTTTTTCTTTTTTTTTCTTTTTTTTTTTTTAGATTTTACAAATAAGTGATACCATATGATGTTTTTATCTGACCGACTTCACTTAGTATAATAATCTCTAGATCTGTTCATGTTGCCGCACATGGCATTATTTCATTCTTTTTTATAGCTGAGTAATATTCCTCTTTAACGTCTGTTTTCCTAGCTGCTGGGCACATTGTATTGTATACAAGTATAATCTTAACTCATTACGTTGAACTGCTTTTTCAGCACAAACATTTGGAGAATAAATTCATTGCTTTCTATACAAAGTATATTTGACTCTCCTGCCCTCTTTCCAGGTTGGCAGTGGTTAACCAGGCAGCTGCTGCTGCTGCTGCTAAGTCGCATCAGTCATGTCTGACTCTTCGCAACCCCATGGACTGCAGCCTACCAGGCTCCTCCACCCATGGGATTTTCCAGGCAAGAGTACTGGAGTGGGGTGCCATTGCCTTCTCCAACCAGGCAGCAGGTTCTATTAATAACAGAAAAGCAACATGAAAACAATAGGAATGGCAGTGGGGTTACGTTTGCAAAAGAAGGGCATTACATTTGGGCACAAAGAACTTTTGTTTGAAGCAGGTAATGACAGGCTTACTCACTGTTTTATTCCTAATCAATATTTTGGAGAGCACACAAGAGCTGATGTTAATCACTGTCTACAATGGGAAAGCACTGTCTGAACCACTGATCTAGAGAAATTATCCATACAAGACTTCAGAGTTTGAATTTGGCTATTTTGCACTTGAGTTATTATACTGAGCATGACTTTTTCTTGGTACCGCGTGTATTTTTTCCTCTTTCACGGTGGCTTTGTGTCTGTCAGGTAAAAGGAGACTTAGATGGAGTGTACAGTCATCAAAGGGATGAAAGATGAATAAGCAGAGAGCTTTTTTTTAAGCACCATTAACTCAGTGGCATCTACCTGGGCTGTAGATGCACTTAGCTGATTTCATTTTGATAATGCTGTAAGCTGGGCTCTGATAATTGCCTTCTGTAATTGGAACAAATTTATGATTATGCTAATTCATTCTCAGCCACCCAATATATGGAAGCTCAGCTCATCCATATCTGTCCCTGCATTTCCTTTGTAGATCATTACATGATTAGCCTTTCAGTGTGGCTGATGGAAATATTTTTATTCTGAACAGATCTGGTTTCTCCAGTGGTCTGTGTCTGTTTGTGTCAGTGACCTGTGTATGCATTTCCAAACTGTATGCAACTCTGATACGAGCTTTTAAAACCAGTTATGATGTGAACGCTTTGAGTCTTTAATGCTTTAATCCTTACGAAGATGACTATTTTCTCAGCACTTGAGTATACAGTACCTGGAAGTAAGGAACAGAAAAGGGGAACTGTTAATTAACATTCCCTCACCACCACTTTAAAACCTGATGTACATACCAGAAATTGGTATGGAAGGAAATGTGAATGCAGAGACTGTTTTGAGTCTCTCTGAAAGCCAACTCTTTGTTGGTTTTTTTTTTTTCTTCTTCTTTTTTTTATGGCTGTTTTGAGTCTTTGTTGCTGCGTGCGAACTTTCCTTAGTTGTGGCGCGTGTTCAGGTACACGTGCTTCTCATTGTGGTGGCTTTTCTCGTTGCAGACCATGGGCTGTAGGCAAGCAGGTTTTCAGTAGTTGTGGCACGCGCGACATGTGGGATCTTCCCAGACCAGGAATCCAACCTGTGTCCCCTGCATTGGCAGGCGGATTCCTAACCACTGGACCACCAGGAGAGTTCCTGAAGGCCATCTCTTTGTAATCTTGTTAAAGAGTTCTTCCCATCCTAAAATAATCCTTTAAAGTGGACAGGCAAATGATACTATGTTATAGGTCGCTCATTCAGATAGCCAAGGCAGGTTTCAAAGCTTAAGAAGCTTTGGAAGCATCTCCAAGGTATTGCTGTATCAAAGGTTCAAAACCAGAATTCCTTTTCCTGTAGCAGGTGAGAGAGAGCAAATGTAGAATTAGCAACGAACAAGATCCATTCCACGAAGGAGAGCATAGCTGAAAAGCTAATGGTAGCACACACCTCCTTTATGAATCATCTTTCGATTGCACATCTCTTCCCATTCTCATTTTTATGCTTCATCTGTTCAGTGTTGTCTTTTCCCTCTGATCATCATTCCTGTAAATGCTTTACATTAATGTAAACATGTCTCGTTTCTCACTCATGACAGTGTTACAGTTTCAATAAACAGTTGATCAGGGTGTTTACTTTCCCAGAGACCATTTACCTCAAAATGAATTTTTAAAAAAATAACATGAGGCTGCACTTGGCTTGCATAACTGAAACGGGGAAGCTAAAGGACAACATGCTCTGACTAGAGGCATAGAGCATCAGAGCCTAAGATCCCCTCATCAGAATTCAGGCTTCCACAGGGGAGCTCTCGTCTGCCATTTCATTCAGCATCCGTGAGGGTGATTCTGTCTTCGATCATTAGGTTTCTCTCACTTCACAATTAAGCTGGATTTCTACTTCCTTTTGTGATGCATAATCAGATAAGTGGAGCTAAATGGCAGAAAGTGCAGAGTAGGAGGCTTTAAAGTCAATCTATCCAGCCTGGAAAGGCAAGGAAGACAAAAAGGGGAAACACGAGAGCGCTGTTATAAATAACTTGAAGGAAATAGTCTCGAGGAGAGAGGAGAGGACAGGTGACATCTAATCTGAAAGCAGCGAAAGGAGTGATGGCCTAAACTGAGATGAGAAGGTAATTGGCTCCGTTCTGACGAGAGGCATGTCACCTATGGTAATAGTTAAGTCCCAGTGAAGACTTCCTTTAGAATGCCAAGCCGGATCATGGGAAATGTTAAGGAGCCAGCCTTCATGTGATCAGCAAGACAAGAAAATGGCTGATGTTTTGTGGCAGGAAGCTGTTTTGAAAGCTACAACTTCTGGTTGAACCATTTTCCAAGTTTGTTGCTTTAGGTGAAGCCTGTAGTCTGTAAAATGGGAAGAATAAGATATTTTCTGCCTGCCTTGGAACTGTCATGAGGATCAAATGAGATAAAGTTTTGGCTAGCAGTGTTTGCTTTTGAGCATAAAGACAGTGACCATCACCTCTGTGAGTTCCTTTGTCTTCTCTTCGTGGTCCCAAGACGGCTGCCTTAGCTTCGCAGTTGCATCCGTGCCCAACCAAATAAAAGACCTGAAACACCTATCCCTTTTCTTAGGAAAGCTATTTGCTAAATATTATAAGTTAATTTCCTAATTATTTATTTCCTGTAAGTCACCCAACATTGGCCTGCTGAAGTATTTTAAGACTGCAGGCTACTATCACAAAGATTTCATGGACTATTTTCATGCATTTCTGCCCATTGCCCCAAAGCAAAACCAAGCACCAGATAACTGGGAGAGGACTACCCTAAGTTCTGAATAGCTATATAGGGACAAATATTAAGTTTGAAAAAGTTTTATATGTTAAAATAGTGCTGGCTACATTCTGAACATCTTGACATGTTAATATAACCAGAATGTGTGCATTCAAATAAGAGCTGGCCTTTAAATCAACCGTCTGGGAGACAATATATGTATTTAACAGTGTTGCTTTTGTCAAGATATTTTTGGCATACCCCTGTCCTTAGGGATGATCATAAAATCCCCAAATATGTTTTCAAAATTATCTTCAGTGGTGTCAATCCACTGTATTTCAATGTAATTTTGCAAATAGCATGGGATCATTCCACTCAAATATGGAAAATAAGATGGATAACTAAACACAGTGATTAAAAGCAAGATTTGAAGTCAAAACTTAGATTTAAATTCTGGTTCTACCATTAAAAAAATTATATATATATGTGTGTGTGTGTGTATATATATATATATATTTGTGCAAAGTACTTAACATCCTTGTTATTTGCAAAATGGAGATGGTAAAAATGGTGTCCACCTCATAGACACATTTTAAGAGTGAAATTAATGAACTTATGTACAGGGTTTAAAAGAGTATTTGGCGTGTGTGTGTGTGAAGTTGCTTCAGTCGTGTCTGACTCTTTGTGACCCCATGGACTGTACCCCGCCAGGCTCATCTGTCTATGGGATTCTCTAGGCAAAATTACTGGAGTGGGTTGCCATGCCCTCCTCCAGGAGCTCTTCCCAACCCAGGAATCAAACCCATATCTGTTTATTTCTCTTGTATTGGCAGGCAAGTTCTTTAATACTTGCATCACCTGGGAAGCCCACTTGGAACAGAATATACAAGAAATGCTAGGTCTCATTGTTTTAGACTGGGAAATATTCATTTGATCAAAATTCATGATGTGACTTAATGAGAAATGTAGTGGTTGGACCAGTATGCTAGGTGTGGAAGTCAAGGCCTCCCCCAGGGTCCTCTGGAACCCTTTATCTCTGCCTGGCCCCCTCCTCTCCACCCCTGTGTCCTTGGGTGCCATATCCCGTTTACCCCCACCTGCAACTGGAATACATGGCTCCAGCCTTCTCATTTTCTCACAAAAATCCAATCATGCTTGTTATTTGGTAAGATGGCAACTTACCAAAAAGTTTGGGAGGTTATATAGGGAATGCCCACACTGTGAATGACTGTGACTTTCCAGTGTTTCCCTGGCTGGACCTCTCATAGCCACTAGTGAGCTGTCTGTCAGACAAGGTTGCCTTCCTAAGCCATCGTTAGTTGTAGTGGGGAGAAAAACCATTTATTACTCTTATATAACTCATACCTTGAGCAAATACATGAAATTCAATATGAGACCCTATGGAGCCATTATGAAATATTAGTGGTTCCCAGAATATATTTAAGAACAACTACGCTCAAAATGTCTCTCTTCCATTTCATATCTAGACTCCATTCTGGGATTTAAAGCAAAAAATAATATCCCCTTTCTTGGCCCAATCCCTGAAATGCAGTTTGAAGTTGTATGTGTGTATATATAATCACACCAGTCTCTAAACTTGCATATATGTTAATTCAGACTAAAAGCTTTATTCAACAGATGCTATTGAATATCCTCAAAATAAGGTGGTATGCAAGTTATAGGAAGATTTAAAATATTGTTTTTTTTCTTAAGGAACTTACCACTTAAGACGACCCCTAGCCAACAAGTAGATGAATTGGGAAGCTTCTAAAATCAGAAATCTGAGATTACATCTTTAAGAACAGCTCAATTTTACATTTCCTCTAGCAAATCTCAAGAGGACTGGAATTGGGGGGATAAGAACACTTGGCAAAAGTGAACGTGTTCATTGTTCAGTTGTATCCAACTCTGCAACCCCATAGACTGTAACCCACCAGGCTCCTCTGTGCATAGAGTTCTCCCAGCAAGAATTCCAGAGTGGGTAAGCTATTCCCTTCTCCAGGGAATCTTCCCAACAGAGGGATCAAACCTGGGTCTCCTGCATTGTAGGCGGATTCTTTACTATCTGAGCCACCAGGGAAGCTGAGGGGATAAGAACACTTGGTAGATGATACCAACTCATAGCCCTCATTGGCATTTTCTATGGGATGTGAAGGAAGAGAGAGTTCCAGGATGATACTATCTAGGATTCAAAGGACAACAGGCTTGGGATCCTGCATGGGAAGAGAGCTAGCCTGTTAAAGTGCCTTTCTCTTTCTAGTCTAGATTTTACACTTTTAGATGATTAATAACAGCACTCACCTTCTCCTGCTCTTATGGAATATTAAGAACAAGAACAGGAGCATTACAATCTGACATGCTTTCTGATGGAAATAAACCTTTAGGTGTAAAGTTTATCTGTATAAATATACAGGATATCTGACAAAAGGTCAGAAGAGGTGAAATGTCAAGACTCCTGCAAACATTTTCAAATGTGACCCAGCTCTCAGATAAGCTGATCACCCATGAAGCATCGATCCATCCCTCTTCCAAAGGAGGCAGCCTCCCCATTCAATTACGCTATGCTGCCTATTGTTGCAGAAATTTATAGGGTTGTCAGTTACATCCCTTCTCTCCCCAGTTAACCAGAATGAGGGATCAGAAACTCACTGTCTGGCATGAAATCTTAAGTGTCTTTGAAGGTCTGTTTATCCAGATTTGTTTATAAACTAGAAAAATTTACAAACTGCAGGCCATCTGCACATAACACTATGTTAATGAACTCGTGTGTCCTGCAAATCCATAAGCTCACTACCTCTAAATAACTGGTTTCTTCACACACTCCTAACTGGGATTATCCATCTAAGCTAAATAAGAAGAAAAAAAATTTTTTTTTCTCTAAAGATGTGAATGCCTTGCACCTTCCAGAATGTTAAGTCTTTCTGTCAAAGAGCTGATCTGTTAGCATGAGATCATTTGGATCAGTGATTTAAAAAAAAAAATGTCCATTAGCCTCAGGGTGGTCAATGTATTGATTCCATACAGCTAATTTGAAAATGTGTATTGCTTTTGTTAAGAGCTTAATTAGGGCTTTGTTGGCAACTGCTTACAAAATAATTTCTGAATTTAATACTCATGCCCTTATGATACTTGTAGAATACTGTATTTAAGTTCAAAAATTCTTAGATGCTTGGCAATCATTTCTATGAGAAAGCATTGACAGTGGCCCATGATACATATGAACCAGAGCATTCTTGAATGATGGGGGAAGCCGACTCACTGAGAGGAGTTAAATTCAGTGAAGTCTTCATTGCGGTGGCGCTCCCAAGAGGTCAGACAGCTCTTATGTTATGGTATCTGGAAACAAGAGAATGAATAGTGAATTTCCATGCAGTTTATGGATGTGTTTTGTTTGATCCTCACAATATACTTCGTAATGTGTGAGTCATTATGTTAGAATTAAGAAATAGTCCATTAAAATACACAGCCCTGGCTTCTCAAGCAAGATGGAAGATCTGGTTACGTGGATAGCAAGGAGATCAGACCAGTCAATCTTAAAGGAAATTGACCCTGAAGACTCATCGGAAGGACTGATGCTGAAGCTCCAATATTTTGACCACCTGATGTGAAGAGCTGACTCATGGGAAAAGACCTGATGCTGGGAAAGATTTAAAGCAAGAGAAGAGGGCAACAGAGGATGAAATGGTTGGATGGCATCACCAACTCAGTGGACATGAACTTGGGCGAGCTCTGGGAGATGGCTGAGGGACAGGGAGGCCTGGCGTGCTGTAGTCCATGGGGTTGCAGAGAGTCAGACACAGCTTAGCAACTGAACAACTGGTTACACTGGTCACCGTAGTCTGAACCGCACAAGTCTTGGAATCTGCATTTTGTCACCAGCAGCACCGGGTCCCCATACATCCTGACACTGAAGCTATGTACTCCATAAATGTGAAGATCGCTGTGATGCATTGAAAGCAAAAAAGATTTTAAAGCAAAAATGATTTCACAGTCATTTTTCATTGCACTATCATTGTTAATTTTTTAAAATACTCATGTCTCTATCTAAAGTGGGGAAAAAACAAAAGGAGACAGAAAAATGATAACATGCTTTAAGAAAAATGAGAGTGAGCTCATCTCTTCGAGGGAATGAGGAATAGGCCCTTGTCTTTAATATGCAAACAACGTGCGTGGATGTCTTGCACCCAGCGCCTCTTCAGTAATTTATGTTACTTCCCTGGCCCCCAGGAACATTCAAGTTTGCAACTGCTGCTGTAGGAAATGCTTTTTTTTTTTTTCTATTATCTTATTTATTAAACTATTCTGCATTAGGAGCACTTAGCTCATCAAAAATGTTTTAACATTTCTCTAAGTGACAAAAGCATAAATCCAAGAGCAATTCGTCACTTTTATAAGCCCAGAAAATACCAGACTGATTTTCTCATAAAGATCCTGCCATCAGTTAAATGGATAAACGATTAGTGTACGAATAAAAAACAGCCCTGCAGTTAGTGGCAGTAACGTGCCCATTGTTTGTAGACATAACTGGATTGATGGACCTCAGTCATGACACTGTAAACACCAATTATGCCGGAATGTATATATCCTAAGATACCTCATTTGTCCTATATATATTTTTTGGTTTTCAAGCTGTGTTCTGGGGAAATGAAGTAGCAGACCATTGTAAATGTTCACAGTACATGTGGGTGGATGAGGGTAGCTTGTATGGCAAGGGTCAACTTATAATTTATGGTACAGGTGTACTGAACATCTCCATGCGGTCTGACTTTTTTTTAATTTATTAATTTTTTTTTTTTGTCATGCTGGGGTTTTCATTGCTGTGTGCGGACCTTCTCTGGTTGTGGCGGGCAGGGGCTACTTTTTACTTGCTGTGCATGGGTGGCTGTACTTACTGCGGCAGCTTCTCTTGTTGCAGAACGCAGGCTCTAGGCATGCAGGCTCTGCATAAACACGCACATATTGTTTTTCAGATTCTTTTCCCACATAGGTTATTATTATACAATATAGAGTAGAGTCCCCTGTGGTATACAGGTTTGATTTTTTTTTCAAGTCCCCAGTCATGTCTGACTCTTTGTGACCCCATGAACTATTTATTATATATAGATAGATAGAAAGATACAGATATATATAGCGTGTGTGTATCTGTTATTCCCAAACTCCTAATTTGTCCATTCCCCCCTTTCCCCTTTGGTAACCCTAAGTTTGTTTTCTATGTCTGTGAGTCTATTTCTGTTTAGTATATAAAGTTCATTTGTATCTTTTTTTAAAATTTCTACATGTAAGTGATATCATAAGATAGATATATATGTATGATCATATATCATATACCATATGATCAGATAAGCTTTAATTGGAGGGAAGCAATCTATGGCTAAATATAAATTTGAATACTACTGTGCTAAGTAAGTAAAAGACTTTTATAAGCTAATGTAGTTGTTTTTCAGATTAATAAAGACCTTTTCCTTTATGTGCCACAGTTAACCACCAGGAAGAAAAAAAAAAACAGCTGCCCCAAGTCTTTTTTCAAAACCTCCGCAGCATATTGCATTTTCTTCCAATCATTTTTGAAAAATATGTATGTTTGTAGATTTCTTTTTTTGTTGTTTTTACAAATTTATGATTGCACTAAACACACAGTTTTGTAGTTTGACTCTTTCATGCCTTATGAGCACTTTTAGTATTTTCACTAGTTGAAATCATGACCTTTAGTGCTATATAATATTAAATTGAATTATTGAATCATTTATTTAAATAGAGCTCTGCCATACTTTTTTTTCTCTTTCTTTCTTTTTTGCAACTAAAAATAGTTTATTGTGTTTAAATCCTTGTTTGTAGCCCCAATAACCTTCTTTGGCGAATTCTTGAGATCACAATTACAAGAACAAAAGGCTTACTGTCTTTAAGCCTGTTAGATGGAGATAACATTAGGAAGAAAATTAAAGCAGGACACAAGGAGTGAGGGGACTTTGCTCCTATATCAGAGAAGGGTTGTCAGGCAAGACCTCTCTAAGGAGGCAGAATTTGATTAGAGACCTGAATGAAAGGTGGGGTTGAGCCTTAGGGACACTCACAGGTGAGGCCTTCCGGGCAGAGGAAGCAGCAGGTGTTAAGGCCCTGAGGTAGGAACTTGCTTTGAGTTTTCTAGAACAGGAAGGAGTCCAGTAGGGCTGGAGTAGAGTGCACAGAGGTTACTTGGGGAATCTAAGGTGGGAAATTAACTAGGGGGCAGACCAAGTAGGACTTTCTTAGCCACGGTAAGGATGTGCAGTTTTGTTCTTAGTGGAGTTCAAAGCTGTAGAACGATTTGGACCCAGAAAAGGATATGACCTCTTCCCTCCGTGGAGAATCCACTATGGAGGCAGGAATGGAAGCACCAGACAGACCACAGTTAAGAGGCTATTAGTGTCTTCCAGAAAGGAGATAATCATAGAGCAGCAATAGCAGAAATGCCTGGTACTCTGTAAGTTCAATTAAAAAAATACCGTATGTGTGTGTGTCCCTGAGTACGTTTGTGTCATTTTCATCTTCATTCTTTGGGTAGGAATAATGTCATTATATTGTTGTTCACCTTTTTTTTAGTGGTACAGAATATTTATTGAGTTGTTTAATTAGTGTGTGTTTTTTCCGTCTTATTTTGGATGACATTTTATCATCAACTGATACGAGAGCATGAGTGATTCAGATCATAACCCTCAGATCCTCAGATTATTACCATTTTATACATCAAATCTGTGGCAAATATTTTCCTCATGTGTTGACCACTTCATTTTGTGCGTGAGATATTTTATATAAGTTTTTAATTTGGAACCAGACCTCTGGTAATGATTGTGGTTTTAATTTCCTCTGGGCCCAGATTTGCTTTGGAAAGCTTTCTTTGATTTCCAGGTGCTGGGCCTACTTTGGTTTCTGTTTCGAGGGCCACTGTCCCCAGGGTCATTTCCTCACTAGAAATGATTTACTTATGGACCATGGCCAGACTTTCCCAACTTCCTGACCAGCTGTTTGCAGGGGGAAGGATGGAAAAAGAAGATGACTTAAGGTGGAGACAGGAGGGAAGGGCTTTGTAGGCGCTAGAAATGGAAAGGGTCGGAAATTAACGATCAGAAAACCAAACAGTTTGCACTCAGAATTTCTGGACCAGGAGGAGAGTGGAGTGGAACCAGAGTTCCCCAGACCCACTTTAAGCTGACCGATTTGTTCTCTCCAGTGACACAGCAGTGATGGTGGTTTAAAAAAACCAATCCAGTTGGCTTAACAAAAATAAATGTTTTATCACAGATATTGCTGACAACTCTTACTTTCTGGTGGCAATGTGGATTTACTTCTTTTCTTATAAATTTATTTCTTTGGATGTTCTGGGTCTTAGTTGCGGCATGTGGGATATTTTTAGCCACATGATGTGGGATCTTCCCTGACCAGGGATTGAACCCAGGCCCCTTGTGTTAGGGGCACAGAGTCTTAGCCACTGGACCACCAGGGAAGTCCCTAGATTTACTTGTTTCCATCTTAACGATTAACTGTAAGGTCCATGAAAGAAAAGGTTATGCTGGTTTTGTTTATGTCACTTTATTCAACTCTCAGGATGACCTCTGATGTTCAGTAAATGTTGGAATATTTATACTTGAATGAATGAATGGCTGGAACATATGCAGTGTTACTGGGGAGTGGAGGATATTTTGTAATGGGCTGGTGGTCAGATTGTTTTAAAATTGGCTCCACTGCCCTGCTTCGTTAAACAGAGCAGTGCTTTTGGACATCATTAGTTTTTATACCCAAGGCTGGCACATGGTGATGCCTTGAGGAGCTGCTGGGGTTGAAGCTAGCTTGCCTCCTTACTTCATGGTCCTGCACCATGTTGCTTTTTTAGCTCTTGTACATGTTTTAAAGCAGTTCTCAGATCTCTCGGCTATTTTGGCATCATTTTCTTTTCTAAAACTCCTCCTCATCTAGAACTGATTTTGGATTGACTGATGGCTTTTGGTATTCTATACGCTCATTCTTGGGATGGTTCTTAGGATAAATATTAAAGTATCAGTATAGGTTTTCTTATGGTAAATAAATCCCTTTTAATGGGAGCCAAAAATATTTATTAAACCAAATTGCTAACAGGTGTCACTTGATTATTGGCAATAAATTATAATTGTTTACATTTAGAGATGAAATGAGACATCTTCTAAAGCCAACTTTCAATTATCTGTGTTAGCAGTGGGCAGGGTACGTGAAAAGAACCCGGATGCACGTACTTACGTGTGAGGTCTTTTTGGTGTAGTGACTGCTTTCTTGGTTAAATTACAGTTTTGATGTGTCTGTTAAATTCCTGTGTATAACATATAATGAAAACTAGAGCTAAATGGTTCTTGTCAAACAGGAGCTGTGTATGGTGCTACCAAGATGGCACAAGAGAGTGGAGATGCTGTTTAGATGTAGAAGCAGAAGGCAGCATGGGGAAGGCAGGCAGCTGGATTGGGGAAGCCTGGTCTGCTTGATGAATTAGGGGATGTAGGGACGGTGTGCCCCAGCTTCTGGGAGGATGAAGATCCAGGGAGCAGAAGGTCCCATATGTGGCTTCCTCAAGTGTCCAGGGAAAGAGTACTTTTGGCTAAGGATAAGTTTAAGGTGGAACTGGAAAGAGAGAAATAGACACTCTAGGAGCAAGCTAGAGGAAACAAACCAGAGATGGGACTAGTCTATACTCAGAGGATGTGAAAAGTGAGGTTCTTTGGAAGGGAGGCTGGGGCTTAAATGAGTCAGGTATCTGATCTGACCTAAACATCTGTTAAATCACTAAAGGAGTAACGTAAATGATCACCAAATAAACATATCTCTGAAACCGGGGAACACTGAGATCTGAGTTTCATTTCTGTGTTTCTGATTACCCAAATCTATGTTGTTGTTGCTTAAATGCAAACAATATGAGCTTCAAACCTTGTCTGACAACATAATACCCTCTCTGCACAGAGTCCAAGCTCTACCTATATGTGTTGCTTTTTCTGATCTCCATTTTGGGCCAGTTAGTGGAGTATCATCATCATCAGAGTTGTAACCTGATGGAATATAATGAAATGACCTAATTACAGTCTTTTATTGCATTTTTAGAAAATAGGTCAAAGTCAATAGGATGCTTATATTCTTTTCCCACCTCCGGTTTATTAACTGGAGTATTCATGTCCTGAATATACCAAATGAATGAAAAGGATGGTGTATGGAATAAAGATTAAAAAGATAGCATTCGTGTTGCCGTTCTGTGTGTTACGTACATCTCTCTCCCATATGCTGTAACCACTCATTTTCCGATTCCAGAAACGTTTGTGTGTGTGTTTGTGTGTGTGTGTGTTTAATGACTTGTAAACATTCCTGACTTCCGATAGGTGGAATGGCTGAAAAATGAGGAGCCCATAGACTCTGAACAAGATGAGCACATCGACACCAGGGCGGACCACAACCTCATCATCCGGCAGGCGCGGCTCTCAGACTCCGGGAATTACACTTGCATGGCGGCCAACATCGTAGCCAAGAGGAGGAGCCTGTCAGCCACAGTGGTGGTTTATGGTAAGACCAGCCCAAAGGCCCGGAGTGGATAGAGAGGATAGAAAGCAGAGGGGTAGAGGGAGGTGCATTTCCTTAGAACTTGCTGTGTCTAGCACTGAAAGGACTCCGGCGGGTTTCTATTACAGCGCCATCTCCTGCCTCAGCCCATTGGTAGGTGATGCCTATAGCCGTGAATGTATTTGCTCTCTCATCCAAGATTAGACTTCCAGGGGACAGTGAGTGACATTGTCAGTCTATTTTCAAAAGAATTTTAAAAGACCTTTCTTTGCCTCCATTGTGTTTACATTTGAAAAGAATCAGAGCAACTTCCGCTTCCCACTCTTCCCAAACCCAACATCCACCCCATCCTCCCCAGACTTGGCTATTCGCAGTTCCTCTTCTGGCATATGAAATCCGCCAAAAACAAACATGACTATTTGCTGAATAGCTCAGGTAATGGATAAGTGAAATTCCCGGCTATTGAAGTAAGCACTCCCTTCCATAATAGAAGAGCCCTGGGATTGACGTTTGAAGCACTGAAAGTTAATAGAAATTCAGATGCTGGTATTTTCTTCTTCTCCTCTGGAATTGCAAGTGCTGTAGAGATATGTTGATGACTTCTTCCTCTGGTTCATCATTTCCTTGCAAAGCAGATTCTCTGTGTCCCTCCTATGGTCTACAGAAGCGTAGACTGGGGGGTACAGACTAGATCAGCCCCATGGTTGCCACACAGTGGGGCAGCCAGTGAGGGTCCCACCAGTCTCTTGGTCTCTGGATGCCCAACTCACAACACCTGGCAAGTGGCTTGCACATAGTAGGCAATCAGTAAAAACCTCTTTCCTTTCTTTCTTTTTTTTTTTTTTTTCTTCTCCCCTCCCCATTTTTCTCTCTCAGTGAATGGAGGCTGGTCTTCCTGGACAGAGTGGTCAGCCTGCAATGTTCCCTGTGGGAGAGGATGGCAGAAACGTTCCCGGACCTGCACCAACCCAGCTCCTCTCAATGGTGGAGCCTTTTGTGAGGGAATGTCAGTGCAGAAAATAACCTGCACTGCTCTCTGTCCTGGTGAGATATGCATAGATTTCCTTTCCCCTTCTCATCCACCACCATGATTGAGCTGGTGTGACACGTTCAGTAGAACCTACCTTCCCAAAGTCAGCATCTTCCAAGTTCTTAGAAAGGAGGCTTTGTCCAGAGTACTGACGTGAAACTCATTGTAATAGCAAGAACATGGATGAAATACCTCTATGTGGGGGTATAGTTTTTCGCTTCTTACTCAGATTACCCTAGACACGCAACATCAGTAAGCCAAATGTTTTTATGTATTTTTATACTACCAGTGTTCAATTGGGCTAAGCCATGCCCTTCTCTCCTTGGGTTCTCCCATTGTGTAGCATTCATCTGTATAATAAGGTGTAGTGAATTGCCTTTGAGCACAAAACAGGTACCAAATACTTGACCTTTTATCATCAGTCACCATTCAACTAACCTCATCAGGTTTACCTTTGCATTTAAGACAATGCAATTGGCAGAGATTGCATCACAGCCATTTCTATTTTACATTTGGGCTATGATTGCCTTCCTTTCTGAATAGAGGCTTCATTTGCCAAATATGGCTTTTGCAAGTTCTTTTGCTCATCTTACTGGCTGTAACCCAATTTATACAATGAGAAATAGATGAACCAGAAGATGACTTTCTGAATGGGAAGCATATCCTCCCACTGAGAAATAAATGGATCCTGGGTCTCACACGCATGATCCAACATTAAGTCCAAGGACACGGGACCAGAGTCTTGTGTCTTTAAAATTGCAAATCTCGTGCCACTCGAAGCTAAGGTGAGGCTTTTGCCAGTTGCCTGTGCTTGGAGTTTCATTTTGAATTTGTATTCAGTGCACATTTATTGAGTGCTTACTATGTGCAGGTACTGTGCAAGACACATTTACACAAGCAATGTCCTTTAGTTTTGTGCCGTGAATTTTATGATTCCCCAGTTGACAGAAATAGTAAAAGTCAGGCGAAGTGCTCGATTAGGGTGGCTCAGCCAAAATGTTGACAGAACCAACACAAGGACTCAGATATTTTGCTTCAAATTTAGTATTTTTATTTTACCCTCTACTGGGCTTCCCAGGTGGTTCAGTGGTAAGCGATCTGCCTGCCGATGCAGAAGACACAGGTTCAATCCCTGGATCAGGAAGATCCCCTGGAGAAGGAAAGGGCAACCCACTCCAGTATTCTTGGCTGGGAAATCTCACGGACACAGGGGCCTGGTGGACTACAGTCCGTGGGGTCACAAAGAGTCAGACACGACGGAACAGCTGAGCACGCACAAGCTGTTGACTAGCTGCTCTAGATTAAAAATGGCAATATCTTCAATAACCCACATAAGCACGGTTGGCCTATTCCTAGGAGGTAGTGAAACAATTGCTTCCAACAGCTGCCATAATCTCTCGGGTTGTTTTTTAGTGGAATTAAGTTCAGTTTGTTCGTTTCTACATAGAGCAGCAATCTATGACCCAAGAAATTCTATTTATGTAAGTCTTGGTATCTTGGGGCTTGGCTGACCTGTTTTAGTTTAATACTATCAATATATATGGGTTTAACTTTTTTATTATTGAGGGGCTTTTAGGACTTAGAGAGCATTTATTCTACTTTCTGTTCTAAACTATCAACCCACAAGGAAGTAGTGATTACTAGTGGTTCTTGCACAAAGTGTATCTGTCCATCTAAGATGCACTTGGGCATAAAAGATGGGGAAAGAATGGATAATGACATGATTAGCTAACCTGAGGGCACGGGTAATTCACATGTTTGCCCAAATTCAGTAATTGGTCTCATCCTGCAACAGCAAGAGAACTACACCACTGCTGTTGTTCGCCTGTCTCCTTAGCTAAGAAACCATGGAGAGAAGATAAACAGATATAGTATTTTCTTTCTGTGGTGGTGGTGATTTCTTGAAAATCCAGCTCTAAGAACCACAGTGGCCTTGGAGTGAGTCTCCTGACAGCTGTCAGATGCAGTCTAACGATGGCCCCTTCTGTTTCCCTTTGAAGTGGACGGGAGCTGGGAAGTGTGGAGTGAGTGGTCGGTCTGCAGCCCAGAGTGTGAGCATCTGCGGATCCGAGAATGCACAGCCCCTGCCCCGAGAAATGGGGGCAAATTCTGTGAAGGTCTAAGCCAGGAATCCGAGAACTGCACAGACGGCCTTTGCATCCTAGGTAAGACCTTACAGTACACATGTTCTGTGTCTGTCCATCATAGGAAAAGATGCTGTGATAATGCCAGGACCATTGATTCAGTGAAACCAGTTCCCAGAAAACAAAATCCCCCAGAGCAAAAAGAAAGTGGGTGGAAAGTGTCAAAGAACAGACAAATAGGTCACTTTAAACATTGTTACCACTGTCAGTTCCACCCACAGGTATATTTACTGGGAAGGTAACTAGATATGGTTGGGAGAGAAATGATGTAGGCAAACGTGTTAGACTTTGGGGCTTAGCAGTTCTTTTCTTATAGGGGCCAATGTTTTTAGGTTTGGTGAAATTCCGATCTGGATCATCGTAGGCTTGTATTTCTCCCAAGAATTTTACCAGACTCTAAAGCATTTCATAATCCTCAGAGACCACGGGACATGCAGTGTGACCAAGGGACATGCGTTGTGACTGTTACCTTACAGATGGGGGGAAATACGGCACTGAGGAGGTGGCTGGGTTTGTCTCAAATTGGTCTGGCATGGCCCAAAATAGAATGCCGATTTCAGAACCTCCAAGCCTTTGTGTTATTCCTGAGGTTATGTTATAACTTCTTCAAGTGACTGTCTGCCTGGGTATGAAACCATGGGAGGATTAAATAGAACCACACAGAGGTGAGTTTTAATTTGGTGGTGTCCCTTACTAGCTTTGTGATCTAGGGGAAGTCACTCAACTGCTTAACTTCTATGAATTGTACCAAAAGTACCCAAAAAGTGCCTATTTTTTGGTTATCTTCTGGGCCCAGTATTAAAAGAATATATTTTGAATATTTCATGGGACAGAACAGGTGCTCGATAGCAATCCCTTCTCCGCTTGCCCATTCAGATGTGCTAAAGGGTATATTGATTTTTCTTAGATCGTTCAAAAACAGGAGATTCGAGGCATACCTATTCGTTAGAAATAGGTTGCCTTCTAGGATGATATCCAGCAAAAAATAATGTAGTTCAATAATTTGTCATCTTTTCAGGAATGTGTGTCACTTTTTATTTAGGAAGATTATAGTATGAAGGAGGCATCTAAGTTGTATTTATTTTTCTGTGTCAATATGACTAGCTGTGCTTGAAAACAAGCCTCTACAAACAGTTATATTTTCAAAATAAGTTGAAATGGTTAATGAATTAGTTTAAAATGATCAGTACATTGAAACAAGTGCTACCTCATAGCCCCATAATTCCTTTACTTGCTCAGTTCAAGTTCTGAGTAATCTGCCTATGTCAGATACAATACAAAGGTCTGTAATTAAAGAGAACCAAATCTCGGGCTTCCCTGGTGGCTAGTAAAGAATAGTAAAGATAGTAAAGAATCTGCCTACAATGCAGAAGACCTGGGTTCAGTTCCTGGGTCAGGACGATCCCCTGGGGAAGGGAATGACTACTCCTTATAGTATTCTTGCCTGGAGAATCCCATGGACAGAGGAGCCTGGCAGGCTGCAGTCCATAGGGTCGCAAAGATTAAGAGAAGACTAAGCGACTAACACTTTCACTTTTCACCCACCAGTCTCAGTAGTGAGAGGGCCTTGCTCTCTAGTAAATATACCATCACAATCAAGATAGACAACATTGCCTTTCATCCCCAAAGTATGCTTGCACTCTTTTGCAGTCATTTCTTTTCCCCTACCCCTAAGCACCACTTTTCTGCTTTCTTTCAGTTGTCATAATGCGTTTGACATTCCTTCATTCTGCTGCACCTATCGGTAATTAACTTTTTAGTTTTGTTAAGTAGCGTTCCACTTTATGGATCTACCACAATGTCCTTATCCTTTCACCAGATGATAGGTGTAGAGTTGCTTCCATCTGGGGGCTCCTATGAACAAAGCTGCTATGAACCGTTGTGTACAGACCTTGTGTGGACATGTATTTTCATTTCTTTTGGGTAAATACCTAGAAATGGGATTAGTGGTGCATATCATAATTAGGTATTTAATGGTATAAGAAACTTTCTGAAATAACTGTAGTTGTTTAAATTTTTACCACTAGGATGTAACTTGCTGGTTGTTCCACATCTTTGCCAGCACTTATTATTGGTCATTTTAAATTAAGTCATTCTAACGAGTATGTAGTGTTTTTTTTTATTGTAATTTGCACTTCCATAATGGCTAATGATATTGAGCAAATTTTCACTTGTTAATTAGTCATTCATCTGTGTTTGCTGATGAAATGTCTCTTCCATTCTTTTCAAATACAAGGAGACAACACAAACTGATTAGCAAGAGATTTAAGGAAATGTGTTTCCGGCTACCTACCCTTGACCACCACCATATATTTGAACTATACCTTTAAGTTGTGACTATTTCTTAACATGTTTCTTAACATTGATAGGACTATAGTTAAGACAATAATCTCATATATCTTCTAAAAAGCCCTTGACGGTATAACTGTGTGGCTACTGGTTATAGTTTAGATGATCATTAGATACTTTTGAAATATTAGAAATAAAAAATAGAAATAAGAGAATACTGATTGAACTATTATAGTACTATTACCAGTTCAGTTCAGTTGCTCAGTTGTGTCCAACTGTGTGCGACCCCATGAATCGCAGCACTCCAGGCCTCCCTGTTCAGCACCAACTCCCAGAGTTCACTCAGACTCACGTCCATCGAGTCAGTGATGCCATCCAGCCATCTCATCCTCTGTCGTCCCCTTCTCCTCCCGCCCCAAATCCCTCCCAGCATCAGAGTCTTTTCCAGTGAGTCAACTCTTTGCATGAGGTGGCCAAAGTACTGGAGTTTCAGCTTTAACATCAGTCCTTCCAAAGAACACCCAGGGCTGATCTCCTTCAGAATGGACTGGTTGGATCTCCTTGCAGACCAAGGGACTCTCAAGAGTCTTTTCCAACACCACAGTTCAAAAGCATCAATTCTTCGGTGCTCAGCTTTCTTCACAGTCCAACTCTCACATCCATACATGACCACAGGAAAAACCATAGCCTTGACTAGACGGACCTTAGTCGGCAAAGTAATGTCTCTGCTTTTGAATATGCTATCTATTATAGGACATAGTAATAACCTTCCCTGCCTGCCTGCTCAGTTGCTTCAGTGGTGTCCAACTCTTTGCAATCCCATGGACTGCAGCCCACCAGGCTCCTGTCCTAGAATCCAGTCCAGGGGATTCTCCAGGCAAGAATACTGGAGAGGGTTCCATGCCTCCCTCCAGGGGATCTTCCCAACCCAGGAATCAAACCTGTGTCTCTTATGTCTCCTGTATCGGCAGGTGGGCTCTTTACCACTAGCGCCATCTAAAAACCACCAGTTAGACTTGAGCTTAGGGAAAATTCTATAAATGTCAAGCTTCAACCTTAGTTGACTGAAATTTAGAGTTACTGATTGAAGACACACAATGGTTAGCTCCAAATGTGAGAAAAAATTATCAAATATGTGAATATTTATTTGTACTTATATTGTTAGTTGAGTAAGAGGATACTGACCAGTCCAGATCCCAGTTTTAAAATCTGAGATATTGTATTCATCAGGGTTCTCCAGAGAAACAGAACCATAGGATACATATATAAGATACAGGATATATGCATACCTAAAGAAAGATATTCATTATAAGAAACTGGCTCATATTATTATAGAACCTGGCAAATCCAGAGTCTGTAGAACCAATGTCCCAGTTCAGAAACTGTCAGGCAGGAGTCTCTCTTACTTGGGAAGGATCAGGCATTCAAATAATTAGATGTGGCCCCCACACAGTGTGGAGGGCAATTTGCTTTTTTTCAGCCTGCCTATTGCAACGTTGATCTCATCTGAAAACACCCTCACAGACTGATGTTTGACCAAATATTTGGATACCTGATGGCCTGGTCAGGTTGATACATGAAATTAACCATCCCAGACGCATATGTACTTGTGAAATCCCAAAGCCTAGCTCCTTCCTTAAAGCCAATCAAGCCAAGGTTCAGGCAGTTACTTGGTTACTGAATGAACCCTTCCTATGAACCTTGGCCATGTGTGGTTAAAGTCTCACATGTGCAATTTAGTGAGTATTCTGTTTCCATTTTCCAGTAGTGGAAAGAAAATGAGCAGAATAGTGAGCTTTAGAATATGTTCAGCACTGGAGGTTGAGAGCTCTGTTAAATCCCCTCATGAGTTTAAAACGCTATGTAAGCCTTTTCTTTCTGTTCAATCTCTTCGTTTCCCTATTCCCTTTTCTACTTAAGAATGGGTTTGTCTAGCATTCTTTGCCTCTGTCGTATACATATTAAGATGTCTGTCAAACATGATCAGAGACTCTTGATGGTTACAATGACTAAGCTTTTTGATGGAAAAATTGAAGCCTGTGAAATCATAGATGTGAATGAGATGTATTTATACATCAGTGGGAAAGGAGTGTGTTTCTAAGAGCCCAACACTGGGATACAGTCTGCCCTTTAAAACACAGAGTGGGTCCCATGTCAGCAAAGATGAAGCGCATTTGACTGTGTCTGCAGGAATCAATGAACAGCAGTCTAGTTAGATGGTGCCAGCATTACTCTGTGCTTCTGGTTGGTACTCTGCTGAAGTGCTCTTGGTGAAACTAGCTGTGCTCTCAGGATGGAGATCCAATGAAGGCTGGGTTTGATTAAAATAGCATTTGGCAACAGCTTTATGGAGCAGTCACTTTGTGAAAGATCTGGGTCATGTTCCAATTGGGGAATTTCCTTCATTTGATTTTTTTTCCCCCCTTTATGCCAGACACAACCCTGAAGCAAGTCCTCAGTTCCCCAACTTCTCCTGGCAGTTTCACGGTGACATTGCTTGGCTCTTGGATGATCTACAATTCTTCAATTTTTACTTAGCTCTCAACAAAGCATCCAGATTTCCTTTATTGTCCCTGAGGGCTGCATTTCTCCTAGAGATGGAGCTGCCAGCTCTGAATGATCGCTTTAATACAGGGGTATGATTGTTGCTTGGTCAGTTGTGACTGAAGCACAGGACCTTAGTGTTACGCTAGCACAGATGGCCACACCTAAATGCTCCCAACAAGGAAATAAATGCCCCAGGACTGGTGAGGTCAGGCAATTGATGCCAATAGCAGTGAGTGCGAGGTTCCAAATTGCAAGCATAAACTATAAACATCCAGTGCCTTTATGCTGGAACTGTTCTTTTCCAGGAAGATAATTATGTAGAATGCCTGTCGAGAGATGGGAACTTGTGGATCCATGTTTTCTAAGCTTTAACCTCGGAATCAGGTAGCTTCCCAACTGCTGTCCTTTACACTTACTGAACTTAGCTGCTTCTGTGCCTGGAGGATCGCTGATACGTACATGTAAATGACATGTGCATTCCTCATTGGCAGGAACAGTAGGGTGAACATGGTGGGGTGTTTAGTTTGAATCTGAGAAGTAAGGGGAACCTGTTCCCCACACTTTTTATTCCAGCAGATAGAAAACTAAAGGCTTTGCCTTCAGAAGTTTAAGTGAATTCGCTTCAGACAGGATTAGTGCCCCGATGGACAATGATGATGAACCCAGAGAAATGCCACAGGGGCCTGGAAGAAAAGCTTCGTGGCTGAGCTACCTGATGGCTAATCCGTCCTTGTCAGGATGTGAGATAGGTCAGTTCAACATTGATAGTTCAGAAACAGAAAGAGCAGTTACACGATGCTTTGTTTTCATTTCTGATGGTACCGGCTGATAAGAAAAGTTGGAGTTAACGGTTTGGAAACCTCATCAAGGATAACGACATCCCATACAATAGCAGGTTCAAATAAACATCCCCAAGCTGCATCTCCAATCTAACCACATTGTCTGTTGAGCTATCTACTTACATGACCTAAAAGGAGCACCTGAAAAGGTGAACCTGTAATCACATCAAACGAAAGGTTGCCTTGGTAAGCATTTTCCCTTGGAACATTCTAAACCTCATTGCTATCCATTACAGTAATTACCTGGGTTCCTTCCCTGTATTTTCTAGGGCACTGAATAACAAAACGTTCATTCCAGAGTTGGCTGAGTGCATCTGAAACAACTCTTCGTTTTTGCTGGTGGTTTACCGAATGTCTGCTTTGTATATGGGATTATAACAGATGGATGTTCCTTTATTAAAACAAAATCCACACATCCTCCCTTTGGGCAAAGAGTCAAGACTCACAAAGGACTCATTCTTCAACTTTTGTTGGATAAGTTCATGTTTCAGGGCCCACTGCACTACACAACTGCCTGACTGTAGTATCGTAAAATTGTAGCATCACAAAAAAATAAAACTGGCGCCAGTGAGATAACATACTAGCACCGTGCATGAAGTCGTCATATAGTTTCCTGCTGCTTGCTAATTCTCCCAAGGAGTTTTAATATCAAAAACCCATTCCCACTCCATTTATAGTATATAGTAGGTATCCCTTTTTACATAAAGATCTCTCCTAGAAATACCCAATAACTGCCTCTCTGCATAACAAACTATTGATTAATTCCGAGTTGCCTTTACGTATACTGCATAGAAGATGCAGATATAATATTGCACACCCGCAGGAGTAATAAGAATGTAGATTTGGACACATATGGTATCATTAGCAGCTTAGCCACAGCCTTCCCCCCATGCCCCAGTAAAATCTCTCCCGCGATGAGACCCAGTAGGAAGACCAGTGAATAACATTCTTTAATGAGAGACTGAAGTGGCTCATAACTGAAGTTTCCCATGTGCTTAATTAAAAAAGAAAATAGAGATAGCTTAATACTCACGTGTCTTAGTGAAGGCATTTTTGAAAAATTCTACAAGGCTAAAACTGTTCCATTTGCGCCTCATGATAAGAGGCCCTGAACTCAAGTACCACATCCTAAGTGGAACTGAGCATAAAAAAGGCAAAAGAATGAACCGTATACAACAAATCACTGTAAAATGTCTCTCCTTTGTTATCCACCCCCTGTGGATTTTCTCCATTTATGCCTTGTTAACAAGATAATAAAGACATCTGATTGTCGTTTTGAGCATAATCCACCTTCCAAATAAGGATTGATCTTCATCCGTTTGCCAATGATTGATATGTATTTAGTAAACTGTTAAAAAAAAAAAAACAAAAAACCTGGCCTCAGGCGTAGAAAAAGAACTTATGATTACCAATGGTGAAAGTGGAAGAGGGATGAATTAGGAGTTTGAGATTAACATATACACAGTACTGTATATAAAATAGATAAGTAACATGACCTACTGTATAGCACAGAGAAATACAGTCAATAGTTTGTAATTACCTATAAGGGAAAGAACCTGAAGAATATGTATATATATGTATAGATAGATAGATTCAATCACTGTACTGTATACCTGAAACTAACAAAACATTGTAAATCAACTATACTTCAATTGAAAAAAAAAACATTGGCCTTTCTTACCAACCCATTCTAAAACAAGTACTGAAGATGCATTTTGTATGCAGGAAATGTTCATTCTGTCATCACCTTAACTTCATTCTTTCATAAACCTGTGCCACACATAGAGTCATAACAAAGTAACCTACTTAAGAACTTTTTCAGCTAATACGAATCAGCGCAATTGGTCCGTTTCTTTCTTCTACTTTTCCTATTCCTATCAACTACCCCCCCCAAACATATTTTCATATGAACTTTTACACTGTGCTTACGTTCTTTGAATGCGTTTGGACAGGAAGTACTTTGTCATGCGACAGAAACATTTCTAGAAGATTGTTTATTTGACACGTCTTGTTAACTTTGTTCATTTTATGGAAGGAATTGAAATAAAACACTTCCACTGTAAATAGGAAGGACTTTTGAATTAAATTTGGGCAGCTGGAGAGCAGGATACATTACCTCCAAGATCGCATTACTCAGAGAGGGTATACACATCACCAAGAAAACTCAATAGACAAACAAGAAGGGATCCCCATGACAGTCTGTGAAATGGAGGCAGAAAACCCAATAGAAAGCTTAAAGACATTTCTTCAGGAAGTGAAATTTTAGCCACAGTTGGTGGGAATACAAATTCATGACAAAGAAAAAAGAAATACTTGGTAGGTAGCATCCCCAGGAAGCGCAGAGAAGGCACTGGCTCTGAACTGAGGATGTGAGACGGTCCAGAGGTTGAGTTGCCATGAGGGCTGGCCTGGGTAGGCCTGGGTTGAGCTGGCATTGAGAGCAAAGACTACAGGGACTTCAGTGTCCTCTGTGGTTCTGAGTTGAGATGTTCTCTTTCTAAAATGTGAAAAATGAACATGAACCTAGAATTGAAAGAAGTGAGGGAGCTGAGCCTTACAGGATTTGAACATTCATCCTGTAGATAACAATCAGGTCCAAGAACCTGGGCTCTGGGGTCAGACTGCTTAAGTTTGAATTTTGGTTGCTAGGCTGTGAGAAAATTTCTTCATTTCTCTAAGCCTAAATATACTCATCTAGAAAATAAAAGTTATAATAATGCCTGTTGGGACTTCCCTGGCAGTCCATTGGTTGGCACTCTGAGTTTCCAATGCAGGGGGCACAGGTTTGATCCTTGGTAAGAGAACTAAGATCCCACATGCCCCATGGTTCAGCCAAATAAATAAATAATAAAACCTCCTTTAAGAATAAAAAGTATTAGTGCTTATTACAAAGAGTTCTTTTGAGGAGGAAATGACTTAATCCATGCAAAGTATTGGATATCTACAGTAAGCACTCCATTTGTGTAAATAATAATGTGTGTGTGTTCACATTATTATCCTAGTAATGGGATTCTTCCTGTTGCAGAAAAAGAGTATGTTTTCCATTTTCTCCAGAAGTATTGACAAATGACACTGTAGATATTTTGTTAAATTCTCTCCTAATACATCTGACTAATATTTCTTTGTAGCAACTAGTTCTGAGTGGTAATTTGAGACGTACTGTAGGGAAACAGCTTACAAGAACCCTAGCAACGTGGCATCAAACCAAAGGGTCAGCATCCTTTCCGAGAAACATCTCATGAGCATTGGGTTGGCCAAAAGATTGGTGGAACCTTTTGGCCAACCCAATAGCTGAATGAACAGCTCTTGATTTTCCAGTCTTCTTTGGCAGGTGGGGTTTAGTTCTAAGGAGGAGACAAACCAGGTGATCTATGAGGTCCTGAGTCCTAAATTCTGTGATTCTAATTAAAAATAACTCAAGGTGAATGCCCAGGAGAAAGGCCTCGATGATCCCCAAGTGAGAAATCATTCCACATTATACTGACAGTTTCCCTCGTGTTATGAAATAGATGTGTCTTAACAACTGTGTTAGAAAGTAAATTTTTATAAAGCAGATTCTAAGTTGCCAACATACGCTTAAAATTCCTTCCTCATTGGGGAAAAATAAATCCATGATACACACTACTGGACTTTACAGCAGTCTACGGATTCCAGGGTTATCCTCCTGCTGCCAGCCATTCTGGATCAGTGATATTTGTTACCAGTCAGCATTCCCCTTGTTCCGTATCCCCCCATCCCCAAATTAGCAGTTTTGCCCTGTTTTTTTTTTTTTTTTTAATATCAAGTAGAGGGACTTCCCTGGCAGTCCAGTGGTTAAGCATTGGCCTTCCAGTGCAGGGGGGCATCATGGTTCCATCTCTGTCGGGAAGGTAAGATCCCACAAGCCTCGTGGCCAAAAAAACAAAACATAAAACAGATTTGCAATATTGTAGCAAATTCAATAAAGACTTTAACAATGGTCAAGATAAAAAGGAACCTTTTAAAAAGTTCATTAAAAATATACAGATCATATTTTTCAGTAACTAATGCTATCCAGAGTCCCTTATGATCAGGAAGTTTCCAAAATTTAGGCTTCTGTCCTATCAAACAAACACTCTCCACTTCATTAGTTCTGTGTATTCCAGACCCTACCTCTCTCTGCAGTATATTTATTTAATCAGGGCTCAACAAAACCCTAGCTAAGAAATATTAGTCTGGACTAGAGAAAGATTTAATATCTGCGATCATAGAGTGGACCAACCATAAAAGAAATGGCAAGAACCCAATCAGGGAAGTGATTTAAGACAGAGTAATCTACTCTTGTAGAGAATTCAGTGCCCTCTGGGGTGTGCTGAGCAAAGTGAATTAATATAGACAGAAGAAACGTCTTTGTTGTGATCCTAACTTTCCTCCTTAAAGTGACAAATTAAATCCATATGTGTCTTCAAGAGCATTGAGACGTGTGATCCAGAAAATGACGGTGGCCTGAACATCACCAGGATGCTTTATCATTAACCCTGGCCTTTCCTTCATCCTGAGAAGAGCCCTGGGCCTACCCCCTAACCCCTATCCCTAACCCTAGTGTGCAGGGTTAGCATGCAGTGGAATAGAAAATTACCGTGATCATTTAGAAAGGGCCAAATGATCATGGGGGTAGCAAAAAGGGCTCTGCACTGGTAGTCAGGAGTCCCAGGTCTTACTTGTTAAGTAGCTTGTGGCTTTGACAGATCTCTCTCCATCCCCTGACTTGTGTCCATAACTATCAAACCGATGTGGGGCAGGGGGTGGGGGTGGATTTTGAGCTAGGTGATCTCTAAGATTGATTTCAATATGAAAACTTGATTCTAATTTTCCACCTTAAATGTAGCTTTCCTGTACATGTGTGTGTATCTATATGTAAATGAATTTCACCTTGTATACATGTGTATGTATTTTATACATCTGTATGTATGAGATGATAAATACCACTGGCGGGTCAGTGCTGTCAGATATTTGCTTTTTACCGGTCTTGAGGAGATGGTCTAGTTCAGTCGCACCTAAGATTAGCCATTTGGATGATGAATATGCAGGGTGATGAGGGGACATCTTTTAGATCTGAAACCAAGGTAACCCCTCTCCTATCCACAGCAAAGTGGATAGCCAAACTGACAGCCTCTTCTAGGAACAGAGTCATCAAAGCAGGTCCCTAGCATCTACTCCATTCTCTTCAGTGAGAAGCTACAATGTCCTAGGAAATGCTGCAGAAATTGGGAAATTTGGAGACCCTGACTTTGTAACGCTTGTAATCGAAAGTCCATACAAGGCTCAGTAGCACTCATCCATTCAATAAATATTTATTGAGTACCTACCATATTCCCTGGTGGCTCAGATGGTAAAGAATCTGCCTGTAATGCATGAGACCTGAGTTCAATCCCTGTGTGAGGAAAATCCCCAGGAGGAGGGAATGGCAACCCACTCCAGTGCTCTTGCCTGGAGAATCCCATGGACAGAGGAGCCTAGTGGGCTACAGTCCATGGGGTCGCAAGGGGTCAGACACAACTGAGCAAATGACACTTTCACTTTCACCATATTCCGTTTACTGGTCCAGGCACTGGGATGGAAATTGATGGAAAATACAGACTCTAGGTGCAAGTAACTTAGAGTGTGGGCTTCCCAGGTGACTCAGTGGTAGAGATTCCACCTACCAACGCAGAAGACGCAGGATGTGAGTTCAGTCCCTGGGTTGGGAAGATCCCTTGGGGGAGGAAATGGCCACCCTCTCCAATATTCTTCCATGGAAAATCCCATGGACAGAGGAGCCTGTTGGGCTACAGTGCATAGGGTTGCAAAGAGTCGGACACAACTGAGCATGCATGCAACTTAGAGTGTCATGGCAGGAACGTGTATGGCTGGCGGAAGGATGGGGAAGCTTGAAAGTGAAAGTGACAGTCTCTCAGTCACGTCCAACTCTTTGGGACCCCATGGACTGTACAGTCCATCAAATTCTCTAGGCCAGAATACTGGAGTGGGTAGCCTTTCCCTTCTCCAGGGGATCTTCCCAACCCAGGGATCAAACCCAGGTCTCCTGCATTGCAGGCAGATTCTTTACCAGCTGAGCCACAAGGAAAGCTCTGAAAGAGCTTAGAATAAATCACTAGTCAAAGATTCTCAATTCACAATTTCTTTTCCAGCTTTTTTTTTTTTCCCTAAGAGAGGACTGATGGGCTACGTATATCAGTTGCTAAGTATTTCTTTAGCAGTTAGTGAATAGTCATCATAGTAAACACCCTCCCGAATCTTACCACCACCCCTAGTCCATTGCCTACACTGACCTCCCTGTGACCCAGCAACTAAAGGGACCAACCCAGACACACCATGACCCTATGTCAGGGTTGGTGCGTGTTCTGATAGGATGATTTCAAATGATTTTTTAAATAATTTGAATATTATTCTTGCCTTACGGAAAATGGTCACCATGAGATTAATCAATGATTTATTTCCTTAAGCTTGAGTTACATACTCTGAACATTTTTGTTTAGTTTTCAGTGAATGCGTGTGTGTGTGTACACATGCATATTTTTCTGTTGTGGATGGAAGCGAGGGAATCAAAGCAAAAAAATTTTTAGTTTGAAAAAAGGATTTTAATATGCAGCTTCCCTTGGAGCAGTGTTCAGAACATCGCACTTTATCACTTTGAGGCCAACTGCTGATAAGAAGGTGTTAGACACGTGCTTAAACGTCTTTGCAGTGACCCCAAAGCATGTTGTACTCTGTATAGCCAGCATAAAATCACATTAACTCACACAGAATCAGTGGGAATGGATAGGACTTTATAACAGAGGTGGTAGGAAATTTAGAAACTGAAATGATTTAGTTCAAAAATGAAATATGCAGATACTCCCTGGAAGTACGGTCATTATGGATACTTATTTGTCTGAGTTTAGGAAATACAAAAGACATTCCTTAAAGAGATGTCAAATTTGAAAAAAGAAAGAGGGAGGAAGACAGTCACTCATCCATATGAATCTTGTGCTTCAGCTGAGGGGCGATTCTGGAAGGTCTTTGTCATCAGAAGTCACATCCATGAACTGTTTCTTACTCAACTGACTTCCCCAAGTTAATATGATGAGATTTTGAACAGTTCTTTGGTGGAAAATATCAATGGAACTAATGTTCACTCATTCATGTACATCTCAAATCGTACAGGGTTTTATTCAGGTGAGGGTTTTTGCCGTTCCAGTCCTGGACTTTCTCTAATTACCCAGCTATCTCTGAGGAAGCCAGCAATTCCTCTAACAAGACATAACCACCTGGGACACCCTGTGAGGACTCTCTCAAAACCTCTTATTCTCTATACTTGTCCTACCTGGCTGGATGTGCTCAGAATGCACTTTTTAAATTTTTATTTTATATTGGAGTAGATTTGGTTAACAATGTCATATTAGTTTCAGGTGTACAGCAAAGTGATCTGGTTTTATATACCCATGTATCTTTTCTTTTCCAGATTCTTTTCCCATAGGGAGGGATAAATTGAGAGGTTGGGATTGACATATACACACTGCTATTTGTAAGATAGATAACCCAAAGGACCTACTGTATAGCACAGGGAACTCTGCTCAAGAGTTCATTTTAAAAGGGGCAGCAGATCTAATGATGGTCTGTACAGGCTGGAGAGTGGGGAGAAGCAAGAATTGAACTAACTGAAGTAACACATGGGGTAAATACGGTCCCCAAAGAGTTCTTTCTGAGCAGGACCTTAAAAAAGAGAAAAACACGGTGTGGAAATTAAGAAGTGAAAAGAGCAAAAAGAGAGACGTGCTGTGCTTTACACTGTTGTAATTTTGCTATGTCTCCCAGCACGGGAAGGGTTTCAGGGTGTTTACAAGAACTGGTGATGTGTTCCTACGTGTCCTAGAGCCGTAGTGAACTTGCAGCATGCACAGGAGAATAGAATCTCTGCTTGTCATCTTCAGGGTCTGCCTGACACCCTCCACTCGTCGTGATATTGCCAATGCAGAGCAGACCTCTTGTTTATCCAGTTATCTGCCGGTGCTAATAACAAAGCAGGTCCACCAGATCCTGGGATTTCCTGCAACTTCAGAGAGCATTCATAAAGCATAACACTGCTTCTTAATTAATGTCTTTGAGGGAGACAGAAAGCATGTGGAAATGAAGCACAGTGATAATAACTTCTTTTCTTCCAATCAGTAAATAATCAAGCAAATAGCATGTTAAAAATTTTTCCAGAATTCAAATATGAATATATTCAAACACATTAGCACATTAGCATTTGCTGTATTGCTTTGGGCTTCCCAGATGGCGCTAGGGGTAAAGAACCTGCCTAACAATGCAGGAAACACAAGAGACTTGGGTTCAAACCCCGGGTCGGGAAGATCCCCTGGAGGAGGGCATGGCAACCCACTCCAGTGTTCTTGCTTAGAGAATCCCATGGAGAGAGGAGCCTAGCGGGCTACAGTCCATGGGGTGCCAAAGAGTCGAACACGACGGACTGAGGTGACTTAGCACGCATACATGCATATTGCTTTGTCATATACCTGTCCCTCTACCAACCCATCTTATTTTTGATACATTTCGAAATAGATTGTAGACATCGGTACACTTCACTCTTAAAAACTTCTGCAAGCATACAGTTGATTAGAGTTCAATATTTGTTTCAGATTCTTTTTAACTTTTTATTTTACATTGGAGTATAGCTGATTAACAGTGCTGTGATAGTTTCAGGTGGACGGCAAAGGAACTCCGTCATATATGTACTTGGACGTGTTCTCTCACAAGCTATTTTCCCAACCAGGCTGCCACACAGCATTGAGCAGAGTCCCCGTGCTGTACAGTAGGGCCTTATTGGTTATCCGTTTTAAATATAACAGTGTGTACATGGCCACCCCTAACTATCCCTCCCCTCCACCTATCCCCCCTGGAAACCAGAATTTTGTTCTCTAAGTCTGTGAGTCTGTTTCTGTTTTGTAAATAAGTTCATTTGTATCATTTTTTGTAGATTCTGCATAGAAGCAATATCACATGATATCTGTCTTTCTCTGACTTACTTCACTTGGTATGATAATCTCTAGGCCCATCCCTGTTGCTGCAAATGGCATTATTTCATTCATTTAAGTATGATTTTCCTGATCAGAACCCATAACTAATGGTGATGACAAAAGTATAAAATCAAATGAACACTTATGAAGTACTATATTTTGAAAAACCTGTGCTTTGTATATTAGTGACATTAAGTAAGATAAACGGTCTAGAAAAGGGAGAGATGCCTTTGAACAGAGTAGTAATCACCAAAGATTTCATGAAGAGAGCAGGAACTGATCTGTGCATTGGAGAGAGGACATGTTTATGTAGAAGGTTTGGAGGGAGGAGGGCGTCCAGAGGAAACAACTTGGACAGAAGCACTGAGAGTTCATGGATTGATCAGACAAGAACATGGATTTTTTTTTGAGGTGCAGTGGAAACTGAGGCATATTTAGTGGGGTGGGACCAGTTAATAGAAAACCATAAAGGCAGGCAGATAAATTGGCCACAATTCGGAGGCAATGTAGAGTCATGGTAGATTCTTGCTTAATGATGCTAGAAAACTATTCCAGCAAATGAACTAGCCAGAGAGAATGGGCAGAGAAGACTGACTCTTCCACAGACTTTAGAATTGGCTCTAAATAATTTGTGATTACAAAGATTGGAGGGTCAATTAAAATAAAATTGAATTCAAGACATATGTTGGGGAGGGGGGTGGTGAAAAAGGCTCCAAAGCCTTCATCGATCCACATGGTCTATGAAGAAGGAAATAATAAAAGTGGTCTTTGAAGATGAAAACACGGGGCATGTCTGGTTTAGTGAAAAGAATGGTGATCATGAGCTCTAATGACATGTGCAACTGTTGCCCTGAGGAGAGAGCTATGCAAGGTCTCTCCTGGTGGGTATTTGGTCCACACAAAGTGGCTTTGATGGCTGAATCTCAAGAAATGTGTATGGTATACAAACCCCATGGGAGCCGATTTCAAATAATCACAAGGCACAGGTTTTGAGGGCAGCCCCTTGCCCAGCCTGTGGGTTCAGAGTGAACACTCCATCCGCACTGTCATCTTGCAACATCTCCATAGCGTAGTGGTCAGAAACCCACTCTACACACATGGCATCTCTCCTTAGTCTTGCTTGCTCGGATCTGCAGGATGTGGGCTGCCATCGCTGGCCATGTTTGTTCCCTGGCAGAGAAAGGATAAGGCTGGATGTGGGTGGATAGGTAGGTGGGAAGGTAGGAATGCAACCATAAATAGCTTGTAAGAACAATGGGTACCATAGAAATGCTTTGGGAGCATCCTGTATAACAAAGGAAGCCAAAAATTGAAGGTGGGAAAGAAATGAATCACCACCAAAAATAAAGAGGTAGATTGTTCTCTCTCCCTCCCTCTGCCTCTGTGTCTCTTTCTCCCCTTCCCTTCCTTTCTCTTATGTATAAATATACATATACACCTCGACACACATGTACTCTCAACACACATGCAGTGAGACACAAAGCAAAATTTGCAATACAGCACTGAGACAAAAGCAGACTGCAGAACAGTATATAAAAGACAGTTCCATGTCTTTGAGGGTAAAAATGATCACGTACTGTCGATCAATTTCATGTAGTTTTGTGCTAATATATGTAGAAGCATCTACGTGTGCGTATCATCTTACACATATAAAATCACAAGGGAAAAAAGAGCTTAGACTTTTATATATCATTTAGCATAATGGTGATTATCTCTTGGTGGTGGAATTAGGCAGGGTTTTCTTGCACTTATCTATTTTTTTTGATACAATAACTGCAGTAACTATAAATTTAAAAATGAATTTAAGGGAATTCCCTGGTGGTCCAGTGGCTAAGACTCTGAGCTCCCAGTGCAGGGGGCCCAGGTTCGATCCCTGGTCAGGGAGCTAGATCCCACATGCTACAACTAAGACCCAGAGCAGCCAAATAAATAAATAAAAATTTAAAAAAATGTTTAAAAAAAATGAATTTAAAAGAAAGCATAACAATTCAAAACACTATTAAGAAACACTTTTTTGCATCTTTAGCTTTTGCATCTTTAGCAAAATCATTAGAAGACTGAGTTATAATTCCTTATTATCAATTTCCGTTTACCCAGAAGATACTCTTGGTGTATATGTTAGACCCTGTGAAAACTGGTAGGATTTCCCCAAACCACAGATCAGCTGCCACTGGCTCAGAATTACATTTTTCTGCCTCTAAGATCCTTCTGGACCCATCTGTACACTCCAGCTGCCCCAGAGCCTCTTAAAGAGGCAGAGAGCAACCAAAGTTGAGTACACAGAGCCCCAGATTTGTTATTAGGAAGTGGGGGTGCTCTCAGTAATCACAAATACACAAATCCCAATTAATTAGAAGTTCTTGGAGGATGGCCCAGGCATGGGTATTAAAAAACAAAAACAAAAACCTCCCAGATAATTGTAATGTGCAGCCCATGTGAAGAACCACGGCTTTCATAGATTAATTTACTAAAGGGGTCATTTGAACCATGGCCTTGGAGAGAGGTGAAATTAAAACAGGATTTGGTTGACCAAGGCCAGTAGCTGCATGGCCCTGAGCCTTGTGAGAAAATGATTATGCAAACAGAATGAAAGGACATGAACCATGAGGTGGGCTGTTCTCGCACAGCACCGTGAGGTCTGGGGGCAGGTAGGGGGGAGCCCTCTCTGGAGCTCATGGTAGAACAATCTCTAATCAGACATTTCAAGCTAGGAAAAGGGTCTCTGAGAGCAGCTTGCTGACGAGATACTGGCATTTCACAAAAGTACAGCAAAACCCAATTTTGATGCCAATGCCAGGGGACTAAAGCCCTCGTGGGCATCAGTGACTTCCAGCCTTTCCCATGAGAAGATGCAGGCGAACACACGTGCCAGATCTTAGCATTGTCACCAATGATAGAGAAGCAGCCGTTTGAACACTTTTGACTCTTATTTCTGAAATTCATTTTATGTGGATTTCTATGGAATGTCTTTGGTAGTTATTCTAAAGATTTATAGGGGTGGCAGCTAGGCCACCCATGTGGGTGGTCTTCTCGTCCCTGTCCTTCTTATGTATCAGAGTAAAGTTGCAACTTGCCTTTGGTGCCAGCAAGCAGAGGCCAGGAGTCAGCACACATTCCTTTTGCTTTGGGGGGTTTGGGGTGTTTTGGCTGCGCCGGGTCTTAGTTTTGGCATATAGGGTCTTTGTTGCAGCATGCGGAATCTTCAATTGGGGCATGTTGGATCTGAGTTCCCTGACTGGGGGCTGAAGCTGGGATCCCTGCATTGGGAGCGCAGAGTCTCAACCACGGGACCACCAGGGAAGTTGTTAGGCACATGTTTCTTGACTCCAGTTCAACTACCCCTGAAATTCACTAGAGTTTCTGACTTAGAGCTGTGCCTGGTTTCCATGCAGCAGCACGTGGGTCACTTTTGTCCTCTGAACGAGTATGATGATGATATTCATAATGTGTGACAGTTACAGTATTACTTATCAACTGCTATTTATCAATGCTAAGCGTGTGCTAGCCCTCTGCTTCACGGCTTCCGGGTTCTGTTCAAACCCTGGAACCAATCTTTAAGAATCTTACTGCTCCCACTTTACTGTGGGGAACATTGAGGTCACAGAGATATATGAAGACAACCTGAGACTTCTGATCTCAAGAGTCTGCATGAATCCCACTGCCAACGGTGACAACCCCAGAGCTGGAGGTGGCAAGGTCAGAGGACAAAATGCTTCCTCTTCTGCTCTGTGCATCCATGTGGTCCTCTGTCCAGGGTCCTTAGCCTTGGAATTTTCATCCCCAACCACTCTTCTCATTTTTCAGAACTGTACCAGGTAGAACCACCCTGTTTTTGTTTGTTTTTACAGCTATATTCAATGTATTTTTCCGAGGAGTAGTTATACATCTAACCTGTTTTTAATCGATTTTCATTTTGCTACCCGGCATAATCTTCATTCCTGTGGTTTAGAGGGAAGAAAATACTGTTAAGCTCAGCCAGAGCTCTGAACAGCTGTTCTGCATGTCTCTTTGTGTGGTCCTAGCAATGCCTCACTTTCAGATGTTTCAGCCTTGGCCTGCCAGCAGGGCTATGCCCATGCCAAATGCTTTCCAGATAGCGTGCAATAAGCAAAAACTGAAGTCAGGTTAAAACCACCAAAGTCGTTTTATTCTGATTCTTGAGTGCATTAGCATCTGGACCTTGGGAGTTTCCACCTGCTCTCAGGAAAACTAATATGGTATTGAATCTGTGCAGTCAGGGAAATGCAAGCTTTGGGCTTAAAGAAACCTGACTGTGTAAGAATCTGATCATATCAATTTGAACAAATTATCTTTTGTGAGGATTTTTTTTTCAAGATTTTTTTGAATGGGCCATTTTTTTAAAGTCTTTATTGAATTTGTGACGATAATGGTTTCTGTTTTATGTTTTGGGTTTTTTTGGCCACGAGGCGTGTGGGATTTTAGCTCTCTAACCAGGAATCAAACCCACACCCTCTGCCCTGGGAGATGAAGTCCCAACTACTGGACTACCAGAGAAGATCCAGGATTTCTTTTTTAAAAAAGATTGGCCAGAAATCACCCTTAGTCAGTGAACTTTCCCCTTACTGTAAAAAAAAAAAAAGAAAAAAAGATGGTCCATTTGCAGAAGTATGATTTACACACAACTTTTAAAAGCTACTTCCGTCACAAAACAGATGGCAAAATATACAAGAGTTGTATCTGAAACACATGGCAAGGGTTTTCTGTCAAAATCAGTCTTTAGGGCAGGAGCAGGTTAGGGTAAGAGATACTCCTGCTCTCTGAAGGATTTGGAGCCTAGCTATGACTGTCTGCCTGGGAGGGGTTAAGATGCAGTCAGCCAGATAATATTTACGAAGTTCTCAGATGTGTAGTGTGTGAGATTTGATTCCGTTCAAAACATAATCCAGAATGACATTGTCTCACCCCGCTTGGCTTGCCTTCAGGCTAACAGGGGAAGGAGAGAACCCAGGGTGACCTTTCAAGGTCCCCTATGTTATGGCACTCTCTGAACGTTAGCAACAGCCCCTGTGCTTGCCATCTGATAGTGTTCCATCGACACCCTGAGAAGGCACCGATGAGAGGGGTGATGCACCCTGCAGATCCTCTGGAGCTTAACACGTAGTCTGAAGTGTAGTCTTCCCGGGTTTCTGCCTGGCGGTAGAGTCGTGTTGGCCTGGGATGGGACCAAGGGCAGGGCAGTGGTCAGTTGGAGGGACTGTGGTGTAAGGCAGACAGAGTCCCAGGCACCATGTCTCCAAGTGATTTGCAAGATGACTGCAGAATTATTTAGTGATGGGAGATGGCAGGAAGATGGTGGATGAAGGGACGTGAAAAGAATATATGGATAAATAAAAGGATAAATATGTCTAGCTCACTTTAGAAAAGATTGAGTGTCTCTTCTCTGTATCCATCTCAGCTGACCACTGCCCTGTTCAATACCAGCATCAGAAGGACACCTTTCCGTTAAGATCATCCGCCTTTTAACAGATAATTGAGATCTGAAACAAAACATAATTTCTTAAAAACAACCCTTCAACACACTCACTATACTACATCTATACCCAACAAGAACAGGGAAAAAAAAAAAAAACACAGAGTTTGGAACTATTTACCCAGGCCATGATAACTGCAAACCAATGCAGGATGCCTTTAAATATTTATTCATGATTCATTTTTCTACCATCATATGTAGTGAAATAGCCTTCCTTACCTGAACAGACTTCTGGCTGGATATAAAACAGGGCAGGCTGCAAGCTCTCTGCTCTCATTGTGCTGATAAGAATCTGGCAAATGCAGCAGACAGAAACTCTAGTAAGCCTGAGGGAATTTTATTTTAAAAGAATGAAGCAATCATCCTAGAAAAAATACTGCCAAAGAGAAAAAAATTTTTGTAAATTAGAATGAAAAGGAAAAATAGAAACAACATAATCCATAGTGTCTGCAGAAAGAAAGTGTTTCCTTTATAGAGGTAGACGTGAAGGAATATAGAATATATATCTGCTCCGTGTGAATTTATTAAATGCAACTTTCTTTTTTTTTTCTTTCTTTCTTTTAGATAAAAAACCTCTTCATGAAATAAAACCCCAAAGTAAGTTATTTTTCCTCTTGCGGATATCATTTGTTCTCATATTTGCTGCTTTACTGTTATATTTGTTTAGGAACCAAACAGAATTGCAGTTCCTACGAAAGATCCAGGGCTCTTGGGGGGAGGTTTCTTCTTATTGGGTTTGGAGTCACATATCAGAGGTTAAAATGGAAAAGAAATATGCACACCCCACCCCTCCTTCAGATTAAATCTCTGCTTTGATTCCGTCCGAGGGTAGCTGTCCATTTCTCTATAGATGTCATCTAGGACTCTTATTTCTGAGATTTATCTCATTAAAATTTATAAATATTTGTCAGTACAGGCTTTCACAAGAGCAACCTTGGGCAGTAGCCTGATTACAGAACTTTCCATCTAGGAGTGGGAGGGGGCACCTGAGAGATGAACCCTGAAATCCATGGCAACTGATTAGATAAGCGCCACTGTGAAATGGCCAGGAATTGGACCTAATGGGGGGGGGGGGGGGTGGATGCTGGCTGGAGCTCCCAGTCTACTGGCTGGAGCTCCCAGTCTACTGGCTTGCTTCCTGGTGAGGACTTTGCCTTCCCTGCATCTTGGGCATCCACCAGATTTGGGGAAGGAGCGCAGCTGGGATGATTGGCAGCTCCACTTTCAGCCTCATGGTGCTCAGACCTGGCTGAACTTGGGGGCCACCTGGAAGCCTTTTATAAATCCCAGTTCCTGGGCTGTCACCCCAGGGAAATTATATGAGAAGAGGAGATTTAGAAGCCAGGAATACTCAGTTTTAAAAGCTCCCTAGGGGATTTCATTGTGAAGCTCGGATTGAGAACCAGTGTCTTAGAAAAATATTCTCAAAACTTAGATAAGCAACCACATGCATCAGAATCTTGGGATATGGTGGAAGCTGGTTAAATATGACCCTGCAAAAGAATAAAATAAATTAATCTGAATCCCTGGTACAGGGGCAGGGAGAACTCTGGAGAATCTACATTTTAATATGTTCCCCCAGTGACTCTCAGAAATATGTAAAGTATATCAGGGTGTCATAGAGACGTCAAAGTCCACATGGAAGGGCATCAGCAGTGTAGCTCTTAGCAGTAGGAGAGTTTGGTTTGTAAAGCTTGTGAAAGATGTTCTTAACTACTATCTCCCATTTTAGTCTAAACTGAACGGCTTTTGATCTTTTAAATCCTAGGGTATTAAAATTCAAATAGCTTGGGGGACTTAACAGCTTTTATTAGCCACCTTCTTTGAAAGAATTAAGGCCCTGTGAAGATAGACAGAAATTGGTATCTGGGGAACAAGGGTCAGGAGGCATGAGAGAAAAAGATACAGTGAAGCTGTGATGTTCCTATTTCAGATGTTGCTTCAGGCAGGCTTGAGATAGAAGGGTGCCGTGACTTCCAGAGTCGGAGAACTTGGCCAAACAACAGAAACAAGCTTTCTTAATTTGTTTGCCCTGCCGTCTGCTGCCCATAAAGTCATTATTGGGAGTTAACGGCTTTTAAGTCATGCATGGTGGATTTGGAACTCCATAGGAAGATAGCCGCTGGGGAACCCTAATTGTGTATTGTGTGTGTGTGAGTGCATGCGCACATGCGGAGAGGGGGAGAAGGAGCTGGTAGATGAATGTCTGGTCAAGACCTCAGGGTTTCCCTGGAGGAAGTGGAGCCCCTCACCAATGCCTCTTGATCATAGAGCACCCCACCCCCGCATCCCCTGGTCCTCACGTCAAGCACAATCAAAATTATCGGTAGCCATGTGGCAGCCAATATGTGTGTGTTTTTAAAGATATTTTTATTTTATTTATTTTTTGGCTGGGCTGGGTCTTCTCCAGTTGCCCGTGAGCGGAGACTACTTTCTAGTTATCGTGAGTGGGCTTCTCATTGCTGTGGCTTCTCTTGTTGTGGAGCAAGGGCTGTACGGCGAAAGGGCTTCAGTCGTTACGGCTCCCGGGCTCTCGCACACATGCTGAGCAGTTGCCATGCACAGGCTGAGTTGCTCCACGGCTAATGGGCTCTTCCCAGACCAGGGATCAAACCTGTGGCTCCTGCACTGGCCGGTGGCTTCTTTACCACTGAGCCACCAGGGAGCCCTGCATGTGTATTTTTTAAAAATGAATTTCATGCTTAGTTTGTGAGCCCAGTGCTGTTCTAATTTGGTTACATCTGTACATCCAGCCATAAAACCCCCAGTGGCTATTTCTGGTCCTTGGGGACTTCCTGAATGAGTTTTTGCTTGGGGTTCTCACTCCTGTACACCGTGCTTAATTGGTGGATACTGCTGCAGACTCGCTTAAACTGTTTTAATTTGTGATTTTCTAAAAATAAAACCTTAACAGAATCAATGTGATTGCAGAAGGCTCCCAGAGGCATCCGATCAGGGTTCTGGAGGCTGCGTGGTTAGGAGTGCACCATCCAGAGGCAGGCTGCAGTTTTGTTCAGTGAAAAGCGGGGCTTCGTGGAAGACTCCATGAATCATCACTGATGCAAAATCAAAGTCAATTATGAAGATAATTGAGAAACAACCTTTCTCTGTATATAGCCGTGCACGTGATCCTCTGCAAGGTGGGGCGGGTGGAAGCCATCTCTCAGAGCCTCCCGCACAGATCCGTGAGGCGGGCTGAGGAACCGGCTTTGAGTCGTGGGGAGGTGTGAAAAGAAAGTGAAGTCTGAAGGTATCTGTTGGCAAATCATAATGACAAACTGGGGGAAATCTGTGCTCGGCATCGCTCATGAAAGCACTTATTGTAAATGAGATAATTTAATCAATTACGTTTCCTAATGTACTAAACCGAATGTTTCATTTTCTGCTTCTGCACATCTTAAATTATCTTCAGGTGCTTTATGAGATTTAATCATAGTTAATAGAAACTTCATTACCATCAAATGTGCTTTCAATAAATGTTGTGTAACAATGTCAGGAAGTGCAGTAAAATATAGTCGGTTCTGAATGGCAAACACGCACCCCCGGAGTCAGGCTGAAAAATGGTCGCGTGCATACGGTGAGACTCCCAGAGGCTTGAGAATGAGGCTTTGCTAAGAGGCTCCCCAAGGAGCGACTGGTTCAGCAGGTTCACCTTAGGGATGAAAAGGAGTCAAGTACCCCCTAGAAAATCGCTCAGAATGTATTCTTTCTCCATCTCCTTCCCAGGTATTTTGGTAACTAATAGAAACACACACTAAGCCCAAATCCCATTGCCTGGTCTAGAGTCAGTTACCTCCAGGATTTCGCCAGTTGAATGTCTCCCAGTTACCCAGATCTCAGCTTTTTCAAACCTGAATGTGTCCTTCTGTGTCTTTAACCCAGGCCTCCTCCCATCTTCTCTCATTCAGTGAATGCTATGCCTTCAACTCGGTAGGGTCCCACACTTGCACAGCCTCCTAGACTGCCGTCTTTTTCCTCTCCTTTCTCCAGCTCAGTACTCAGTGAATCATCACCATCTAACCATTCTGCCACACAGATAGATCAAGTTCACCAACTCACTCCATTTTCTCTCTTCCATACCCCTCCCTCCATTCGGCATCTTTTTGTTGAGTATCCCCCATGGGTGTGGACATGTTCTAGGTGACGGATACTGAGCCTGCCAGATACAGTTTCTGCTCCCATGAAGCCTGCAGATCTAGTGAGGGAGGTGGGAAAAAAAAAAAACAGAAAATTATACATAGAGGGCTGGGTGCCATGGAGGTGGTGACAAGTGTCATTAAGAGAAATAAAGCAGAAGAGGCTCAGGTAGGGATGGAGGGAATGTTGCTTTTTTGTGTAAGCTGTTCAGAGAAGGTCTCTGCAGTAAAATGACCTTTAAGAAGACACGTGAAGAAAAGCAAGGGAACAAACATTCTCCCTGGTGGCTCAGATGGTAAAGCGTCTGTCTGCAATGCAGAAGACCCGGGTTCGATCCCTGGGTTGGGAAGATCCCCTGGAGAAGGAAATGGCAGCCCACTCCAGTATTCTTACCTGGAAAATCCCATGGACGGCAGAGCCTGGTAGGCTACTGTCCAAGGGGTTGCAAAGAGTTGGACACGACTGAGCAGTTTCATCTGGGAGGAGAACATCCAGGGCAAGGGAAGAGTGGGATGCCAAGGCTGTGTGATGGGAGGCTGCTAAGATATCCAAGGAACAATTAGGCTGGGTATCTGAGCAGAGTAGCAACGGGAAGAGGCATAATAGCTCAGGTCAAAGAAGTGGGGCATGGGGGAGAAGTACCAAGTTTATCATAGGCCGTGGTAACAACTTTGACCTTTACTGTGAGTGAGATGGAAAGCTATTGAAGGTGTTTATTCATAGTAACATGACCTAATATTTTCAAAGATAAACTACCCACTGCAGGGGATGTAAACATATAGGGAGCCAGAGCAGAAACAAGATCTGTTACAATGATTTGTTGTAACAAGAGTCTGTTCCAATAATCTAGGCTATTACAATATAACTTTTATAATAACCTAGATTCAAGATGAGTGTGGCTTGGGCCAGATAGAGAGTGTTGGAAATTGTAGAAAAGGTCCATAATCTGGATATCTTTGGGAGGCAGAGTCAAAAGGAGTTGCTAATGCATTAGATAGAGTATGAGAGAAAGAAAAGCATCAGGGATGATTCCAAAATTTGAGCTATGCAACCTGAAGGATAGGCTGGCTATTACTGATCTGGGGCAAACTTGGTTTAGCTTATCTGGAGGGAGACTCAAGAGTTCAGTGTTATAAATGCTACATTTAAGATACTTCTTAAACAGGCAGTCGAATATATGAGTCTGGAGGTCAGAGGAGAATCCTGGCAGTGACATAAATCTGGGGCTTGTCAGTGTCCAGATGATATTTAAAACCAATAGGTTGAATGAGATCCCTGGATAATGAGTGCAAACAGAGAACATATCTGAGGCCGCAGCCCTGAAAGACATCCACACTGAGATATAGGGCAGGTCAGAAGTTACTGCACAGGAGACAGGAAAACAGCCAGCGTAGTGAGAGAAAAGTCAAGTGAAAGGAAGATGGTGTCCAAGACAAAAACTGAATATTCAGGACACCTTTCTTCCTAACCAGGACTTCTACCATTGCTTCCTGTATCTGGAGTTGGCTGATGTCAGTTTATCTGATCTTTTAAAAAAAAACCATCAGTTCTGGTCACATCACTTCCATGTCTAAACCTTTACAAGAGCTGATCATTAGTTTTAAGATAAAGTACAAGGTATCTGTTGTCTATGGGATCTGGTCTCAGATGGCATTGTTTAGTCGTATCCGCTTCTCTCAAGCTGCTTAATCATTAGGTATTTCCCTTTCTACCCTATATTCTTCCACCAAACAAAGCTTCTTAGTTTTCTGAACACCCTGGGCCCATTTGGGCATATAGATCTTTATATGTTGTTATGTCTACCAGAAAACTTTCCCTCCACCTAATCTTACCCTGTTGAATGAATCCTTCCTTCAGGCTTCAGCTTGGGTCTTGCCTCTGCAAAGCCCCTAAAGTCTGAGTTAGTTACACCCCTAATTGGCCGATTGTCAAGCAGTTTCCCTATCTCTATCCTGTATGTTCATTGCGTTTATCCCAGGCTGAATTCCCTCTCTGATAGACATCCTTCCGATCATCTGGTAGATAGTATAGGGTCTGTTCACCCTTATGCTTCTGGCACTTACTGCCATCCCCACGTGGCACAGTGGTCAAGAACCTGCCTGCCGATGCAGGAGATGCAAGAGACATGGTTTCAGTCCCTGGGTCGAGAAGATCCCCCTGGAGGAGGGCATGGCAACCCACTCCAGTAATCTTGCCTGGAAGATGCAATGAACAAAGGAGCCTGTTGAGCCATAGTCCCTGGGGTCACAGAAGAGTCAGACACGACTTAGCAACTGAGCACGCATGCAATAGTATGTATTAGATGTTCAATTCATATTTGTTATTATGGTCCTACATCTTCCCGCTAACTCCTCACTGAGCCTTTTATTGTTAAGGTGAAAATAAAGACTTTGCTTTTATGTATTTATTTTAACTCATTCGTGTAGTAGATATTTATTGCACAGTTATTCTGTATAAACAGTGTTGGCCCCATGAAGCGTGAAGGAAACAATAAGAAATGTTTCTTCCCTACAACTTCAGTACAAATTAGAAGATGACAAATGATTTGAGAAGAGGGGAAGTAAGGAGGCAGTTTTTAATAATCATCTATTTGGTGCCCGGTGCTAGCTGAAAGTCCAAACGGGAAGTTTTCCAGAATCATTTCTATCAAAGAATGACCCCAGTGTGTCCTTGTGTGTTAGTCGCTCAGTCATGTCTTTGAGACTCCATGAATTGTAGCCCACCAGGCTGCTCTGTCCATGGAATTCTCCAGGCAGGAATACTGAAGTGGGTTGCCGTTTCCTTCTCCAGTGTGTCCATATAGTCTAGACATTAGGTGTTTCTCGTCGCCTTACTGACACTTAAACCATTCTACATCTTTTCCCCCAAGTACACTGCTTTCATCTATAGTGGAATAATGTGGATTCTGGGGATACACATTATTCGGTTAGAGAACTCCTCAAAAGATGCAGAGTCCATACTGGCACGTTGGACATTCTTTTTCATGCTGTATAGACTTGAATGGCACCTTGAACACATAGAACTATCTGCAGCCTTGAACCATGAACCGTGCAGGCACGCTCACTCACTCAGTCGCGTCTAACTCTTCACCACCCTATAGACTATAGCCCGCCAGGCTCCTCTGTCCATGGGATTTTCCAGGCAAGAATACTGGAGCAGGTTGCCATTTTCTCCTCCAGGGAATCTTCCAGACCCAGGATCAAACCCACGTCTCCCTGTGGCTCCTGCACTGGCAGGCAGATTCTTTACCACTGAGCCACCTGGGAAGCCCACATTGAACCATCAGTTCAGTTCAGTTGCTCAGTCGTGTCTGACTCTTTGTGACCCCATGAATCGCAGCACGCCAGGCCTCCCTGTCCATCACCAACTCCCGGAGTTCACTCAGACTCACGTCCATCGAGTCGGTGATGCCATCCAGCCATCTCATCCTCTGTCGCCCCCTTCTCCTCCTGCCCCCAATCCCTCCTAGCGTCAGGGCGTTTTCCAATGAGTGAACTCTTCACGTGAGGTGGCCAAAGTATTGGAGCTTCAGCTTCAGCATTAGTCCTTCCAATGAACACCCAGGACTGATCTCCTTTAGAATGGCCTGGTTGGATCTCCTTGCAGTCCAAGGGACTTTCAAGAATCTTCTCCAACACCACAGTTCAAACGCATCAATTCTTCGGCTCTCAGCTTTCTTCACAGTCCAACTCACATCCATACATGACCACTGGAAAAACCATAGCCTTGACTAGGCGGACCTTTGTTGGCAAACTAATGTCTCTGCTTTTGAATATGCTATCTAGGTTGGTCATAACTTTCCTTCCAAGGAGTAAGCGTCTTTTAATTTCATGGCTGCAGTCACCATCTGCAGTGATTTTGGAGCCCCCCAAAATAAAGGCAGCCACTGTTTCCACTGTTTCCCCATCTATTTCCCATGAAGTGATGCCAGGATCTTAGTTTTCTGAATGCTGAGCTTTGATATCTTTAAATTCTCAGCAGACTTCTAGGTCTTTAAGCTAACATTAGGTGACTGGCATCAATGCTAATCTTCTACCCATGCTTTACAGGATAATTTTTTTTCTATTTAACCCATCATTTTTCTTCATCTCCTGCTGATCATTTTCCATTACATAAATATAGCATTTCCCGCAAATTGCATGACTTGTTTGTCCTTCAGAATCATTCCTACTGTGAATCAGTTCAACCTGAGCATATGTGCAACATTTGTAATTTTCTTACTGCTTGCAATCTTTTTATTATCTAATTTCTATCCCATCATAATATGACCATTCTATCCCATCTTATGACCATTTTTAAGAATAGCGTTGACCTTATTGGACATGATGAAGTTTCCTTCATTAAATACCTTGGAACTAAGCACAGCCACAGTGAATAAGTGATAGAATATAATGTTCTTCAGCATCAGAATAACTCAGGGTACTTGCTAAAAATGTGAATTCACAGGTCCCATCTCCCCACGTATTACTATATTCAAAGTTAGAACTTATATCGTGAATTCCCAGAGTAGAAAATGAAAGTGAAGTCATTTTCTCAAGGGCTGGATTTCAAATCCTGCTTTTTTACTCTCTTTTTCATTTTACCTTGGTCTTCCTGATGGGGAAAAAGACAGTTCTTATGCAATCCAAAGGTAGAGTTACCAGATAAAATAGAGAACCCTTGGTTACATTTGAATTTCACATCAGCAGTGAATACATTTTTGACATAAGCATGTCCCAAATATGGCATGAGAAATACTTCTACTTAAGTTATACATTCTTGATCAGAAATTCAAATTTAACTGTATCATATTTGTAGTTGCTTAATCTGGAAACTTTACTGAAAAGAATAAAACACGTCTGAATGTGCGTTCTCAAGAAACATTTTATTAAATAGATTATCTGTACTGTCAATCTTGGGAGAATGGCTAGAATTAAAACAAATATTGGAGGAGGGAGCCTTTCAGAAAAAGCAAAACGTCTGAACAACAACAACAAAAAAAGAAGTCCACTGAAGTACAAAGTCTATTTGAAGAAAATGAATCTGGGCAGTCATCACTGTACTTTGTAGATACTGCCTTTTTTTTTTTTTTTTTAATTTAACAAGTTGGGATTTGTGGCAGCTCTGCATTGTCAGAGGATGGCTACCATTTTTTTGGCAGTCAAGTATTTTCTAGTTAAGGTATAGCCATTGTTTCATTTAGATATAATACTATTGCACACTTAACAGACTGTAGTATAGTATAAACATAACTTCTATATGCACCAGAAAACCAAGCAAGCTGTGCCTGTCTGCATTACGAGATTTGCTCTTTGCAGTGGTCTGAAACTGAACCCATAATATCTTTGAGTTAGGTCTATAATCGGATTCACCTAAAAAGTAGGGTCCATGTTGCTGTTCAGTTGCTTCCAGTGAACCAGTGAGGTTGCTCCGTCGTGTCTGACTCTTTGAGACCCCATGGACTGCAGCAAGCCAGGCTTCCCTGTCCTTCACTGTCTTCAGAGCTTGCTCAAACTCATGTCCATTGAGTCGGTGATGCCATCCAACCATCTCATCCTCTGTCACCCCATTCTCCTCCTGCCTTCAATCTTTCCCAGCATCAGGGTCTTTCCCAGTGAGATGGCTGTTCGCATCAGGTGGCAAAAGTAATGGAGCTTCAGGATCAGTCCTTCCAATAAATATCCAGGGTTGATTTCCTTTAAGATTGACTGGTTTGACCTCCTTGCTGTCCAAGGGACTCTCAAGAGTCTTCTCCAGCACCATAGTTTGAAAGCACCAATTTTTTGGCGCTTAGCCTTCTTTATGGTTCAGCTCTCACATCCATACCTGACTACTAGAAGAACCATAGGTTTGACTATACAGACCTTTGTCAACCAAGTGATGTCTTTGCTTTTTAACACACTGCCTAGATTTGCCATAACTTTCCTTCCAAGGAGCAGGAGTCTTTTAATTTTATGGCTGCCATCACCATCCACAGTGATTTTGGAGCCCAAGAAAATCTATCACTGTTTCCGTTGTTTCCCCATGTAGTCACCATCAAGTGATGGGACCGGATGCCATGATCTTTGCTTTTTGAATGTTGAATTTTAAGCCAGCTTTTTCACTCTTCACTTTCACCTTCATCAAGAGGCTCTTTAGTTCCTCTTCGCTTTCTGCCATGAGGGAGGTGTCATCTGCGTATCTGAGGTTATTGATATTTCTCCCTGCAATCTTGATTCCAGCTTGTGCGTTATCCTACCTTGCATTTCACATAATGTACTCTGTATAGAAGTTAAATAAGCAGTGTGACAATATGCAGCCTTGGCATACTCCTTTCCCAGTTTGAACCAGTCCATTCTTCCATGTCCAGTTCTGACTGTTGCTTCTTGACTGGCATAGGTTTCTCAGGAAGCAGGTAAGGTGGCCTGGTATTCCCATCTCTAAGAATTTCCCACCTCTAAGAATTTCCCACAGTTGATTGTGATCCACACAATCAAAGGCTTTAGTACAGCCAATGAAGCAGAAGTTGGAGGGTCCATATAGAGGAGAAATGAGCAAAAACAGTTAAAACTTAGGATGGGGCAGAGCAGAAAGTATCTTGAGCCAAAAGGGAAACCCCTATTAGAGTGAACTCGATGCCTACTCAAGAGTCACTGATAGGTTTTGAAGTGGCAGGACCAGAACTGTGTTTGGGGAGAGTAAGCCACGCGTATAACAGTTCAGAATGAGTAAAGACTGGGGCCTGGGTTCCAGGCTAGGTGAGGCTGTGCCATGTGGGTCCCTGCTATCGAAACTGAGATGTGAGAGGCACTGGGGATGTTTCAGTAAGCTGTGTGAGTCATTTGGGGAAGGGGTCGATGGGCAGAAAAGGAAAGGTGACTCTTCAGGCTCAAGCCTGATCTCTGATGATGTCATTACTAGAAAAGGGGAATTCAAGAAAATACTTGAAGAGATAAGAATGGTGACCTTGTAAAACAGATGACAAATTTGAGATGTTAGCACAATGCACAGTGGTGCGGTGGTTTTATCCATTGAGCAGGAGGATGATGACTTCAGACAGACGAGGCAGGAGATCCTGATTTAAGACTGTTGGGCATCAAAGTAGTAGTTAGCACTGTCTGATGGAGTGGTTGTGAACAGTCTTCAGGAGGAAACAGTGGTTTGGGCAAAAGTCAGAATTTAATAGCATAAAAGAGCAATGAAATGTATAGAAACAGTGAACAAGGTAAATCATGGTAGAGCCTGGCAGTGGGCTGAGCCCATGTAAAAAGAAGTAAAGCATGTCTGTACGTTCTGATAGGAATGATCTACAAGATATTGTACACAATGGGAGGAAAAAAGCAATGTACTAAAGGAAATCATATGGAAATATAATAATGATTATATAACTTTGAGTAAGGATAGTAAAAAAAAAAATGGAAATTTACAGTTTTTTTCCTGAAAGATCCCAAATACACTATCAACAGTGGTTACTTTTATTTTTTTAATTTTGTGTATTTTTTTATTGAGTATAGTTCATTTACAATGTTATGTTAGTTTCAGGTGCACAGCAAAGTGATTCACATATATATATATATATATATATATATATATATATATATATATATATATATGTCTATCTTTTGTTTTTCAGATTCTTTTCCCTTATAGGTTATTACAAAATATTGAGTATAGTTCCCTGTGCTAAACCATAGGTCCTTGTTGGTTATCTATTTTATATATAGTACTGTGTATCTGTTAATCCCAAATGCCTAATTTATCTCATCCCCTCCCTTTTCCCCTTTCATAACCATAAGTTTGTTTTCTATGTCTACGGGTCTATTTTTTATATACATTCATTTGTATCATGCTTTATTCCACATGTAGGCAATATCATATATGTTGGCTTAGTTGAAGCCATATCTGTCTGGCTTAGTTGAAGGATGAATTTTTTTCTTGGTGTAGTGTAACGTTTTATAGTTCCTAAAGTACTTCCTCATCCTGTGTGTGTTTTCTATTTATTCTTTTATTTCAACAGGGATAGAGGTTAACTGATTAGGGAAATTATGATCAAGAAAGGTTTAATGTTTTAAAAATGCCTTTTATAATTCTTTTCAACAAAGAGCTTAGAATTTCATGGATATGAAAAAAGACTGCCTCTTTCAGGGATCTATCAGGGAGTAAGTCAGGAGAAGGATTGGGGTAGAGGTGATTAGGGAGACCAGGCCGTGTTTGGAGGCAGAAGGCAAGGTGCAGGTGTGGAGGCAAAGTTGAAAGATGTGAGACCGAAAGGGAATAATGAATGAGGCCAGGTCCCTGCAGAGGCAGGAGAGGGCGGATCAGAACCGGCCTGACACAGAGGAGGAGCAGCTGTTCAGGGAACAGGGAAAGGAAAGCACAGGACGGAGCAGAGGAATTTTGAGTTGCCGGGGAGGGTGTGTGTGTGTGCTGGAGGGAAGGGGACTCACATGGAAAAGCGGGCAGTGAGATCACCTCTGTGATGAAAAAAGTAAACGAAGTTCAGAGTAACTGTGTTGATGAAAAGTCGTTCTCGGTCATGGGACATGAATACAATAACTGTTAGGCTGCAAAGAAGGCCCAGGTGGGTTTGCAGAGCACTGGGTTATTGATGATACCCACCAGTCTAGTTGGTGGGTTCATCCAGCAGGGATAGTCGAGCCAGTGCAGGGAGGAGAGGTGAGGAGGCCATCCTGTGATGGTTAGACCACTGGGGAGTGAAGACAGATGGGTGTCCAAACCCTACCTTTGCCATTTTCTCATGAAGAAGCCTCTACCCTATCTGAACCTGTGCCGTCATCTGTAAAAGAAGAAATAGAATACTTCTACGGCAAATAGATGTGATTGTGAGCCTGAGAATATGATCACACCTGCAGTTCTCAGAGAAGCAGGCACAAGCTTAGTGCTCCATTACTGGGTTACCCTTGCCATCAAGAGGTTTTGTTGGTGAAATTTTCAGCCTCCGTACAGTAAGTCCCCCACATATGAACGAGTTCTGTTCCAAGAGTACGTCCATAAGTCCACTCTGTTTGTAAGAAAGTTAGCCTAGGTACCCAGCTAATACAATCGGTTGTATAATACTCTACTGTAATAGGCTTATAATACTTTTCACACAAATAGTACATAAAAAACAAGCACAAAAAAGAGAACTTTTTTTTTTAATCTTACAGTATAGTACCTTAGAAAGTACTATTACAGTAATACAGTACAATAGCTAGCAACTGGGGCACATTTGCATCTTTGAGATTTCACATCTTGAAGGCTCATATGTAAGGGACTTACTGTACGCTGGTGCTGAATTACATCTCGGAGACAGGGTTTTGGGTGAAATAGAAAGAAAACACTTTATTGCTTTGCCAGGCAAAGGGGGCCACAGTGGGCTAATGCCTTCAAGTCTGCATGCCCTGCCCTGGAGAGGGGAGTGAGGAGTTGAGTATAGTCATGGTTCACAGAGGACGTGATCAGCTCATGGACATTCTTCTGATTGGTGGTGAGTTGAGAAGGAAACAGCATCATCAGCTTGATGGTTCCAACTGGTCTGGGACCTGTGTTCTTGTGGTCAGCAGTTTTCATGTGGTGGAGGCCTGCTTCCTGCACGTCAAGTGTTTATATGTACCTGTTAGGGAAAAGGTAGTTCGGCGATTCTGCCAGGTGGCAAATTGAGAGTCTAAGCAGTTTTCAGTTGCCCAGCCCAGCAGCCATTTTTTGTATCTTCATGTTTCCCAGTCGTTAATGTCTTCACGTTTCCCAGTCGTTAACTTCTGAGTCAGCCTCTTACTGCAGAAGACAAGGACACGGGGGCTTGTGCGCGGTTTCAGTATCAGGCAGTGTGACCAGGGCAGAGGTTCACAGCTGGACAGGCAATGAGCCGGAGTCAAGCTGCCTTGGATTGAATCCCAGCTCTGCTACTTAACCGTCACGAGGCTTTGGGCAAGACAAGTGATTTTCTGGCCTCAGTTTCGATATTTAAATTGGCACCTTTTTACAAGTTTGTTGGAAGGATTAAAATGAGTTAATCCGTGTAAATAAAAGACTAGGACAGTGCCTGAAGAATGTGCTGCTGTCCTTGTTAATGACAACAAGGAGCTTTTGGAGGGTGGCAAGGTGGAAAAACCGAGATGCTGACTGGCGACAGGATTGTAAGATTCCAGGCAATGCAAGTATCATCAGAACTGCTCACCGTGGTTGACCAGAGCTGACCACTTTAAAGTTATTTTCTGATGCTTTTTTCAGGGAATGTGGTTTCTCATGACAAGTATGAACAGTTCGAACAAGAACTTCTGTTATGTGCTAGAGTGCAGTTAAATGTTTTGGCACACCCCTCCGTGTTTACAGCCCTGTCTGTACCTCTGGGCCAGGATGAGGAGGGGTTGGCCTAGAGACTGCTGCTTCCTGGGAGTCCAGTGGAGCAGCTAATTCTTCTGTCTTCCATTCATTTTCTCTCTCCCAGCCTTCTCTTTGTGAAGCTCTGTTGTGTGAATTCCTTAGTAATTCACTGCCTTATATACATCAAGTCAAGTTGCTGAGTTTTTTTTCCTCCTAAAACAAGAGCAGTGGTCATTCTACAGTATCCAATAAGATAAAAAGAGAATGTGTTTTTCTTGACTTTTTCTTTTATATTGCTGCGTAGTTGATTAACGACACTGTGACAGTTTCAGGTGTACAGAAAGTGACTCAGTTATCCATATGCATGTATCTGTTCTTTTCAAATTCTTTCCTCGTGTCGGTTGTTAACATGACATTGAGCAGTTTGCCATGCTGTACACTAGATCTTTGTTAGCCCGCTTCAAATCTAGCCACGTGTGCATGCCAGTCCCAAATTCTCTAACTGTATGTTTTGAAAGGCATTTTGTTGTGCTCCTTTATTCAGTTTGTGTAGCTATCTAATCCTATAAAATAGATTCTAATCTGATACTTAAACTCATAATGTGGGAATTGAGCTAAATTTCCATGAATAAGTGGCATTAATACGTCTTCCAAATGAGAGTCCTGTAAGGAGAGGAAGGCAAACTAAATACACAGCCCTTAAATTTAGTCCTTGGGGTACATAAGTCACTATGAATGACTAGGTATGATTATAATTTATAAGGACAGGAGCTTGTGAATACCTAGTTCTTGAACTCTGAAGTTCTAAAGGACTTTGAAAAGTCACTTAGCCTTTCTCACCAGCTTTGACCAAAACTATAATAACTGCAGACTATTGTCAAGTCATGCTGGTTTTGAGAAACTCTAAAGGAGATTTCACAAGCTTCCTCAGAAATGCAGCGCAGTTGTTTTTTCTTTAACAACCCTCCTTGTAGAAAAGGTCATTTTAATATCTAACAGAGTCCCAATTGCTATAATAAAAGGCCGGATCCTCCTTTTCAGCCCTTGTTAGAGTGGGTGACGAGCTGGTTACTGGCTTCATCATAAATGTAGGTTCATTGGGCACCTACTGTGAGCTTCTTTTTAGAACCACGCTTTATGCATTAAAGATCCCCACAAGCCACTTTATAGTTCTCTTTTCTCCAGGCCAAATGAACCCATAAACATTTCCTTTCCAGGGTCCTAGTTTCCAACTACTAATCTTTGCAGCCTTTCTCTGTAGATATTTCACACTCCTTCCAGCAATGAACAGATCCCTCTGTAGTTTCTGACTAATTTGCAATATAAGATATTTCCCCATCGTTTATATTTTTGCTTTTATACCACATGTTGCGTCCTTCTGAACTTGGCCTAAAGCTTTCACAGTGCTTAGAGAGAGGAAACAGGGGTGGAAACCCAGGAAAGACATCAATCACACATTGATAGGTATAACAGAAATCCGGGGCGGGGGGGGGGAAACACCCTATGCCCACAAACGCAGAATAGCCTGATCAAAGCTTTTTGTTCAGAATGAGTTGGAGAAAACAAACCAGCCCCAGATGCAAGAGTGAGCAGACAGATGTAAATGTGTGTGTGTATCTGTAAGGAAAAGAAGGTCTCTGTGGCAGGGGATCTACAGTCTCCCTCAGGCTAGTCTGAGTCCAGGGAGTAATCACCAAATAGTTGCACAGGATGACTCACACATTTCCGGGGGAAATGACAGAGAAGTGCTTGGGCCGAACGTAGAGCAGGTAGGATGCCTTGGCATTCAGGTCATTAACCATCAAAAGATCCAAAAAGAGTTCTAGGAACCCTAAGTGATGTCAGAGTTTAGAGGACCAGGGGTTGGCAGGGTTGGTGGACTAGCCAAGGCACAGTCCGGCTGGCTTAGAGGAGGGGGCCCTGCACCGATAGATGGGTAGACAGAGGTGGGTAGGGCCTAGAGGGATGGGGGGTATATGACAAAGACCCGTCCTTATAATCTGAAAGGGGCACGGGGCCTTTGGCTAGCAGGTGGAAGCAGGGACTGCTGATGTTCTTCCAATGAGAGCTGAGTGTGAGCACACATACACACGTGGAGTGGTTCTGCTGTGGCACCCCTCAAAGTGCCCGTGTGCTCACAGACACAGACATCAAGCCTAAGCCTCAGGTTCTCCTGGGGCCAGTCCTAGACACACATGAAAAGAGAATCAATTACATTTGTAAGACACAGGAATCCTTACAGGGAAACCTACTCTACTGTCCTGGAGAAAAAAGATTAGCAAATGGTGGGGGAGGGGGGAAAAAGAATAAGATGAAATGAAAGCAGGTAAATAGAGAAGAGAAAAAGAGGAAGAAGAAGGAAGTAGATGACCCAACTTTAGAAGACTGAGCTCTAAGGATGACTGATGAGGCCTTGAGGACTCGTGTCTGCCTCTGTCGCTGCACTTGGATACCAGGGTCCCATCACAGCCTTGTCTTTTAGACAAGAAACAACAGAGAATATGGGCCACGCGTTAATTCACCCATATGTCTTCATTTCCACCGAGCGGTTGACCCGTCACAAGTGTATGTTGAATGAGATCATTAGATGTAGAAACCAAATTCCCAGGACAGATTGTTCTTGTAAAAATGAATCCCATGGACTTCTGAATCTAGGTCAAACTGTCCCACCAGGTGCTAGGGTGAGCCTCCTAGGGAAGCAGTGATCCCTGTATGAGTCTCTCTCCCTCCTTTCCCTATCCTAGCCCCAAAGTCCCCATATTCACGTCTAAAAATTCTATAATTCATTATTAAGAGGTTATTAAGAGGTTCTGCACATATTCCTGGAAGAGCAAGCACAATGAGCTATATTTGACATTGATACCTTCATCTAAAGGCGGAGAGTCCTTTCCTAAAACAGAACTTGTATCTTGAGAACGGAGAATTCCAGTTACCTGGGTAGCAAGAGGGTGGACGCCAGAAACACCAAGATAGGAATCCAGGGGAACAAAGACAGCTTGTTCCTGCTACTGAGTTTTGTGTCAGGATTTCACATCCAGTGATGTCCATTTTCAGCAGAAGTACTTTTATGCTGGTCATCCTCTGGCTTCTGGTCCTTCCTATTTTAGTAACTGGGAAGCTAAAGATGTCTTTGCATCTACTTTGCCAGCTCAGTGACAGAGCAGCTGCATTCAGGACACTGCCAGGCTCTTTCTCTAGTTGCCGAGCAGGTGTACTCTCCCCAGATACACCTTTTAAGATGATGGTGCCATCCGTGAGCAGCGCCCAAGGACTTGGAGGAAAGAAGGGGGAAGGCTTACTGGGTTCAGTCCAGTTCTCTCCCTGCTCCTGGTACCCTGGCTTGCCACACCTGTTGTGTTTTGTGTCTTCTTTCTTCTCTAACGATTCCCTCCAAGAAACTTAATTGAGTAGAGGGAGGGTGAGACTGAAAGGGGTGATGACTCCCTTCTTTCTCCCCGTGTGACCCAGGTGGACACTGGAACTTTGGCAGTGGCATCAGTCTTCACCCTGTGGTTCTGGGGGGCTGGGGAAGACCACCACTGATACCCCACCATCCCTAGCCCTCCCCCATTTGGACCACCATGAAGTGGAACTAAAGCCTAGATCACAGTGTTTCTCAACACCTCCCAGGTTGCTGTTAGGAAAAGCATCTGATCACCCTCTGACCTTTCCGATACTGTTCTTGAGATGACTGTTTTTCTGCCCCGTGAATTATTTTTCTGTGTTGGCCGCCCTATTACTGAACTGGTTCTGCTTGATTTCCTTGTTCCTGCTTTCATTTGGCGGCACCTTATTTTATAGTCCACTAACTTTGTTGAAAATAAATTTAGTCGTGTGGTTAGTCTTCCTTACTTGATAACATAAGTACCATATTAGGGTGCGGTGAGCACAGCCTAAGTGCTGTGCAATTACAAGGTAAATATATGGTGGGTTTATTTCATCTGCTAAACCCAGCAGGGGTGACAGAGTAATTACTTTTGGACCTGTTTAGTATGCCTACCATATAATCTGTAAGGAGATCAGTTATGTAGTGAATACTTGCCACCTTCCATTGTTAACACACTTCAAGACTTACATGTTCTTGGGTAGATGTCATGCCGAATTGCACTAGCCATTCCGAGGCTCCTCAGGAATCAACCATACCCCGAGGACCTCTAGCCAAAGGGTTGGAAAGCAGCTACAGTGTTATCTTGGGGGGTGGGGAGACACCCACCATCTAAATTTCAAACTAACGCTTTTATTTTTGCTTTGCCCATGCATTCAATAGGATGGAGTAGGAGAGGTATGGGAGAAACAGCATGTGCCCTCTTAGAGACCAGTCCTCGTCCACAAAAACAAACTTCTAGAGTCAAGCATTCAGTTGGTGCCAGGAAACATTAACCATGGACATAAGAGTGCCTGGGACCAAGTGCTTTTCATATCTCACAGCAGAAAGTCGCTCATAATGATCGTAAATACCCTGATGACTGTCAGCGTTCTGATGAACTGAGTGACGTGGGCCAAAGCTCAAGTTCATACTCCTGAGCTCTGGTCTCTTGACTCATAGACCATGCGTTTACCTTTTCACCTGAGAATGCTCTCTGTGAATGCATGCGCCCAGGCCATAGACAAGCAGAGCGGTTCACCCATATTTTGTCATTGTACGTGGGTCTCATGTCTTCCAACAAAAATAAAATATATATATATTTAAAAAAAAACTTTGCAGGGCAATAAGACTTCCTAAAACAAGCAAATTAAGCAGTTGCCTGTTTTTCCTTGAAAACTCTTATATCCTTTGCAAAATTGCTACTGTTGCAGATTCCATTACGTGGTAAGCTACCTTAATGCAGTTAAGTTATTTAACTTGCATCCCTTTGATTTATACAAGGTCTTCTGATTATTGTTGGAGAGTCCAACTCGCGACTAGCCACATCTGTCATTTTGCCTGATCCGTAGCTCCAAAAATTCCAGTAGTGTTTCATTCTGTGTCCTGGGGTGGCTCTTTGACGCTGTTCCCATGTTGGCCATTGAGGATTGCTCTTGTGTCTTTCAGGCATCGAGAATGCCAGTGACATCGCTTTGTACTCAGGCTTGGGTGCCGCGGTTGTGGCCGTTGCAGTCCTGGTTATCGGCATCACCCTGTACAGACGCAGCCAGAGTGACTATGGTGTGGACGTCATCGACTCTTCTGCATTGACAGGTGGCTTCCAGACCTTCAACTTCAAAACAGTCCGTCAAGGTCAGCAGCGTAGGGCCCCCAACAGCGTGTCCTCAGGGCTGTAGACTACACTCATGCAGAACCCTCATGCTCTTTGGTCCTGTGTGAGGGTGGCTCTTGGCACTGGGAGCTGCTCCAGAATTGTCTTCACGCCTTAGGATGCCAGGTTTGATGGAGGAGTCTGTCTGAGTTCTTGGCTGCCATGAGGACCAACGGGTCTCAATTTACTATTTTTGTTTAGTCACTCAATCATGTCTGTTTTGCCACCCTGCAGACTGTACCCCACCCGGCTCCTCTGTCCATGAGATTTCCCAGGCCAGAATACAGGAGTGGGTTAACATTTCCTTCTCTAGGGGATCTTTCCAACCCAGGGATTGAACCTGAGTCTCCTGCACTGCAGGCAAATGCTTTACCACTGAGTCACCAGGGAAGCTGCTCAGTTTACCATTACCCACATTTCAGATATGGCGTGTCCATCTTTGATATGTAGTCAGACTCTCAGGTCACCCAGCTTTCTATTTTAACCAGCCTGCTTTGGGAATGTATGTTTAGTTAACTAAAATATTGATTATTCAAAGCTACGAACCAATGACTCTATCAGGCATATTTATTACACTATTTATTAGATGGAGTTGTTTTATTCAGTGGAGTTATTTCTGTTTTAAATAAGTAAAAGGATTTTAGAGGATGTATGATGGGCTAGTTAACCAGAGGAAAAATGAAATTCTCAGCCTAAATGACTCTCTGCCTTTGCCCCCTTGAAGCAGTCTTCTGTTGTAGGGGAAGGAAATTTCATCGTGTCAAACAATAGCAGCATTTCATTTTTAAAACAGAAGAGTCGTTTGATTGTCTTCTACCAACTAACTCTGTTCCTGATTGGGAGTTGGACGTGAGACATAAATGGCTTTTATTTTAGAAAAAATGGAACTGTCTTATTTCCATAGATGAAGTTTTCTACTTTGACCCTTGTGGTCAATATTGTCACTTCCATTTCTGTTTATTGCTTAAAGTACTTGTCCTACAGTACAGGACAAGAAATCTTACTGCTTGGCAGTGATGGAGTAGGGACAGGATGGTGCAGTGGAAACCGAAGCAGGCTAGAACGGGGAGATGGTGGGAGATACAAGCAACTTGACTGCTTACCACTCATTTCTGACACCTTGTGGCTCAGATGGTAAAGAATCTACCTTCTGTGGGGGGGACCCAGCTTCGATCCCTGGATTGGGAAGATCCCCTGGAGAAGGGCATAGCAACCCACTCCAGTATTCTTGGCTGGGGAATCTCATGGACAGAGGAGCCTGGGGGGGCTACAGTGAATGGGATCCCAAGAGTCAGATATGACTGAGCAACTAACACTTTCACGTTCTGGCACCTTGGCTTCTGGTCTAAGTCTGGTTGATCTCAGATAAAAACATGTCACTTCAATGACCTAAGCTTATGGGACTTAGTACATGTGACTTATTTTGGCTGTGCTGGGTCGTCACTGCAGCGTGCGGACTTTTCTTCTAGTTGTGGCAAGTGGGGGCTATTCTCAAGTTGCGGTGCCCAAGCTTCTCACTGCGGTGGCTTCTCCTGTGGCAGAGCATGGGCTCTAGGGTCTTCCAGCTTCAGTAACTGCAGCGCCCGGGCTCTAGAGCACAGACAATAGTTACGGCGCACAGGCCTAATTGTTCTAAAACGTGGGATTTTCCCAGACCAGGGATCAGACTGGTGTCTCCTGCATTGGCAGGCAGATTCTCTACCACTGAGCCACCAGGGAAGTTCCAGTATATATGATTTAATTAGAAGTACATCCGATGAACTGGTGGCTCAGACGGTAAAGCATCTCCCTGCAGTGCAGGAGACCCAGTTTCGATCCCTGGGTTGGGAAGATCCCCTGGAGAAGGAAATGGCAACCCTCTCCAGTACTCTTGCCTGGAAAATTCCATGGACTAAGGAGACTGGTAGGCTACAATCCATGGTGTCGCAAATAGTCAGACACGACTGAGTGGCTTCACTTCACTTCACCCAATGAACTAGTCTTGCAACTGTGTAAGAAACTAAAACTATATCTCCATCAAATCATAAGATATCGCTGTCTGAGACCTTACCAGTTAAAAACAGAATACACAGTAGTATGGGTGGCAGCTTTGTGGGTAAATTCAGAGGCTCTGAAGTCAGATTTGAATCCAAAATTGCTGTAAAACCTAGTAAATCAATTATTCTGTCTGTCTCAATTTTTACAGCTGTAAAATGGACATACTAACATCTATCTCGGGGGGCCTTGTGAGGGTGAAACCACCTGGAATAACATGGCTTATAATACCTTGGTTTAAGTAAGGTACTCAGTCAATGTAGCAAGCATCCTTCTAGAAGCTGGCTGTCTCCTCATACCTTGACAGAGAACACCAGTGAGTTCTGCAGAGCAGCAGGCGGTGGGTGGGAGGGGCGGTTCCCTGATCTGAACATCTGGGGAAGGCTGACTTGGATAAGCTGAGACATCTCATTACCATGAGGCATCTCAGAATGTAGGAATCTTATACTGTGAATCTCTCAGAGAGTATGTAGCCTTTCCAAATTTATTTCTACCATTTTCTTTGACCAAGAACTCACAAAACTAGTGATACCAACAGAAGCCCCTTATCCAAATTCTGCTCTCCCCTGTATTCACGGTGAGGCTCTGCCTTACATGGATGCTCTTGTCTTCATGACATCCCTTCTTGAGCAAATATGATTGGAGAGCCAGCAGGGTGAACAGTGAGACTTAATAGAATGTCATACATAGAGTAGACCAGGGCCTTGAAAAGGACATCCAAAGAGAAACTTGCGGTCACTGGGGGATTATCTTCAGTCAGACTTAAACCAAGTTGGCCACCAACTTTATATGTGTATATGTGTTTGTGTGTGTATTTTTCACGTAAATACACATATGCAAACATACACATATGTGTGTGTATAGTGATAGGCAATTGAGACTTAAGTCTAACTCTAAGAAATGTTTTTGCTTCTTGACTTGACAATAAGATAGCAGGGTCTTCTAACAGTACCCAGAAATTAAACGCTGGAAGGTGAGGGCTTGAGAGAAAACAGCCCTGAGACCAAGAGAGATGCTTTTTCAGGTACCAGTGGAAACCCCTGCTCCAAATTTTTCAGATGTGAGATGGTTCTTCCACCCTGCTTCTTGCTTCATAACCCAGAGTAAGGCTGGTATCTGTAGAGTTCAGTGCAGTTCTGTTATAAAGCTCAGCTCCTTATAATATAAAAAGATCCTCAAACATGGAAAAATGCCTCATCAAGGTGCTTTTACATCTATAAGGTATTTCATCGCATTTTGAACCTGCCTCTCTGTGATTTGGGATTCTTAGAGCGTCAGAACAAAGAGGTGAGAAAAGTCAGGGTTATAGATTTCCTGCTGGTGTTGTTACAAATTATGAAAATGGAAAAACAATAGAAGCTAATAGGATATGGTCTGAAATTGCAACATTTTCCAAAATATCACATGCGGAACATTTTTGTCAGGCCCCAAAGGAAAATGGTTTAATGTGTTTTGGGTTTCAATTTGAGATGTCACATTGATGGACTGATATGGGCAGGAAGTTTGGAACTGAGGGTTATTTTGTTATTTACTAATAAATGAGATTACTTCATCACAAGAAAATATCACAGCATTTCTTTTTAATATTTGGGCATAGAAAAAAAAAATGGTTATGTCCCAGCCGATGAGAAAGTCCAATTTCTCATGTTTTTCTAAGGATTGTTTTTCTCCATTTGTTTTGAGTCAGAAAGAAGCCATTCTCAGCTGCTCCCCTTGTGGAAGCTGGGATCCTCTGTGCCTCTCAGAGTGATATTCGTGTTATTAGAATGAATTGGCTGCTCAGACATGGAGCGGCTCGTGAAGCCCCCTGACCCTTTTGCTCTGAGGACACAACATTTTCTCCCCCAGAAACTGCCCAGAATTGCACAGGAGATGTGTTGGCACCCACGCCACCTCGGTTATAAACAGCACCACCTCGTCACCATGCTGTGTCATCTCTTTGCCATTTAAACTGAACAGATGTTATTTTTGCTCCAAACTGGATTGCAAAACATCTTTCTTTCCTATTTTTTTAGAAGCTCCTCTTTGCCAGTTAAACTAATCCTGTAAACAATCATACCTGAGTAAGTTGCCTGGTAGAGTGCCAGAAATACTTGTTTTGAAAAGATAGCACATAAAGAACTCGAGAAAAGGATGAGTTAGATCGGCAGCATTCAGGAAATTGACTGCAAAAGCCAGAGCTCCTGCTTCCGAGGCTCTGGACACTACTGATCAGCCTGTTAGAGATACCTAAGATGCCCAGGGTGGGTCTGAGGGGTTAGCCGTGACCTGGGCAGCTGGGGAGCATGTGCTGCGTAGTTTGTAGAAGCAGATGTGAACTATGATGCTTTTCAGCTTCTGAGTGACAGATCTATCTTCTCTGCCCAGGTAACTCCCTGCTCTTGAACCCCTCCATGCAGCCAGACCTCACAGTGAGCCGAACGTACAGTGGGCCCATCTGTCTCCAGGACCCCCTGGACAAAGAGCTCATGACGGAGTCCTCACTCTTTAACCCTTTGTCGGACATCAAAGTCAAAGTGCAGAGCTCTTTCATGGTCTCCCTGGGAGTGTCCGAGCGAGCCGAGTACCACGGCAAGAATCATTCCGGGACTTTCCCCCACGGAAACAACCGCAGCTTCACGACAGTGCATGCCAGAAATAAGACGCCCTACATCCAGAACCTGTCATCACTCCCTACACGGACCGAGCTGAGGACCACGGGTGTCTTTGGCCATTTGGGAGGACGCTTAGTAATGCCAAATACAGGTGGGTGGTAAGTGTGCGTTTGTGTATCTTCTAGCGTTTGTTTGAACATATTATATTTACATGATGATGTCCCGTAAGGTCCATTTTTAAGATGTTGACTCTTCCAGTGTCAGAGTGAACACCACCATAGCTCCGGAAGTTGGCTTGATTTACACAGCAAACCAGAAGCAGCGCTGACATTACACTTTGCCATCTGCATCTCAGCATGGACCATACACTCCATCAGATGCCCTGTTAGGGCCGACAGCCATGCTGGCTCAGAAGGTCCGGGCGGTCCCTAGAGTTTAAGCCCCTTGAAATATGTTTCCTAGAACATGATCAGGAAGCACTGAAAACATTCTTTCATCTGACTGCCAAATACCGTGTTTATAGTGAAGCATGGTTTACAAACAAGTTGATAGATGAGTGAAATGACCCTCAAACTTCCTCAGTAACTGACCTAATGAATACAGTCAGCGTCCATCACCCTTGCTATCATGTTGCTTTATGAAGAGCAGTGATGAGGGTTCCTTTGGGGTTGCTCTTTTGAATTCAAGCTCGGATCCTTGGCTATGTAGTTCTCAAGAGTGCTTAGAGTATTTTCCTTTTGGTTGGAAGACTTTCGTGTTGTTTTGACGTGTACAGCCCAGATAACTTTGAGTCTACCTATGCATTAGTCTTCAGAGTTGCCATCTAAGATGTGGGATGGAGGAAGAGAGCAATGCCCAACACCACCCACCCCACCCCATCCCCCCGCCCAGTATCTGAGCAACAGGATTTAGGGAGTGCTCTAAATCGTCATTGTGGCTGAGAGCAAAGGGAAAAGACCAGATCTGCCATCGTTGTTAAAGATCTGGATAGCACTGAGCTGGGACCAGCAGGGTCTTAGCAGATTTCTCTGTAGGGTAGAACAAACCCATCTAAAATATTAAGCATTTTATCTTGTACAGTGAATGCTGTAGTTGGACTAGTCAGATGCTACTGCCTGACCTTCTAAATAGATTAGTGACTTGTGCCTGCCGTTTGTTCCAAGTTGATGATTGGTTTTCCTATATCCTTTGCTTCATTAAAAACTTAATTTCAGGGAAATGGCCTTCCAATGCAGACCCAATAATGATGTTGAATTCTAAATTTCCAGCGCTCTAAATCTTCCCCGATGAGTAGGACGTGGTAAGAATCATTTTTTACGTATGTATGATGCCCTCCTCCTGGTGAGATATGATGGATAGGAGGTCCACGTGTAGGGAGCAGGTGGCCGTATTTACCAGGTACCCTTCTTGTTGTTTACTTCGTGGTGGCTCAGACATTGAGGAGTCTGCCTGCAATGTGGGAGACCCGGGTTCTATCCCTGGATTGGGAAGATCCCCTGGAGAAGGAAATGGTTACCCACGCCATTATTAGTGCCTGGAAAAATCCCATGGATGGAGGAGACTGGCAGGCTACAGTCCATGGGGTCGCGAAGAGTCGCACATGACTGAGCGGCTTCACTTCTTGTTTAGTTGCCGAGTCATGTCCGACTCTTTCGTGACACCTTAGAGAAAGAATCTAATTGGAAACGTGGAATCTAGAAAAGGAAAAGATGCAGAACCTGCCCTTTTGAAGAGAAGAGTATGTACATACATCAAAATTATGAATTTGTGTGTTGAGTTTCTGTACTTTGATTTCCACTTTCTTACCTAGTGGTTGGCACTTAGGTGGCTCTCAATAGTTACTGGTTGAATAGATTGGTCCCATCCTCATCTGTGTGTGTGTAGGAAGGGAGTACCAGGATCCATCCATTTATCACCTATATTTGTTTAATATTCATCATAGAACGTGAAATGAAATCATGATGACAGGCTTTTGCCTTGCTTCCCTTCCGACTTGAGAAGCATTTAGGTTGACAACCCAAAGTTCCCGTAGTGTTATCTATGATTCCCAAACAACTCTGTGAAGGCGTTTTCAGAGCTCTGCACGAGAAGCCCTAGACCAGACTGAAGCTGTTCACTGGGAATGAATTTGAGAAAAAATAAGTGCAGGGAATTGAAACATATGCTCTGTTATTTGCAGAACGTAAATGTAAAATATGCCCTGGGGAGCTAAAGTATAAAGAAGAGAGGCTGAGAAATTAAATTGTTCTCATGCTATCCATCCCAAATTATTGTGGGGTGCCTGGCAGTGGTTTGTGAGAAAGGTTGGCTGCAGTCCACACACTCTAAAAATCATTTATTATGCAAAATAGGAACCAAAAAACTCAGATGGTTCTGTTGTCCTATCAAAAGGCTCTCAGGATAGGTGGAGTTTGGGGGAGAGTATATCCTTTAATCAGAAATAACTTGTGAATGACTTGTTGAAAATGGATACATCTTTAGGGGACCGCAAGTGTGAAGAGTTCCTACAGACCCATCATTCTTCATAAACTATACCTTGCCACCAGCACCATCAGCTCCCATGACCTTTGCCTCTGGTGTTCGAGTATCTTCAGTTTCCACATACACTTTAGATAATTAAGTGAGGGAGGGAAGTACGTTTAAAGGATCATCATACAACTTCTGATTGAAGGAAAGACGGGATCGTTTAAAGCTCCAGTGATCCTACACATTCAGGTTGAATTTCGGTGTATTATGAATAATATTTCAATCTAGACACAAGGAATTAAGCTGACTTGAAAGGAATGCAATATGATCTACTCTGCAAACAGCCCTTTCTCAAAAGTCCACACACATATTTATTCTGATTCGATTTGGGAGCTGGCTGTCAGGCCCTGATAATCTGCAGAAAACTGCATGTCTTAAAACCTGGCTGTTTTTTTGTTTTTTCCTTTCCTTTTTACTGAAAGTTTTCAGTCCTATTCATTCATTCATATATTCATGATTTATTTTCGGAGACCTTACTCTCTGCCAGGCATTAGGCCACATGTTACAGATGTAATAAACCATTAGTGCTTTTTTTTTTTTAAACACACTGGATGATTTTATTTGAAAATTTAGAAAAGACAAACTAATCAACATGTCAGAAAGCAAATAAATGATCGTCTGGGTTGGTGATCAACCTGACTACCAAAGGGTGCAAGGGGGCTTTTTGTGATAGTGGAAATGTTCTATCTTGATTGTGATGGTAATGTGAGTGTATACACTTGCCCCAAAACTCGTTAATTTGTATAACTTAAGTGTGTGAATTATACCTCAATCAGGGAATAGAGAAAAATGTGAAATGGGAGCACAGCAGAGCTCTTTTGGGTTAATTGCTCAGATGGCATTATTTCTTGATGGTGACACTGTGCTCTATCTCTAAATAAGGTCTAAATATCTCTTATCGTAGTCTAAAACAGGCAACAGAGAGAAAGTGTGATGTCAAACTAGCAATACAGAATGTCTAGGGTTGTGTATTCGGTTTGACGTTGGCACACACTGAATATCACATGTATAATTTCTGCTCCCCAGCAGGGAAGGATGTAATGGAGCCCACTTCATTTGGCAGCCACATTTAAGGAAGGATGGGCAATTAAAGGAGAGGGCTGATCAGAGGCCACTGAGTATGGCAATTACTGTTCTCCTACTGTTGACATTAGGGTCTGGAATATAAATAGATACCCTAGCTGAAAAGCTGTGAGCAAGATTTAAATGGGCCTCATTTTTAGTGAAAGATACTGATGATACCTAGCATGTTACTGAATAATTTCCATCAATGTGAACCACACAACTTGTTTTGCCACGAGTCTTCCATTCCTCGATTCTACAGCAGTGAACAGGAACACAGAAGGATATCAGTAAAGTCTGCCATCTCTAGATGTAATTTTAGCAGCAGCAGCCTGAAAGCTTCCTGTGTAATTACATTAGCTCTAATGAAAGGAGAAAAGGTGAGTGCTGCATTATTCAGAGGATACCCTGAGATTTTACTTCGTCAAGATGTTAACTGTGTCTCTATTTCATTTCGTTTTATAAGCAAGAAGCTACATTAAAGAGACTCTCTGCCCTCTCTAGACTCTTCCCTTTTGGCCAAAGTGAAATAGTAACTTCCTAGCATTCAGGAGAAAAGAGAGGAATTTCCCAGTGTGGTATGAGGTGCCTTCCTGTGCCCACCCAACCTTCGTTACATGATGTTACTGAAGTAAGGCTCCTGAGTTTTCTTTCAATTTGACATTGATAGGAATATGGCTAAGTTACCTTTAATCTTTTCTAGCATCTGTTTGGAAATACGGAGCCAAATAGTAGCTACATACCATCTGAAGTTCCTAAGCTTATCCACAAGTTTTCCCTCCTTCAGTTCTCTTGACAAAACACACTCCTCCATCAGTCACCTCCCTAAACTGACTTTAAGATGCACCCTTTAGAAGACAGCTACACACCAGGCTCTAGCAAAAATGTTAAATGTCTCACTTATCATCCTAAATACCTTTTCAGGAAATGAGTGGATAGAAACAAAGCAGAGAAATACCTTTTAAATTTTAGAGCCTACTGATACACGAAGAATTGATGCTGTTGAACTGTGATGTTGGAGAAGACTCGAGAGTCCCTTGGGCTGCAAGGAGATCCAACCAGTCCATCCTAAAGGAGACCAGTCCTGGGTGTTCATAAGAAGGACTGATGCTGAGGCTGAAATTCCAATACTTTGGCCACCTGATATGAAGAGCTGACTCATTGGAAAAGACCCTGATGCTGGGAGGGATTAGGTGCAGGAGGAGAAGGGGATGACAGAGGATGAGATGGCTGGATGGCATCACCGACTCGATGCACATGAGTTTGGGTGAACTCCGGAAGTTGGTGATGGACAGGGAGGCCTGGCATGATGCAGTTCATGGGGTCGCAAAGAGTTGGACACGACTGAGTGAACTGAACTGAAACACTGAAGTTCTTAGTCTCAGATACATATGATAGTGAAGGGTGTCAGGATACCTAATCTTATAAGAGACTTTTTACAATGCCAGGAAGACTTTAATTTTGGAAATTTCTATTTATTGATGTATAGTTGACTTACAGTGTTCGTGTTCTGCTGAACAGCAAAGTGATTGCATCGTGTGTGTAGATATATGTATACACACACACACATTCTTTTTCATTATGGCTTAGCCCAGCATATTGAATGTAGTTCCCTGTTCTATATAGTACGACCTTGTTATTTATCCATTCCATATATAATAGGTTGCATTTGTTAATCCCAAATCATCCTTCTCTGCCTCATTCCCCCTTAGCAACCACAAGTTTGTTCTCTGTGTCTGTAAGTCTGTTTTTTGCCATGTATTAGTTTCCACATTGGAGAAGGCAATGGCGCCCCACTCCAGTACTCTTGCCTGGAAAATCCCATGGACAGAGGAGCCTGGTGGGCTGCAGTCCTTGGGGTCGCTAAGAATCGGACATGACTGAGCGACTTCACTTTCACTTTTCACTTTCATGCTTTGGAGAAGGAAATGGCAGTCCACTCCAGTGTTCTTGCCTGGAGAATCCCAGGGGCGGGGGAGCCTGGTGGGCTGCCGTCTATGGGGTCACACAGAGTCAGACACAACTGAAGTGACTTAGCAGCAGCAGCTTCCACATATAAGTGATATCATATGTTTCTCTTTCTCTCACTTTTCTTGGTCATCTCTAGGTCTATACATATTGCTGCAAATGCCACTATTTCATTTTTTATGGCTGAGTAATATTCCAGTGTGTATACACACACACCCACATCTTCTTTATCCGTTCATCTATTGATGGGCACTTGTTGTTTCCATATCTTGGCTGTTGTAAATAGTGCTGCTGAGAACACAGGAATGCAGGTATCTTTTTGAATTATAATTTTCTCTGGACATGTGCCCAGGAGTGAGATTGCTAGATTTTATGATAACTCTCTTTTTAGTTTTCTGAAGCACCTCCATACTATTGTCCATAATAGCTGTACCGATTTACATTAGGATGACTTTAAGTAAAAATCTGAGTATACACTTGAATGATATACCCTTTTATATGTCACTGAAGGAAACAATATCTTGTTATTATTTTGTACTTTGTGAAACTCCTATAAATTGCTGTGAGGTGGTCCATCTTTGAGAGCATCTGTAAGTTATTCAGCTGAGGTGCTTCTGGATAACTGGAGAATCTACAAATAACTTCTTGGCTTTTTCTGTTTCAGGGGTGAGTTTACTGATACCACACGGTGCCATCCCAGAGGAGAATTCCTGGGAAATTTACATGTCTATCAACCAAGGTGAACCCAGGTAAGAGACAGAGAAGAATGGCACATTAAGAAGATCTTAACTATGAAAATGGAACTTCTGCAGAAAATATGAAGTTATTAAGATAATGTGACATAGAGGTATGTGGGTGGGAGTGTAAGCTCCTTGGACTGTAAAGAGGAAAAAAGCAATTGCAAACCTGTTGGCTTTCTGTTTGTAGACTGCTAACCCAAGTCACCGACATCTAGATAGCAGACACCAAAATCAGTGTATCAGTAGCTGTGCTGCGCCAAGTCACTTGAGTCGTGTCCAACTCTTTCGTGTCCCCATGAACTGCAGTCCATCAGGCTCCTCTGTCCATGGGATTCTCCAGGCAAGAATACTGGAGTGGGTTGCTATTCCCTCCTCCCAGGGGATCTTCCCGACCCAGGGATCTAACCTATGTCTCTAAGGTCTCCTGCACTGGCAGGCAGGTTCTTTACCAATAGCACCACTATCAGTAGGGTCTCTCCACAAAGAGTCACTGTCTCACAGAACCCTCCTCTCAAAAGAAAAAACATATCCTCCTGGGGGTACTCTTTGGTTTTACACATTATGAAAAATGCAGAGAATAACTGCCTGTGACCTTTTAGCATCAGCAGAACACCTGCCCTATAGCCGAGAGACAATTTCTTAAGCAATTTTTCTCAAAGAAAAAATAGTCTACACTTTAGTAGCTTTCAGATCTGACAAATTTCAGCAGCATTAAATTCAGTTACATGAACAAATACAAATCTTGCCTCATACGTTTTTAATGAAAGTAGCTGCTTATTTTCCTAGTGCAACTATGGTGTTTGCAGAAATGTTGCCTCCTCCACATGAGATAAACCAAACTCCTCTTTAGAAAGCAATTTCTCTTATCAGCTAGATCTATATACCTCTGGCATTTTCAGTCATAACATCTTGGTTAGTTTAGAATAGATTTTGTTGTTAGCAAAAAAAAAAAAAAAAAAAAAATACACACATGAAAGAAAAACAGAGAAACAGATGGTTTGAACAGACTTTGATAGCTATCTCCGTAATAGGATTTGTTAGTATCCAGTGGTTTTCACTTTGTGCTCTATGGGATTTGAGAAAAATGGAAGAAAAGGCTCTGCTAGTTGGCTCTTGGGGAGGAATTGCTGGTAAGCCATGCTATGCTGGGCTTTTGTATTACCTGCTCAGTTCTGTAGACTGATGTCCTTTAGTTGGGCACCTGAAAACATTCCAGTGTTGAAGTATCTGCACTTGGCAAAAGGGAAACCAAGAAGCAGAAGTTTTATTCAAAAATCTCAACTAAGCAGACCTAAGAACTATTCTCTGGAATAGTCGCCTTGTTTTTGGATGGATTTATTGAAGCAACTCTACCTGTTCAAAACTGAGGTCATGGTCAGTTACACATAAGCTACTAAATGCATCATCCTTCAAAAATCAGGTTTGAGGTGGAATCCAGGCAACCTTGCCTGAAAATCCTGGCCTCTTGCAACCCCTCCTCCACTCTGCATCCTGTTCCCTTTGTGGTAATGAGTCCACAGAGCCTGTGTTCAGCTCTTTCTTCGCAAACCCATCCCTACTTTCTTCTACCACATAATATGAGAACCAGCCCAGGAGTCTTTCACAAATTCAAAGGCACCTAATGCACAACTCACCTCAATCCTCACCTCTTAGACCCTTCTTCTTAGGAGGGCAGTGCTAGATTGTGTTCAAAGACATCAAACATGCAAGGAATTAAATAAAAAGGCTCCAAAATAGGAGAACTAGCTCTTGGGACATCCTGAAGTGGAAAAAATACATAAAAATTTGCCAGAGCCCAGAGGCTTTGAAAGACGAATTTGGCCTCCTGGGATCACACCCTGCTAAGCTTTGCAAGTTTCAGGTTTATCAGTTTGGTTTATCCACCTGTAGCTAAGATGTAAGTTCATTGATGCCTTTCAGGAAGATGGACAGAAATAGAAACAACGTCCGAAACTTCCCATCTATGAGGTGAGCGTGTAACAGAGGATGGGGTAAAATTATAGGAAGCATACATTTCCATTTGCCAAAACCTTCCCGGCTGTCCCTGCCTCTCAAGGAAATGACTGGTCATTAAACTGCAGCCCACTTACCTTCCTTGGCTCTTCTCACTCCTTTTTAAGGAGCTACATACTGAAAAAAAAAAAAAAAAAAAAAATCACTGAAAATAGTAAATGCCTTTTACTCTTTTTTTAAAGCTCAGGTACATTTTTTCCATCCTTGCTAGGGGGCTACTCAGATCTGAGTTCTGCTTTTAATCCTGTGATTAATCAGGAGACCGCTGATGTACCTATTTAGTCTTTTCTCTGTAAGATCACTTGAAAACCCGTTTTCATCTTATGGCATCTCTCATTCTGAACTCGAGCTCAGATTGAGACCCATTTCCGCTAAGTTCTTAAAGCTGGAACACCACTGCTCTGACTTTTAGCTCAGAGGTGTGAGCGTTGGATTTTTCTGACTGCCCGTCACTCCATACACAGCGAATTACAGTGGGATCTTCCCAACACCATCTTGATTCTGTGTTTAAAGGCTGTTCCCTTCTCCTATTGATGAGACATTTCTGTTACTCTTTCCTGAGTTATATCCCTGGTGTAGAAGAGTGATGACTTAGTGGAACTGTAACGGATAGCACAGATGCAAATTCTTTAGCAGATGCCCAGGGATATAGCTGTGCGGAGTGAACCACAGACTCACAACAAAACCCTATATTCAAATAGGCTCAGATAGATACACTTAACATTTTGGTAAGTTTCAAGTAAGGTGGTTCTTTGTCTGAAATGTATGTGCTCTGTCTCTTAGAACATCCTACTTGCATACCTGGGAAATTTCCAAGAGAAGATTGTATTGAATTAGCCAAAAATTTCACTCAGATGTTCCAGAAAATCCAAACAATTTTTCCGACCAACCCAATACTTTCTGTTAGGTAGAATGATGTCACTTTCCCTCCTCAGTGTCCCTGCTTTGTCTATACTCTCAGACTTGAACCACCATCCTAATGAAGCTTTTCTAACCTGTTCTATCAGTCTGGACCTTTGGTTGGTCATAATGCTGCAGAAATAAACTCTGCTGACTTTGCGCGCATATAGGTACACATTAAATAGTTTGCTAGCAGGAGACCTTGCATCCTCGGAAAAGTAATTACTCACCTCTGTCTCAGTATAACTTGCAAGGTGTTCTTACATGCGTTTAAGTCATTTAATCTCCCCAGTAACAAAAAAGAGAGGGTTTTGTACAGATTTTGTGATGAGAAAAAAGATCTAAAAAATGAAGTTTCCTAGAAAGGAAGCTGCTTCGCAAGGATGTATTACTTACCAGCTGAGCTGGGATTTGACTTCAGGATATCTGACTCCAATTCCATGGCTCATGGACTAAAGGATGCCACCTCTCCTTGACATCAGAGAGTTTAACAGCTTTCTGATCCTGCGTTACAAGGCTTAGCCCCTGGAATTGCTCTGTAAGAGAAGCAGACAGGATCAAGTTGAACATTCCTTAGACATCTACGGTGGTAAATTGCTGCTGTTATATTATAGCTGAGGGAAGAAAGGCTGGAAACAGGTGTACATCAGTGCTGAAACTTAGCAGACATGATGTTCAGAGATTTTTGAGCTCAGTGGCTAAGAGTGTGAGCTCAGGCATCTGAGCCCTGGGTTCAGACACACTACTTTTATTCATGAGACCACGGGTAAGTTAATGAAACTCTTTGACTGTGGGTATGGAGTGCGTACTTCACCTATTAGGGATATTTATAGGATTGTATGATATATACAGTGATACTACAATCTTAAAGATGATAAAATAAATCCTAATTATACATTGTATTTGATAAAGTATTTTACCTATTAATACTTTAGATAGGTATATGTCCTTTAATCTTCTCATCCATCCTGTATGGTAAACAATAATTATTCTTCTAATTTTGTAGATTTGAAAATTAAGACCAAGAAAACATAGTACATTTGCCTCAGGTGGCAGTGGGACTGGGCACCAAAAGTTTTTGAGTATTAATGTATTTTTAGACTGTGTCCCACTTTAAGGCATATTATTCTAGAGTCTGGTAAGACATGTTTTACGAGACACGGGGCTTATTCCTAACGATGGAAATGAAACATACAGAAGAAACATACATACATGAAACATACAGAGAGGGGTCCAGATTTGGGGAAGACAATGGTAACGTGACAATTCAATGTGGAATTGTGGTGCAATAGAGAATTTCACAGAGAGCAGTGGGAAAATGGAGGAGACCTTAAGTCTATTCTACGGATGGATTTACAGAGAGGGTAGAAGGGAAGGTGGATAAAAGATCAGTAGAACTTAGCCAGACAAAGAACAGTATAAAAATTATAAAACCCAGTGATTTCTAGCTCCAAGGTATACATTTTCCATTATTTCTATACAGTAGAAAGTAGGGAGGAGGGTGGTTAAGAGTAAATAAATCCAGGCTTTATTATTAATATTCAGGTATAGTGGCTTTACAGTGTTACTTTCTGTTGTATGACGAAATGAAGCATTCATATGTATACAACTTCTGGGACCTCCCTCCATCCCCCGTCCCACCCCTCTAGGTCATCCGAGGGCACCAAGCTGAGCTCCCCGACCCCAGCTATTTTATGCAGAGTCGTGTAGCTCTGTCAGGCCTAATCTCCCAGCTCATTCCACACCTCTTCCCCTCCCACCAGGCTCCATGCATCCCTTCTCTATGTCTCTCTTCCTACCCTGCAAATAGTTCACCATTCTTTCTAAATCCCACATGTATGTGTACATATATGATACTTGTCTTTCTGTGTCTGACTGACTTCACTCTGTATAGCAGTCTCGAGGTCCATCCAACATCTCTATAGATGACCCAGTTGGGTTGCTTTTCATGGCTGAGTAATAGTCTGTTAGGTACCTCATCTTCTTTATCCATTTCTCTTTCGGTGGATATCTAGGTTGCTTCCAAATCCTAGCCCTGGTAAATCATGCTGAAATGAACACTGGGGTGCATGTCTTTGTGAATTATGGTTTTCTCAGGGTATATGCTGGAGAAGGAAATGACAACCCGCTCCAGTATTCTTGCCTGGAGAATCCCCTGGACAGAAGAGTCTGGAAGGCTGTAGTCAATGGGGTCACAAGAATGGACATGACTTAGTGACTAAACCACCACCACAAGGTATATGTCCAGTAGTGGGATTGCTGGGTCATATGGTAGTTCCATTGTTTTCTAAGGAACCGCCATACTGTTCAGGTGTACGGCCAAGTCAGTCAGTTTTTTTTTTTTTTTTCCAGATTCTTTTCTATTATAGGTTACAAGGTATTGAATATAATTCCATGTGCTATATAATAAATCCTTGTCATTTATCTATTAATCCCAAGTTCCTAATTAATCTCTCCCCCTGACTTTCCCTTTTGGTAACCATAAGTTTGTTTTCTATGTCTGTGAGTCTGTTTCACAGATCATTTGCATTATTTTAGATTGCACATATAAGTAATATAATATTTTTATCTGACTTAACTTCCCTTGCTCAGTCTCTTATGGAGTCACTGTTCCTTTCTCCTGGGTCCTGGTGCACACAAGGTTTTGTTTGTGCCCTCCAAGAGTCTGTTTTTCCAGACTTTCCTGTGGAAGTTCTGTAATCAAATCCCTGCTGCTGCTGCTGCTGCTGCTGCTAAGTCACTTCAGTTATGTCCGACTCTGTGCGACCCCATAGACAGCAGCCCACCAGGCTCCCCCATCCCTGGGATTCTCCAGGCAAGAACACTGGAGTGGGTTGCCATGTCCTTCTCCATTGCATGAAAGTAAAAAGTGAAAGGGAAGTCGCTCAGTCGTGTCCGACTTCACGACCCCATGGACTGCAGCCTACCAGGCTCCTCCATCCATGGGATTTTCCAGGCAAGAGTACTGGAGCGGGTTGCTGTTGCCTTCTCCGATAATCAAATCCCACTGGCCTTCAAAGTCAAATTCCCTGGGGGTTCTCAGTCCCTTTGCTGGATCCTCAGGTGGGGAAATCTGTTGTGGGCCCTAGAACTTTTGCAACAGTGTGAGAACTTCTTTGGTCTAATCCTCCTCCAGTTTTGTGGGTTGTCTGCTCTGTGGCTATAGTGGAGCTAATGGTGATGTCCTCCAAGAGGACTTAAACCACACGCTGCACCTCCCAGGACTGCTGCAGCCAGAGCCCCCATGGCAGACTCTGAAACACTCGCAGGCAAGTCTGGCTCAGTCTCTTTTGGGGTCACTGCTCCTTTCCCTGGGTCCTGGTGCGCACAAGGTTTTGCTTGCACCCTTCAGGCATTTCTGGTGGACATGAGATTTGATTTTAAACACGACTGCACCTCTCCTACCATCTTGTTGGGGCTTCTCCTTTCCCTTTGGACTTGGGATATCTCTTTTTGGTGGGATCCAACATTCTCCTTTTGATGGTTGTTCAGCAGCTAGTTGCAGTTTTGGTCTTCTCACAGGAGAAGATGAGCGCACATCCTACTCTGTCATCTTCCCTTAGTATGATCATCTCTAGGTCCATCCATGTTACAGACGGTAAGATTTCATTCCTTTTTGTGGCTGAGTAATATTCCGTTGAGTCTTCCCTGGTGGCTCAGATGGTAAAGCATCTGCCCGCAATGCGGGAGACCTGGGTTCGATCCCTGGGTCGGGAAGATCTCCTGGAGAAAGAAATGGCAACCCACTCCAGTACTCTTGCCTGGAGAGTATATGTGCCACATACTGTCTCTCCGTCTGTCTGTTGGTGGACACTTAAGTTGCTTCTGTGTCTTGGCTACTGTACATAGTGCTGCCAGGAACACTGGGGAGCAGGTATCAAATCTTGTCTCCCCCGCCCTGCTTTAAAGTCACTTTGATGCCAAAATATTGCCTTAAGCAGCTTCCTTCCAATTCTACCCCGGGCCTAGGCACAGACAGAAGGATTAGATTGTTTGCCCTGCTTCACTCACAAAATAGAGAGTGCTTCTGTGAGCTAGAGTAGCCTCACAGAAAGGCAATGGCATGAACTTGGATCTGCCGGAAGTATTTGCAGGTGAGAGGCCCTTGGGATTCTCCTAACACAAGGGTATTTAAGCGGCTAAGTCAATGCCGAACACAGCCACCTTTATCAAGTAGGCTGCTTTGGAGTGCAGGAAACCAGCAATGATCACTTTTAACAAGCTTGTCTCTTTTCCCAAACTTCTTTAATTCAAAAGAATTGGGGTCTTTTCTTTCTAACATTTTTTCAGGAGCTCTTTATTTTGGGGGGGGGGTGCATTTTTCATCTTCTCAAAGAAAGTTTTGATAACTTTTATTAAATAAGAGTGTTTAATAGAACTACCCTATGGCCCAGCAATCTCACTCCTAGGCATATATCCAGAGAAAACCATAATTCGAAAAGATACATGCCCCTTAATGTTCACTGCAGCACAACTTACAATAGCCAAGAGATGGAAGCAGCCTAGAGGTCCATCAGCAGAGAGGTTGATAAGAATAGTTGGTGCATGTATACAATGAAATGGAATATATACTCAGCTATTAAAAAAATGAAATAATGCCATTTACTGCAACATGGATGGACCCAAGATGATCATATTCAGTGAAGTCAGACCAATATATAAACCCACTTACATGTGGCATCAACAAAAAGGTACAAATGAACTTATTCATAAAACAGAAATAGAGTCAAAGATGTAGGAAACAAACTTATGGTTACTGGGGGCAAGGAGGGGAGGCTAAAGTGGGAGATTGGGATTGACACAGACACTACTGTATATAAAATAGATAACTGATAAGGACTTACTGTAGAACAAGCAGGGAACTCTACTCAGTACTTTATAATGACCTATAGGGGAAAAGAATCTCACAAATGGATGTAGTTTATGTGTAAATGATTCACTTTGCTGTACACCTGAAACTAATACAACATTGTAAATCAACTATACTCCAGTCAATTCTTTTTTAAAACATAAAAGGTTTTTAAATAAAAGTATTTTAGAAAATCCGTTATTTCAGAGCTTTCCCCACATATATACATAAAATGATGTAGCACAGTCATCTCATTACCCTGTCCCAGCTCGTATTTTGCACCCCTCCCCATCCCATAGGCTTCCCTGTGGCTCAGCTGGTAAAGAATCCACCTGCAGTGTGGAGATCTGGGTTGGGAAGATCCCCTGGAGAGGGGAAAGGCTACCCACTCCAGTATTCTGGCCTGGAGAATTCCAGGGACTGTGTAGTCTATGGGATCGCAGAGAGTTGGACACAACTGAGCAACTTTCACTTTCACTTTTTTCCCCGCCCCATGGTTGGCAAGTAGAGAAATGGACCAGAGCATTAGTATATGGAGCTTTCTTCTGAGAAGCAATAAAATAAAATCAAAGGCAAACATTCATTTCGTTTTTCCAATTACACTGTCATGTGGATATTCCGGACCAAATGCTTAGACTAGAGTTGGAAATGTAAATACTCTTCCTGAAGAATTTACAAAAGGATACATATTTGGAATCAGGGCTCAACCCAGATGGAATATTTTCTCTCAGATGGTATGGTCTTCCCACTGGTACCTCTTGGGGTGAGGATTAGGAAGGCAGATAATGATGGTATTAGGAAATATTAACTTTGGGTGGGGGATGCCTTGATAATGGTGCAATAGCTTTGATAGCAAAACATGAAATAAGACCAAATGTAAGACGGGGAAGAAAGTGGGTCTGGATGGAATAAAGCAGACAATTCCTTTTCTAGTAATAACTCACAATTCAGCACTGCAGTGTAGCTGCTTCTGCAGAATGGCTTCATGTAGCTTTTCTTCCAGAGTTGCCAGAACAACACACACAAAAACAAAATCATAAACAACGACTTGATGACATTGCAAGCCTAATAGAGGATACAAGCATTCAGAAATGTCCTTAGGCTGTTTGGGAGGACGTCATTTCTAGAAGACTAAAAAGAAAACACAGATATGTATGGCCATTTAACTTGTAAAAATGGTGCTAATGAAATGAATCTGTTTCTAGTAAACTACTCTTTATGTCAAAGCAGACATTTGAAGCCATTTTAAAACCACTCATCCAAGTAAAATATGAAACTGCCTACACTTTTCCTGGGGCATCTGATTTCACAGAAGCTAAGAAACCCCTATCATCAGACTATTGCAATTAGTGTAGTGGTCCCAGTCAGAACCTTACCTCTTGAGTGCAAGGTAAGAGCACCTGTCTTTGGCTCTACCCTAACACCAGGTGACTGGTTAGGACATTACTGCACGGAGAAGGTGTCAGTCACTCAGTCGTGTCTGACTCTCTGCAACCCCATGGACTGTAGCCCGCCAGGCCCCTCTGTCCATGGGGATTCTCCAGGCAAAATACTGGAGTGGGTTAAAATGCCTGTCTCCAGGGGATCTTCCCAATCCAGGGATCAAACCCAGATCTCCCACATTGCAGGTGGATTCTTTACCATCTGAGCCACAGGGAAGCCCTTGAACACTAGAACCTTCTGTTTCTGCAAATATCCATGAGTGTGTACACAGGTGTGTGCATGGGTGCTGAGCGGGGGGAGTGTGGAATTTTGAATCCGATCTAATATTATAGTTTTTAAATGAACAAAAATCAGCCCCCAAAACAATTTTAATAATTCAATTTCCTGAAAAGTTATAGAATTAAACTTAAATATCTTCAAGTTACCCTGCTACCATGGACAGTTCCATTGAGCACAACTGTCAGAATGACTGCTAGGAAAACCAGAACCACTTAATACCACAATAGATGAAACCCAGTAACTCAAATGAATGATATTTTGCTACATGTGATGACAGAGACACACAAATTTAACCAGGAGTGAAGGGATGAACCTTGTGTAAAGGCTCAGGGTAGGTGCCAGAGAGGAAGTGACAACTGACTTGAAAACTAAGTAAGAGGCATTCCAGGGAATAGAATGTGCAACGGCACAGGGGTATAAACAGCATCACTTATTTTGGAGCTAAGAAAATCAGAACAAAATAAGAAAAGTAGAGTGATAAGGAATGAGGCTGAGAAAATGAAGATTTGACCATGTACAGCATTGTTTGTTGACATGTAGCTGGTGGATAGGGATGGATGAGGCTTACTCACACTTGGCACGTATTATCTCTTGCTTCATCTCCATTGCCACTGCCCACATTCAAGTCTTTATTATTCCAGTATCCTTCTGAGTACAGTAAAAAGATGCCTCATTTTGCCCAGTGCAGATATTAATAGCCCTCCTTTTCACACTCAGAATCTCTCAATTTGGACAATAAATGATAGTCACTCTACTTTTGAGTGTCCCTGTCTCTAGTTGTGAACATTTGAAATCCTTTCTCTAATCCCCACATTGCTCCCAATGGGGAGTTTTGAGAGAGAGAGAGAGACTTGGGGAAGAGAACTCAGCAAGATCTGGCGTGTGTGCATGGGTTAATGTGGAGTGAGAGAGATGAAGGACTTGAAGATAATTCACAGAATTCTGGCTTGGGAACTGACGATTAATTAGAAGAGAGAGGTTTGCCAGCTGAAGTCACCTGAGAGTTTGTGATAACGGTTGCTCTGGGAGCGACTCTGGATTTTTTTCTGGAATAAATACAGCTCTTTCCCTTATAAGAAAAGAGGTAGGAAGAAAATTGATTACAGAATAAATAAAGAAAATACAAAAATTATATGTATATTCACACACACAGAAAAGGTAACTAATGAATTGAAATCCCATGTCACTTGTTTGGGCTTCCCTGGTGGCTCAGCAATAAAGAATCTGCTTGCAATGCAGAAAACACAGGAGAGGTGGGTTCGATCCCCGGGTCGGGAAGATCCCGTGGAGAAGGGAATGGCAACCCACTCCAGTATTCTTGCCTGGAGAATGCCATGGTCAGAGGAGTCTGACAGGCTGCAGTCTATGGGGTCACAGAGTCGAACATGACTGAAGTGACTTAGCATGCATGCCTGCACATCACTCATTTGGTTGGAGCATGGAACAACAATGCTACTCCCAGCAAAGTATTGCGATACCGGATGCAGACTGGGTCTGCGTGCCTCATGCACAGCGGAATCTTCTGCCTTCCTTTGTTTTCTTTCCTTTCTAGCTAGGTAAGAATCTGCCAACCCTGAAGTAAATGAACACTGTACATAACATGTCAGGGAAGTAGCACAGACTTAGGCATTAACACTGCATCAAAGGATCCAGAAGCCCTGCGTTCCAGTCCCCTTTGCCACATCCAGCCTGGGCAGCTTTGAGCTAGTCATTTTCTTTCTCTAAACCTCAATCTGTAAATTTTGTGTATTATTAACTGGATTCCAGGATTTGGATGAGGACAGTAGAGTGACTTTAAATATGACAAGTCCTGTGCAAATTACATGCTACATTTTGTCTATCCATTTTTTTTTAATTAAAAAGATGGAAAAGCACATGGAATTTGCTTGAGCTCTGTCTCAGTGATATTTCTGCTAAGTCGCTTCAGTCGTATCTGACTCTGTGCGACCCCATAGACGGCAGCCCACCAGGCTCCGCCGTCCCTGGGATTCTCCAGGCAATAATATTGGAGTGGGTTACCAGTTCCTTCTCCAATGCATGAAAGTAAAAGGTGAAAGTGAAGTCCTTCCCTTTTAACTGCTAATGCATTCCAAGACTCAGAGGAAAGTTCAGTTCAAGTGACATCAAACATAGTAAGTGTTCACTCTAAAATCAAGAGCCTTGTCTTAAAGAAGATTAGAGTTGCCATATGATCCACAGTCATACTCCTAGGCGTATGCCCAGGTGAAACTGTAATTCCATATGATACATTCACCCCTGTGTTCATAGCAGCACTACTTTCAATGGCCAGGACGTGGAAGCATCCTAAATGTCCAACAACAGAGATAGGGATAAACAAAATGTGGTACACACAAACAGTGGAATATTACTCAGTCATATAAGGTAACAAAATAATGCCATTAGCAGCAACATGGATGCAACTAGCAATTATACTAAGGGGAGTCAGACAGAAAGACAAATACCATATGGTATCACTTATATGTAGCATCAAAAATATGGCACAAATGTACCGATCTGCCAAACAAACAGACTCGTAGAAAACAGACTTGTGGTTGCCAAGGCAGAGGGGTGTAGAGAGGGGAAGGATTGGGAGTTTGGGAGTGGTAGATGCAAACTATGATATAGAGGATGGATAAACAACAAGGGCTTACTGTATAGCACAGGGAACTATAGTCAATCTTCTGGTATAAACTAATGGAAGAGAATCTAAAAAAATAAATGTTAAATAAAAATTAAAAAGCCTGTGATGAAAGACACCCTGCATCAATTCTCTCATCTGCCTCTGTTTCTGATAACACTCTGGCCTCTTGATTGATACTGTAAAGGTATACTCTGTGGGTCCAAACAAGGGGCTCTGGGTGGGCTGGCGTTTAGATGAGGAGATCAGTGTCCAGTCAAGCTGGGGCAGGTGGTTATGCCAACTTGAATAGGCTTTGTCCCTGTCCACTCTGCCAGGCTTTCCTTGCTGGAGAGTGATGGATATAAATGAATGACACTATTTGTTTACTGGTCAGTCATGGATTTGAATTTGGTTTGCTGCTTTGAGTTTTCAACATTTCTATTGGAATAATCACACTGATGGTATCTAGCTATCCCTTTGAGGAGATGTGGCGTTAATGAACTCTGTAACAGCCATAGGGACCCATTGAGGAGGGCAGGTGCTCCAAAATAACAGAGTTGCCACCTGTGCTCCGGAGAGGGGAGTAAATTGCTACCACTTGGGAAGCACAATTCCTCCAGGCTACAGGGCCATGTAGTGCCATAAAAGGGGCTCTTTATCAAATGGTACTTTAATGGCTTAGAAGGGTTAATGCACCTTGAGCTGAAGTCTTTTCTGCAGTGAAATCACAATGGTTTCTTCACAGAGTCATTTAGGTTAGAATATAATGCCATTAACCGCCAAAATGAGGTGGAGAAGAGAAAAATCGTGAAAGTGGGAAAGAAAAGGGGGGTTCTCACATTGTCATCTAATGATTGCTCTTTTTGGAAAAGAGAACTTCCCTGTACCATGCTCCTTGCCCATCCCCTCCACCTCACATCCTCTTGGTCCACACACAAACTGCATGCATGAAAATTGCCATCATTTTAATCAAAGTGCATTCGAAGCCCACAGGAGCTCACAATGTGAAGTGATTAGAGTGGTCCAGAGGAGTCTTTTAATTAAAGATACCATTGACAAGATAACAATGGTCTGTGAATGTGGTTAATAGGTCTGAATGGAAGGGGCACCTTAATTCAGTAAGAGGAAAGTCACCGGTTTGTGAGTTTGATTGTGCATTGTAAAGGAATAGCACATACTGTAATTATTTTTATTTGTATGTGCTGTCTCTTTTATTGCTCATGCTGGAAGTAGAAATAACCTATCCTATTAAGATATTTAATATATATCACACTTTCCATTTCACTTGGTTATAGCTTAATAAATATGCCAGGAGAAGATGCCAACCCACACTGGGGCTGCCCTCGTGCTTACTAAAGCAAGCCCTTTGAAAACCGGCATGATCAACCGCCTCCCTCCCTTGGTTACAGTCTTTAAGACAAACCATAACAACTTCCTAGGACCCCATAAAGTTAGAGGCAGATAGGGAGCTTCACTCTGCACGTGAATTTCAGCTGAAGCATGAAGATAACCCAAAGGTCAGCCGAACCCCTCAAAGATTGTGCAGTGTCCGGGAGACGACAGTGGGTCAGAAGGCAGCGGCAGAGGGGTCTTGAGGTCCTAAATTTAAAGTGGACAGACCATGAAAAGCCCAGTGGTAGACAGAAGAATGGCACCCCAAAGACATCCATACCGTCATCCTGGCACCTTACATGGCGAAGACCTGGCAGATGGGATGAAAGGTTAAGGACATTGAGAAAGAGACCATCTGGATTATGCAGGTCAGCCCACAGAAGGATCCTTCTAAGAGGAGACAGGAATGTCTATCAGATAATGAGATTTGAGGCTGTTACAGGTCTCACCGATGGAAGAAGGGGTTTCCACCCAATGAATCCCAGCGACCTCTAGAAGCTGGGAGAGGCCAGGAAACAGATTCTTCTTCAGAACCTCGAGCAGGAATACTGCCCCGCTGACACCTTCATTTTAGCTCCCTGGGACTTCTGTCTACATAACTGTAACATAAATGTATGTTCTTTTGATCCAGTAAGTCTATGAAGGGTTAGTGGCTCAGTCATGTCCCACTCTGCGACTCCAGGGACTGGAGTCCACCAGGCTCCTCTATCCATGGAATTCTCTAGGCGAGAATGCTGGAGTGGGTATCTATTCTCTTCTCCAGGGAATCTTTCTGACCCAGGGATAGAACCCGGGTCTCCTGCATTGCAAGCAAATTCTTTACCATCTGAGCCACCAGGGAAGGTAAGATCCAGTAAGCCTATGGAACAGCAATGATAGGAAACCAACACAAGCATCTGTTGTGGCCACACTACACTCCTCCAAGTGCCGTTTTCCTTTGTCCAGCGTCTGTGAATACCATCTTAGCAATTCCAACATTACACCTTCGAGGTTCCGGTTTTGGAGACCACGTCCCAGAGAACATGTCTCTTCTACTGCTGGTACCCCCATCCAACACCACAGGACTCCCACCACTAACAGGGGATTCCGATCCCAGCTCTGTCACAAGGAGGTGTGACTTCAGCCCTGTCCCTCCACCCCGTGCCACACCCTTCTGTCTCCTTAATGGCGCTGACCTGATCACTCCTGTGTCCCTGCCCTGCCCCCACCCAAATGAAGTGCTTCTTTGACACAGGATTCGGGTTCCTCCAGAGAAGGCTGTTTTCCCCATCCAGAAAGGCAATGAGTAAACAACTTAGCAGATAATAAAACCTGTGCCAGCACCGTACCACCTAGATCCACTCTTCTCCCCTCTCTCTGGTTCACTGTAAAGCACTCTCTCTAAGCCATCATTATTCCGCTTCTCCTAGTAAACAAAGCTAAACACCGACGCTGCATGAAAGATGAGGTTTAAATTGTGTCTAGGAGCTGGTGATTTACACATGATTTGTGATTCCTTTAGTATATTAATTGGTAAACACCCAATGAATGTGTGTGTAAACTAAAGCCGCCGAACATATGCAGACAGTTGAATCTCTCAGTGGGGTGTTGCTCACATTTCAGCAAAGTCAAATCCTCATTCCAGCCTGTGTGTAACTGCCCCCCCAACCCCAAATCCCACGTGCCAACTCCCCACCCATGATCCTATTTCAGATAATACCAAGTGGGTGACACTGATCTTTAAGCCTTTTAATAGTAAAGCCACATGCTTCCTTCCATCCTCTGTAAACGGTGCTGGTTGCTTGTTGTAATCCACTGTTCTAACTGCTCCTCTTCTGCCCCAACTAATGGTGTAGAATAGTGTGAAGAGCTGGTAACATTATTTCCAGTGACTGCTCATCAACACCCCAGCCGGGCAGCCTTCTGTATTAATACATGTACTATTTAGAGAAAGGCGATGTAGGAACTGACCCTGTGTATTTGCATTTTTCAACAGTAGTGGTGGTTGGTGGTGGTTTAGTCACTAAGTTGTGTCTGACTCTTGTGACCCCATGGACTATAGCCTGCCAGGCTCCTCTGTCCTTGGGATTCTCCAGGCAAGAATACTGGAGTGGGTTGCCATGCCCTTCTCCAGGGGATCTTCCCACTGCAATTGAACCCGGGTCTCCCGCACTGCAGGCAGACTCTTACCGTCTGAGCCACCAGGGAAGCCCACTGGAGCTAAGTCCCCCAGGAGACCTAGTCACACTGTTGGGGTTGCCTGATGTGCCATGCTGGCTTTCTAAAGGGCCTGTCTCTCTGGGAGATCCTGAGATGGTGTTTCCTACTGATCTCAAAGGTTTGGTCAGAGCTGTGTGGTGACACACGCATCAGACTCGAGTAAGACGAGAAATCATAAACCTCAAACCGTGGTTTTTATCCACAGCAACGTTAGCACTGTTGGTCAGTATGAGGATTTCAGGGAAAAGAGAAAAAGAAAATAACCGTTAAAATGCTGTATCATCTCAGGTGGAAAAGTGTAGGAGGCTGGAGCCAGCTAAGTATAGCTTTCATCTATTGGCTTTTTATGTCTGTTCCATTAAAATATGATTTAATTATGGATCGACCCAGGGTCTAGCATAGTAAAACTATCATTACCTTCCTATGCGCATTCCTGAGTGATGCTCTGGGGAAAGGTGATCAGAAACCTACATTCATCTGTAATGTAGACCATAGGAGGAAAGGAGAGAGTGAGGATTACCAAGCACAGCGTGGCAGACGACAACAGTCAAAACCGCGTCTTTAAAAATGGAGCTGAGTGTTTTGTTTGAAGAGTGGCACACTGCAAGCCTAGAATCGGGTCAAAAGATGTTGAGAACAAAAGCCAAATGTGTCCGGATGCAGCTCCAGACCTGCCATGGGCATGCCACCTTGCAGCTGACCTTCACCGTGACCTTCTGTTGACCTTCGTGGGCAGATGGTACTGCAGAATGTGAGTCCCCATGTGGCAAGGTCTGGACCACAACCTTGCCACCACCAAGTTCAGAACCACCATCACATTCTATGCAGTTGTCATCGACCCTAGTGATTTCATTGTAGGGATTTTGAACCTGAGCCCCTCTTCATTAGTATCTTTTTGTTTGTTTTGACAGAATTTCACATTTAAGGAAGAGCTGCAAGAATAGTACAGGTGACTCCTGAACATGGCTTTGAGCTGGATGGGTTCACTTTTCAATAGTCTAACTACAAGCTGTGTGTGGTTGGACCCACAGGTGTGGAGCCGCAGATACGGAGAACCACGGAAGCTGGAGGACAGCCACAAGATAGGCACGGGTTTTTGGCTTAGCAGAGTGTTGGTGCCCGTACACTCCCACGTGGTCAAGGGTCCTCTGGATAGAGTTCCCAACCTTCCCTCGCCCGGATTCACGAACGTTAACACTTTAGTGTGTATTCTGTGCTCTGCTGTTCCTCTCTCCGTGTGTGTAAACACTGGGTTAGCCAAAAAGTTTCTTCCAATTTTTCCATGTTGGAGGCAAACTTTTGGCCAACCCAGCACACACACACACACAGTTTTTGACCATTGTGAATAAGATATTCCTTTGCCCCCAGATACTTCATTGTGTATATCCTAGACACAAATTGTTACATGACCAAAGCAAATTATCAAAGTCAGGAAATCAACATAGATACAATACTATTATTTACTTCATAGACTTTATTCATATATCACCTGTTATCCAAATAACGTCCTTTATGGCAATAAAAATTCAGGTCCATTCACTGCATTCTGCTATCATGCACTTTTTTGGTCCCTCTTAATCTAGTACAGTTCCTAATCTTGCTAGTTCATTATGTGGATGGTTTTCAAGAGTCAGATCAACTAGTTTGCGAATATCCCTCAAGTTGGGCTGATATTTGTCTAATAAATTCTTATGATTAGTGTCAGTATTATTGGCAGGAATATTACAGAAGTGATGCTTGAGTTCCTTTTGCTTTTTCATATCAAGAAGTATGTTCTGAAAATTAATCCCTTTACTGGCAAGATTAACTGAGAACTTGGGTTAAATGGTGTCTACCAAGGTTCTCAAGTATAAAGTCATGTCAATCCTTTAACTAATACGTACCTTGTGGAAAGATACTTTGAAGCCATGAAAGTAGTCTGTTATTCTTCAACCTTTCACCAGAGCATATAGCATTATCCTATTCATAATCCTTAACTGAGTCCATTATTAATATGGTTAGTTGTCAAATGATGACTTTCTATACTTATTAGTTGGCTTCTTATTGTGTGGACTTCCTGGTGGCTCAGGTGGTAACGAATCTGCCGTGCAGGTCTGGGTTCAATCCCTGTGTTGGGAAGAATCCCCTGGAGAAGGGAATGGCTTCCCACTCAGGTATTCTAGCCTGGAGAATTTCATAGACAGAGGAGCCTGGTGGGCTATGACTGAGCAACTAACACAACATGGTTTTTTGCTACTGTATAGAAGAGTTTTTCCCTTCCCATTCATTCATTCATTTATATCTGTATCTTTCCTGGTTCCTTATTTTAGTCAATGGGTTATCATCCTTTGCTACCATTATTCACTTTGATGCTCAAAATGTTCCATGCTTGGTCACTGGAAACCACTGGTTCCTATGCTTTCTTCATAAATATTGTGAGCACTTGTGGCCTATAATGGGCACTGGGCAGGGGTACAACAATAGAATAAAAATAAATTAATAGTACAGTGCATTGGAAGGCAAAGAGTATAAAATAAAAGAAAGATCAGCTAGCTTTCAGGGTAAGAATGTTGCAGTGACATTGCTCAGGCATGACTGGGGAAATGCCTTGTTAGTTACTGAAGGAAAGGGAGCAAAGGTCTGTGGGGCATGAGAGAGCTAGTTGTGGGGACATCTGAAGGAAGATTCCAGAGCAGGAGAAATAGCTCCACTTCCGTAAGTGGGGGGAAGAGGGCAAGATGTTGGCATTTTGAGTGGGGTTCCTCTGACTGCTGAGTTGAGAAGTGACCGTGATGGAAACACGAAAGCACTGCCAAGGTGCCTTCAGTTCCCATAGCTCGCATCCCAGTTCCCATAGCACTTCCAATGCCTTCAGTTCCCATAGTACTCATCCTAAGGCATTGGAAATCCCCTTAAAGCACACATGTCGAGATAAGGGCAATCTATTGAATAAATTTTGGAGTAGGAAACAGCAACCCACGTCAGTATTCTTGCCAGGAAAGTCCAATGGACATAGGAGCCTGGTGGTCTACAGTCCATGGGGTTGCAAAGCGTCGGACACAACTGAGCATGCACACATGCACACGTTGAATGAAGCAGCCATCCGAAAGCACAGTTGCTGTAAGAATAAGACTCATAAAAAGGCAGGAGAAATGGGAGTTGAGGATTGAGAGGCAGAACCCTCACGCGTGGAGCACATACTAGGTGCTTTTTTGGCTTTACTTCTTTTAACTCCAGAACAGTCTTAGAGTATATTCTTTTTTTTTTTTCCTTTTTGGCCACACTGCACATCATGCAGGATCTTAAGTTCTCTGACCAGGGATCGAACCCACAACCTTTGCCTCGGAAGCACAGTCTTAACCACTGAACTCCCAGGGGAGTCCTCGAGTAGATGTTACGTGTTGTGAGAGGCAAGTGAGGCTCCACAGGGCTTTCCCTTCTACCACCCTGTCTGGTTTTCTTGACACAGGAAAGGTCAGTGGAGGGCTGTGGTGTCAGAGACGGTGCCATGAAGCACATAGAAAGGACACGATAAAGTTCCTTTCCCCAACTTCTGTGTTCTCTGCGGCTCCTCTGCTACTCTTGGTTCTCTCGCTGGTAACTCACCTGGGTTAGCAATGTGGGGCTTTCTGTCTTGCCAGACTCCCAGACAAGAGGCCCCGTGCCCTTTACTAGCACCCTCTCCTGCCATGTATATTTATTTGCTGGTTGGGGACATCAAAGCTAAAGAGATTGCAGAATTTTCCCCAGAACTCTCAGCTGCACTGCCAGAGCAGAAATTTGAATTCACAACCATGTTTCCATACAGTTGATCATTAAAGCCACCTGCTTATACAGACCTGGCTCTTAAATTATGGATCTTTTTATATCAGCATTCATAAACACATACAGCATATATATGGAGAAGAGGCAGGGGCTGGTAACAAAATGAAAAAATTAAATAGCAAACATCTCATGCAACCAGACTTTTCATACACGAGTGTGTGTGATGCACAGAGAGGCTGTTCATATTATGGTCCAGAAAATCACTGCTGTTATTAGTTCCCAGTTACCGGTAGCTCACAGCAATTTTAGAAGAATGTGTTGCCCTTTTTTTAACCCCTAGCAAGAGCATGAATACTTCCTTGGTGTATGTACTACTAGATTGGCCGAAAAGTTCATGGGGTTTCCCATAACATCTTATGGAAGAACCCAAACAGACTTTGCTGAACTCAATATGATGTGGGCAAACTTAAATGCCATCTACACCTGCCTTACAAATCTGTGGTTTTGCCCAGTTATGAGCTTCTTCCCTAGCCCTGTTGTGCCCAGACGTCCTAGGTCTGTATCCATGACTCTCCTTGGATGGCATTTTTTTCCCTGCGTCTTCATTTGGGACAGAGGACCAGCCATCTCCTAGCACCAACAGAGAAACACAGTGCGTCTGGCCACAGTGCTCAGGAGCTCCAGAAATCAGAAATCTGGGGTGACTTTGCCTCCATCTCTTTGGCTGACTGCTCTGTGACCTTATGTTGTTAATACCTGTGCACACAGGTGTGTGGAGCACTTTAATTACTATTTGTAACTCTCCCTGATTGCCCCAGATAGATCACAGGGGGGAAGAAAACAGAGCGATTAAGTTTTGTTCCTTCCCCAGAGACAGACCTACACACACGGACACTGTTTTCACAGTAGGAGGATTAGACAAAAGTCTTTATTTCCTTTGCGCTTCTGGAAATGTCCAATGTCTGCTTAACGCGAAGTGCCATCCCAGGTCCCACCCAGGTTTCCACGTGCACCCTCTCCAACTCCTAATGCTGTTTTAAGTTATTACCGAAAGGCGCCTTCTATTCACGAGTGTGAGAGTTCATCTAATGAGCTGCTTTCAGTTCATTTGGCATTAAATAATTCCCCCAATTCCCATATGTTTGAACAATATGTTCAACAAGGGGGAATGCTTGTCTGAACGCTATTAAAGTTCTTTGAGGAGCTTGTCCTCCGTCACTCATATGCACGCTAGCTATCCCTGTCTGTGAGGATGCAGGCAGCAATTACCCGGAAAACGTTCTAATGGCCGCTGGCAGGCATCCACGTGCAGACTGCCACCTCGTGCTGGCTAGAGCCCTTACTGGAAATTCGCATTCAAGTCAAATCAAGAGTAGAGCATTCTAGGCTGTTCACAGAACATTCATGATTACTAATACCTGACTTTCCTTCCCACCCACCTCCCCCCAACTTGGCCTGACCTACTTAGAGACATAAATGTATAAAAGGTATCTTTTCCGTTTTGCCTATGCTTTGCCTGGAAAGGAAGAGCTGATGACTTTGGTTGCCTACGAGGAAGGCTGACTTTGGGAAAGGCAGCTTCCTGGGGAGGGAGGAAGACCCTGTGATGATGCTCAGGTCTGCTGTAGGTACAAGAGATGGAGATGCTCCTCCTTGCTTATCTGCCTTGACTTTTGTTGCAGCAGCAAATTATAGATAATGAGCTACAGGGTGACTGTGACTGACCAGAGAGGGAAGCAAGCAGTGTCAACAAAAGCAATTCAGAAATTAACATGTTAGATGTGCTCGTGGAAAACCTGGTTAATGCAAGACCCCAGAAAAGGTAGTATCTTTTAGTACTAACTTCATCCTGCTCTTTTGATCAGGGATGACATTCTTAAAGGCCCTTCCTCGGTGAGATGAGAGAAAGCTTAGGCAATAATACCAATCCTAGCTCTCATATCACATTGTTCATCTGAGAATCCTGAATTGCTTTACAGACTATATTCTGAATCAGGATATTTCTTATAAGTGAAAATACTGGGGAAAAAAAATCAACTAGCTTTTTCTAAAACACATAGCAGTTAGGGAAAATGGGTAGACTTCTGGGTTCTCATTGATTGCTGTCCTATAATCCACCCCATCTTACTGTTCAGGGACAGAGATTAAAAACAAAAGCCACAGAAACGGAACAGGGAGGCATCCAGTCAGGTGGTATTTCCTTTTAGTCAAATTTCTTTGATCTGTTCCATGGCTCTGCCTTTTTGTTGTAAATTATTCACAATACAGGAAAATCTGAACACCAGGTTTAGGTAGAATGATTTTAAATTTATAGCTAAAATAGGAAAATATGAAAGATACATATTTATGTATTTGATTATATAGTTTATAACTGTCTACTGTGCCATCACTATAAAACTTGTGTATTTGCACATTGGCAGAAAATAAATGTTTTTGAAACCAGAAGAGACATTCAATCCATATTCACTTGAAGTATTGCTTTGTTTACAAAAGTAATTTGTTTTGTTGCTGACTAGCATTAAACGTATTTGTAGGAGGAGTTGTTGGGATTACCAGATTGGTCATTTCTATGACAGTTTTGGCTTTGGTCATTGATAATATCATCAAGGAGAATAAGGATTCAGCAGCTGGTGTGTGACATGCCAGCCGGGTCTTTTCTTTCTTCTGTTCTGCCCTGTCTTTGTGAAGAAGCATTTGTCATTTTGTTTTTCAAAATCTAGATATGAAATCTAGGATCACCCTTAGTCTGTATGCTTGAGTGATTCAAGATAGATGTCTGTAGTCCTGACCAGGTGCCCTCCAGGAGGTGGTGTTCCCCAGGAGGGTGTCCCAGGAAGGGTTTTGCTAATAACCCGTGTAACTAAATTCTCATCCAGATATCCCCCCACTCCTTTACATGTTTCTCTCTTTTATTCTTTCCCAATCGTACAGCCTCCAGTCAGATGGATCCGAGGTGCTCCTGAGCCCAGAAGTCACCTGTGGTCCCCCTGACATGATCGTCACCACTCCCTTCGCCCTGACCATCCCACACTGTGCAGATGTCAGCTCTGAGCACTGGAACATCCATTTAAAGAAGAGGACCCAGCAGGGCAAGTGGGAGGTGAGACCCAAGAGCCTTCCTTAAAAACAAACAACAACAACAACAACAACAAAATGGCTGTAGGGAGTTTGGAATGGACATGTATACACTGCTATATTTAAAATGGATGCCCAGCAAGGACCTACTATATAGCTCAGGGCACTCTGCTCAGTGTTATATGGCAGCCTGGATGGGAGGGGAGTCTGGGAGAGAATGGATACATGTATGTGTATGGCTGAGTCCCTTCACTGTCCACCTAAAACTATCACAACATTGTTAATCGGCTATACTCCACTATAGAAAGCTTAAAAAGAAAAACACACAGGGTTTAGTTACCACCTGTGGAATGGAATTCACTTTACCTTCTCTTCACACAAGTCAGCTGTGAAACTGTGAGCATTTGCTTGTTTTTCAGGGGGTTGGTGGCCAGTATTTACAACAACCTCAAGGTGATGGCTTGGAGAAGGCAATGGCAGCCCACTCCAGTACTCTTGCCTGGAAAATCCCATGGACGGAGGAGCCTGGAAGGCTGAGGTCCATGGGGTCGCTGAGGGTCGGACATGACAAAGCGACTTCACTTTCACGTTTCACTTTCATGCATTGGAGAAGGACATGGCAACCCAGTCCAGTGTTCTTGCCTGGAGAATCCCAGGGACGGGGGAGCCTGGTGGGCTGCCGTCTATGGGGTTGCACAGAGTCGGACACGACTGGGGCGACTCAGCAGCAGCAAGGTGCTGGCTGGTTGTGTGTGTGTCACGTGTGTCGTAATGGGGAAAAGCAGCCAGAGAGGACATGAAGCTTTTTCCTGTGATTTAGAATACAGCTGTCATCACCCCCACAGGCATGCTCCCCTGTGCACCTGCCCTTCGTGCATGAGACTGCGACTCCTGCCTTGGTTCCCAGGCCATTTCCCTGTCCCAACTGACTTTCCCTGTGGCCTCTGCGGGAATTAGGGAAGAGGCCCAGGGTAAGCCAGCTGTGTCCATAAAAGGAATCACTATCTGTTTTTGCCAAAATAGGGATTGTAACAAATTTATATGGAAGTATTCAGGAACAGAGTAGCTGCTAGGTAGATGTGGCTGAATGAATGCATGCGTTGAAAATCATTCCGTCTTTCCCTGTGTATGTGAACGCATGTAAGAAACAGCACAAAAAAAAAAAGAAACAGCATAAGGAGAGAAGAACAGAGACACACTGAGAATCCACAGGGAAAAAGTAAGGACAAGAGAGCCGGTCATAGCAAAGAAAGATTGCAGGGGGCTGGCTATTTTAAGTGAAACCTGATTTATCTGTCTGTTGGGGGTTCCTTTGATGTCTGTCTGGGGTCAGTTTGCCTGAAAGCAGATGAATTATCCTGTTGGAACACAATGACCTGTTCCAGCTAGCCCTGGGATCTTACCTCCCAGGAGATGCTTCAGGAGAAGGAAGTAGAAGGAAAATCATGTTTCTTGAGGAGAAGAAAATTCCCAGTTGCTTCAGTGGATTACAGTTACCCTGCCCAGCTCTGTCTTGAAACTCTTCTTTGTTGAAAATGCATTCTGCTATTTATTCAGTTGCGATACAACTGCAGGGTAATTTCCAGGGGTGTGAGGTTCCATAGGTTTTATAAAGGGGCTGGATTTGGGACTCTTTTTCATTACATCTTGCTTTGCCTTGATTTTTGCCACATTAGTTTTTCTTCCCAGCACTTCCTCACAGTCATTTACATCCAGACGGTGTTAGATTTACCCTCTATCAAATTGGTCACACATACCTTAGCAGGGAGGGTGAAATACTCTGATACAGCTTATTCAAACCATTCATTGGATGGTCCCTCATGCATGATTTTGATGGAGTGAAAAGAACATAAAATATTTGAAAGAAAATAAACATTACCTTGAGGATATTGGAAGAGGTTTTCAGAAATAGACCTTTATAAAAAAAACATAAAAGTTTGCTCATTGATGTTAAGGTTCAAGGGTGTTTTTGTTTTGTTTTTTAATTTGGCCTTGGACAAATTAACCGAAAATTATAGAGCTTTGAAAGTGATGTTTGTTATAACCTACTAAATCGAATTCCTACTCTGCACTGAATATAGCTGTTCCTTCAGCTCCTGATGTCAGCAGTTATTTTGATAAAAGAAAAACATTTAACACCAAGGAAATGAGTTCAATAAAAATATTCTGAAAAAAAGATGTTATGTCCTTGCAAAGTGACTGTTAAATCACATTGTGTTTCCCAAGCTGAGAGAACTCAAGACGCCTTTTCCCAACAGGAAGTGATGTCGGTGGAGGATGAATCCACATCTTGCTACTGCCTGTTGGACCCTTTTGCATGTCACGTGCTCCTAGACAGCTTTGGGACATACGCCCTCACCGGGGAACCCATCACAGACTGTGCCGTGAAGCAGCTCAAGGTGGCAGTTTTTGGCTGCTTGTCCTGTAACTCTCTGGACTACAACTTGAGGGTCTACTGTGTGGACAACACCCCTTGGGCATTTCAGGTCAGCCTTTTCTCTAGTTCCTCTTGTGGTGTCAGGAGAATGTGGGGTTTCCTAAAGATCGGTGTCGATAGAGAATCTGATAGCGGAGGGCAATTCTGGACAATGAACCCACGTCACTGGCTCAGTGGGGATACCCGTCTCGAAACAGGAACTGTGTTACTGTGTGCCCATTGATGTGCTGAAGGTACGATGAGGTACTTGGCACTCAAGAAAAGAGGAGGGGTAAACTAACAGACAATATGGTGTGCTAAATGAGAAAACTGACTAGAAGGATACGCATAATTCAGGAAGCAGAGGCCCAGTTGCGAGAGAGAAGTCTTTGAGGATCCTTTGGGAACCCTTCTTGGAGGAATGAGATCTGAGACCTAAAGAGGAAGGGATGCCATGTCCAGAGAGGAGAATGGCATGAACCACAGGAACAAGTTATTTGATGTGCAGCTGAGCAGTGAGACGAGTGGTTGGGTCACCTGAAGGTCATAGTTCAGGGACAACAGTTATAAATCATCCCTCTCAGTAGGTAGTCCCATGACATCCTGAACACACAGTCTGTTTTTAGGTTTATTAGGGCAGAGATGGTTCCTTTCCATTTTTGCTCCTTTTAATCACATATGATCCTTTTTGAATTAGCACCTCTCAAAGAGTACAGGTTTATTAATAATAGCAAAAATAATGCAGAAGTGCCTGTGTAAGCTCTGCCTGTATATAAATAGCATAGCTCTCCTGATGCACCTCATCCCGGGTCCCAGCTATTCCAGTTCTGAATCGTTAAGCCCATTATGCTTTTCCGCAGTAACTACCTTTTAAGACACTGAGCTGGAAATCTCATGCTTAGCAATGGAAGAGAGAAGATGACTTGAATCCTGAACATAAGCCAGGAAAGGTGACGCAGTGCCAGCTTATGTGCCCACATTCTCCCTGTCTCTTCAGTAGCAGAGGCCATTATAAACGGCGTGCTTCAGTATCTGACTGTTCACAAGAGAGCTTTCTCATGAGGGGTGCCTTTTAGTCAAGAACATCAGTGTAAGCAGTTAAACCTCAACCTATGAATGACATCTTAAACTCTTCCTCTGCTTTTGAGACCCTATAATAAGAGGATTTCTCCAAGATAAAAATACCTAACGGACAATGAATAATCAAAAATCAACTGACGTATGATATCACTTATATGTGTAATCTAAAAGCATGACGCAAATGACTTCATCAACGAAAGAAACAGACGAGGAAAACAGGCTTAAAGCTGAAAGGGAGGCAGCAGGGGAGAGATTAGGAGTTTGGGATTAGCAGACACACACTATTGTATAGAGGATGGATAAACAACAAGGTCTGCCTATATGGCACAGGAAACTGTATTCCATATCCTGTGATAAACCACAGTAGAAAGTGAAAGTGAAAATCACTCAGTCGTGTCCGACTCTTGGCGACCCCATGGACTATACAGTCCATGGAATTCTCCAGGCCGGAATACTGGAGTGGGGAGCCTTTCCCTTCTCCAGGGGATCTTCCCAACTCTGGGATCAATCCCAGGTCTCCCACATTGCAGGCGGATTCTTTACTAGCTGAGCCACCAGGGAAGCCCAAGAATACTGGTGTAGGTAGCCTAAAACCACAATAGGGAAGACTAAAAAAGAACGCATCTATGCATATATCTGAAGAACTATGCAGGACAGCAGAAATGAAGCCAACATTGTGAATCAGCTACACTTCAAACAGGAAATTAGCTGAGGTGACTACCACCACTGAATAGTTGTAAAATGCGCCATCACACTAGTTGGGTGTTTAGTAACTCAGGCAGATTTTGAAATCTCAGTAAACATGGAGGACTGGGGTGGATTTCCAATCTCCTGTGTCATATGGGTAACCCACTGCTAATTAGGGTTGCCCTGAGGATCTGTTCATCACAACCACCTTGGAATTAAGACCTCATAACCAGTTTGGATTTTGCTTTGAATAACACTCTCACTGCTAATGTATATACCAGCAAGTTAGACATTTGCCCAAGGAATTTCTAAATGACTTGCAGATAATGTATTTTCATTCCTACTGATTGCTACCAGATTCTAGAATAGCTCAGCTGTTCACAGATGAATTGCTGTGGGAATCATGAAAATGAAGCTCAAACCACAGCTTTTCAAACCACTATCCATTCCTGTGGGTAGCAGATCCTTTTTAATCAATGCTTGAAAAACTGGCATGCTCCTGCTAATTGAATATAAATGTCTTTATTTCATTGAGAGGGACTTCCTAAAATTCTTTAGTTTTGCTGTAGAGAAATGTTTTCCAGTGGAGATACCTCTGGCCTGTTTGTCGGAATCTATTTGCCTCCAGTGATTCCTTCTCTCTCCTATTATGTCAAATAAACCTGATTGTAGAGTTGAGTTGGGTTGTACTTGTTATTGACAGGATGTTTGTGACAGCTGTCATGAGCAGCAAAGGCCATGCTTTTCCCCTGGGGTTCTGAGAGATCACCAGGCTTGGCTGAATAACTTTTCTGGCCTGAATCTGGAAAGATTAAAACATAACTCGTAGCTTTTCTGAACACAACCATTCACTGCCTGGTCTTAGTCTCTGAGTTTTGTGCAAGAAAGGAATCTTGCTTTCTGGGTGTTTATCTTGCTAAGTGAACATGTTCACAACCTTCTCCCTGAGTTCATTTAAACTGCCTTCATATCCCAAATCACTTATGTCATATTTTTCATGGCTTCATGTGTGGTATTTAGTTAGAGGGAAATATATAATTACAAAGCCATTAAAATAATTCCACTTGAAGAAAGCCATAGCAACAGTCTAAAAGACTTCACACATTATTATTAGCTCCCCCCAACTTTAGTGGTGTGAGCTGAGCATCTTGTATGCAATGATGAGTCACCTGCTATAACTCTAATAGAAGCCTAACTTCTTAGTCAAAATTCACAGGTAGTTTTTTCATTAAGCATTTCTGCAGAAATTGCCTACCCTGGAATTTGCCTCAGTTATCACTGTAATGAACATGTTTGTCATGATTTGGAAAGGGAGGCCAGCGTGGCTCTGACACTTTCTGTCTTTATTGTAGTGCATCTTTCATAGCTCAAAGAAGTGAAAAAATCTGAGCCCAGCCAGAACTGGGCTTGTAACCAAGAAGGAAGCCTAGTTAAAAGGGCATGGTTGCATTTTCACATCCCTTCCATCTCCCTGGGAAATTCTTGTTACTGTTCAGTTACTAAGTCTTGTCCAGTTCTTTGCAGCCTCATGGACTGCAGCACGCCAGGCTTCCCTGTCCTTCACTATCTCCTGGAGTTTGCTCAGACTCATGTGCATTGAGTCAGTGATGCCATCAATTATGTCCCCCAATTATGTAAATGCTCACCCTCTCACTGGAAATCCTTGGAAGAAGGGCAGCTTCTAGACCCAACTCTCCTGTCTTTGTAGAACTAGGTGGGTACCTGGCCAGATAGTGGCCCCACCAAAAAGAAAAAATAGAGGATTTTAATCAAACACACACTCTTCATTTTCAGCCAGGCCTCCTCCTCTTCTGGGCTTCCCCGGTAGCTCAGTGGTAAAGAATCTGCCTGCCACTGCAGGAGACAGGGGTTCAATCTGGGTTGGGAAGATCCCCTGGAGGAGGAAATGGCAACCACTCCAGTATTCCTGCCTGGGAAATGCCATGGACCAAGGAGCCTAGCGACAGTCTGTGGGGTCGCAAGGAGTCAGACATGACTTAGCAACTAAGCAACAACGACAGCCTTCTTCTCTGCCCCCTGCAAGGCTGCTATGCTTGCTTCCCATTTGCTCTGAGGATATTTCATCCAAATCCTTGTAGCAATTTCTTTGAATGACAAAAACAAAATACCTCATGCACCTTGGTAAGACATAATTAATTTAGTTTCAGATATTTGAAGATATGTTAAATCTAAAACCATCTCTATAGAAAATGAAATCAGGTCAGATAAGCTTTATTAAATAATAATAATAAATGCCATCTGCCTGAAGGTGAGAAAGGGACCAATGACTTCCTGCTCCTGTGTGTCTGTAATAATTAGAGCTGCGATTTTATGTTTGTGTGTCTGACATTGCTGCTTTTGATGAATTCAAACCAGAGGTTGCAGAATGGTGATTTATTTTTAAACTGTAATATGCTAAGACTTAAATTTCTGTTATCGTGTTTATGTTACGTTCTCTCTCTCCCCACACACACAAGTTCAAACAAACCTTGACAGAGGAAAAGCAGGAATTAAGCACTTGCCATATCTTAGGGGGGAAAAAAATGAAAAGAAAAAACCGTTGCTTCCAGCACTCCTCTGCAGTACCCCCTTGGTCCTCATTACTTACTTGGCATTAATGTGGATTTAGAATCTAATTTCAAAGGATTTCCTCCAGATATAGTTCTTGTGTTTATCAATAATGCAACCTTGGGAAATATTGTTCACGTACAGCATTTAAAGGAAAACACCACGGCGACATCATTTCCGTATGTGTATGTGTGTGCTTAAGTTCAAACAGTTTTGTCTCATAAATATGTAAATTCAGCCTGCCTGTTTTAGTATCCCTGAAGCACACCTGAATGTTGCTGCCTGTCTCATTAAATCAACATAAACGGCTCAGTGAGACACACAGCACAAGTTTCTCCTGGCCACAGCTCCCAGCCCTGGATGACTAGCAACCCCCAATGTGACATGATGGAATAGAGGAGCTAGAAAAACCGCCAGCCACAGCCTGTAGGTACATTTTATATACAAGCAACCAGCCAGACCCTACTTTCAATTAACACAGGTGTCAATTTAACAGTAAATCCCCAGAGATTTAACAAAAAAATCCTTGTCATATAGGAGGCAGAAAGAATCAGATGGATATCAGACTCCACTCTTGGGGTGATTCTTCTGTGTGAATGACTCAGAAGTAGCTCAATACAGCTGTTAGTACCACTGATTCATCTCAAACCTGGCTGGATATGAGCATCATCTGAGAAGTATTTAAAAACACAGATGTCTAGGCCCAGCCCCCAAGCAAAACACAATCGGTTAAAGGGGTGCAACGGGGAGCTATGGGTTAAATGCAATTTCTCCTATTTGGAGAGAGTTTTAAAGCTTCTACTCTGAAGCCAGTTGTGCCTTTACAGATACATCAACACGGTGATTAGTTCATTATTGGGTTTCTTTGTTTTAATAATTGTTTTGTTACACAATAGCTTATAATTGCTTAATATTTTATACAAGATTACGAGACGCTTAATTGTATGTAGTTGGTTCATATGGGGGGTTCAATATGTGGAGATTAAAGTAAGCAAGCTAAAAAACAAAAGCAAACATAAATCATGGTTGTATTTAAATAGGGGCCCTAAAGGAGAAATCTTTAAGGGGTATCATTTTCCTCAGTGATAATTATAAATAGATATCTATTTTAAATGGGTTGCCAGGAGATGCTAGGGGTAGATAATCCACCTGCCAATGAAGGAGGTGGAAGAGATGAGAGTTCGATCCCTGGGGGTTGGGAACATCCCCTGGAGAAGGAAATGGTAACCCACTCAAGTATTCTTGCCTGGAGAATTCCGTGCACAGAGAAGCCAGGTGGGCTACAGTCCGTGGGGCCAGAAACAGTCAGGCATGACTGAGCAACTAAGCCCATCCGTTTAAAAAATGCTTAATATCCTCCATTCTGCATCTCAGGAATGGCTTAGATAGTATAAATAACCCTAGGGCAGAAACAGATTGACTTAGGTCATCTTTACATGTGTCTCACACCAATGAAAAATTACTTATGGGACAGTGTTAATAACCGTCTGACCTTCACATGACTCTTAAAAAACCAGGTATAGTATAGGAAAATGCAGGGAAATCTCACAGAAAAAAATACTAGACCATATAACCAACAAGGACCTCCTGTATAACACAGAGAACTCTGCTCAATGTTGAGTGGCAGCCTGGATGGGAGAGGAGTTTGGGGGAGAGCGGATGTGTATGTGTATAGCTGAGTCCCTTTGCCATCCGCTATCACAACGTTGTTAATTGGCTATATGCCAATATAAAATAAAAATTTAAAATACTCGACCATGAGCAAGTATCATATACAGTGGTTCTGTCACTAACCCGTGTGACTGTAGGCAAGTCACTTTCTTGAGGGTGCATCTCCATGTTTTCCTCTGTAAATAATCAAGTTTTAAATCACTAAGCACCTTAAATTCCCTTCAAGTGGGATAATGCTACGTTGTTTGTAAATATTAAAATAACCTAGCTCTACACCAAGTAATGCATGACCTTGAACAAGCCACTTCATCTCCTGACCTTGGTTTATTTTTGTGTTCTTTCAGGCATTAAAGAACAGGGTGCACTTCAGAGCGCCTAGCCAAATATATCAGTACTTTGACAAGTCAACACTGTTGTTACTTCATGGCTTTAATATGATTTGAATAAGCAAACTTCATATTTGCCCCCTGATTCTAATCTTGCACTAGAATGGCAAAGAAAGAAGTTAGTCTGTTACCATGCTAATGATTTTGTTTGGCTGTAAATAAGCCCAAGTGAAAAACTGAAGCTTAAGTGACTTGCCTAAGACTACACAGAAATGGGATTAGACACCTGTGCCTTCCATTTTTGGTTTACAAGATAAATGCTCTCTTGAGTATATGTACCCCCCAGAAGATTCCCATGCTCCCTTAAACCCAATGACATTAAACAAAAATACAAGTCGTTAGCATGGTAAGGGAGAATTCATGACTTGGCTCCTACCTTGTATTTCCCATCATCTCCAGCCATACACTTTGCACCGTAATCTATCCCAGCGTGCCTTTGTGGAGAGTCCACTCAGTGTCTGGAATAATCTCCCTCCCTTTCCCATGAGTAGCCCCTGTATTTACTTCTAGGTTCAGTTCAAATGTCACTTCTCTGTTAATTTCCTGAGTCATTCCCTGGCCTCTCTGCCCATCTGGGTTAGGCACCTTCTCTCTTGCCTTAACCTTTGGGAATATACATATCTGTAATACTCAGATACTATCTTATACTCATATGCTCACTGTTCTAACCCTCTCTCTAGACTATGAGCTCCTTGGTGTTTCATTTCTGTTCACCCAGTGCCCAGCTCAGGCATCACTCTGCTGGACATTCAGTAAATCTCCAGAGAGGGGACAGAGACCAGCATCTGTAAAGCCCTCAAGTCAGCATCTGGTATTAATTCTCTTTCCTCCCACCCTGCCTCTTTCCTTCCACTGTTTGCAGCCCCCATTAGACACTGGCCACCCTGCTATTATGTCTAACGCTTAGACGCACAACATAATGAATTACCTAGTACTGCCCGGTCCAGGGTAGTAATTGTCAACCACATGTGCATATCTACACTTAAATTAATTAAAATCAAACATTTAGTTCCTTAGTCACTCTAACCACTCTGGCTAGTGGATACCATATTAGAACACACAGATGTGAACCTTTTCCATCACTGCAGAAAGTTCAGTGCTGACTTACGGCCCCAAGCACACCCCTCCCACCCCAGGAGAGCTGGAGAAGATGACACTGGAATGGACCGATTTAGTCCTGAGAAAAGACACTGGCCACCTATTAATAATTTATGTGTACATGAAGGATAAGAGCTGGAAAGCTGCTTCGTAGAAACATTTTTATTAACGTTAAATCTATACACAGACAAGAGATGGGAAAGATAACTTCTGAAGATGTTTTCACTCGCTGATAATTGAAATTTAAGTTTTATTGTATTTATAAGTCTAGCTGCCTTGCTTCTTACAATCTTTTTTAGACTCTGGGAAGATTATAGGCCATAATTAAAGGATTTCAGTTTTCCTATTTAGCCTAGCTCTGTAAGGAAATTTTAAGTCAATTAATGGTGATTTTTAAAATGAGGATTTAGGAAAATCTCTTATCTCCAGAAACGCTGAGAACCTCACCTCCCCTGCCCCACAGTAGTTTAACATTTTGTACAGTTCTTATCTGTTCTTTCACTTGTCTTATTGATAGGATTCTAAACACCACAAATTTGGAACCAATTAAATGGTTTTCTTAGAATGTATGTGAATTGTGTTTATATGAGATATAATTATAAAGATTTCTCAGTAAAAGATAAAGGAATATTTATCTCAGGAATTTGATTATTTTTTTTTCTTCTGAGATGAAGCTGACTTGACTGCTTATTTTTTTGCAGCTTTTTGGCATAACTTCCATGAATGTTACTACAAATAAACATGATACATGCACTCTGCATTGATTTTGAGCTAAAGGAAAAGACTGTGATGCTGGGAGGGATTGGGGGCAGGAGGAGAAGGGGACGACAGAGGATGAGATGGCTGGATGGCATCACTGACTCGATGGATGTGAGTTTGAGTGAACTCCGGGAGTTGGTGATGGACAGGGAGGCCTGGCGTGCTGCGATTCATGGGGTTGCAAAGAGTCGGACACGACTGAGCGACTGAACTCAACTGAAAGGATACATACTGGTTGATGCCTGTGTTGGGTACAAACAAGAGAACCATAGTGGAGAGGGGCTGTGTCTCCCTTTCTCATGAAGTAACATGCTGGGTCAGGTTAAGTACAAATACATCCCTTGATTATGGTGACAGCAAGATGAAATTCACACAATGGTGGAAACTCAACAGTATTACAGTTTGCATGGGTCAAAGGAGGTATTCTAGTTTTAAAGACAGTGTATATAAAAGCCTCAACAATACAATAATGAAGAGCAATTGTTTCTTTGTGACCAGATCCTTATTTCTCAGCAGCCTGTAGCCCTTAGCCCTGGCCTTGCAAGGATAGAAGGGTATAAAAGTAGTGTGCGTCCATCATGCTGTTGCCTATTTCTGGGAGACACCTGGGAGGGAGCATACCTATCTATGGAAGGAAAATGTGGAGGAAATTGTGTGCTTTATTGTTGCACCTCTTTTCTTTTTCTTTTCCTGTAGGAAGTGGTTTCGGATGAAAGGCATCAAGGTGGACAACTCCTGGAAGAACCAAAGTTGCTGCATTTCAAAGGGAATACTTTCAGTCTTCAGATCTCTGTCCTTGATATCCCCCCATTCCTCTGGAGAATTAAACCATTCACTGCATGCCAGGTACTGGCCAAGTGGGTTTCCAATAGGAATAGATTTGCTTTAACCAGCAGGCATATCTCACACCCTAGTAAGGGTACTCCTGACTTACCTCCTTTAAAACTATGGATTTCATTTCAAAACTGTCACAGATGTGTAACTGTTTGGACTACACCCAGGGAAACCTATTGTCATAAATCCATGACATAAATCCATGGATTCCTAACAAGTGGGGGAAAAGGTGCTTGCATGTCAGGTAATACGATATTTATCCTCTCTCCTGTTTAAATCACCACTCAGGATAGGTTGAAGAAGGTCATCTAACAACTTAGAGCAAGATTTCTTTGTGGATTTGTGTTAATTCGTATCGGTTCATTATGAGACAGTTTTTAAGTCTTGTTCACCTATAGAATGAACTGGATATTAGGGAGAAACCTTTTAAGGGTGATCATTTTGAGTTGTAGAGAGCTCTGGCCAGCCAGGTGGGATCAAGAGATTTTGTCCTAAATAGATGAAATGCTTGCTGCCAAATGAATTGAGCAAGATGGGAAGAAGAAATCACAAATTGAGAAACAAAGAAATATTAATGCCTCTTAGAATATTTTTATGTAAAAATATTTATGTGTCATCACTCATATACCTCATTATTAGAGACTTAAAAAAATTTCAGGATGACTTAAGAGTCTCTTTGGATCGTGTTAAGGAATTTTTGAATAGTTGCTTAGCATGAAAAGATATCAACTTGTGACCTTGTCACTGAATTCAATGAAAATTTTCAGTGATAAGCATTGTTATCAGAAGCAGCCAACTGGTCTACCATTGTTTCTTAAGCCAGAGTCATCTGGGCTTCAAGAGACAGGACATTTCCTTAACTCTGGAGCTTCTGAGAGACTGATACTGATCTGGACTCACAGGAGGCTTTCACGCTTCTCTGTTCTGCCCATCAGCATAACTTGCAGAGCCCTGTGGGTTTTTTAACCTATCTTTACAGCATTCATTAAAAAAAAAAAAGAAAACATGCACAAGATATACCAGCTTGTCAGAATGGAAATCAGTCAAATCTCAAAGAGAAAAACCTTGGCCATTCCATGAGAGTTAGATGAAAGTTGCACCATCTCTGCTTTCTACTTCTAATGTTCAGAATTTTCTAATCAAATAAGGCCATATTTTTCTGTTTACTTTTCAGACCTGTTATTACCTCAGGAGCTGCCCCTCTATGTATAGTTTTAGTGCATTCAAAACAAGTATCTCTCTCAGGGCCCTGACCAATTTTTTTGGATATTTAACATATTTTCTTATGGAGAGAGGTTTTCTATGAATAAATGTATTATTTATGATGTTCTAGACCTAGATGTCTCTGTTTCCCAGAAAGCAGTATTCAAAGTTTGCAGTCCAAATTGAACTTCAGGGCATTGTTAAAACAACTCCTGATAGTCATGCAATTCCTCTGTTTTAATCTTTATTTACGGGCATTGCTTCCCTGGATCTAATGCAAGTGACTCAGCCCAAAGTAACTATGAAGTTTAATGCTTGCAGATAAAAAAAGAAATCAGATAAATAATTATAACCTCTCAGGAGCACTTAAACAACACTTCCAACACCAGGGATTCAGTGAAAGCCTCAGGTAGAAAAGACTTGGAGGAGGGCAATGCCTGCTCACCCTGGAGGATGCAACAGGGCCAGCCAAAGCCAAAGGGCGCTGGCTGGCAAGGAAACACAACCAGCTTCACTCTGTCAGGATGGGTTGGATTGCATAGAGGTTGTGAACATGTATAAATATTTGACTTCTGTAATTGAGCTTAATTTGAAAGAGTCGTGGAAAGCTGAAAAACAATTTAATTTTCTCTGCATCAGGCAGCTTGCCACCGAGGTTTCATTTCCACTTCATTTTTCTTTCCCACAAATGGCTTTCTGCTCTATTCTTGCTTTCTTCTCGCCACCCTATCACCAGTTTCTTTACTCCTGTGATCACTGAACTCCCCCAGTATTTGTGACTACATATTGTGCTTGGCATAATGGCCGGGTTGTGTCTGCTCCAGGAATCAGATGCATACACTTTGGGGAGGCTTTGCGTTCAGCCTGCTTGAACCTCATGGAGAGCATCATGTGTGCTGACAAACGGCGAGGACAATAGAGAATGGCTTTTGATTTGGCTTAGTGGACAGGAGCTCACAGAGCTCTACTGCAGAGAAAGAAAACCCCACTACTGCTGACATCACTTATAGGTCTCTCCTTCACCTGGTAAATGTCCCCATCATCTTCCAAGTCAGTGGATAGGAGGGTTAGAGTTATTGGTATGCCTGGTATCCCTGTCTTCTTATTCCTGTCTCCCTTTCTTTAACTTCAAAACAGCAATCTAGGAATCGACATTTTCCAATTGGTACCCAAAGCTGACTCTCTAAGAAACCTTTTTTTTTTTTTTTCCCATCTGGGCAAGGTGGAATTTCCCAGGCAGGGTGGCATCCAGTGCATAAAATGTTAATAACTGCCCTATGAGACACCAACCGAGAAAAATTCTCAGAATGATGTGAGGTTCGGATTAGGTTTAGAGCTACATGATGAGAGCCTACGTATAGGAGGGCCAACTAGATTTTAAATCTTGCTGGTTTCAATTCTGGAGGATGACAGTTTATGAAATGCTAGGGTAGAAAGCTTATTGCTTATGAAACAAGGTGGGATGGATGAAAGGGAGGGGCACGTGAGGTTACAGGAGTTCTTAGGAGACCTGGTTACCATAGCACCCACTAACCCTGATTCAAAGAAAGAAAGTGACCCACAATGCTGGTCCTTCCAAAATAAACAGTTATGCCTAAGACTCTACCACAACAAGTGATACGCTGTTGTCCCCTTAGAAGACTCAACCACCTTCCTCGGCATGGAAATAACTCTGCTCCCAGCAGGCTCCTGGGACCTGAGAGCTCCTGAATCATCGTATCCTCTCTTCCTTGCAGACTGTGGGGGTAGAGAAGCTGTAAAATATTATAAAGCTGAATCTAATAAAATATTCATTTATTTTTTAAATCCTACAGAACACCAAGCCAGGCTGTCACCTCCGCAGGATGAAAGCAGCTGTCTTACAGCATGCTGTGTGTCTTGGAGAACCCAGTGTCTGTCTCCTGCTAGGATACGATTTACATTCTCTCCATCTGCTAGGAAACTAATTATAATGGGACTCAAAAAGAAAACATTTCCGGAATTCTTTAAACACACATAACTTTGCTACACTTTGTCCTCTAGTATTACTTTCCCCAGAATTCCTCTCAGCTCAGTGAGCATCTTGGTGTTTTGTTTTGTGTTGTTTTTTTTTTTTTGGAGGGGGGAGAATAAATGAAAGCAAAGATGATTGCCCTGGAAACACACTAACCACAGTGCTTTTATTATTTTTAAATGTTTTGTTGAGCACCGTTGGCAGCTGCTACTCAAGTCAACAACAAAAATATTCTTTTGACACAGTCTTAAAATCAGATTTTTTAAATGTTTTGATGGTGTGCAGTAGAATGGAAAGAAAAGCAAGAGGCATTTTTGTTTTGTTTGTTTGCCAATTCTCATGTCTTTCTACAAGAAAAGATTATGTCTGCACTGGGTCCTTCCAGCGTTCTCAGGAGAAGATACACAAAATTTAGCAAGCGACACAACAGAAGATGTTTTTCAACACATCATCAGTGCCATCCATTTTTTCTTTTTTTTAACAAAGATAGTGTTACCAAAGATTCAAAGCCACCGCAGGAAATGTAGGTTTGTTGAAGAGCTGGACCTTGAATTCAGCTCTATCTCGTTCTGAAGTCCGAACATTTATATTACACTGTAATGGTTCAATTTCAGTTTTAGAAAACAGAGACCTCTTTAGTTAGCATAGTTAGGCAAAAGCACCTTATTTAGGCGAAAGCGTCAGTGAACCATGGAGCCCTCTGTTATGCTTATTTTCACTGAAGGGAATGATACTGAGTATAAAAATGTAACATATATTCACCACCATGCATTAAATAGATAGCCAGTGGGAAGCTGCAACTGAACTCCAATGAATTTTTAAAATGCACTGATCTGGAGAAGAGAGCATTTCAGGGCTAGAAGATTGAGGCTGGACAGAAGCCCTTGAAGGCCTGGCAGGGGGCTGTGTTGACGACGGCAGGCATCCTGGGGCCATTCTTGTCCCCCAGGCAAAGGGATCGTGTGATGAAAGCAGAGTTTCCAGGTGATGTGGTGACATCAGTGATTCCACTCGTGATTACAGGCTCTTCCCTAAAAAATACCAGTCAACTGCTTTCTGCTTCCATCCCAGTCAAGCCCCAGCCCGCTCATTAATTCTGTGTAGTAGAGACGGAGATGGGAGGCTTGGTGAGCGGGCTACTCCAGTTAGCTATGATGAGACCAGAGAAGGGGCTCACACATGGAAACAGAAAGATTATAGAAGGACAGTGAGAGAGATGGTGATAATCCGTTCATAAGAGGTAGACTTGGGACTGCCCAGGTGGTCCAGTGGTCAAGACTCCACACTCCCAAGGCAGGGGACCTGGGTTCGATTCCTGGTCAGGGAATATTCCACATGCTGTATGGTGTCTCCCCCCACCCCCCCAAAATGGTAGACTTGTTTGAGAAAGGAAAGGCCAACTGAAATTATTTGTGCTGATTGGGGTATAATGTCAGTGATGGCTGTTAATAAAATAAAAACCAGAGATGTAGCTGCTAGAGTCCTCCAGAGAAATGGCAACTGGGCGTATATGAGCAGATGAGGATTTCAAGAACTCAATCAATGGAGAGAGACGAGCTGAAGGCTGAGATAAGAAGTAAGAGTTACCCTGGTTTTCTGAACCAGGACGCAGCAGGAGTCAGATTAGACAGCAAGGAGAAATGGCGGACCGTGTATAGTATAGAAGTATCTGGTATAGAATTTGGTCCAGCTGGACAATCATTTTTGAGTGTTTTAGGGAATGACTTCCTCTCAAGTTTGCTGGGAGGCCCACCAATCAGGCTTCCCTGGTGGCTCAGAGGGTAAAGGGTCTGCCTGCAATGCAGGAGACCTGGGTTCAATCCCTGTGTCGGGAAGATCCCCAGAGAAGCAAATGGCAACCCACTCCAGTACTCTTGCCTGGAAAATCCCATGGACAGAGAAAGCCTGGTAGGCTACAGTCCATGGGGTCGCAAAGATTTGAACACACACTGAGCGACTTCACTTTCACCACCAATCAGCAGTGCTCTCTGTTGCTAGGAGGGAAAGAGAAGAGCTCATAATTAGGTCTCTGTTTAGGAAGAAAGTGGGAAAGAGGTACCATTCACTGGTTCTGTGCTGCTGTCTTGCTGGTATATGAGCAAGCTGTGCCCCAGCCATGGGTTTCCTTGGTGACCGTTAGCTTCATGCTTCTCCCAGCATTTGCCCTACAACAGCCTCTCTGTGGGAAAACACTAGTGAACCTTCCGGCATACCCAGCTCATCTCAATTTCTCAAAAGACTACTTCCAACCCACTGGTGTTTCACTGGAGAATGGTTTGGGTCAAGAAAAAAATACTTTAATCAAGGGATTGATGTGCTTATAAAACCCTTGGAAAACCTGGGAGAGCCAAAGTCAGAGAAAGCCCCCAGAGATACGAGGAAATCAGCAAGTTCCATGATTTTGGGAAACCACCACAACCCTGAAGCAGACAGTTCTCAGAAGCCCCTGCAAACCTGCAGAACCCTTGAGGTTTGCTTGCTAGTACCAGAGGAACAGAAACCATGTCTGCTCCTTCCCTTCCTTCCAGATTTAAAACAAGGTACCTCTCATTGGCAGAATGAAAATGTGAACTCCTTGCTGGCGAGAGCCGTGAAATGTAGTTTTCAAACTTCTAGTTCTCTCTGTGCAGGGAGAACTGAGGATGGGAGAGAGTTGCTTTCTTCCTAATGGCCCACATTCTGCACAGGGATAAAGTCAGCTGCAGCGTCAACATATAGACCTTCTTTGAGTCCTTAGTCCATTGCCTTTCCCTTGCTTCAAGTTTAAGAACAAACAATTGAAGCAACACCCCTGCATCCCTTGCTGGGATGTGTGGTAGGGTTTAATGCCTGATTTCTTTCATATTTCCCAAAACTGGCTCTCCTATACTCAAGTCTTCAACAATCTAAACTCCATCTCTCCCTGCTGATCCCCCCTAGCAAGTACCCAGAAATCAGGATCTTTGAGACTTCCTACAGAGAAAAAAGAAGAAACTTGAAAGTGTATAGCTTGAAGCTCAGGGATAACCAGGGAACTCTTGGTTCCTTAAAGTGGGTAAATTGAATTCTAAACATGGCTTGTAGTCTCGTAACTCCTGCTGACACCATCACCAGTCACATTTCAGAGAATCAAAGCTCCAGACTTGATCCATCTTTTTCCACCTTTCAGCAGCAATATTGGAGAAAATTGTGTTTGTAGTGACAGGTAAAAGAGCAAATTAATGAGTCAAGGGAAAGAGAAAGAAGTGAGATGCAGTTTACTATAGGCTGGGAATACGAGGTCATTGCCAAGGACCACAGCCTGATTCCAGCAGGAGGGAAAGACTTTCTGGTAGATGGAAGGATATCAGTGACTGACTGACCTTCACTTCACATTAATATAAACCCACATGCCTGAGAGAGTTGGTGGCCAGCACTGGCTGGTCATGGGGAAAGGAGGAATATAGGTCTTATAACTTCCCCCCACCCTCATTTAGTGAAATGGCTTTTGCCACTCGATTGTAAGTCCCTGTGAAGTGGAGACCAGACCTAAATTCTTACTATTCCTTTATTTATCTAGTACAGTGTCTGGTTATTAGAAGGCATTGTACATATAACTGTAGAGTGGATGAATTGAATGAATGAGGAATTGACAAAATAGATTGTTCTGGGCTAACCTGTTGTGTTTGTATCTCTGGTGTGTGTGTGTGTCTGTGTGTGTGTGTGTGTTTGTGATCCTACAGTAGGTGTCTCTTTCTGGTATGTGAGTGAATGTGAGTGTGTGTGTGTGTGTGATCCTGCAGTAGGCATAATTTTTATGCTGGATATATAGCAATATTATGCTTATACAGTTCAGCATGAGGCTATGGTATGGGCCTAAGTTCTGGCCAGTCACTTCTTCGTAATTTTCATGTACATGAGATGATAACATCCTACCCTGGGCTTAGGTAGCAAAGAGTAGGCTTCTACTAGGAATCCTCCCATAGGAGCCGTGTAAAGAATCTTTTGTCGTGGAAAAACATCGTGATTAACTTTTGATGGTCTTCTTTCTCATTGTGTGTGTCACCAAGTGAAATCTGAGCTCTTGCAGCGTGGTTTTGGAATTCGAATGTTATCAATTGGAATTGACATTAATTACTTTTGTGCTGCCTGGCATATGCTAGGACATTATTTCTACAACAGTTCCACCAGAGTCGCTCAGGCAATTATCTCTGCTGCCATCCCCATCATCATGATCATCCTAATTATTGTGATTAGGTCTGTCCTGCACCCCGCTCCTCTCAGCCGGGCTGTGCACACCCCAGCCCTCTCCTCTCCCCTCTGTCCCCCACAGGAAGTCCCATTCTCCCGCGTGTGGTGCAGTAACCGGCAGCCCCTGCACTGTGCCTTCTCCCTGGAGCGCTACACGCCCACCACCACCCAGCTGTCCTGCAAAATCTGCATCCGGCAGCTCAAAGGCCATGAACAGATCCTCCAAGTGCAGACGTCAATCCTCGAGGTGAGTCCTTGGTCTCCAGGTCACTTGACCTGTTTCTAAAGCCCATTATATAACTATCTTAGTTGTGCTATATGTATACCATGAAAGAGATTCAAAATGCACTCACTCTTTTAATCCTCATTACTGATAAGGGAAAATCAACTTTCTCGCAGGCTGAAGAATTGAACTGGACCTGGAAACATAACCCATTAGAGCATAGGCTCTGCGAAGGGGCCTTTGGGGAAGGAACTGGTCCAGGGCTTTTTATACACAAAACCACAACCAATCGAACAGTTCATGGTAGACCTGGAATCAGCTGAGATTCATTATTGAATTGAGACACATACCATAAGAAGACACAAGGTCACCATTGGGCTGCTTTTCTGCCAGTTCTGATGAGTTTCTGGAAGTCAGTTTCCCGGTCTGTTATTACATTTTCAAGGCTTTGTTTCCTTACTGTCTTATAATTTTTTGATACCCTCCAGGATCAGGGTTCTACACATCTCCATTTCCATGAAGCCCAGATTTCATCAGTACAATAAGAGACAGGATGGATAATAATCTCACTCTCCAAAGTAAGGGCATAGTGCAAAAAGGGATAAGACCTTGTTCAGGGTCACATGACTACTCAAGGGCAGAGTTAGAATGGGAATCAGAGAAGAAGTCACTCGGGAACTTGTGCGCTGCCATGGCTTTGATTGGCCCTAAGCCACTGAATGACTCCACGGCTGTGAGCTTCAGCTGATTGAGTAGACTATGGCCTTTCCTCCTGAATGGGTATTTCAGCAGGGGAGAGTAGTTGACGAGCGGAATCGGGAGCTGATGACACCTTATTTGGCAATTTCAAGGTAATCCCTGGCTAGTTTAGAAAAACACACACACTGTTTTGTTCATCTTAGAACATGTACATGTATATACACATATGGCCTTGCCTGGTGGCTGTGTTAGAGTCCACCTGCCAATGCAGGAAATGCAGACTTGATTCCTGGGCCAGAAAGAGCCCCTGGAGAAAGGAAATGGCAACCCGCTCCAGGATTCTTGCCTGGGAAACCCCATGGACAGAGGAGCCTGGTGGGCTACAGTCCAGGGGGTTGCAGAGTCAGACAGGACTTAGTGACTAAACATCAACATATATACATACATACACATAACTTTTGTGTCTCCATATGTAAATAAGACATATTCATCCGTTCACGCTTAGCAGAAGGTTTAACACCTTTTGTATCTGTACCAATCTCAGGTTTTGATTTTTCTCAAAACATGTAGTCTGCATAGCATCACCACTTCTCTCCATTCTCACTGCATTTCATTATTTATGCAAAATGAGCGTTGCTAATTCCCCCAAATAGTTTCCTCTGAAGTGCGATGGCTTTCCAAAGGAGTGTGCCTCAAAACTGATGGCTGTTTTAACTGACACGTTTCTACCATATTTGCATTCGTTATTTCCAATTAGCACTATGCGCTAAGGTAGTCCTCGTGGGGAAGGTAGATGCAGAAACCTCAGGCGAGATATATTTAGAGTCTCTTTTTTGAACGGTCATGGCATTTTTAACACAATACATTTCAAACTAAAGCACAAATCGTATGGGAGTTAGTTCTAAAATAAAAAGCAACTCTGAGAAGAGCTGCATTTCAGAATGAAGAGTGAAAGGCAGGACATAAAGGTGCCACTGATGAAAATTTCCATAAATATCTGTTAACAGGTCAACAAAAGAATTCCAGGTTTAAAAGGTTTTTTTACTTTCTAAGGCATCCAGATACTGAAAATCAGTTTCAGCTATTACAAGATGTTTGTGTAAAAGAAATGTAATAAGGTTGATACTACATCCTGGTACCTTTGCATCTTGCCTAAATAAACTCTAAAAGTTCATGGAGAGAAAATGAGCTAATAAAGTTAATCTTCTTGACTCTCATTCTGATGCTTCGCAAAGTTTACAGGCACTTTGGAAAGCCTTAAAGAACATGACATCACCATCTTTCTTGATAAAAGGAGGCAAAAGTATAAGAATAATATTTAGATATTCAGTGTTGGACTACAGCTATCTGATTTGTAGGCTGCTGCACTTTAGAAGCTTTATTAACTTGTTTGATCCTATGAGAATCATTTCATTAATAATTTTAAGTGTCCCTGCTGAATTTTGGCCCAGTTCATCCGCATTTCTTTCTACCAAACTATTTCTTAGGCAGATCTCACTGACCATCATTTTCAATGTCAGAAGAAAATTAATTTTTAAAAGCCACTATATCTCAGGTCCTATTTCATATGCTTTCATGTATAATGGTCAGAATTCTGTAGGTTAGTGTTATATCGTCATAATTTTAAACAATCTCAAGGAAGTCAGCCTTCTTATCCAAGATCATAGAGTGAACCAGATGAGTAGCCAGACTTCCCAGCTGAGACACTTGACTTTAAGATCAAAGTCTGGCTTTCTATTCAGTACTACATCCGGATCCCAATCAAGGGGGTTTAATTTCTTAGTCCTAACCGTAGGCCTTGTCCATAATACAAGCCCCCTCTTTTAAGGGCTTAGGCAGTAGTGACAAATATTGCAACATCAGCATTTTTCCCTAAGTCTAAGTAGATGAAAATTAGAAGGTTCTTTCCTCAAGACTGAAGAAGAATGAGATGCACCTGTTTGTTTGTTGGGCTGGAATTAAGTATTCATTCTGCTGATCTTCAGGAACAGAATTGATTCCCTACATAGAGGTCTGTTTGCAAAGGATGTCTTGACTGAATGATCACTCAAGGTCCTTCCAACCCTGGGACTGTCTCATCGCTGGGAAAACACACATCTGGTGGTATATCTGGGATTAAAAAAATCTTCTCCCTAAAAATGATTTGGTTTTTATGGTAGACGGTTCAAAGTAAATGAAGATAAAGTTCTGAGAAAGTTGGGAATACTTGGAGTGAGGCAGGATATATTCAAGACATGGGTCTATATCAATCAGTGAGGCAACAATAATAGATAAATTGTTAAAATGCATCATATTTCATGGTCACTACACTAATGCAGAAAGATTCTGTTAGGTGGCTTTGATAAGTTAGTAATAGGCCATCATTGATTAATATATTAATAGAAGTAAAACTTTGAAGCTTCCAACAGATGTGTTTGAAATATGTACTTAAATATCCACCCCCCCAAAAAAAAACTCCCACATATCTAGGCTCAGAGCTCCTCCTTCCTACCCTAATTTACAATAGAACCATGAGAGATAAAAGATACATGTGTGTGTGTGTGTGTGTATAAACATTGATTTTAAATTAATGCAGTGAGCATCTTCATTTGAAGACATTTGGTTCTTTCTGCTCGGCCCCACATCCATCATGTCCCTTCATGCCTCTTATCTAAATGGCTTTCCAAACATAATCATTCATATCACTCAAATTTAAAAAGTATTTCAGTGATTAAGGTAATATATCTTTTCTGTTCTTTAGAGTGGCCATTATTATGTCAGTCTTTAGAAGCAGGTTGGTTCTCCTTAAATTAACCCAACTAAATCACCTAATGATGATCACTAATTGATACTCTATAAAGCAACAGTATTGCCAGTCTTAAAACTGGTGTGTGTTGTGTGTGCTTAGTCAATCAGTTGTGTCTGACTGTTTGCAACCCCATGGACTGTAGCCCACCAGGCTCCTCTGTCCATGGGGATTCTCCAGGCAAGAATACTGGAGTGGGTCTCCATGCCCTCCTCCAGGGGATCTTCTTGACCAAGGGATCAAACCCAGGTTTCCCACATTGCAGGTGGATTCTTTACCGTCTGAGCCACCAGGGAAGCCCCGTGGACTGAAGCGAAATAATTTTGCTAATATTGAAGAGAAGGGAAGAATCCCCAAGTCATTTATTTCCTCATTCCTTATTAATATAACAATATTAAAGAATCTATCTTTTGGTAGGAACAACTTAAAATGGGAATCTTGCATGTTAAAATTTTCCCTTCAAGCAATGCTCTTATCTTTCTTCCAAAAGTGGTGGGGGATGATTTGTCTGTTACAAAGTCGACAGAATATTTGGAATTCCTCCCTGATTTACAGCTCCTGCATTAACCAGGTAGCAGCAGCTTATCTCTTATGTGCAGAGCATGAAAATCTACTGTTCCTCTGCATATTTAATTTAAACCATCAGAAGATGCAGCCACTGGATTCTTCTTAGTTGGCCCAGATGTCTTTTAGAATGCATCATAAATGTTATGTAAATTGTCATCTGTACACTTGGGAAATATTTACATTTCAAAACTTTGAGGGACGGGGGGCCCGTTTATTAAAGTGTACTAAGCAGAAAAAAATACTTATTTTTAGAAGTCTCATGTAATATTTTATTCACTCTCAAATCATACCACTCTGTCCATTTTTTCCTGAAGACTTTATGTATTGAGGTGGTCTTTCTTCTGCCAACAGGAAAGACAGAGCTTGGTTGAATTGGTCCAATCATAGATGCCATGAGGGCATCTGTCTCTTGTCATGTTTTGGCATGGATACCCCATTCCATTGGCAAGCCACCTTTCCACATGTTATCACTCTTCAGTGCCATTTTTACAACGACAACTACCATATTATCTCATATAGAATTCTTTCTCCATATTTTCATTCTCCCTGTGGTTTTTACTATTCATCTTAAGGACATTTTCCTGCCTTAAGTCAGGAAATATTTAAAGAAACTATTCCCACTTGATTTGCATTATTAAAAGCTAAAAGAAATTTTACATACCATGATAAAAAATGGTATATCTTGCAACCTATTTTATGCAGTAAGAAGTCTGAGGTAGTTTATTTTATAAACATCTTAAATATCAGAAAGGAACTGTCTACTCTGCCAGAAATAAGCACTTATCCAGTCAATTTCCGTTCATTCAACATCTACCCATCCTTCAAGGTCAACTCAAATGAAGTCCTCTTACTCTTTGTTTTTTAATCTTTATTTTTTAAATCCTTTTTTTTTTTAAACTTAAACATCCTATTTTATATTGGAGTATAGCCAAGTAACAATGTTGTGATAATTTCAGATGAACAGCAAAGGGACTCAGCCATACATAGCCATGTACCCATTCTCCCCTAAACTCCCCTCCCATCCAGGCTGCCACATCACATTGAGCAGAGTTCCCTGTGCTCTACAGGAGGTCCTTGTTGGTTATCCATTTTAAATATAGCAGTGTGTACATGTCCATCCCAAACTCCCTAACTATCTCGTCCCCCCATTCTTCCCCCTGCTGCTGCTAAGTTGCTTCAGTCGTGTCCGACTCTGTGCGACCCCATAGACAGCAGCCCACCAGGCTCCCCCATCCCTGAGATTCTCCAGGCAAGAACACTGGAGTGGGTTGCCATTTCCTTCTCCAATGCATGAAAGTGAAAAGTGGAAGTGAAGTCGCTCAGTCGTGTCTGACTCTTAGCGACCCCATGGACTGCAGCCTACCAGGATCCTCTGTCCATGGGATTTTCCACACAAGAGTACTGGAGTGGGTCGCCATTGCCTTCTCCGATTCTTCCCCCTAGCAACCATAAATTCGTTCTCTGAGTCTCTTTTCTTTTCTGTAAATAAGTTCCTGAAGTCCTACTTTTAATTCTTGAAGTAAATGCTAATATCACTCAGCATTTTTCCAAACCACTCTGCCCTGTGGGTTCTTGGTAGCTATTATGATGCAGGGTAGTGTAGTGAAGTAAGTCCTAGTAAAGGTGTTAGGGTATCAGAATTCTAGTTTCAGCTCTAGTAACATCTATCTGGGTGACTTCTACCAAAGTTTATAACCTCCGTGGAGTCTATTTTAAAAATGCTAGAGACTGTTTAGGAGCCTGGGGGAAGTCCAGTAGTACCCAAGGTCACTGAGCTAGAAAATGGAAACTTGTACTCCAAAGCAAGACCTTTTTGACTCTGAAAACCACACTTTTTCTGTTTATGCTAACTCAAAAACTGGAAGAATTTGGATGAGCATTGTTCTATAATGGTCCAGGGATTAAAACTAAAACAAGTAGAATTTGTTGAATCTGGTAACATGTATTTTTAATTTCCAAGAACAAGATATAGTATGTCGCATTTCTCAGGTGTAGTTGACCATGGGACTGCTTTTTCTTGGAACATCTTCTGAGATGCTCTGTGGGAATGCTGGATTAAGGCACTGGATTCCAAAACACAGCCCCCCAAAGGTCACTGTCCTAAATGTTTACAGAAAAACCATATATATATATATATATATATATATAAAATTCTTTAATAAGACCTTTGCATGAACAAGTTTCCTCAGTTAACAGATTTTTGAAGATATAAAACTCACCAAGCCTGAAGTCATATAGCTGTGTGAGCCTGGACACTAGCAGAGAAGTGCTACTGTGGCTGTGATGTCCACAGTAGGAAGATGTGTAAGTTTCAGAAAAAGCATCAGGGGAAGGTCATGGGGCAGTTCAGGAAGGGCATGAAAGGTCAGCACAAGTTGACAAGTTCCTAATGCAAAGGAGAGTTTCTTGGGGTTTAAACAGAAATTAAAAGATGCTTACTCCTTGGAAGAAAAGTTATGACCAACCTAGATAGTATGTTCAAAAGCAGAGACATTACTTTGCCGACTAAGGTCCGTCTAGTCAAGGCTGTGGTTTTTCCTGTGGTCATGTATGGATGTGAGAGTTGGACTGTGAAGAAGGCTGAGCGCCGAAGAATTGATGCTTTTGAACTATGATGTTGGAGAAGACTCTTGAGAGTCCCTTGGACTGCAAGGAGATCCAACCAGTCCATTCTGAAGTAGAGCAGCCCTGGGATTTCTTTGGAAGGAATGATGCTAAAACAAACTCCAGTACTTTGGCCACCTCATGCCAAGAGTTGACTGATTGGAAAAGACTCTGATGCTGGGAGGGATTGGGGCTGGGAGGAGAAGGGGACGACCGAGGATGAGATGGCTGGATGGCATCACGGACTCGATGGACGTGAGTCTGAGTGAACTCCGGGGGTTGGTGATGGACAGGGAGGCCTGGCGTGCTGCGGTTCACGGGGTCGCAGAGGGTCGGACACGACTGAGCGACTGACATGAACTAGTCCCTTAGCCCAACCTCAGATTTGTGTTTTAATTTCCCTTTGTATTGGTTTTCTTTTGTTGCATAACAAATTACCACACATTTATCAGAAAAAAACACCCATTTATTGCCCCAGATTTTTTGTAGGGCAGAAGTCTAGGCATGGCCTAACTGGTTTCTCTGATCAGGATCTCACAAGGCTGAGGTCAAGGTGGTGGTGGGAACATATTCTCATCTAGAGCTCAGAGGGTTTTTTCTATGTTTATTAGGGTTGTTGACAAATTCAGGTCCTTTGGGCTGTAGGACTGAAGTCCCCTTTTTCTTACTGGCTGTTAGACAGGGTTCACTCACAGCTCCTAGGGAACACTCTCAGGTCCTAGCCACATATCCCCAGCCCCAGCTCCCAACCATAGGCAGTTCACAGCATGGCTGTTTGCTTTCTTCCAAGCCACCAGGAGAGATACTTGCAGATAAGAGCTGTATCTTTTCTCTCTTAAGGGCTACTTGATTAGGTCAAGTCCACTCAGCAAAATCTCTTAGTCAATTCATAATCAACTGATTGGGGATGTTAGTCATATCTGAAGAATTCCTGTTGTCTTATAATCCATAATAATCATAGGAGTGATTCAAAATACTCTTCAGGCCTTAAAGTTATGTTAGTCCATATGAAACTTTCAGCAACTCTTCCAACGTGATGGATAGATGTGTAATTTCACATTGGATATGATGAACTAACTGCCAGGATGCACTGAAATAACAAATCCTCACTGGACAGCTGTAAGTCAGAAGAGTGGGCATTCCAGCAAGCAAGAGCTCTCCAGCCTGGACCACTCCACCAGCTAATGCACATCTCATCACTGACTCATGACTGCCTCCTATTTTACCAAAGCAATTTCATTCTGAAACAAGACCAAAATATTTACTATAGAATCACATGTTAGGATTGGGAGAAACACAAACTTGAAAATGATCAACATACAATCAGTTCCCCCTTGTAGCTTTCCTGACATGTGGCTTCCCAGCCAGCTCCTATGATCAGCCCATTCTCTGATCAGCTCTGACTTTCAGAAGGTCTCCTTACAATGAAGTGAAATCTGTCACCGGGTACCTTCTTCCGACTGATTCTAGATTTTTTTTTCTTACATTGAGAATATTTTTAAAAATCTAATGATTCGCTGAGACCTCCTTGGATATAGGAAGCTGAAGGTTGTGACTCCCCTGAGTGGAAGAGCCTGCTGTAAATCTCCAGTTGACAATTTACTAAGCTACTAGAGATGTTATTTACTATGTTAGAAGAGAGAGAGCTTGTCCATGTTATTTTATAGACTCCATCACGGGCAAGCATTTTTTGCATATGTGTTAACACAGCTTTTCTCAAAAAAACAAGAGTGTTGATCAGCAATGCTGCTACTTAGCTCTGATCCTGTTTTCTTTGTTTATAGAGTGAAAGAGAGACCATCACTTTCTTTGCACAAGAGGACAGCACTTTTCCTGCACAGACTGGCCCCAAAGCCTTCAAAATCCCCTACTCCATCAGACAGCGGATTTGTGCTACGTTTGACACCCCCAATGCCAAAGGCAAGGATTGGCAGATGTTAGCACAGAAAAACAGCATCAACAGGTAACTGGGGGCAACTGCTAAAAGAGGATTTTACTAAACGAACTTGAAAAATAGAATGGGTTGGGTAGATCCATGTAGTTTCCAGGCCCTGATATCTGTATGGATTCCTCTGGCCATATTTCATGTGACGTTTGGCCAAGGAAGTGGGAGAAGAGCAAAACTATGACAAGTGTGTGTGACCTTTCCCGCCACCACACTCCACCTTTGGGGATGTCACGGGAAAGTCTTACTTTGGTCCTGATCTCATCTACAAGTTTGCTAACTGGGCTGCCGTAATGGGGGTTTAGACTGTGTCATCTTGGTAGTGGTGAGGGAGCTCAGAGTCTTGAAACCAAGAAGCAAGTTTCTCACACCTCCTCTCCCTACTAGGGTAACCTTAAGCATTACTTAACCCCTAGTAAGGATATGCTCAGGCTTTCCTAGAGGCCCAGTGGTAAAGAATCTGCCTGCCAATGCAGGAGACCTGAGTTCAATCACTGGGGTCAGGAAGATCTCCTGGAGAAGGAAATGGCAATCCACTCCAGTATTCTCATCTGGGAAATCCCATGGACAGAGGAACCTGGCAGGCTGCGTTCATGGATTGCAAAAGAGTCAGGCGTGACTTAGCAACTAAGCAATAACAAAGGATATGCTCAGCCTGAAGAACTGGGTGCCTGAATATAAAAAAGGAAGTTTGAGATGATGCTTCCCAGGTCTGAAGGCAGAGGGCTTTAAAATAGGCAAAAGATTACGTGGGCCCCACCTGTGAGTCTGCTGCTTAAACCAACCATTAGTTGTTACTGGGCTAATGTGGTGGTTGAGTTGAAAGTAAACTAGAGAGATTCATTAAGGGACTGTCTTACTTTGAGGAGAAAAAGCAGGGGTGAGTCTATTCAGAGCAGCACTGATGAGGAGGCAGCGTTGGGCTCAGCTCGAGGAATGGCAGGGAAAAGGCACTGACGAATCGCATACCCTGTCGCCTTACCCACCTCGCACACCCAGAATGAAAAGAGAACAAGTTTTGCCAGCGCCACTTGCTTTCCCTTCGCTTTGTGTCCCTCCCCCACTCCACTCTGGAGACAAAGCCTTATTTTTCTTACTGTTTGGCCTACTCTGTCATTTCCATTTTTTGTTCTGTTTTTACAGACATCTTACCTGTCTCTCTCTTCTCTGCAAGGCAGGTAGATGTCTGCCAAGAAAGGATAGAGGGCTATTCCCTGTTTCAAAGGGATCCAGAATCCAAGAATGCAGGGGCCAACTAGAGAGCAGTCAGAGAGGAAAATCAAGAGAAACCGGAATTGACAGAGACAGGCCCAAGAAGAACACATTCTTGAAAAGGCAGATATTGAAAATGAGAGAATACAAAAATGTATGCGTGTACAGGAGGGAAAAAATTAGGTTGAATTTTTCCCAGCAGCTTTGATAAAGGGTGAGATGTGTCATGTATAACTCATGAACACCGTGACTATGACAGTTTCACTTTCTGATCAGTGTGGGGACAAGAATGAAAAACTTACCCAGAGAATAGAATATGGTCTTAAAAAAAAAAAAGAAATGAACTTTGGGCAGGCGCTCAAAAGCTCTGTACAGCAATCCTGGTTCTACAGCTCATATAAGTCTGCCCCCGACACATCACTGACCACCCCTACAATACTTTTTCTACAGATGCAATTCATAGAATTCAAACTACATTAACTCTCTAATCCATTCTGGCAATAAGAGTTTATGATTTTTAATTTACCATTTACAAGAAAATAATTGCCACAAAATATGAACATGCCCATGGATGCTGTCATTAATTTGCTAAATGAGTGTGTGCATGTCCCTGCCTTGTTCATTTTTTTTCTCTACTTAAGAGTAAACACATGAGAACTACAAGGACTGCCTCCAAAGTCATCAATTTCAGACCTTATACAGCAGGGAAAATGCATCTCAAAATGGGAGACTTAACGTGGACATCCTTTTGTGTCTCGGCTATAATGAGCAGTAACAGCTACACAGGGGCACGCTGTCCCCTCTAATGTCGGGTCAAAACACAAGAACATTTGGTGTGCCAGTTTGTTTTTGTTTGCTTCTGTTTCTCCTTGAAAACCCTTTCTCTAGGAAAGCCAAAATGTCCTTAACATCCAAAATTCAAACAACCTACTCTGGAAAGTTTCTACCATAGTTTCAAGAAAATCTCCATTTTCAGTCAATTTTAGTAAGTAAATGTTAGTCACTCAGTCATGTCCAACTCTTTGCAACCCCACAGAACATATAACACACCAGGCTCCTGTCTCCATGGAATTCTCTAGGCAGGAATACTGGAGTGGGTTGCCATTTCCTTCTCCAGGGGATCTTCCCTACCCAGGGATCAAAACCAGGTCTTCTGCATTGCAGGTGGATTCTTTACCACCATCTGAGCCTCCAGGGAAGCCTGAATATATATATGAAAGTGCGTGTATGTATATCTATATATGTGTGTGTGTGTGTGTGTGTGTGTACGTGTGTATACATATATGCACACATGTATATACACATGTATACATACACACATATGTATCTTCTCCAGCATAGGAAGAAACATGTGACAGGGGAAGGATATTTTCAGATGTAATTTGTTAAAACTTCTTGTTGCATAATCTGAAATCACTGATCTTGCTCTCTTAGGGTTACAAATAATAGAGTCCTTATTACATTACAAAATCATCAGTTGCTAGTGTGATCATTAACGTGTGTTAAAACACAGAAATCTGACATTGTCGACAGGCCAATATCATTGGGTAAGAAAGCTGTTCTGTAGCTTAAGATTTCATCAACCCTGGTATCACAAAAGATCATCACAAGAGTCACTCTTCTGTTAGGGAATTCACCTACCTCTGTCTTGTGACAGCATCTTTACCTGACTCTCCCCTTCCTTTCAATTTCCAAAAGTGAAAAGTTAGTACAGCAACAGCTCTCAAACCATAAAGGAAGCGTTTCAAACGGAGTGGAGAGAAACAGTGGCTGTTATCATGTTGCCAGTGAAAACATTCTCCTCCTTTTGGTAAATGCAAATGTCACTGATGATAATTTGCCTTTTTGTCAAACAAGTGCCTACTTAGATCTGAATCGGAAGGAAGATACATGAACTAGTAAGTTAAAGGCTTAGACCGTGAGACATGTTGGGGGGTTGGGGCGGGGGGGGGCGCGTGCTGTAAGGCAACACAGGTGGCCTTGCAACTTGCCTGGCATATGGATCACGATAAATAAGCCACACAGCCCAGCAAAGAATGTCATAGTTAATAGCTGCAATTACAGATTCTGTGAGCAAACTGTTACTCAGAGTCCATACTTACTGCATTTTCAGAGCCGAGATTGCACTTTTATTCTACAAATCCAGCTGCAATAATTCTCCACTTAAGTGCTCTTGGCCACAGCTGATTGGTAGGTGGGTGGGACTAATAAAGAATTGATCACATAGGAATAGAGGATAGGGACATTTGCTGAGAACTAAACTAAGTAATATCAGAAACTAACTGCTTCAGCTAGAAGTACTCACCCATATTTAAATTTCCATAGCATTTTGTATTTGTATGATACTTTTAAAAATTACAGTTAGATATACCTAGATAGTACTTTCTGCTGCTGCTGCTACTGCTAAGTCACTTCAGTCGTGTTCAACTCTGTGTGACCCCATAGACGGCAGCCAACCAGGCTCCACCATCCCTGGGATTCTCCAGGCAAGAACACTGGAATGGGTTGCCATTTCCTTCTCTAATGCATGAAAGTGAAAAGTGAAAATGAAGTCGCTCAGTCATGCCGACTCTTAGCGACCCCATGGACTGCAGCCTACCAGGCTCCTCCGTCCATGGGATTTTCCACGCAAGAATGCTGGAGTGGGTTGCCATTGCCTTCTCCATCGTACTTTCTACTTCTGGGAGAATCAAGAAATTTGCCCTGAATGAATGACACGATCTTTTTCTTTGGATAGTATGCTGTGTTGTGCTTGGTCGTTCAGTCATATCTGACTCTTTGCAACCCCATGGACTGTAACCCACCATGCTCCTCTGTCCGTGAGGATTTTCCAGGCAAGAATGCTGGAGTGGGTTGCCATGCCTTTCTCCAGGGGATTTTCCCAACCCAGGAATTGAACCAGGGTCTCCTGCACTGCAGGCAGGTTCTTTACCAGCTGAGCTACCAGGGAAGCCCTTGGATAGTATACTTGACCTTAAAATCTTGCCTAATAGAATTGATATGAATAAGCATCAAAGGATTTTGAAAGTTGGTCTCAAAAGAGAATTTGGCTATTATTATGGAAGATTCCTGTCTTTCCCCTCAGTACCTGAAATTCTACTATTAGGTCATTCTTCTTTAAGACTTCATGATGATCATATTCCAGAAATCCTTGTGAAAACACAGCAGCGTGACCAAGTTGCTATGGGAACAGATGCTGGATAAAGTGCATGAGATACAAAAGCCTGAGGAGAAGGGAAGCAGCCAGAATGGAAGAAAGGATTCCAAGATGAAATGGAGTAGATAAATTACACTTTATTAAGAGTTTCTCATAATAGTATACTTCTTTGAAGTACTGCTGGAGAAAGGTATTGCTCATCGGTTAGCTGTGTGTTCAATTGTACTTTGGATGTTAATGTTTTTAGATGATGGTGTAGAAACTGCAAGCAAATGACATTTCTCAAGCCTCATGGCTGATCAGTGGTGGGTGCTATGATAACTTGTTTTTCCACCAGATCTTTTAACAGGACCTCTAATGAGAAGCAGAATCTTCTCACGTTGAGGTCATATCCTTTTATTCCCTCTACCCACCCTGTTAATTGGATGCACAGGAGCAGTGAAATGGCCAGAGGGCCGTGGGGAAGGACAGAGGAATGTCACAAGACAGCTTATTAATCTATCTCTGAATAACTTGAGAATTCACTAAAAGTGGAAGAGGCCCAGTGCCAGCTTTCTTTTGGGGGTAAAGGAAAGAGGAGGAGAAAAGAAGAAGTGATTACAAAATATATACAGAATGCCTGCTTCACAGTGGACTACCAAGTATGGTCACTCAAGGACCCGTGAGACTTTATTTTCACTCTTGTGTTGGGGGATTTGCTAGGATTACACCAAATGAAACTGTCTGGGTTTTGCAGGCTAGCGGTTAGAAAACACATCCTTAACCTTTAAATAATAAAGACAGTGCGAGACTGCCATTTCAAAAGAAAAAAAGCAACCCTCATGACTCTAAGGTGCATTAATACATGGGGAGATAGAATTCATGACACAGGTCCTTGGAGGCAAAGTGTGATAAACCTCAAATCACATTTTCTGGTTCTGGCCCAATAGACCTTTGCCGAGTTTGCCGAGTCTGAATTTGAAGAGCCCTCAGTGTGAAGCCAGAGAGACCCAACACAGCCAAGTGGTGGGTGTTCAGGCTTCATCCCAGTTAAGGTAATGACTCATGAAACTGCCTACTAATACGAATCTGAAAACAGCCTGGGGCCAGTTTAGCCATGAACAAACCATATATACAGTTTGTAAGTGGCAGGTTTTTCTGCTAAAGGCAATATGCGAGAGAAGCTGTTTCTGCCGCTCCCAGAGAACCAACGGAGAAGGCAATGGCACCCCACTCCAGATTTTCCAGCCGGGAAAATCCCATGGACGGAGGAGCCTGGTGGGCTGCAGTCCATGGGGTTGCAAAGAATCGGACACAACTGAGCAACTTCACTTTCACTTTTCACTTTCATGCATTGGAGAAGGAAATGGCAACCCACTCCAGTGTTCTTGCCTGGAGGATCCCAGGGATGGGGTCGCACAGAGTCAAACACGACTGAAGTGACTTAGCAGCAGCAGCAGAGAACCAAAGTGGTGCTCCCACTCTAAGCTGCAGGAGTGGTGACAGGGGCATTGTATTCCGTTTATGCAAGGGGTGAGTTTGCACTGGTCTTTGAAGGACTAAGTTTCCCTTCTTTCTTTAGTCACTAAGTCACGTCTGACTCTTTTGTAACACCAGGGACTATGGCCCACCAGGCTCCCCTGTTCATGGGACCTTCTAGGCAATAATACTGGAGTGGGTTGCCATTCCCTTCTCCAGGGGATCTTCCCGACCCAGGGATTGAACCCACGTCTCCTGCATTGGCAGGTGGGTTCTGTACCATTGAGCCACCAGGGAAGCCCTATCCCTTAAGTTAATGTAATTTTCAGAAAAGATGGACATGCCCAAGCCCCTTTATAGTAGAAATCATTCTCTTCGTGGGTTCATCTCAAGCAGTAGTACAAATGCTGACAAAGTCAGAATCCCTGGATTTGACTGTCTTCATAATTGAAGAAAATGAAATTATGGGGAGGATTTTACTAATTCATTAAATAATCCTTTAATAAAGTACTTAACTATTTCTTTTCAGTATGTGTGAAGATTTATTTAAACACATTGAGTATTTTTCAAATGGAAAAGTATCAATATTTCTCCCTTTCCCCCTTCAGGATTAGTACCATGGTCTTTTATCTTGGAACAAATAGTGGTCTTTCTCCTCTATCCTCAGGATTCTTGAAAATATCTCAGTGTTATTGAAGAAGAACTTTAAATGAGACGTATTTTTCCATGCTATATCCCCATTCAAAGAAATCTGAGATTTGCTTTTGCAGTTTTCACTGCCATTCACTGCCAAATATGAGAAATTGTCAGAAGCTTATAATGAATGAAGCTGGAGAGCTGAAAACAGAGTCTACAACTGGCTTTATTCCTTTTGGCAGCTCACTGGGGGTCCTGAAGGCTCCAAGGCTTAAATCCATTTTCTAAAGAAGGAAGAATCCTTGCTAGTCCCTTTCAGGAGCCAGATAATGGAATAAGCAAAAGGAAGAACTATTAATATTAATTTTATTGCCAGATTAATTGGCCCCAAATAATTAATGCACCACCCTTAGGGCACAACAGAGTGGAACTCAGCATGTTTTCAACTGCCTTTATGTTTTCCTCTTGGGTTCCCCACACCAGCTTCCTTTCATGTGAAGGCACGGGGATAGAGGGGGGCATTGGTGGGGGGGGGTGGTGGAGAGGCAGAGGTGATATGATGATGAGCATCTTTTGCCTATTCTTTAGGAAGTGAATCAGACTTGGTTTATCGTAAAAGCTGCTCTGCTGTTTGAGTGGCCAGTGAGGATGAAATGTGGGGATGAAAGCTTGATGAACTGAGCAAATGCCTGTGCTGTGTCCAATTACTGTTATTCAGTATAAATGGTTTTTCTCTTCTATTTGCATTTAAAGAACCATATGGAGATTGTTTTTGGTCACATAAGAGGTTTTCATTAAATGAGACAATTAGGATGATAGCAGGGATATTAATATTTTTTTTCATTATGACTGTTTCAATTCCCTGTTTGCTACTATACAGTAGGATTATGCACCATTCTTGTAATGATGTCTCCCAATTTATTATAGGCAGCTTAACTTAGTTTTCACTTTGTATGCTGCCAAACTATTCAGAAAGAAGATATTTTTTAGAAAAAGTGGACATAGGTATAAATGGCAATGGTTTATAGAATATAAACAAATTTGTTGCCTCAGTGTTACAGGTGCAAGTGGTTCCCTGCTACTTGGAAGTGTTGAGTGACCCCCTAAATTCTGCATGAAAGTATTGCAGAAAGTATTGTGATGAGGCATCTTCCGTGCTAAAAGATGTGAGGCTGCAGCTCAGATGTGGTCCCCTGCTAGATTCATTCATTCTCACAATTAGTTACAAAGAAGAGCTTGCAGCTTTCAAATAGGCATATCAACCCCCTGGTAGCAAGGCTCTTGAGTCACTAAAATAGAGGCTTTGTTATCTGGAATTCAGAATGAAAGGCAGTCCCTTATAGGTCACACATAGTCAAGACAGAACTAAGATGCTAAGACAGGCAGACTCCAGCTTTAAGCACACACGTGCCCTGGGTAGCTCTTTCTGCCTGTATGTCCCCAGGGCTCACACAGAGCCTCAGACCTGTGCCTCCTCCATTACTGTTATCTGATCTTTCTGTTAACTGACTGAGGATTTAGATGTTACTATTCCCTAAGATGTTTGTATTTGAATACTTCTTTCAAGTACTAAAGAAAGGCTGGTATCTTTCGCTTCACACCTAGACACTTTGCCTTTTCATAAAATGAGCCCTGGGTTGCAACAGTAAATGGCAGAATTTTATCATTAGATCCTCAATTCTCTCCTCCTCTCTGTACCCAAAAATGGGAACAGAAAGCACAGTAATTATTTCCAAAAATTCTCAAATCTAACCTAATTTCCAACTAACATGGTCATTAGTCTGAGGCTGTATTTTGAAAACTGAGATTGTATATTAAAATTTGGTGGTTGACCCATATACACCATTATAAGTTGGCCTGTGTCTAACTAGTGAAATTGCTAACGATTTATGTTCTCAATTCTGCCCTGGCTTCCACATAAAGAATGGAATTTTAATTGGTGATGAGGGACAACAGGGTAAGGAAGACTCAGGAAGATGAAATTAACCATAGTAATAAAACATCTCCTCAGGAGCTCAGGTGAATAGAAAGCTTGTAGGGGCAACAAAACAAAATTAAATAAACTATTACTTACTTAATGAATGTACATGGATAAATCTATATAGGTGTCTTAGCATGTACTTTTTATGGTTTATCTGGCTTCTTTCAGTGAGAGTTCCAAAGGAAAAGATGAGGTCATTGAGTCTACAGGATTTAGAACAAAAGAATTGAAGACAAAGGGTGATTCTAAAGTAAATTCCTAAGATTTAGAGTAGATAATCTTATCTATACAGTATGCAGGGCTTCCCTGATAGCTCATTCGGTTAAGAATCCACCTGCAATGCAGGAGACCCAAGATTAGGCTACCCACTCCAGTATTCTTGGGCTTCCCTTGTGGCTCAGCTGGTAAAGAATCTACCTGCAATGCGTGGGACCTGGGTTCGATCCCTGGGTTGGAAAGATCCCCTGGAGAAGGCAAAGGGTGCCCACTCCAGTATTCTGGCCTGGAGAATTCCATGGACTACATAGTCCATGGGTTGCAAAGAGTCAGATATGACTGAACAACTTTCACTTTCACACAATATGCAGCGTCTTTCAGTTCAGTTGCTCAGTCATGTCTGACTCTTTGCGACCCCATGAATCGCAGCACGCCAGGCCTCCCTGTCCATCACCATCTCCCGGAGTTCACTCAGACTCACGTTCATCGAGTCAGTGATGCCATCCAGCCATCTCATCCTCTGTCATCCCCTTCTTCTCCTGCCCCTAACCCCTCCCAGCATCAGAGTCTTTTCCAATGAGTCAACTCTTCACATGAGGTGACCAAAGTACTGGAGCTTCAGCTTTAGCATCATTCCTTCCAAAGAAATCCCAGGGTTGATCTCCTTCAGAATGGACTGGTTGGATCTCCTTGCAGTCCAAGGGACCCTCAATAGTCTTCTCCAACACCACAGTTCAAAAGCATCAATTCTTCCGGCGCTCAGCCTTCTTCACAGTCCAACTCTCACATCCATACATGACCACAGGAAAAACCATAGCCTTGACTTGATGGACCTTAGTCGGCAAAGTAATGTCTCTGCTTTTGAATATACTATCTAGGTTGGTCATAACTTTTCTTCCAAGGACTAACCGTCTTTCACTTTCATGGCTGCTATTTTTCAGAATTATCTTAGTCGATCAGAATTTGAAAAGCCTATGACAAAAGATTCACTGCATAAAAAAGTAACAATTTGAAGCATCTAAGACCAGCATAATAAACACTGACTTCTTTAAACATTTTTCAAAGAGAAAGGAAAAAATTGTTTTGTTGGAGTCATCCACCTGAATTTCAAGATGTCTGTTTTTGCCAAATGTTCCTTTTTCATTTCCAAAAAAAAGAAAAACAAAGACACTCAGGAAATCAACTATTGCTATGAATTCTATTTTCTAGTATTAGCAGCATTTCCTGAATCGTGTTTGCATTTACCTGCCAGTGTTCAAATGTACCAGCATTATTATGAAGAGAAATGGGTCACACAGATTGGGATCAAAATAATTTCAAAAGGGAAGTAGGAAGATAACCAAATGGATATATGGTATACCCATTTTCAAAAATATCATAATACATTTGTACACATGTAAGTAGTAAAATGGGGTTTCCCTAGTGGCTCAGATGGTAAAGAATTTGCCTGCAATGCAGGAGAACTGAGTTCCATCCCTGGGTCGGGATTATCCCCTGGAGAAGGAAATGGCAACCCACTCCAGTATTCTTGCCTGGGAAATCCCATGGACAGAGGAGCCTGGTGGACTATAATCCATGGGGTCGCGAAGAGTTGGACACAACTGAGCAACAAACACTTAAGCAGTAAAATAATCCAGCTGTCTTTGAGAAATAGTCTGTATGTCCCCAGTCTTTTTGGCACCAGAGACCAGTTTCATGGAAGATCATTTTTCCATGGATTGGGGACAGGAGGCAGAGGATGGTTTCAGGGAAATTCAAGTGCATTACATTTATTGTGCACTTTATTTCTATTATTATTGCATCAGTTCCATCTCAGATCATCGGGCATCAAATCTCAGAGGTTAGGGCCTCCTGGCCGATAGCTGTAGCACTCTAGGGTCTTTTGTCTATGAATTATCCTGGGGTAGACAGGTAAGTATAGTTTAATAGGATGTCTGTTTATCCCAAAGCTGACTGAATCATTTTTAATAAGGCTGATATGCTGCTACATGTATCTACTATAATTAAGTGGAATTTGAGATTTGTGTGTATTGCCGAGTGTACTTGTATAAACTGAGAGCGTCAATCTGAAAACATGCTTTGGGGAGCACATTTAACTTGCTACAATATGTTCAGAGATCCGTGCCAAGGGAGAGTTCTATTTTTGCCTCTTTGATCATTTAGCTTCCTGTAGCCCTGGGTGCCTAGTCTGCACATGGGGGCATGTGCAGGGCTTCTAAGAACCCAGTGCCTGACAAGACTCATCCTGCAGCCTTGCTGTTCTTCCTCCAGGCAGGTGTGCTTGTAACAGCTTCGCACCACAGCAGCATCTATGAATATTCTGAATGGTTTGTTGGGACAAGGATTAATCCCAACCTCCAAAACATATTTTCTTCTGCCTCTCCTGAAGTTTTGTTTTTACATTTCATGCCCAGATCATCTTCTCATGTCAAACGTCAAAGCTCCCCCAGCAGTTAACAAAGGATAAAGATCTCAGAGTGGTTGGGGCAGGGCATGTAGCTCAGGGACCCCAGCAACTTCAACCGTCTAGGGCTTATTTTCAGCACCAGATGAATAGTCAGTTTCATCTTCTCTCAAATGGCTACTACATCTGGAAGTCTAGTTTGAGTTAAAAGACAAAACATGGGACGTCATTGGCACCATGACCTACAGGCCAAATCTGGCCCAACACCTGCTTTTCTAGCCCCAGAGCTAGAATGGTTTCAGGAGAATATGCAAGAATGATATGGTGTGATATGTGAAAACTGTGACATTCAAATTTCAGTGTCTCTATAAATATTAATTGGAACACAGTCACACCCTTTCACTTACACACTGCCAATAGCTACTTTCCCACTGCCATGGCAAAGCTGAGTAGCTGTTGTAGAGACCAGATGTGGTCCCTACGTTAAAAATATTTCCTCTGTGGGCCTTTAAAGAAATAGTTTGTCACCCATGGTATAGAATAATGGGTAGCTGTGGGGTTAATAGGATCACGAGGATTCCAGTCATTCCCCCAGACCTGAGTCCATTATTCATCAGTAGCAAATACAAAATATAAACCCTCAATAATATGAGAAATTTGTACTTCTTTTTGTGGTGCTTGCCAGCATTTGTCTTCCTTTGAAATGACAGTGGAGAGCATACAGAATTATTTCCCCCATGTCACAAATGTGTGTCAGTGGTCGTTATTCTCAAATTACATAGATACAAATTAGTACACAGCCCACCTAGAATCCAGTCACACCTCTCAGTTTTTGCCTCTCTTTCAGCTATTTCTCCAGTTTGTAATCTGCTTGAACACTGGGTGGGATGTGCCCATTTATGTATAGACCTGGAGATATAGCGCCTTTCCCCACAAACAGCTCCCTACAGGTAGGAGGAAGTGGCAGCATTCAAAGCAATGTTTTGAGTAAAAGGAACCAGGATCCCTTCAACTACGGAAACAATATTTGCTTTGCTATTTCTAGTAGTGTAGAAATAACTATACTGGATTCCAGGGCCACCTATGTGGGGAGTTGCAGTGGGAGCAAGAAGGAAGGAAAGAGAAGATAAAAGGAAAAGCAAGTAGAATTATTTTTTAGCCTGGGCTTCTCCCTCTCTCAAACTAAGATTCAGATGTATTGGAAAGTGTCTGTCGTACCCTGATATTTGTGCTGTTTGGCAACCAACTAGCTTTAAGTAGTCTCTTCAGGCTTTTGAACAAAATAGAACTTTATTCACTCAAAATTACTGTTCATGCATTGCTTATAAATGATAATGAGCCCTTAAAAACTTGTCTTCTCTTGCAACTGCTCTTGGCTCTAGGAGTCTACTTTGTGATCACATGCTGAGTCTGATGATCGAAAGTCATACCATCTTCAAGACAGGCAAATCTTCGTTGACTTTGGGAAATCTTTTCAATTCATCAGAATTCTACCATGACATTTCTATCCCTGCTGTAAAAGTACCTCTGAAAACCTGTGACCTTTAATCCTCTGTGTGGTCTCAGTCTTCATCGTAGCAAAGTTATTGTCCAAAAGGTTATCATTTGTTTTCACTGAAAATCTCATATCATCTGAAACAAGCTCCAAGCAATCAATTACTCAGTCGATAGATATTGAATAAATACCTGTCACAGTATTACAATCAGTGTTGTTGCAGAATCAGAAAATGATTAGCTATGGCCCTTCCAAGTGTCTGCAATCACAGTGAGAAGGCAGAGCTCACAAACATGGAATATATACATATGCATATGCATATATACATATATATATATGAATTTTACTCACATGAAAATGTAAGCAGAAGCATAAAGAGAAAAATAATAAGTCATGTTGAGCAGAGATGAGAATTGTCTAGAAGATGTTACTGAAAAACCTGAATGAACCTTCTGGCCAACCCAGCACAATCCGGGCCTTATAAGAGTGTAGGATGTTCATGAACAGAGGGGAAAGAGGGAAAGTGGGCATTTCCTAGCAACAGAATTCACTGGATGAAGGCAAGGAGAAAAGCATTACCTCAGTCAGCGTTAATGGCTCAAAGGAAAAAAAGAATATGGAGGGAAAATACATATATAGCCATAGCTAGGATGAGGCCAGACCAAGGCAGGCAGTGAAAACAGGTAGATACCTGATGACTGAAGAAACAAACAGGAGATATTAGAGAGTTTGGAGCTCTAACGAGCTGGAAGGCGTTTGCTGTGATTCAACTGTAAATTCAATAGAGCATAAATAATGAAGCTGCTGAGTTTGTCAGAAAGAAAGAGAAGATTCAAAAATAAATGTCCTAGTGTGAGAGATTAGAAGAATAGCTGTAGTTACTGGGATGCTTTTTTGCTTTTTTGATTCCTTTTTTAATGGGTAGAATATTTGTTACTAGAATGGGGGCCAGTAGGAGGCGTGGAGATGATACTGATTCCTGATGCACTGAGTCTGCGGAGGAAGACTGATACCTAATTGGAGCAGTCCCTCGGTCATTTAGAAAGTCTGTCACTAGCTCACATTAACCTAGAAGACAGGAGGTGCCGATTTAGACACTGTCCACTGGAGTTGATAACTAGTCCATTTGGTATATGAGCCCAAGGAATCACAGATAAAATCTTGACAGCCCATATAATCACTGTGGGAGGCATAAAGTAGTGTCGGATATTTTGGAAAAAAATAATAGGAGTTATATCATCACATAAGTTAGTGGAACAGAGCTTTTTAAGAGGGTGTTCAAGAGAGAAACACGCTCACACACACACACACAACTCAAGGAAGGTGAGGACCAAGAAGACACTTACAGGATAAGAAGGTAATTGGAAACCCTCCAAAGCACAGTTTCAGTTGAGTGATCTGATACAAACTAGACCATCCCCAGGTCTACTTTAATGGAGCTCTTTAGTAAAATAATAGCTCTTACAGTTCATTTCTAATTCCTTTATAACGATTGTATATGTTCCTTTATTTCTGTTTATTTTTGCCTTGTCATTTTGTTTCTTCAATTCTGTCTAGGAATTTGTCTTATTTTGCTACACAAAGTAGCCCGTCTGCTGTCATTTTGAACCTGTGGGAAGCTCGTCATCAGCACGATGGTGACCTTGACTCCCTGGCCTGTGCCCTTGAAGAGATTGGAAGGACACACACGAAACTCTCGAACATTGCGGAATCCCAGCTTGATGAAGCCGACTTCAACTACAGCAGGCAAAACGGACTCTAGCCCACTTCCTCTCCTGAGAGAGTGACGGCCAGCTTTGGGACATTTGCTTTCAATGGGAAAGAAAGAGGCAGCTTTCTGCCCAGTGGCACTGGGGAGTTCAGCCTTCATTTATAATCAGTCAACATCCCCGATTGAAGACACTGAATTTGATATAAGTAAAATATCTTGGTAGGGAAAAGTACTAGCTCTCTTAAACATAAGACGGTTCTACAGTCTCCTCTGAATCCATACTTGGGTTCACACTTGAGGGACTGCTCAGATTTGGAGTGACAAGGATAAAGTGAGAGAACTGTGGGGAAAGATGAGCTGTAACAAAGCTGGGAAGCAGAGATTAAAGCAGTGCATGTTTTGAAATAGATTTTTAATGATGCACCCCCAAAGGACCGGCTGATGCTGGTACCAGACTGTCAAGAGTTTTCTAACCAACTGGCATGGGAGATGTTGGCAATCAGTGTAAACTGGCTTTTAGAAGTGAAGCAGGGTTGCCAACTCATTTGTAGACTTCAACAGTGTCAAGAAGGGCATTTAGAATTTTGAATCTGAGTACACCACACCAGCACCAATTCCCTATCTATCCCAGCCACTCAATAGGTCGAGAGGTAAGAGAGACCACACGCTCGTCTTGCAGCATACCTACCCCACCTTCATTTTCTCCAAGGACAAATCTATCCACATTCTTTCTTCCCCTTACACTAGGGGAGAAGTTTCAAGGAACATAGACTTTTCAGTATGGGAATTTATTTTTTCTAGCTTAACGCAACAGAACCATCTCTAATTCTCAGCCAAGCCACTCAAGTTGCAAGTTATTAGAACACAGCTTATGCAGAGATTTAGACACGAGAGAGGTCAAGTCAGATCCAAGGAAACATGAATGCAGATGCCACAGGCCTTAAGCTGTCATTCTAGGGTGCAGGCGTTGATTTAGTTCCCCAGCATGGTGGTTATGAAGGGATGAGGGGTTTCAGGGTCCTTTACAATCCAGTTCTTGAATTTTCCAGCCTTTTGGTACTGTGTTCATACAAAATCTCTCCATAGAGACTATAGGTCATCCTCGTTTTGCCTCTTAAGAAATTAGCAAATGGTCTTTGCTCTAAATGTTATCCAACTACATAGACATGAGGAATACTGCTACCAATGTCTCAAACTACACACGTTGTTCAGAGAGCCTTCACCCTCCAATAATTCAACCTTCTTGAGTATGTTTTCTTTAAGGATCATTAACATAGTGTACTATGTTTGAAATGAAAGGCAACAATATGGTGGAGAATTGAAATCCACAGATAATACATGATCCCCATCTTAACACTTCACTCCATCTTTTATCCTGTTTAATTATTTTTGACAAAATGTCCTGGTAGACTAAAGATGAACAGATTTGCTCCTGTTCATTTAGTGGATGTTTTAATTAGCTGTCCAGAATCAGGACAGCCAAAGTCAAGGACCTAGATTAACCCACTACCTAGCCGTTGACTCCATTAGAATAAAAATAGGGAATGGGGGAGATAGGAAATACTTGGCAGTAGAGATGCAGCCAATTTTTTAAACAACATAGATCCCATGTTTAAAAAAATGAATCTCCACCTAAGTGAAAAACACCCAAAAGTAAGGTGAATTTACAATGCCCTGGGTAAGGCTTTGAAGAAGTCTTTAATGTGTTGGCCATTTTCTCTAATGAATGTGTGGTACAAAGGTCCCTTGTATTTGATAGAAGGCTTTGCTACATGAAATTCAAAAGCATCTTGCTTTTCTCAGGAACCAAAGGTATATTATATAGAACAAGTCCTCCTAGAACTGTTGAACATATTTTCAAAATACCACACCTCCATCAGGAAAACACTTTTTTGCTAGTGTACTCAAGTTGTTTATTCTTTCTAGGAGCAAAACAGAGAAAGTGCAAAAGTGTAAATCATTTGCTACCCCTGATATGATTTGAGATAGAAGTGGAAACTGATGGTCAGTCTCCCAAAATAAACCTGAGGGTTGATTGGCATGGGTGGTATACAGAAAGAATCTGCACTGAACTGCTGAATGCAAACTTAAACACAGTGTAGAGCTTATATTGTTATCCACCTTGGATGATTTTTGTTTTAAATATCCTACCCATTTTTCCTCTTCTCTTCTAATTGGCCTTTTAATTGTTTCATCTATTCTATGAATCCACACAGATCTTTTTTAGATTTTTGATACATTTTTTATATTTTAAAACAGATGGAAAATGTCAGTGTTTTCCCTAGAATCTATCTAGATTGTTTTAAGAAAAGAATTTATTATCAATTCCTGTCTAGAATTTCCTCCATTTTCTTTTTTTTTTTTTTTTTTGGCCTGAATTTTATAAATAAATGTGATAAAGGAAGCAAAAAAAAACATAATTCACCTCAAATTTCAGCCCAAAGTTCAAATCCACCTTTCAATCCATTGTTTCCTCTTTACATTTCTCATTTCTTCCAGGATCCCATGTAGGATTTCTACAGGTTTTCTACAGTAGGAGATTCTGTGGCCATTGCAGGTCAGGATTGCACACTATTTTATAATAGAATTCCAAAGAGAACCCATATTGTTGAGATTTACAGACCAAGATGTGTTTGTGTGTGGCAGAAGAGGATGAAACTGCACATCAGATAGACTTAGCTGGTGCTTGAACTTGTGGTTATTCACTGCAACCTAAACCCTGGTTTGATTTTAATACTTTCCTATCATCTTGCCTTTTTTGAAAGGGATTCACTCAGTCTAAGCACTTACACTCAAAAGTCTTATTGTCCTAGAGCAAAATGAAACAATAAAGGTGGTCTTTCATACTTGGTAGGCGACTTAAAATTTTTACAGGATAGCCCACTTAATGCCAAATCTTTCAATGCTCAATAAGTCTAATAGCCCAGCTTTAAACATGACTTAAAAGGAGCCACCAAAATGCTGCATTTCCCAGCTTCACCAGACTGCAGCCCCATAAAGGTAATTTACAGTTTTTAGAGCATTGCTTGTGCAGTCTTCCAGGCTTACATTAAAAATCCTTTAAGCCAAAAGGAAGCTCACTCTATGGATTTAAATGCAAACTTCCTTTACCGGTGCAGGAAGTCTCATAAAACTCAGATGTACTCCCACAAAAATTTTATTGGCCTTTTTGTATGAGATGAATAGGAATTGACAGTTGTTCTCTTGAAAGAGGGGAACTTCTCTCTTTTCTATTATTTTTATTTCCAACTACAGGTGTTCTCCTTTGCCACAGTCCCTGTTATTTTCTTTTCAGTTGACTTTGAGAGAAGTTATGAAGTCAACTCACTAAACAGGGTTCTCTTTGGATTAAAAGTTCTGGATGTATTATAACAGTTTCCCTTGATAGAAATTCTCAACATCGGGATTGATAAGAGAATATTAAAAAGAATAGAACTGGTTGAAGATGGTATTGTCCACTTTGCAAACATCTGACCAATCTACCTGTGAATTTCAAAATGTTGCAGAATCTTTTGATATGCTTTGGGTTTTCTTTTTTCGCCATCTTCCCTTCGATTTCTTAATCCCCCTGTAAAGGTGTTGAGTCAGATGTGTTAAAGGTGAAGTTCTCTCAGAGGGTCTTTGTTCCAGATCCGTGAAGGTCACAGGAACTATGAAGGAGCTGAGAAACGGCTTTTCTGGCCCACTGTGTGGCCCATTTTCATTAATTTTCCTCATGAAACATTGCAGAGTTCTGAATCCTTGGTAACTCCCATTGAGTGGACCAGAGGTGACACCCACAGCAATGGGAGAACAAAATATTGTCCTACAGATAGTGACACATTCTATGATCCCTTGGTGTTAGTTGCCATAGTGCTGTATTTACAACAATTGATGCTTTAGCCAGACGCTGAATGGCCACTGTTTCTGCCGTTTCCACTGTTTTGTGTGCATAGAACTTTCCTGAACTACAAGCAAAAATGTATTTTGTCAAATGTCACAAAGTGAAAATGTTACTAATCTTAGGTGTGTTGCATATTTTGTGTTTTTACTTTCCAAACTTCTTTCAAAAGCTGCAGTTATAAAGCTGTTTGGCTGTGTTGACAGCATGTGGTGTTTTTGCAAAAGCAGTTCTAGGAGAGCCAGTGTCTACCATGGACTCCTCACATCCCCAGTTCCAGGCTTGTCAACAAAACCGAGAAAGCAATTCGTGTGCTGTTTTTTTTTTTTTTTTTTTCAAGAAAGAAAAGGGGATGGAAATCAGACCTGGCTGTTAGTCACTAGTGTGTAGTACTGTGATCTGAAGTAGGAAATTTAACTCACATAGAATAATTGTGGTTTTTGAAGCAGCTACTTTGATTTTTCCTTTTGCTGTGAAGATCATGGATTTGGAATGTCCTCACGAGGTGGGCCTAAGACAGTGACACTGAACCCCGTGTCTTGGAACCCAACCTCCATCTGAACCCAAAGATTAAAAAGGCAGTAAGCTTCATGTTTAGGCCAGAGATGCAAAAGTTCCTCCCCCATCCCTAATATTGAGTTTGGCAAGGGGTACTTTTTTTTTCCCCAAAAAAAGTTAAATGAGAAACTATATCACTAAATTGGATAATGTAGTTCTTCGCATGAATGGAAATGTGTGTTAAATCATTTTATGAAAGGCATGATAATAATGAAAATGTCCTTTGGCTTCAAATTATGCTCACCTGCCAAAAGTATTTCCCTATCTGAAGCATTATTTACATCCAAATTCCTAAATTGGACAAATTATATAATCCCATTAAAATTGGATATAGAGAGTAGGTAAAAACGTGACTGTGGTTCTGTTGAATCATGAAAAGGAAAGGTGATATTTGACAATTTGTGGACAGAATATCATGCCTTCTGACCCCATTACTGAAACAGATATTACAACCAGAAATAGATCTAATAATTCTAGTATTCCTCCATTAGCAGCTCTGATGATACTTAAAGGGAAGTCACCTCTTACCAGGAGACTTCCATTTAAGCCTCAGAGGGTGCCTAAAATATTTCAGTTGGAAACACCTTCCAAGATCTGTCCTAAATTATGTTGACCACTCTCATTCAAAACTTCTGTGAAAGAAGGCGGGAAACACTCCATCTGTGGAAATTTTCCAGTCAGGAAAACAGTTTCCTCCTTTTCTAAACTGGAATAAAGACCAACTTACTATTTCCCATTCTTCAGAACCGTATCTGATTGGTGCACGCAATCCAGTAAGTTTCAACCTAGAAATATTGCAAATATAAGCAGTAAGAGGAAAACTGGCTAATTCTTCCTGACTCAAACTGAAAAAACAAAAAGGGAAAAAGATATATATAAGTAATGGTTTACCTCCACTTCTGTATGGAAGAATTTTTAAAACAGATTTCATTTTGTTCTGTTTATTTTGGGAAAGTGTGTGTGCGCGTATGTGTGTGTTTGTCGGGGTGGGGAGGGTGGTTCTTTCAGATGACTCATATCTCAAACCCATTCCACTCTCAACATTCATTTGATGTGTTCAAAGCCGGAAAAAAAAAAAAAAAAAGCAGAACTGAATACTTAATTTGACATGAAGCTGAAGGAGTGAACAAGCCAGAGGAGAGAGTTTGAATAAAGCATGGCCTTGGCTTCATACCACACTTTTTGTGCCTTGTATTATCAGTGTAAATTCTGAATGTTGTACAGTAAATACTTGGATGGACTTCTTAGAAAAGGCTGCACTGGCTTCTTTTTCAGCACATGTACATATCTATAAATATATATACATATATATTTGGTAATGCCAAACAGCTGTGTTATATTGTATTGAACAAAAATGGACGGTTTGGATGTTTTATGTAGAGTTTGCAAAAAACTGGATGGTTACAGACTTTTCAAGATAAATGTACAGACATAAATTCCTGCATATCAGTTATTTATGAATAAAGAGTCTTTTATTGACATTTTAGGATACTCCATGAGTGGAACTCTGAACTCTCAATGAGAATCCCTTCTACACACTTCCTGACACATCCATGCTGGGGCTGGAATGCCTTCCATATCAAGGACAATTTCCAGTATATTGAACCTAATTAATATGTTGAACCTAATGTCTCCTGTCCTCAAGAAGATAAAATGAGGCACATGGAAGCAAAGATGAGATGATCTTTTTGAGATGCTCTCCTAAATATTTCTAGACCACATCAACACACACACATCACCACCCTTGGGATTTTATACAGTCTTAAGATACCTGCCACACCCTAACTGGGATACCATTTCCATTATTCCTCAAAATGCTTGCATTATTTTTACAGACACTAGAGAATGTTCTGCCTCTCCATGGGAAAACGTTAAGAACATAAGTAATATTGTACACTTCAAATACATCTTGACTGACTGAATCTGTTTCGAATGGTTTTTAACACATTATTGACCGGGGGATTTTTGCAGAAACTAATGCCTGTGGCTGGCGATTTGTTATATATGTGAATATTGAAATATCTCCAGTCAATAATGTTCAGGTAACAAAAGATGTATTATTATGCCTCTGCTCAATAAGCTGTTAAAATGCTGAAAGTTCCCAAGAATTTAATAACTACTTACAACTGGTCGGAGCCTTTTTCAGCAGTATGATTTACTGGAAGATGGTTTCCAATCTACTTCAATGAGTTGGTTGTCAATGAAAAGGTCAAAAATTGGCTTAAACCAGTGCTTTCTAAAACTTGGTTCTTTAAACCATTTCACAGATAACAGGTTTTGTCCCAACATTAAGTTGGAAATTTATAGAATAAAATGTTCTCTAGATTTCTGAAAATCTTTATGTGTACAATGGATCTAGTGTATATGACAGAGCTCTGAGAGGAGTATAGGTAACATCTCAACTTTTGGGGGGTCTTATGGGTCTAACAGGAATGGGTGTGAATAGTCACCAAGTGGCTGTGAGTTGTTTCAGCTATCCTTTCTGACCACTTTATGGTGGACAGCACTTTAAAGCTAAGTAAAATGTCTTTAAGTTACTGGTGGAATGACAGTTGATTCTAATTAACTTAATCTAGGTAAATTAGTATGATTAGGTACTAATTGTTTCAGTTCTTCCTAATTGCTTAGTGGTTTCAGTTGTGTCCGAGTCTTTGTGACCCCAAGGACTGTAGACCACCAGGCTCCTCTGTCCATGGGATTTTCCCAGCAGGAATACTGGAGTGTGTTGCTATGCCCTCCTCCACAGGATCCCTGACCCAGGGATCAAACCCATACCTCCTTCATCCCCTGCATTGCAGGCAGAATTTGTTTCCTGCTGAGCCACCAGGGAAACCCATGATTAGGTAGAACCAGCAACAATTTCAGAATTATTTGAAATCATTACAGCAAATAAATCCAGCTTCTGTTGGTCAGAACAAATTTTAACTAGATAAAGGCTGTGTGGACTGACGCAAAGGTCCATATATGACTAACTCGTTCTGATGGGAACTTAATAGATCAATTTGAACTGCTATAAATAAAATTTTAATAATTTATAAAAATTGTTAAAAAATTATTTTGAGTAGTTTTATAAAATTTTAAACTCTTCAAAATAATTTTTTTATGTTTTATCTAGTTAACCAATTCTGAGTGGATTAAGCTACTTTGGGCTAATCTAGGTATGTTCTATGTAGCCAACATTTGTTAATTCAAACTTATTCTGATAGGGATTACTCATTCATTTAAAAGACTTATTTAGCATTTACTCAATAATAACAGAGTCTGGGTTCAAATTCTCCCTTTACCATTTAGCATTGATTTAGCCTGGAGCATTTCATGGACAGAGGAGCCTGGCAGGCTACAGTCCATGGGACTGCGAAGAGTCAGACAGGACTGAGCGACTTTCACTCACTCAGGCAAGACACTTAATGGGCTTCCCCAGTGGCCTAGAGGAGCCGCAGTTTCAATCCCTGACTCAGAAAGATTCCTTGGAGGAGGGCACAGCAATTCACCCCAGTAATCTTGCCTAAAGAATCCCATGGACAGAGGAGCTGGGTGGCCTATAGTCCATAGGGTTGCAAAGAATCAGACACAACTGAAGTCACTTAGCACACATGCACACAAGACGTTTCATATTTCTGCTTTATTTCTAATACAGGGATGATCATAGAAACTTAGAGTCTTTCCAGTGTCTGAGGATTAAATGAAAAAAAAAAAAAAATACAGGTAAAGCCCTTAGCACGTTACATAGTACTTAGTAAGCAACAGTGAGTGTTAGCTTTTGTCTTACTTTAGAGAGGCTGTATGGAGAGCCGTCGACAAAATGTGTATAAGATGAGCAAAGGCTGGGGAGTAATTGGAGTCTGCCATTCTCTGGACGTATGACCTTGGCCACGAAACTACCTTTAAAAGGAGATAATCATATCAAACTCTCTGGACACAAAGTAAATGTTCTAGAAATAGTGTAATGCCTGAACACACCTCCAGCTGTCTCTGGCTGGGTCTGGTTCTGAGCAGAGATGTTCTAGAACAGTGGTCCCCAACCCCTGGGCCATGGACTGTTAGGAAACAGGCCGTACAGCAGAAGGTGAGCAGCAGGCAAGTGATCAAAGCTCCCTCTGCTGCTCGCCATCTCTGGCGTTGCAACCTGAACCATCTCTCCCCCTCCACTCTCCGCGTCTTCCACGAAACTGGTCCGTGGTGCCAAAAAGGTTGGGGACCACTGTTTTAGAGTGTTCATTTTACGGTTGTCCCTCACTATGGGAGTGATTCCAGAACCCCCAAAGATATCAGTCGAACCCTACAGGTGCTCAAGAGGCATACAGAAGACGGCACAATACGTGCGTGTAACCTAGGCCCACTCTGCTGTATACTTAAACAGTTCAAAGTCTTTATTGAATTTGTGACAATACTGCTTCTGTTTCATGATTTGGTTTTTTGGTCTCAGAGCATGTGGGATCTCAGCTCCCCGACCAGGGATGAAACCTGCACCCCATGCACAGAAAGGTGAAGTCTTAACCACTGGACCACAGGGGAAGTCCCTTCTCCTGTGTACTCTAAGTCCTCTTTAGCTTACTTATAGCTAATAGAGTTGATTCTTGAACAATATGGGTTTGTACTCTGCAGGCCCCCCTTAATACATGGATTTTTTTTCAGTAGTAAATACTACAGTGCTAGAGGATCCATGGTTGAACCCTCAAATGCAGAGGGACCATGTATGCAGAAGACTGGCTATAAGTTATATGTGGATTTTTCAACTGAGTCCCTAAGCCCTTCATTATGCCAGGGTCAACTGCACAGTATAAATGTGTTATGTGAATAGTTGCTGGTGTGCAGCAAATTCAAATTGTTTTTTGGAGCTTTATGGAATTTTACAATATTTTCCATCTTTGACGGACTGAATTCACAGATAGGGCACCCACAGTACAGAGGACCAACTGTGGAAACATAGTTAAAGTTCCAGGGCCAAAGGTGTACTCAACTTCAGTGTCTTTCTGATACCTGAAAACTAAAAAAAAAAAAATGTCTTACTACCCATGAAATAAGGAAAAAGAAATTTGCTTTTAAATATAAAAGGTTAATGCTTAATACAGGCTTTAAAAATACTAAGTTCCCATTTTCTACACACATAGAATGGTTTGAGGAGTGAATGAGGCGAATGATGAGGCAAGTACTTATTAAAAAGGTAACTATCAGGAAGACAAATAACACTTTGTTTAAAATGACAATGATCTGGCATAGAACAGGTGCCTTCAGTGAGGTGATTCATTTTCTGATTTTCAGACAATGGCTTTAAAACATGACAGTGTTTACAATTTAAACATCACAGAGCTGCCTGGGCACATCACCTGTCTGTGCCAGACCCTCTCTGCTACAAGTCAGGCATTCATTAATAAGACTGACTCATCCTTCAAGAAGCTCACACTCTACTAATCCAGAATCCCAGGAGTCACAGGAGACATGGGTTGTATCTCTGGGTTCAGGAAGATCCCCTGGAGAAGGAAATGGCAACTCACTCAGTATTCTTGCCTGAAAACTCCCACAGAGAGAGGAGTCTGGTGGGTCCAAAGGGTCACAGTCAGACAAGACTGACTGAGCAAATAAACCAAACAAACCTGATAAACCAGAAGATTACCATACCATCAAACAAGAGCTGTGAAGGCAGACTGCTAAGGGGGTGGGGGGGTAGACCAGGTGTGTTGTGTGAGGGAACATTACCCGGCCAAGTTGCCACTGGGCTGATTTAAAGACAGTTTATCATTAACTTTTTGTAAAAACCCCATAATCTGTGGCTTAAAATAACCATTTCTTATTAGAAATTTATGGGTCAGCTGGGGGGTTCCACTGATCTGATCCTGGCTTGGCTGACCTTAGCTAGACTCATCCATGTATGTGCAGGTACTGGGAAGGTTAGCTGGGCCAGTTCTTACAGACAAGGCTCTTAAACTCTGCTCCACGTGCTTCATGGTCTAGTAGGTTAGGCTGGTTATGTTATCATGATAAAGGCAGAGGAAGAGAAGCATGTCAAGTCTTTTGAGACCCAGTCTTGCAACACCACCATTTTTAAAAATATTCTAATGGCCAACGTGACTCAAGACCAGCCCATTCCAGAGATAAGGAAATAGAATCCACCTCTTGAGGAGAATCACTGCAAAATCACAATGCAAAGAATGTGGATACAGAAAGGGATAGAGAATTTCAGTGGTAGTTTGTTTCTCCATCAGAGGTAAGAATTTATCAGCCAAAAAATAAAGGAGGGATACAATACCCAAGACATGGAAGCAAACTAGACGTCCATCAATAGCGGAATAGATCAAGATGTGGTTCCGTTCAGTTCAGTCGCTCAGTTGTGTCCGACTCTGCGACCCCATGAATCGCACACACCAGGTCTCCCTGTCCATCACCAACTCCCGGAGTTCACTCAGACCCACGACCATCGAGTCGGTGATGCCATCCAGCCATCTCTCACACACACAATGGATTATTACTCAGCCATTTAAAAAAAAGAATGAAATAAAGCATTTGTAGCAACATGGATGGACCTAGAGATTCTCATACTAACTAAGCCAGCCAAAGGACAAATATGATATCACTGGAATAAGTGGAATTTAAAAAAATCCAAATGAACTTGTTTACAAAACAAAGAGACTCACATAGAAAACAAACTTATGGTTACCAAATGGGAAAAGTGTGTGTGTTGGGGCACAGGGGGGTTAAATCAGAAGGTGGGAATTAATATATACACACTGCTATATATAGATAATCAATAAGGACCTACTGTATATATAAAATAGATAATAAGGACTTACTCTATAGCACAGGGAACTATACTCAATATTTTGTAATAACCTGTAAGGAAAAAGAAACTGATATATATATATATGAATCATTGTGCTATACACCTGAAACTAAACACAATATTGTAAGTTGACTATACTTCAATACAAAATTTTTTTAAAATGCAGGAGGGAGAACATTCACAGAAGAAGGTTAGCACTGATTAATATATTAATAAGTATGTCATTCAGGAGAGGTGGCCATACTGTTTTTCATGCCTCGAGGACCACTGGATTTTCTACAATAGGATTTTCCAAACTTCTATGATGTTTTTAGGTACTGACCCTATGGTTAGCCATGTTTGGGAAACACTGAGTTAATCACATTTAGAAGGTTCCTTACTGGAGTCCTCTCGAAGGTTTTTGCATAATAATAGTAATCAACACTTTCTGAATAGTTTAATGTGCTAGGCACTTTACATGGGATCAAACATTTAATCCCCTAACAACCAATGTTTTTTTTCACTCTCTTTGTAAGCAGGGAACTTCAAGAACGAAGGTGTGCTAATATGCATTTTTAATCACTCAACCAGTTTTCATCTGCACCATTTTCCAAATATCTATTACTACTAATTCCCATTTAATGAGCATGTAGTAACATCTTGCAGTTCACAATTTGGGATTCACTTTTCTAAAGAAATTTAAGAAATAAATTGGTTCCTCCATTTTAAATTAATTTAGTCCAGATTAACTTCTTTCTTTCTCATCTACTAACCTATTTCTTAAAAGCACTTTGCAAAATCTCTAATCTCCAAGCCCATGACAACCTTTTTAACATTTTCATTCTTGCCTGTGAATGTTTAATTTAATCACATTCCACTGCTGCTGCTAAGTCGCTTCAGTCATGTCCGACTCTGTGCGACCCTATAGACGGCGACCCACCAGGCTCCCCAGTCTCTGGGATTCTCTAGGCAAGAACACTGGAGTGGGTTGCCATTTCCTTCTTCAATGCATGAAAGTGAAAAGTGAAGGTAAAGTTGCTGAGTCGTGTCCGACCCTCAGCGACCCCATGGACTACAGCCTTCCTGGCTCCTCCGTCCATGGGATTTTCCAGGCAAGAGTACTGGAGTGGGTTGCCATTGCTATAACTCATTAAAAATACACCCTTAAAACTGATGGGGATGAGTTATTTTGTTCAATCTTACAAAGACCACTTTTAAAAGCTGCTCCAGCATCTTTACAATTAAGTGATCTGTATCAAATAACCTTGCTGTTTTTAAGCTCAGAGAAAAATTCAATCTATCCTTCCTTTCAAAAAGGTAAGTGTTGGGACCTTGCTGGTGGTACAGTGGTTAAACATCCACCTGCCAATGCAGGGGCCAGGGGTTCGATCCCTGGTCCAGGAAGGTCCCGCATGCCACAAGGCAACTGACCCCGTGCTGAGCCCTCTTGCCCTAGAGCCCCATACTCTGCAATAAGAGAAGCCCTCTCGCCACAAGTAGAGAGTGGCCACCATTCACTGCAACTAGGGAAAGCCCATATTCAGCAGAGACCCAACTTAGCCAAAATATAAATAATTTTTTAAGAAGGTAAGTGTTGGGTATTCAGCCATAGATGAGATGCTGTGAGGTTAGATGGAAAGAGCCCAGAGTAGATTGAGATAAAAGTGCACAACGTTGTAAATTAACTACATGTGCTCAGTTGCTTCAGTTGTGTCTGACTCTGTGCGACCCTATGGACTGTAGCCCATCAGGCTCCTCTGTCCCTGGGGTTCTCCAAGGCAAGAATACTGGAGTAGGCTGCCATGCCCTCCTCTGGGGGACCTTGCCAACCGAGGGATCGAACCTGCAACATCTCCTGCAACACAGGCAGATTCTTTTTCATTGAGCCACACAGGAAGCCTGAATCAACTATATTTCAATTATTTAAAAAAAAAAAAAAAACCACTCTAAGGAAAGTTCTAATCGTAGCTCTCAGGCCTACCAGTGGGGTATCAGACAATTCATTTTGCTTTTTGAGTCTCAATTTTCCCGTAAAGTCAGCATCATGAATATCCTATCCCACTTTCCATATTTGTCTACAATAGGGATCCAAAGAAACATTACATCTAAAAAATAACTTTGTATTCTAGTAAATGCTCTGTAAGTATTTTAACCAAATGAGAACTGTACACTTACAACAATAAAGGATCCGAAATTAATTTTTTAGGCCAAATTATTGTTAGACATGCAGGTAAAAAAGTATAAGTGACCCATACTTCTTCCTTCATCTTTGCTGAGACCTAGGGTTAAATAATTTGGTTAAATTGCCCAGAAAAACAGAGATGGTCTCTTCTCCTAGCATCATAACTCTCAAAACCCAAGTACTTTGGGAGAGATTATCAATATGAGTATGTTTTTGACTACATCATAAATGAAAAATTATATAAAATACTAATATCAACTATACATTTATTATCCCTGAAAGAGGTTAATACTTCTCTTTTATGGGCCCACATTATCGTTTCTTTTTATCATCCTTTACAATCTTGGCAAAAAAAGGAATACAACTTACCATTTAATTGTGCGTTCTACTGGCTCACAGCTTTACACAAATGTTGAGTTTATTTTAAAAATATTTAAAATATTTTTTGATTGCCCACTATCAGGGAAACACCTGTCAACTACAAATTGGCATTTGCCATCTACCTCTACAAGAATTAAATCATGTGCTGCTGCTGATTTTCAACACCCCCTGAAAGGAGTTCAGGGTGGAGAGCAGAAATGAGGCTCTCTGTGCTCTGGGAAAAACTGGCAGAACCGGTCTTCAGATAATGAGACATTTTTGTGAGCCAATTCTTGTTTCTCCTTATATCTAGAAAAGCACCAAAATCCTTCATGGTGACGTCTGCACCTCATGACTAGCAGGAACCTTCTGCAAAAAAAAAAAAAAAAAAAAAAATGGGTGCTTGATTGTCTGTGTTCCCTCCACCAAATCCTCTTGTATACCAAGCATCTCCTACCTCTTGGGCTTCCCCGGTGGCTCAGACGGTAAAGAATCTGCCTTCGATGAAGGAGACTTGGGTTCGATCCCTAGGTTGGGAAGATCTTCTGCAGAAGGGAATGGCTATCCACACCAGTATTCTGGCCTGGAGAATTCCATGCACAGAGGAGCTTGGGGCTTCCCTCACAACTCAGTCAGTAAAGAATCTACCTGCAGTTCAAGAGACCCGGGTTTGATTCCTGGGTCGGGAAGATCCCTGGGAGAAGGAAATGGCAACCTACTCCAGTATTCTTGTCTGGAGAATCTCAAGAGGAGCCTGGCAGGATGGTGTCACAAGAGTCAGACATGACTTAGCAACTAAACCATCACTACCCCTACATCACACCCATACACCACCACCACACCATCAGTGCTACCTGACAAGCTGTCGCCTGCATGGTAGTTCCCATTTTGCCCCCAAATAAATCTTAACGCACAACTCTGAAGTTGTGCTTTTTTTCTTTCCTCAAGTCTGCACACTATATTAGGCAGTGGAATACAACAATAATTTCAAACAAAAGTACCCCACTCTTCCAGAGATTTCATTCTTCTGGCAGGGGATATGGAGGCAAAGAATAAAAACTAAGGATAGAATAAGTTACACACAGAAGACAGGAATGGGATTTCTGGCGGTGTGATTGAGTTGTATTTTAAGTAAGGTTGTCAGGCAAGGTCTACTGAGGTGACTTTTGACTGAAGAGCTGAAGGAGATGACAAGTGATTCGAGATCATCCCTGAAAGAAGAGGACTAGAGATAAGGGAAAGGTCCATTCCAAAGTCTTGAGGTGGAAGTACTCTGGTCTATTCAGGGAACAGCAAGGAGGTCGCTGGGGCTGGAGCACTAAGAAAGGAAGAGATAAGCTCAGAGAAGAAAGTGGGTGAGGATGGATCAAATATTATCTTAGAAGGTCCAGACTTGTAGTCATGTGACTTGAGAAGATACTTGAGGGATTCAAGAAGTACCGGCATGGATCACATTGGTGACTTGAAAATATGAGAGCCATACTGAGAATAGCTGCTAGGCAATTAGCACTTAGCAGTGGTGGGTAGAGATGACTGTGGGTTGGTTCAAAATGGTTGCAGTAGGGGTGATGAGAAGTGTTTGGATTATGGATATATTCTGAAGGTACAGCTGGGAGGATTTGCTTATATATTGGGTGACTGTTGGAAAAGGAAGAAAGAAATGACCCCAAGGTTTTGTTCTGAGCAACCATGTTAAAATGTACATTTTTGTTGCTTAGTCACTAAGTTGTGTCCAACTCTTTGCAACCCCACCAGGCTCCTCTTTCCATGGGACTTCCCAGGCAAGAATACAAGTGGGTTGCCATTTCCATCTCCAAGGGATCTTCCCAACCCAGGGATCAAAACTATATCTCCAGCATTGGAGGTAGATTCTTTACCACTGAGCCACTAGGGAAGCCCTAAAATGTGCATAGGGACATTTTAATATAAAAGTTTATAGGCAGTGAGTTTGAAACCAGGGTGCAACTTAAATTTGTTTTCTTGATCTAGGCAATTTAGCAGTATTTTTTAAAGCATAAGGCCTCTGAAGTAGGAATAGAGTGCTTATTAAAAACATAATTTTCTGAGTCTTACACCTCAGATTTTCACAGACTAGAATGAGTACTAGAGATTAATAATCATACTGATCTTGCATTTCCATTACCTTATCCTGAGATCTTTAGGAGCAATAACATCTAAAATTCACTGCATTAAAACAAATAGTCCATGGGCTCCTAGAAAGACTTACTCTACATTTCACTACAAAGAAAGGACCAGTTATTTTTGCACTGAAGGACAGAAAATGATTGGCAGGCCTGTATCCCTTCTTTGTCACCAGCATCAATAACACAAGATCTGAAGCCACTAGGGAAAAATAGAAGTTGTGTGGCTTCTCCTATCTCCATCCTTGTCTAAATCTAAGCAGTTGCCAATCCTGAATTTGTTTGAGGATTGTTTTTCATAGTTATTATAAAGCGGTAAGCCTGTGGTGGGGAGGGGGTAAAAAAAAAAAGTGTTTCAATGTGTGAGGCTTCATTCATCACTGACATGCACAATTCCATTTCTTTTCTTTCTCTCTCATTTTTCCTTCCATTTTCAGTATAATTAGACTCAGGAGGACTTGAGATTTGTCTTCAGATATTTGAAAGTCTGTCATATGGAAGAGGGATTAGACTTGTTCTATCTGGTCCCAAGTGGTAGAAACAGGATAATTTCTGCAGAAAATACAGGGTGACTTTCTTCTGGGGGGAAGAGGTATTCCTTATAGTGAGCACAATTTTCATAGAGCTGTTTAAATTGGGATGACTAAGATTTTTTTATTTTTAAAGTCTTTATTGAATTTGTTACAATACTGCTTCTGCTCTAGGCCTTGGCTTCTTGACCACGAGGCATGTGGTATCCTATCTCCCCTGATCAGGATCAAACTGGCACCCCTTGCATCAGACCACCAGGAAAGTCCCTTGGGATGAGATTTTAAAGCATTTTCATCTTTCATTAGAACATTCAAATAGCATCATGCTCTCTTTGTTGACACTTTTTTTGGCTTTGGGTAAGTCCTTACCTCCCATGGCACCACTCAGATTTTTTTTCCTGTTTTCCTTTAGATCAGATTTTTGACTCCTCCCATTAATCAGGTCTTCTTTCTCTGATTTAAGGATGAGCAAACCATCCTGGTTAATCTGAGCGTAAACACTAGGTTTCATTGGCTACAAGGTCTTTGCTGAAAGTAATCAACTCTGCCACCACAGCAGGAAAGCAAAGACCGTGTTTAAACAAGTGAGTGTGGCAATGTTGCAATAAAACTATTTATGGACACGAAACTTGATTTTCATATAATTATGTGTCACAACCACTTAAAAATGTAAAAACTATTCTTACTATTCTTGTGCTCAATATCACTAATTATTAGAGAAATGCAAATCAAAACTACAATGAGGTACCACCTCACTTGGGTCAAAAGGGCCATCATTTAGAAGTCTACAAATAACAAATGCTGATAGGGGTATGGAGAAAAGGGAACCTGTGCTGTTGGTGGGAATGTAAACTAGTGCAGCCACTATGGAAATCAGTAGGGAGATTCCTCAAAAATCTAAAACTAGAGCTGCCATATGACCCAGCAATCCCACATCTGGGCATATATGAGGGAAAAAAAAAAACACTAATTCAAAAAGATACATGCACCTCTACATTCATAGCAGCACTGTTCACAACAGCCAAGACATGGAAGGAAACTTAATGTTCATCGGGAGATGAATGGATGAAGAACACGTGGCGCATATATGCAGCGGACTACTCCTCAGTCATAGCAAACGTAATAAAGCCATTTGCCACACATGGATGGACCTAGATCATCATAGGAGTCAGACAGAGAAAGACAAACACCATAGGGTATCACTTATATGTGGGATCTAAAACAGGACACAATTAAAGTTATCTACAAAACAGAAACAGACTCAGACATGGGAACAGACTTCTGGTTGACAAGGAGCAAGGGGGCAGGAGAAGGATGGATTTGGAGTTAGCAGATACAAACTGTTATATATAGAATGGATGAATAAGGTCCTACTATACTGGGAACTATATTCAGTACCTGTGATAAACCATAATGGAAAAGAACATGGAAAATTATGTGTACATATATATATAATTGAATCACATTACTATACAGCAGAAATTGTAATTATTAAATTATACAGCTAGTACTTCAATAAAAATGTTTATTGTACTTCAATAAATGTTTAAATCTTAGAAAATAAAAATAAAAACTATTCTTAGTTCACAAATTATACATAAACAGGTAGCCAGCTGGATTTGACCCAGGGGCTACAATTTACACCTGCTGCCTTAGCTTCTCGTTATAGACCCTTAGGAGGGACAACGTGTCCAAAGGACACAATCGGATGCATTAAGATCTGAAAGGAGAACCTGCATGTTAAGAATCTGCCAAGAGCTGGGGGATGGGAGTGGTCCTTGTGCTAAATCAGAAATCTTTATATGTCCATGTTTCTATCTAAGTAGATGATTTTTAAAGAGGTTTCATCTGAAGACATGATAGATGTGTATGCTTTGAACACAAAACGTGGAATAAAAGTCAGAAACTCTAGTAGGGAACTAAGAAACAGAACTAAATCTGTTAACAAAACTTTGAGACTGATCACACCTCTACAGTGGTAACGGGTCTACATTTGTCAGAGAGAGAGCTTTCGGGCTAAACTGCACTGTAGTCTCACTCATAATAAAGTTTGACTGCCAGACACGACATTATTGTCTTGTAAAACCAGAGCATCTCCTGTTATTACCCATTTCAGGCTTAAAGTATAATAGATGACAATAAAGACTCTTTATAAGTTTAAAGATTATTTCCCAGCCCATTTGGTAACACTTAATACCATCAAAGTCTCCAAAAGGGAGGAACAAAGAATTTCAATAATGCTTACAAGATTTCCTCAAAGGGAGGTTCTGGTGACAGCTTTTCATTTTGGAGCAACTGGTAGAGAATTCTAAGGTAGTTATCTCCACGTTTACTGGTTTCAATGTGTGAGGCCTTATCTATCACTGACATGTACCAATTTCCTTCCTTTCCTTTCTTTTTTTTTTTTTCACTTTCAATATAATTAGGCTCAAGGGGACTTGATATTTGTCTTCAAATATTTGAAAGTCTGTCAAATGGAAGAGTGATTAGATTTGTTCTGCTTGGTCCCAAGTGGTAGAAATAGGACCAATTCTGCAGAAACTCCAGGGAGAGTTTATGTTTTTATTCCTTACAGGAAGCATAATTTTTACAGAGATGGTTAAAACTGTGATGAACTCAGAATCTCAAGTCACTGAAGGTGTTCATCTAGAAGCTAGACTACTACTTGGAAGGGGTTTTGTAAAAAGAACCCAGATAGTTTGAACTACTGGGTCCAAGATTCAGTCAGTGAATTGTTGGCCTTCATATAATAGCAGCTGCATTATTTGACTACTGAATATTGTAAACTACTATACTGAAATCTATATACTTTAATACTCACAATGACAATTTCAATACTACTTAGTATTTAAACTTTACAAATGATGATACCAAAATCTAAGAGGCTAAGTAGCTTGCCCTAAATTACACAGCTAGTAAATAAACTGCAGATCTGAACCCAGATTTACTTGACACCAAGGCCCAGGCTCTTAAAACTACGCTGCTTCTTTGCAGTGGAGGAATGCAATGAGCTTTAAGGACTTGATATGTACTACATGGTAGCTTTTAAAACTGACAAAAGTAAAGGATGCAGAATATACGCATAGCTGCCTTACAGCTGTTAGAATGAGTACATCAAAATATATACATCACAAAAATATGTTGAGTGAAAAAAATTGTATGGAACACATACAGTATATGACACTGTTCACACACACTTTCAAACAAGCAAAACAAAATTGCAAATTACTTAGGGAGCTATACATGGACATTAAGATATAAACATGGATGAGAATAAGTTATACCAAATGAACCTCCTCTGAAGAGTGAGGAAAAAGACTGAAATTGAAGAATGTTGAGAGGCTAACTATCTCTCTGTGATATTTTGGTTCTTCATAAATAAGATAGGGAGAGAAAGAGAAATCCAAAGCAAAGAAGATATGATAAGACTTTTCAAAAGTGTGGAATGTGTTATTTTCTATACTTTATCAACACTTGAAAATTTTTATTTAAATATGTATATATATAATATGACAAAATTAAAGCAGAAAATCTTCTATGTATCTCATTAGATACCTATTACTCTGCATCTCTGCTATCCTCAATGCCTAAAAAATGATAGCAAAGGAATTTATAGGCCATCAACCCACAAAGACAGGAAGAACAAAAGACCGAAGAGCAGAAAGTGTTAATCTAGGTAGAGAAGAAGTCTGGTAATTGAAGTAGTCTGAGAAACTGAACTCTAGAAATATTTGTAGTTTCAACCTAATGGCTGAGAAACTATCAAATTTCACCTAAAATAAATTAGATGGGAAAATACAGATACATAAGGAATTAAAATTGGAAATTAGTATCCAAAGAAAAGCAATTCCAGAGAAAGCAGATAAAACACTAAAAGAGAACCATAAAGGTATGAAGGGAAAAAAAATGGCAGACCAGGAAATAAGTTGAGAAGATGTATGAATCACTCTGAGATTTGACAACACTTCATAGAGGTTCTTAGATTTTCCAAGACAAAGTAAAAAAAGACAAAAGAACGTTGGAAAGGAATTCGCTGGACAGGTCCACCGTGGAGGAAATGATTTGACCTTTACAACCTGGAATTTTATGCTTAGACAAGCTATCAAACTAGAGGATACTCAATTTTTTAAAAAGTAAATAGAAGACAAAGACATTTCAGACAGAAAAGTTCTCAAAACTTCCCATTCTTAGGGAAATCCGGGGAAATATGCACATTAAAAATAAGAAAACTAGAAAAAGTAAAGTCTAAAATCTAGAAATGAAGATCTAAAGAGAGGCAAAAATCCCGGTTGATGAAAGTTACAGGATGACTTCTGTGCTTCAGTCACATAAGAAAGGATAAAATAGGAATAAACCTACCTAAAAAGGCAAAGACCTGAATTCTGAAAACTGTAAAACACTGATGAAAGAAACTGAAGATGACACAGACAGACAGACAGACACATTATGTTCTTGGACTGGAAAAATCTATACCGTTACAGTGACCATACTCAAGTTAAACTACATATTCATTGCAATCCCTGTGAAAATACCAATGGCATCTTTCACAGAACTAGATCAAATAGTTTTAAAATTTGAAATGGAAACACAAGAGACCCTGAACTGCCAAAGCAATCTTGATAAAGAATAACAAAGCTGAAGGTATCATGCTCCCTGACTTCATGTGAGTGCATGTTAAGTTGCTTCAGTAACGTGTGACTCTTTGAGATCGTAATGGACTGTAGCCCATAGGGCTACTCTGTCCATGGCATTCTCCAGGCAAGAGTAGGGAACTGGGTTGCCATGCCCTCCTCTAGGGGTTCTTCCTGACTCAGGGATTGAACCCACGTCTCTGGCATCTCCAGCACTGGCAGGTGGGTTCTTTACCGCTAGTTCAGTTCAGTCGCTCAGTCATGTCCGACTCTTTGCAACCCCATGAATCGCAGCACACCAGGCCTCCCTGTCCATCACCATCTCCCGGAGTTCACTCAGACTCACGTTCATCGAGTTAGTGATGCCATCCAGCCATCTCATCCTCTGTCATCCCCTTCTCCTTCTGCCCCCCATCCCTCCCAGCATCAGGGTCTTCTCCAACGAGTCAACTCTTCACATGAGGTAGCCAAAGTACTGGAGTTTCAGCTTTAGCATCATTCCTTCCAAAGAAATCCCAGGGCTGATCTCCTTCAGAATGGACTGGTTGGATCTCCTTGCAGTCCAAGGGACTCTCAGGAGTCTGCTTTTACCACTAGAGCCACCACTAAAAAGCTACAGTAATCAAAAAAGTGCCTGGTGGCTCAGATGGTAAAGATCTGCCTGCAATGCAAGAGACCCAGGTTCGATCCCTGGGTTGGGAAGATCCCCTGGAGAAAGGAATGGCAACCCACTCCAGTATTCTTGCCTGGAAAATCCCATGGACAGAGGGGCCTGGTGGGCTACAGTCCCTGGGGTTGCAAAGAGTCAGACATGACTGAGTGACTAACACTTTCAATCAAAACAATATAGTAGTGGCATAAAAAAAAGACACACATCAATGGAACAGATGAGAGCCTAGAAACAAACCCATGTACTTATCAGTAAATCTACTATTACTTCTGTGGGCAAGAGACCCTTAGAAGAAACGGAGTAGCCTTCATAGTCAACAAGAGAGTCCAAAATGCAGTACTTGTGTGCAATCTCAAAAACAGAATGATCTGTTCATTTCCAAGGCAAACAATTCAATATTACAGTACTCCAAGTCTATGCCCCAACCACAAATCCCAAAGAAGCTGAATAGTTACATGAGAACCTACAAGACCTTTTAGCACACACACGCGCACACACGCACACACGTGCACACGCACACACGCACCTTTTCATCAAAGGGGAATGGTATGCCAAAGTAGGAAGTCAGGAGACACCTAGAGTAACAGGCAAGCTTGACCTTGGAGTACAAAATTAAGCAGTGTGAAGGCTAACAGATTTGCCAAGAGAATGCACTGGTCATAGCAAACACCCTTTTCCAACAACACAAGAGATGACTCACACATGGACATCACCAGATGGTCAATACCAAAATCAGGTTGATTATATTCTTTGCTGCTGCAGACAGAGAATCTCTATACAGTTAGCAAAAACTAGGCTGGGAACTGACTGTGGCTCAGATCATTAACTCCTTATTGCCAAATTCAAACTGACACTGAAGAAAGTAGGGAAAACTACTAGACCATTCAGATATGACCTAAATCAAATCCCTTATGATCCTACAGTGGACGTGACAAATAGATTCAAGGCATTAGATGTGACAGACAGTGCCTACAGATCTATGGACAGAGGTTCATGGCATCGTACAGGAGGCAGTGATCAAAATCATCCCTAAGAAAAAGAAATTCAGAAAGGCAAAATGGCTGTCTGAGGAGGCCTTACAAATAGCTGAGAAAAGGAGAGAAGCAAAAGGCAAGGGCGAAAAGAAAAGATAAACCCATCCGAATGCAGAGTTCCAAAGAATAGCAAGGAGAGATAAGAAAGCCTTCCTCAGCAATCAATGCAAAGAAATAGGAAAAATAAAAAAAAAGAATGGGAAAGACTAGAGATCTCTTCAAGAAAATTAGAGATACCAAGGGAACATTTCATGCAAAGATGGGCACAATTAATGACAGAAACTGTATTGGACCTAAAAGAAGCAGAAGGTATTAAGAAGAGGTAGCAGGAAACACAGAAGAACTATACAAGAAAGATCTTCATGATCCAGATAATCATGATGGGGTGATCACTCACCTAAAGCCAGCTATCCTGGAATGTGAAGTCAAGTGGGCCTTAGGAAGCATCACTACGAACAAAGCTAGTACAGGTGAAATAGCTCAGCTGGAATTCCATCAAATACTAAAAGATGATGCTATTAAAGTGCTGCACGCAATATGCCAGCAAATTTGGAAAACTCAGCAGTGGCCACAGGGCTGGAAAAGATCAGTTTTCATTCCAAATCCAAAGAAGGGCAATGCCAAAGAATGTTCAGACTACCATACATTTAAACTCATTTCACACGCTAGCAAAGAAATACTCAAAATTCTCCAAGCTAGATTTCAACAGTACATGAACCATGAACTTCCAGATGTTCATGCTGGAATTATAAAAGGCAGAGGAAGCAGAGAACAAATTGCCAACATCCACTGGATCATTGAAAAAGCAAGAGAATTCCAGAAAAACATCTACTTCTGCTTCATTGACTGCGCTAAAATCTTTGACGTGTGTATCACAACAAACTGTGGAAAATTCTTAAAGAGATGGAATACCAGACCACCTGACCTGCCTCCTGAGAAATCTGTATGCAGGTCAGAAAGCAGCAGTTGGAACTGGTCACGGAACAACGGACTGGTTCCAAATTGGAAAAGGAATAGTTCAAGGCTGTATATTGTCACCCTGCTTATTCAAGTTACATACAGAAGGCGTCATGTGAAATGCTGGACTTGATGAAAGAATCAAGATTGCTAGGAGAAATATCAATAACCTCAGATATGCAGATGATACCACTCTTATGGCAGAAAATGAAGAGGAACTAAAGAGCCTTTGATGAAAGTGAAAGAGGAGCGTGAAACAGTTGGCTTAAAACTCAACATTCAGAAAACGAAGATCATGGCATCTGGTCCCATCACTTCATTGCAAGTAGATGGGGAAACAGTGGAAACAGTGACAGACTTTATTTCCTTTGACTCCAGAATCACTGCAGATGGTGACTGCAGCCAGGAAATTAAAAAGACGCTTGCTTCTTGGAAGAAAAGCTATGACCAACCTATACAGCATATTAAAAAGCAGAGACATTATTTTGCGGACAAATATCAGTCTAGTCAAAGCTATGATTTTTCCAGTAGTCATGTATGGGTGTGGGAGTTGTGTCATAAAGAAAGCTGAGTGCTTCTGACTTCAGGCTCTACTACAAAGCCACAGTCATCAAAACAGTATGGTACTGGCACAAAGACAGACATATAGATCAATGGAACAAAATAGAAAGCCCAGAGAGAAACCCACACACCTATGGACACCTTATCTTTGACAAAGGAGGCAAGAATATACAATGGAGTAAAGACAATCTCTTTAACAAGTGGTGCTGGGAAAACTGGTCAACCACTTGTAAAAGAATGAAACTAGATCACTTTCTAACACCACACACAAAAATAAACTCAAAATGGATTAAAGATCTAAATGTAAGACCAGAAACTATAAAACTCCTAGAGGAGAACATAGGCAAAACACTCTCCGACATAAATCACAGCAGGATCCTCTATGATCCACCTCCCAGAATTCTGGAAATAAAAGCAAAAATAAACAAATGGGATCTAATTAAAATCAAAAGCTTCTGCACAACAAAGGAAAATATCAGCAAGGTGAAAAGACAGCCTTCTGAATGGGAGAAAATAATAGCAAATGAAGCAACTGACAAACAACTAATCTCAAAAATATACAAGCAACTTATGCAGCTCAATTCCAGAAAAATAAACGACCCAATCAAAAAATGGGCCAAAGAACTAAATAGACATTTCCCCAAAGAAGACATACGGATGGCTAACAAACACATGAAAAGATGCTCAACATCACTCATTATCAGAGAAATGCAAATCAAAACCACAATGAGGTACCACTTCACACCTGTCAGAATGGCTGCGATCCAAAAATCTGCAAGCAATAAATGCTGGAGAGGGTGTGGAGAAAAGGGAACCCTCCTACACTGTTGGTGGGAATGCAAACTAGTACAGCCACTATGGAGAACAGTGTGGAGATTCCTTTAAAAATTGCAAATAGAACTCCCTTATGACCCAGCAATCCCACTGCTGGGCATACACACCGAGGAAACCAGAATTGAAAGAGACACATGTACCCCAATGTTCATCGCAGCACTGTTTATAATAGCCAGGACATGGAAACAACCTAGATGTCCATCAGCAGATGAATGGATAAGAAAGCTGTGGTATATATACACAATGGAGTATTACTCAGCCGTTAAAAAAAATTCATTTGATTCAGTTCTGATGAGATGGATGAAACTGGAGCCAATTATACAGAGTGAAGTAAGCCAGAAAGAAAAACACCAATACAGTATACTAACACATATATATGGAATTTAGAAAGATGGCAATGACGACCCTGTATGCAAGACAGGAAAAAAGACACAGCTGCGTATAACGGACTTTTGGACTCAGAGGGAGAGGGAGAGGGTGGGATGATTTGGGAGAATGGCATTCTATCATGTATACTATCATGTAAGAATTGAATCGCCAGTCTATGTCTGACACAGGATACAGCATGCTTGGGGCCTGGTGCATGGGGATGACCCAGAGAGATGTTATGGGGAGGGAGGTGGGAGGGGGGTTCATGTTTGGGAACACATGTAAGAATTAAAGATTTTAAAATTAAAAATATATATATAAATAAATAAATTAAAAAAAAAAAAAAGAAAGCTGAGTGCTGTAGAACTGATGCTTTTGAACTGTGATGTTGGAGAAGATTCTTGAGAGTCCCTTGGACTGCAAGGAGATCAAACCTGTCAAAGGAAATCAAAAGGAAATCAACTCCAAATATTCATTGGAAGGACTGAGGCTGAAGCTGAAACTCCAATACTTTGGCCACCTGATACAAAGAACTGACTCATTCAAAAAGATCCTGATGCTGGGAAAGATTGAAGGTGGGAGATGGGGACAACAGAGGATGAGATCACCAACTCAATGGACACGAGTTTGAGCAAGCTCCGAGAGTTCAGACACAACTGGGCGACTGAACTGAATCTACAACAAAGGCAAGAATATACAATGAGGAAGAGTTTCTTCAAGTGGTACTGGGAAAACTGGACAGCTACATGGAAAAGAATAACTTCCTCTAATACAACATACAAAAACCAAAAGACATTAAAGACCTAAATGTAAGACAAGGAATCCTTAATATTCCTAGAAGAAAAAATAGGCAGAACACTCTCTGACATAAACTATAGCAATATTTTTTAGGATCTGTATCTAACACCAAGGAAACAAAAGCAAAAATAAATGCATGGAATCTAATTTACTTAAAAGCTTTTGCACAGCAAAGAAATCAACAAAACAAAAAGACAATCCACTGAATGAGAAAATATTTAAGTGATATGACTGATAAGGGGTTAATATCGAAATATATAAACAACTACAATTCAGTATCTAAAAACAACCTGATTAGAACATGGACAAGAGAGCTGAATGGACATTTTTTTCGTAGAAGACACATGAAAAGATGCTCAACATTGCTAGCTCGAGAAATGCAAATCAAAACCACAATATCACCTCCTACCTGTCAGAAGGTTATCAAAAAGAACAAATAACTAACGTTGGTAAGAATGTGGAGAAAAAAGGAACTCTTGTACACTGTTGGTGGGAATGTACATTGATCAGACCGCTATGGAAAACAGTATGGAAATTCCAAAAAAACCAAAACCACTATATCATTGAGCAATTCCACCACTGGATATATATCCAAATAAAACAAAAGTACTGATTAAAACAGATACATGCATGTAATATTCACAACATTTTAATAGCTAAGATATATATGGAAGCAACCTATATATAGTGCACATCTACAGATGAATGGATAAAAACATGATATATATGTATGTGTATATACATATACACACATATATTCATACACAATGGAATGTTACTCAGCCATAAAAGCTAATGCAGTTTTGCCATTTGCAACAACATGAATGGACCTGGAGAATATTAAGTGAAGTAAGTCAGAGAAAGCTAAATGCTGTATGTTATTACTGATATGTGGAATCTAAAAAATAAAACAAATGAATGATTATAGCAAAACAGAAACAGACTTACAGAGAACAAACAAACTAGTGGTTAGCAGTGGGAAAGGGAAGGGGGAAGGGGCACAATGGGGGTAGAAGATTAATTCAGTTCAGTCGCTCAGCCGTGTCCGACTCTTTGCAACCCCATGAATCGCAGCACGCCAGGCCTCCCTGTCCATCACCATCTCCCGGAGTTCACTCAGACTCACATCCATCGAGTCCGTGATGCCATCCAGCCATCTCATCCTCTGTCATCCCCTTCTCCTCCTGCCCCTAATCCCTCCCAGCATCAGAGTCTTTTCCAATGAGTCAACTCTTCACATGAGGTGGCCAAAGTACTGGAGTTTCAGCTTCAGCATCATTCCTTCCAAAGAAATTCCAGGGCTGATCTCCTTTAGAATGGACTGGTTGGATCTCTTAAAGAGAAATAAACCACTGTGTATAAAATAGGTTACAAGGATAAACTATACAAGGCAGGGAAGATAGTATTTTATATGTAACTTTAAATGGAGTACCATGTATAAGTATTTTGAATCAGTATGTTGTACACTTGAAACTAATATCACACTGGGAGTCAACTATATCCCAATTTAAAAAAAAAAAATGGAGCAGGAGTTCTGTGAGTTCCAGAAGCAATAACTGCAGTCAGAAGACAAAACAGATGAAAACACCTAATATATCTGAGTGTATTTAGGGGATATCATCAAATATGTTAGAGACTGAGGGATAAATTGGTGACTGATACAGAGATAACTAAGCAAAATTGCATTGTGATAATGAAGGGATCTCAAGAAGGACTTACTCTCCAAGAAAGTAAATGTGACTGAGGTACTAACACTGCTCTGTTATGAATGTTTCATAGTCTTAATAATATAAACATAATACAGATCTAACAAAAAATATGATATAAGTAACTCTAAGAAGAGGATAATTATAGACAGAATGGTTTATGAGTGAATGTGATTGCATGCTGTGTGCATATCATTTTGTATGTGTGAGAGCAGGTGTGTTAAGTAGTTAAGAGAACTAGCTTCTCATCCTTCCCACTAGGTATCAAATGGAAAACATAAAACTTTTTAAAAACTCAAGAAAGAATAGTATAAAAATAGTATTTGCAAATACAGAAGCAAATATAAAAGAACAGCTTAAAAAATTGAAAGAGGTTTCCTCAGGGGAGCAAGAATTACGCGTGAATAAGGATGGAAAAGAAAACTTATTTTTCAGTAAACATTTAGAAGTACCATTTAACATTTTAAAATGTATATTTTTATTTTATTGTGTAAATAAAGAGGAGAAAAATGAAGAATTAATACTCAACTAGACAATGAGACATTTTCACCGAAAGACAAAAGATTTACATGGCAAAGACCATTCATGGTAGCAGGAAAGATGAGTGCCTAATTGAAGTAGAATGCCTGCAGTGTGTATTTGTTCTGTTTAAACCAAAGAAGGCGGGGGGAGGGGGAGCTTTCCAATCATGTCAATATATTCAACAGTCTTGATTGAGCAGAGCAGAAACCAACATGCAACCAAAGAGTAAATGTGTGGTCATCTTTGCTCTGAAGTTTTATAAGTTTCTCCCACCACACTATGCCAAGCACACTTTTAGAGATGCAATTAAAATGAGACTTATCCCCAACCTACATGATGTTCTTAGGATTTGTTACATGCATTCAAAAACATTCTATCATGTTTTACTTTTTATCAACGTACTCTAGATTTGGAGTGTATTTCCCTTCTTTTTCTTTAACTTTTAATTTGGGAGGCAATGACCACATTAATGACCTAATACCTACCATTTGCCTCAAGGTAAAAGGATCTGTCAATATTGTTTTAGTTTTAACCTTCCTCTAGTGCAATGACTTTATTTTAAAGTCATCTCCCTAGTAAAATCATTTCTCATAGCATATATGCTCATTAAAAGATGCTTACTCCTTGGAAGGAAAGTTATGACAAACCTAGACAGCATATTAAAAAGCAGAAACATTACTTTGCCAACAAAGGTCCATCTAGTCAAGGCTATGGTTTTTCCAGTGGTCATGTATGGATGTGAGAGTTGGACTATAAATAAAGCTGAGTGACAAAGAATTGATGCTTTTGAACTGTGGTGTTGGAGAAGACTCTTAAGAGTCCCTTGGACTGCAAGGAGACCCAACCAGTCCATCCTAAAGATCAGTCCTGGGTATTCATTGGAAGGACTGATGCTGAAGCTGAAACTCCAATACTTTGGCCATCTGATGTGAAGAGCTGACTCATTGGAAAAGACCCTGATGCTGGGAAAGATTGAGGGCAGGAGGAGAAGGGGACAGCAGAGGATGAGATGGTTGGATGGCATCACCGACTCAATGGACATGGGTTTGGGTGGACTCCAGGAGTTGGTGATAGACAGGGAGTCCTGGCGTACTGCGGTTCATGGGATCACAAGAGTCAGACATGACTGAGTGACTGAACTGAACTGAACTGAACCATCAAGAATATCTTCAAGTTAGCACCCACTGGTTACACTGAGTCTCTGAAATGTGGCTTTCACAAGGACCACACAGCAGTTGCTCCACAGCATGTGAGATGTTAGTTGCCTGACCAGGGATTGAGCCTGCAGTGAATTCTTAACCACTGGACCAGCAGGGAAATCCTCTACCATAGAATTCTTTGCTTTTTGAAGCACCAACTAAACGAGAGAGCATTAGTCAGGTTTGAGACAGTAATATTCATGGAACCTTATTCCCTGAAAGGCACGATAAAATGGATTTTGACTTTAAAGGCCACAATTATTAGTCTCATCTCTCTTTGAAGATTTATCTTCATGGTTGAATGTTGCATGCACACAGGTACACAAATGCAAAACAAATACAGTCATACATGCACACACAAACATACCTTCACATGCAGAGAGCCACGCAGAAGAGAGTTTAAATAAACAAAGGCTCTTGATTTCGGTTGCTAAGTAAGAACTCATTCTGTATCCTGTCTTTCTCCTCCTATGGCGGTGTTGTTTCCAGTAGTGACGAAATAGAATGAAAAACCTGAAAGTCTAACATGAAATTGGTTTTGCTTTCCTGGCATCCACATAGGTTGGTACCTTTAGACACATAAAACAGAGTTGGAACTGCAGGTGAAAAGAAACAACTTGTATTTTCTTTGGTAGCATTTTTTTGTTGTTGCTAAATTTGACAAATCTGAGAATACAGCATTTCCATGGTTGATATTGATGTGATCATTAGATTAAGGTTTAATATTGCACAGCTGACTTGACCACATTTTCCCTTGTTCAGCTTGTTCAGCTTGGATCTTGCTTTGCCTCTAGGCATTCTCCTCATCTAGTAATGGTTCCAGCTGGACACAGCTCAATCTAAGATATGTAAGAATGTGGACATAAGAAAACAATAACCCCCACCCCGAAAAATGGGCTCCCTGGTGGCCTGCAATACAGGAGATCTGTGTTCTATCCCTGGGTCCGGAAGATCCCCCCACCCCCGGAGAAGGAAATGGCAACCCATTCCAGTATTCTTGCCTGGAGAATTCCATGGACAGAGGAGCCTGGGGCCTGGCTGGCTACAGTCTATGGGGTTGCAAAGAGTCGGACACTACTGAGCAACTAACATACATCCATGCCCCTAAGAATAACCCAATACATGATTTGCTGGAATCAAAGAACAAATGGGTAAGAATGTAAATCCTCGGACTTCCCTGGCAGTCCAGTGGCTAAGACTCCATACTCCCGATACAGAGGGCCTAGGTTTGATCCCTGGTCAGCAAACAGTTAAGACCCAGCACATCCAAGTAAATTAAAAAAAAAAAAAAAAGAATATAAACCCTACAACTGAGATTCAGTATAGTACAGACAGTTATGAGAAATTCTATAGAACCTGATAGAAATCAGATAGCAGGGAGGAACTACAGGGCTTGGAGGAGAAAACATCAACATAAAGAAGGAATGAGCCTGGCCCAATAATAGGGAACACAGCTTGGAGGGAAGAGTATTTCTGAGTACACTACATTAGAAAGCATCTCAATTCAGGCCCTTGAAGGTGACTCCGCTCCCTTGGAAGGAGAGGTCTATGTGTTGAACTTCTTCTGATTGCACCCTTTGTGGATGCTGGCAAGCACCTGTGCGGGAAGATCCTCTACTGCCATAATCATTTCCCTACATCTTGAGTAAAAAATGATGGTGCTAGAAAAGAAAGAAGTTGCTTATATAAACCAGAAGGAGGTGAACGTCAGATGTACAGCAAAAAGAGGTAAAAATTCCAACCAGTAAACAGATCACCGCAGAAAGCCAGAGGATCTGTGAAAAGGATGTGTGAAAGAGGAATGGGAGGATGGAAAGCCAGAAGATTGACATCACCCATTTTGAGCTGGTGTAGGTGGTGTCAGGCTTCCCTGGTGGCTCAGTGGCAAAGAATCGACCTGCCGATGCAGGAGATGCAGGTTCGATCCCTGGGTGGGGAAGGTCCCCTGGAGAAGGAAATGACAACCCACTTCAGTATTCTTGCCTGGGGAATCCAATGGACAGAGGAGCCTGGCGGGCTACAGTCCATGGCGTTGCCAAGAGTGGGACACGACTTACTGACTCAACAAGAAGGTGGTATCACCTGGGCCAAGTACTAAATCATAGTCGACTGATGAAAAGAACCAAGGTATAGTCCAGTGCCCAAATAAATGTGAAACAAATTCCATATCCTGTTTACAACTTTGTCTTTGAACATCTGGAGAAATACAACAAACAGCTACTCAGCAGAAGGAGATTATCAATATTATGAATATAGGGTCTGATGACTACGGGATTCTGATTTAGGACTAATAAGCTGGTGAGCTTAGGGGGCATTAAAAAATTTTATGTATTATACCTACACACAAACAAATAAATTTGTTACATAAATATCATTTACAATAAAAGCTACACAACTTTATATATGAGCCTCATCTAAAACGAAGGTGAAGGGTTGCTCTACAACTAAAAGAAAAACCATAGAAATTTGAGAAATGGTGATTAATATGTGCACACAAATATCAAATATATTACCTTTCTTTGAGAAATGAATTATGTTTAAGAGGAAACCAAATGCATGTACAACAGAAAATGGCAGTGATACTTGTTCTCTGATAGCTTTCATATTGTATGATTTTTTTAAAAAGATTTATTTATTTGTATTTATTTATTTTGACTGCACTGAGTCTTAGCTGTGGCATGCAGGATCTAGTTCCCAGACCAGGGATAGTACCCAAGGCCCCCTGCATTGGAAGCGCAGTCTTAGCCACTGGACCACCAGGGAAGTCCCATATCAAGGTTTTCAGAGTTAATTCTGAAATGGAGAATCTTGTCAAGGCCCCCTCTCCTTGTGACTCCCCTGAGGCCAGACTGGCTTTGGGCCTCTTTGACAAAGAGTTCCTGTTGTACGCTGCTAGGGAAATGGTGTTATTTCCATTTCAATGAAGTGAATACAAAGAGCAGACAAACACTGTGAAAGCCTCCAGTTCATTAGCTTCCTATCACTTTTGGGTCACATGCTTGAACTCTGGGGTCCCCTCCCACTCGCAGTCGTGAGATCTGAGGCCTGCTAATTGTTCCCCCAGGGCTGTGTTCAGGCGACAATGCCACCCAGAACCAGGAAGAGCCAGGCATCCTTGTCTTCTGCATCTCCTCTTTGTGTTAATAATTGGGTGCATCTTGAGAAAAGCTGGAAACCCTGGTGACAGCTACCCCCTTCCCTTTTGGTGAGATAACCAGCTCATTAAATCTAAATGTGAAAGGCATTTTATTCTGAAGAGTCACATCCAAAGATTTACTCGCCCATTTTTCACCTGAGTTCCCCCTCCTGCTTATGCCTTTGTATTCACTAATGGCCTTTCTCGAAGTTATATAATCCTGTCACGGGTATAAAAATATCACTCGGAGGCTGCTCGTTGAGGCTAAATCACTCAGCCCTTACTGATGACAGGGCGAGTGTCTGAGCCACACCAGAGGCAGGACAGCTGTCCCCTCCCTCTCCAATGTCACTGGGCTAAGGAACGCTGAGGTTTTAATAAGATCATAAAGCAGAGTGACAGGGACAGGCAGGATAGGTAGATTTCATTAGCATTCAGAATGCCCAGGATAATAAACTAGAGCAATTGAGCAGAAATGGGCAATTTGATCATTCAACATTTTTCAACACCAGCCCAAGCAGCTGGACCTGGAGAGGTTCCGCTGACTTCTCCGCAGGCGAGCCCACTGGTGATGCACAGGTGAACGCACAGCCATCGTTTCTTCCCACCCACACTCTGGGCATGAGAGTGTTGATGGCGACTTATGGTGAGTGTAAATTGATGATCAGGAAGAGGAAGTCTTCATATATCTTGCAGTGGAGGTAGCCGCCTTTGGCTGGCTGACTTTCTTTTATGGCAAAGGGCCAATGGTGATTGAAGAAGCCCTGGTGCAACGAGAGGAACCCACAACACACAGTACTCTCTCTGTGCATGTGGTTTTTCTGTGGAAACTTTAATCCTGGGTGAGACTAACTTTAATGAAGTTATTCTCACTAATGTGCCGAGGAACAACTTTTCCAGAACTGTCATCAAACCAAATATCATCAAAACAAACATTATTTTAATAATATAAAAACATAATATATAAAATTTATATTGTATGAACTCAAACCTTGCATATAAATTGATGAGATAGGACACTATCATAAGCAATCATGGAACTTTATATTTAATAAGACACCGAGTCATTTGAACTACTATACAGTTTTTTTGTCTTTGCTTTTTGTTTGATTTTAGCTCTGTTTTGTTTTTTATTTTGAATGCCCTGGGTCTTCCTTGCTTTCTCTAGTTGTAGCATGCAGACATCTCTTGTTGAAACACTCAGACATACTTGCCCCACAGCATGTGGGATTTTAGTTCCCTGACCAGGGATCAAACCCACATCCCTGCATTGGAAGGTAGATTCTTAACTCCTGGATCACCAGGGAAGTCCTAAACCACTATATAGTTCTTACTACTCATTCGTGCTTGTTTTTTGAACTGATAGTCCAATAAAAATAATTATAAATTGAAACTGCTTCTTAATAAGGTGAATGAAGATGTTATCAGAGCTGATAAATGGAGAATGGCTTACTTAGATATTTATCCAGGTGTTTTTGAGGAAGTTTAATGTATTCAGAGCCAGATCACAGCCTTAGGAGCATCTGACTGACTAAGTTGTGTTTTGAGATCTTACTGTCTTTCTACTTTACTATATCTTGCAGCAAAACCATGTATTGGACATCATGTTGGTTCTCCTGCTTTTGAACAGAATGCCCTTCAGTTTTCTTGATTTGTTATGTTAGATACTTGGCCTCACACCTTGTTTCATGGAGGGATCTCATGTGTGTGCGCACATGCTTGCGTGCTCAGTCATGTTCTTGTCTCTGTGTGTGCACATGCTTGTGTGTTGTCATGTTCTCATGTGTGTGCATACGTACACATGCGTGCTCAGTCATGTTCTCGTGTGTGCACGTGCACATGCTTGTGTGCTCAGTCATGTTCTCATGTGTGCACGCACATGCTTGCGTGCTCAGTCATGTTCTCGTGTGTGCGCGTGCACATGCTTGCATGCTCAGTCATGTTCTCGTGTGCGCGCACATGCTTGCGTGCTCAGTCATGTTCTCATGTGTGTGCGCGCACATGCTTGTGTGCTCAGTCATGTTCTCGTGTGCGCGCGCACATGCTTGCGTGCTCAGTCATGTTCTCGTGTGTGTGTGCGCACACATGCTTGCGTGCTCAGTCATGTTCTCATGTGTGTGTGCACATGCTTGTGTGCTCAGTCATGCTCTTGTGTGTGTGTGCGCGCACATGCTTGCATGCTCAGTCATATTCTCGTGTGTGTGTGTGCACACATGCTTGCGTGCTCAGTCATGTTCTCGTGTGTGTGTGTGTGTGTGTGCACATGCTTGCGTGCTCAGTCATGTCCAACTCTGTGACACCATGGATTGCAACCTGCCAGGCTCCTCTGTCCATGAGATTCTCCAGGCAAGAAGATTGGAGTGAGTTGCTATTTCCTCCTCCAGGGGATCTTCCCAAGCCAGGGATCAAACCCACATCTCCTGTGTCTCCTGCTTTGGCAAGTGGATGCTTTACCACTGAGCCACCTGAGAAGCCTGAGGGAGCTCATATTTTCAGCTTAAATAGTTTTTAAAAATCCCAAATATTCATTGCTGAAATTGATTCTGATATCATAACTTTAAAAACTTATCAGTTCAACCATAGAGACTTTATGTATTGATGTATAATGGGGGATTATCATCATCCTTCAGTGTCTTTTGGGGTAAGGCATGAATATATATTTGTACATAGGGATGTAAGGTATATAGGGATGTGTATATATATATACATATATATATATACACACACACACACACACACACACACGTATATATATATACACATATATAACCTATCCTTGCTCCAGTGGATCTTCCCGACCCAGGAATCGAACCGGGGTCTCCTGCGCTGCAGGTGGATTCTTTACCAACTTGCCTTCTCCGGAACTATCAGAGAAGCCCATTAATACATAAACATACATATATATGTATTTATACACAAATTGATTTCACCTTTCATGTAGCTTAACTGAGAAACTACCCACTCATCCAATGACCATGTCAACACATTTTGGAACCACTCTTCACAGATGTCTTAATAGTCATACTATTAAAATGAGCATTATTACTGTAAGTTAGAGAGTTTTCAATTGCAAACAAATATTTGTTTTCTATTTTTCTCCTTCTCTCCTTATTTCTTTTCTTTAATTCTGCTTCCTTTCACTCTCAGTTCTTCAGTCAACAGCCTCAAGAACTCACAGAATGTATGCACTGGAGTAGAAAGAATACCAAAAGAGGCTCAAGAAGAACCTAAGAAATGAGGGCTGGGGAGTGGCAGACCATGAGAGTCCTGGGGTTGTGAAATGAAGAAACTGACAGGGCACCTGATGGGCTCTGAAATTCAGATTCAAGTTCAAGTTCAGATTCTATTTGGAATACTCACAGCAGTTTGATTCTTGACTAGCTTGACCTCTGAACAATAGTTGACTTATCTATAAAGTAGGGTTAAAAATTTAGTGATATTAGGGGATTATTATGAGGATGAATTGTGGGTGAAGCTCTGAAAGTGGCTAGACCCGGTACTTTGTGACAATCTAAGGGGTAGGATCAATTCTTCAGCTTGGAGAAGACTCTTGAGAGTCCCTTGGACTGCAAGGAGATCCAACCAGTCCATCCTAAAGGAGATCAGTCCTGGGTGTTCATTGGAAGGACTGATGCTGAAGCTGAAACTCCAATACTTTGGCCACCTCATGCGAAGAGGTGACTCATTGGAAAAGACCCTGATGCTGGGAGGGATTAGGGGCAGGAGGAGAAGGGGACAACAGAGGATGAGATGGCTGGATGGCATCACTGACTCAATGCACATGAGTTTGGGTAAACTCCAGGAGATGCTGATGGACAGGGAGGCCTGGTGTGCTGCAGTCCATGGGGTCGCAAAGAGTCGGACATGACTGAGGGACTGAACTAACTAACTAACTAACTAAGGGGTGCATGGAGTGGGGAATGGGAGGGAGGTTCAAGAGGGAGGGAACATATGTATGCCTATGGCTGATTCATGTTAATGTATGGCAGAAACCAATAAAACATTGTACACAATTATCCTCCAATTGAAAAATAAAATAAATAAAAGTGGCCAGGGTGCAGTGCTTAGATCTGCTTTCTCTTCTTTCTACCGTAAGTCACCTCGTGGTCTTGGATAGGCTCAAGACTTCAAATATCATCCATACACCAACGACTCCCAGTTTATCTCTCTAATACAGGACTCACACTGACCTTCAGATCTGTATACTGAGCTACTAGACATTTCATGGATATTCCAGGAGCATGTACAATATAACGTATCGCAAGTTGAGTGTTTTATCTTTATCTTCATCAACGTCTTTTCTCTTGTGGTCAACTTCATTTGGGACAAGTCTACTATCCCATTCCTCAGGCCAACATTCTTGGAGGCATCTTGGATTCCTCACTTTCCCTCAAACAGATCCAACTCATCTGTAATCATGTGGGGTCTAACTTCAAAATAATTCCAGAACCCCATTACTTCTTAGTATCTCCTCTGCTAACAATCAACTTGTTATGGTTGACATTTATAGAATACTTCCCCAAACAATAGAAAATGCTTTTCCATTGCTCCTGAAGCATTTACCAAAGTAGACCATATATTGGGACATAAAACACATCTCAACCATCATTAACTCATGCCTAAGGCACTAGCCAGCTTCCCTTCACCCCTTCTGACCCACTGTCTGCCACACCTTCTGTCGTGCTACCCTGAAGGCAAATTGGTGGGGGTGATCAGTGGTCAACAAACCTTGCATATAAAGGGCTGGGCGGTAAATGTTTAAGGCTTTGCAGGCTGCAGTCATGCTGTGAAAACAGTTGTAGATATTAAGAAGAAGAATGTGCATGGCTGTGTTTCAATAAAACTTCCTTTCTGAAAACCAGTGCTAGGCCAGATTGGGACAATGCTTGGACATAACAGGGATTCCCTTTGGACTACAACAATGGATTCCACTGGGTTTGGAAACATTGGCAAGAAATGAGAGGGAATGAAGAGAAGGTTAGCATCTGTGTTCTGCAGTCACCTGCAGGGTCATATTACCCTGGCTACATCCCTCCATCTAAGACTCAGCTGACATCAAGCATCTCTCTCCAGACACCACTCTCTGTCTCTGGATCCTTCTGTCTAAATTTCTCCCTCATCCCTTCAAGCCAAGGGTGGCAACAAAAAATGCTCGGTCCCTTGTGCTCTCCCCACATCCAGCCCGTTGTTCTGTAATAGTCCCTTTACTAAACTGTTCAAATAACCCACATCAGTGTGCCATGGTGTCCTCTGGGACCCGGCTGCTACATGTAGATTGGAGCAGTAGCCCTATGTGCCCCCTGCCTCCCTCTCTCAGTCCACTTTTAGCAGAGCAGCTACAGTGATCCTGCTAAGTCAGGCAGCATCTGCCCATGTCATTCAACCTCCAGGGGCTCCCACGCCCTCAGAGTCAACACCAGAGGCCCTGCAGTGGTCTGCGGGTTCTGTAGAGACACGCCCTCTGCTCCCCTTTCTCTTTCCCCTCACTTCCTTCCATCCTCCCCTCACTCTGTCCCAGGCTCCTGACTTCATGGACACTGCAACCCATCAGGCTTACTCCTGCCACAGGCCCCTTGCACTGGCTGTGCCTCCTGTCAGATATTCTCCCATATATCTGGAGGGTTCCCTCCCTCACCCCTTGGCTTACTCCTTCACCTTTGCTCAAAAACAAGTGAGACTCCCACTTAAAACTATTCTTCCTTTACTCCCAAGCCTGCTTTCCCAGCAATTTTATCTTACAGAACACCAGGTTCTGACTTAACTATATAACTTACTATTGCTTATTATCTCTCTCCCCATTATACTCAAGCCCCAGGAGGGCAGGGATTTTAGTCTCTGGATACCTACAACAACATAGACATTCAGTGCATGCTTGTTGAATGAATACTGGTTATTTGTAAGAAGCATTTTGGACTTAATGGTTGGCGAACCTGGTCTGGAATCCAATTTTTGCTTCATTTTTCCATCATTCCTTTCTCCCTCCCCTCAACCCCCCTACTTACTTCTTCTATTCTTTCTCTGATATCACTTGAAAAAAAATGTTGTTTTTATAATTGCACAGAAAAATTAAGAGAAATCTGCATGTAACAAAATCAAGTACAGTTCTCACCTCCTCAGACTTTTCATACTGATCTCAATATCCAGAGTTCCTTTCCAACTGTTATTGATATGCAAATACAACCTTAAAATCATGACCATAACACAGGTATTATTTATATGTTTCACCGTTTGGCTTAATTTTTCCAAAATGAAACTGGCTCCCCTCTCTCCTGTAACTACTATGCTTCTTGAAAAATAAATGAACAGCACACATAATATGAAAAGAAAAATAAGAGATATTAAAACCTCACCAGCTGAGGTACCACCGCCAGCATTTTGATGGTCACCCTTCTGTGTATATCATTATGCATTTGTATGTGTGTGTATGTCTGTGTCTGTGTTAATGTTGCTCGGTCATGTCTCACTCTTTGCAATCCTACGGACTGGAGCCTCCAGGCTCCTCTGTCCTTGGGATTCTCCAGGCAAGAATAATAAAGTGGGTTGCCATGCCCTCCTCCAGGGGATCTTCCTGACCCAGGGATGGAACCCAAGTCTCCCATATTGCAGGCAAATTCTTTACCATCTGAGCCACCAGGGAAGCCCAAGAATACTGGAATGGGTAGCCTATCCCTTCTCCAGGAGAAACTTCCTGACCCAGGGATGGAACCCAAGTCTCCCACATTGCAGGCAGATTCTTTATTGTCTGAGCCACCAGGGAAGCCCATGTGTTTAATATAATAAACACATATTCTATCATTTTTTACAGAAAGAGGATGGCATGATAAATGTTATTGTTATTACTGAATCTATTTTTAAAATATAAATAAAAATGTGACTTCTCTAAGCAGGGGATTAATATATAAATTATACTCTTATATAATATGTAATATCTGGGTATTAATATATATTATATATAAAATATATAATACCAGGGTTGAGTTCAGTTCAGTTCAGTCGCTCAGTCATGTCCAACTCTTTGCGACCCCATGAATCGCAGCACGCCAGGCCTCCCTGTTCATCTCCAACTCCCGGAGTTCATTCAGACTCACGTCCATCGAGTCCATGATGCCATCCAGCCATCTCATCCTCTGTCAACCCCTTCTCCTCCTGCCCCCAATCCCTCCCAGCATCAGAGTCTTTTCCAATGAGTCAACTTTTCTCATGAGGTGGCCAAAGTACTGGAGTTTCAACTTCAGCATCATTCCTTCCAAAGAAATCCCAGGGCTGATCTCCTTCAGAATGCACTGGTTGGATCTCCTTGCAGTCCAAGGGATTCTCAAGAGTCTTCTCCAACAACACAGTTCAAAAGCATCAATTCTTCGGCACTCAGCCTTCTTCACAGTCCAACTCTCACATCCATACATGACCACGGAAAAAACCATAGCCTTGACTAGACGGACCTTAGTCGGCAAAGTAATGTCTCTGCTTTTGAATATGCTGTCTAGGTTGGTCATACTTTTCTTCCAAGGAGTAAGCGTCTTTTAATTTCATGGCTGCAATCACCATCTGCAGTGATTCTGGAGCCCAAAAAAATAAAGTCTGACACTGTTTCCACTATTTCCTCACTATTTCCCATGAAGTGATGGGACCGGATGCCATGATCTTCATTTTCTGAATGTTGAGCTTTAGGCCAACATTTTCTGCTCTCCTCTTTCACTTTCATCAAGAGGCTTTTTAGCTCCTCTTCACTTTCTGCCATAAGGGTGGTGTCATCTGCATATCTGAGGTTATTGATATTTCTCCTGGCAATCTTGATTCCAGTTTGTGTTTCTTCCAGTCCAGCATTTCTCATGATGTACTCTGCATAGAAGTTAAATAAGCAGGGTGACAATATACAGCCTTGACGGACTCCTTTTCCTATTTGGAATCAGTCTGTTATATATTAAACATATTAATATATATTAAACATAATATATATATTATATATTAAAATATATAATACCAGGGTATTAATATATATATTAAATGTGTGTATATATTAAACGTTAAACATATATATATTAAACATATATTAAGCATATAAATAAATATATATATTAAACATCCCATTAAGCAGGGGATTAATATATAAATTATACTCCTATATATATAATATGTAATATCAGGGTATTAATACATATTATATATAAAATATATAATACCAGGGTATTAATATATATATATTAACCATGTGCGTGCTGTCACTTCAGTCGTGTCCTACTGCTTGTGACCTTATGGACTGTAGCCCGCCAGTCTCCTCTGTCCAGGGATTCTCCAGGCAAGAATACTGGAGTGGGTTGCCATGCCGTCCTCCAGGGGATCTTCCCGACCCAGGGCCCGAACCCATGTCTCTTATGTATCCTGCATTGGCAGGCAGGTTCTTTACCAATAGTGCCACCTGGGAAGCTCCATATTATATATGTATGCTGGTGTATAATATAAGAGTTTACCCATAACATTCTTCAGTTTGCTTCATTTTCAAGTTGAGATTCCAGTGCTCTTTTTTCCAAAATGAAGAAGTATAGTCTCTCTCAAACTTGAGTATTATCAACCTATTTCAGAGTAAAAATAAAATTATTGCAAATCCTGAGTACTGACTTTAGTGATTTTGTTAAAATGTGACTTAATATATACTAATGTATAACTTAATAGGTTTCTTATGTTTATGATTTTCATGTAAAACCAAAGAAAGTTGATAAATTAAATATAGAAACAACACTGTAAAATCAATAATATTCAAATTAATAACATTAATTTAATATGATTCATGGTGCTGTTTTGATGAAACTAAATTGCTAACATTTGGTTTAATGATTGAATGATATAGCCTCAAGTTGGAGCCTAAATTTAACTTCTCTCAGTGTTTTTACTTCATAATACAAAATGTTCATTTGTAGTTGTGTTTTACAAATGAGTATAAATACCTTTAAGGCATTGTTGGCTAGCTCAAGTTAATCAGACCACATACTTAATCAAAACTGCCACCAATCAATTCATGATTGCAAATTTTAATGGAATTTCATTCTGTTGAGTTGTCTTATTCAATTACAGATCCCGATAATCTTAGCATTGCTGTGTTATTGAAATCTACTTTCAAAGAATCAATTTTTGCAAGGATTAGACACAGAAATAGTCACCATTTCATTTTTACTACTACCTTACTGTTACTGTACTGGTATACACAGATGGGCATGTCTGCATGATGTTTGCTGACCACTTGCCTGTGGTCTGGACAGCTTTGGTACAGCTTTGGGTGTGTGATTTTGTAAGGCTTGAGATGGCTGCATTTGTTACTTGTTTTCCTATTTAAATCAAAGTAAAATACTGATTTGTAAGTTGTTCCCTGACACTAGTTGGTTATCACTTGGCAGGAATAGGCTCACAAACTCAGCTTTGAAGTTACATGGCAATGTTTGGTTAGAAGATGGTCAACATGGTGATAGAAAGTGGTATGTTTCATCACATAGATGATCACTATAACTAGGGGCTTCCCTGGTGGCTCAGTGGTAAACTATCTGCTAACTAAACCCCAGCTTCACGAATTTTATTAAAGATCTCACTGACCTGAGGGAATAGGTTCTGCATCTTAGATTAGAAAACACATATATAAGGAGGTTTTAGAGTCTGCATGGGTTTCCCTGGTGGCTCAGACAGTACAGAATCTGCCTGCAACACAGGAGACCCAGGTCTGATCCCTGGGACAGGAAGATCCCCTGGAGAAGGGAATGGCTACCCGCTCCAGTATTCTTGCCTGGAGAATTCCATGGACAGAAAAGCCCAGTGGGCTACAGTCCATGGGGTTGCAAAGCGTCGGACACAACCGAGTGACTAACACTTTCTAGAGCTTACATAGTTCTGGTTCAAACAATAGTTTCACAGGCTCTGCAAACATGGGTCATTTACTCAACCTTTCTGAACCTCTTTTCTCTTATTTGTAAAATGATGATCATTCTCACTGTTCACGGGAGAAAATCTGCACTGTGGAGTTTATGGTGAGAACTTAATGAATTGAAACAGACCAAGTCCCTGGCCAGATCTAAGTGCTATGAAATTCTTAGTTGCTTTTACAAGCAGTGCATGGCGCAGCCTCTCACCCCAGGGACAAAGCCTCAACAGTTAGGTTTACCAAGTTCCTAAATCACTGCACTGAGTGGGCAATTATAAACTTAAGCACCAGCCAGATATTAAGACCCAATTTCACAACCACAACATTATATAACTTTCCAACAAGCAAGGGGATAATCTTTTTGCATAGGACCAGTCCCTGATCTAATAAAAGCATTTCTCTTCACTAAGGTTAAGAGCCACACTCAGTCCAGAGACAGCAGGCCAGTTAAATACACATTCAAATGAGCTGCAACTCTCTTAAGGAGCAGTATTCAGGGCAAAGGGGGATACAAAGCAATTAAAAAACTTTTGTGGATGATTAAGTGTTCACACACATGCTGTGTGTGAACAGCAGCTTTCCATATCCGAAGGTAGTAAAAATAAGGACTAGGGTTGATTGGGATGGCTAATATATACACACACGCAGACATCTAAAGAGATTTTTCAATTAAAAAAAATTTATTGGAGTATAGTTGCTTTACAGTGTTGTGTTAGTTTCTTCTGTAGAGCAGAGTGAATCAGCTCTCTGTATATATGTATCCCCTCTTTTCTGGATTTCCTTCCCATTTAGGTCACCACTGAACATTGAGTCAGAGAAGGCAATGGCACCCCACTCCAGTACTCTTGCCTGGAAAACCCCATGGGCAGAGAAGCCTGGTGGGCTGCAGTCCATGGGGTCGCTAGGAGTTGGACATGACTGAGTGACTTCACTTTCACTTTTCACTTTCATGCACTGGAGAAGGAAATGGCAACCCACTCCAGTGTTCTTGCCTGGAGAATCCCAGGGGCGGGGGAGTCTGGTGGGCTGCTGTCTTTGGGGTCACAGAGTTGGACAGGACTGAAACGACTCAGCAGCAGCAGCAGAGTACTGAGTAGAACCCTCTGTGCTATACAACAGGCTCTCATCAGTTATATATTTCATACATAGTCATGTATATATGTCATCCCCAACCTCTCAATTCATCCCACCCCCTCCTTGGTGTCCATTCATTTGTTCTTTACGTCTGTGTCTCTATTTTACTTTGCAAATAGGTTCATCTGTACCATTTTTCTAGATTCCACATATATGTATTAATAAATGATATTTTTCTCTTTCTAACTTACTTCATTCTACATGATACATATCAATATACACAATGGAATATAGACATAAAAAGGAATGAAATTGTGCCATTTACAGGAATGTGGATGGACCTAGACACTGTTATAAAAAGATTCTTTTAAAGCATTCAGTAGGTATTTATTCAGACCCATATTTTTTAAAAATCCCAAGTGCTTGGAACTCCCTGGAGGAGACGGTAACATGGGAGGAAGAAACATGCATAGACACGTCAGTAAAATACAATAGGAGATGTGCTGCTGCTGCTGCTGCTGCTAAGTCGCTTCAGTCATGTTCAACTCTGTGCGACCCCATAGACGGCAGCCTACCAGTTTCCCCCATCCCAGGGATTCTCCAGGCAAGAACACTGCCATTTCCTTCTCCAATGCATGAAAGTGAAAAGTGAAAGTGAAGTCGCTCAGTTGTGTCCAACTCTTAGCAACCCCATGAACTGCAGCCTACCAGGCTCCTCCGTCCATGGGATTTTCCAGGCAAGAGTACTGGAGTGGGGTGCCATTGCCTTCTCCAGGAGATGTGCTAGGTTATGGATATTTACTAAATGCTGTGGAGGGGTTGAGACTTAAAATACATTTAAATTTTTTAATTTATTTTTGGCAACACTGGGTCTCCATTCATGCACAAGGGCGTTCTCTAGTTGCACTGAGTGGGGGCCCTTCTCCAGTGGCGGTGCCCCAGCTTTGCGTTGCAGTGGCTTCTCTTGCTGCAGAGCATAGGCTCTAGGGCATGTGGGCTTCAGTACTTGTGGTACATGGGCTTAGTCGCTCTGTGGCATGTGGAATCTTCCAGGAGCAGGGATCAACCTGTGTCCCCATCGTTGGCAGGTGGATTCTTAACCATTGGGCCATCAGGGAAGTAGCTTAAAATGCATCTTGATAGACGAAGCGGGCTCTCTTTCATTTTAATTTTTTTCCCCTGTATACTTTGGGAAATATACTGCATTTACTGCCTTCCTGGAGCACTTGTATTTTCTCTAGGGTCACAAATAAGGTGGATAATTGCTTTATGTTCAAGTCCTTCTAATCGTCCAGTAACATTTCCATGGGGCCCAGGGGACGGTAAATCAAAGAGCGATAGTGGCCTGGATGTAACAAGGAGCTCGGAGAGCACCCGCTCTCTTTCCTACAAGTCACCTGCAAGTTCACTTTTGTCTTAGAACATATATTTCCTGAGTCAGTGCAGGGAATGAGCCAGCTTTAAAAAAGCCCTGAGTTGGTGGATTAAAGAAAAAAAAAAAAATAGAAAGAGGGTGAGAGAGCTGAATATAAATTGCCAGGGGAAGCTGGAAACCAAGAACTGACACTGACTATGTTATCCGTGTAGTAACAGGGCCTTGTAAGCCTGGCACCAACTGCCAGCAGCGTGCTGTAAGCCAGGGATTAGATCCAGTGCCAGGGCAAAGAAGTATTCCTTTTTCTCCCCACTGGAGCTCTGGCCACCTACAGTCCTTATTTCCATTATCTCTTCTTCCATGGAGCCACCTGGCCACTGCCAAGCTCTTCTCGGCTGAATGTTGACGACTGTTTATTCAAAGTCCTCTGCGTGTCTCACTCTCCCTCAGTGTTCCCCCCACTGGGCTGTGTGGGGCTGTGGAGCTTTATAAACCTTCTTTTCAACAGCTGGCAGCTACAAATTAACTTTTTGACTTCATTAGGCTAATATGCTGAATTATCCCCAATTTGGAGCACCTGATGCCCTGCTCACCACTTCCTTGTCCCCCACCCGCCTCCAACCACCTCCTCTCATCAATCAGGGCCTGAGGAGCAGGCAAGCAGCACGTGAAGCAGCCGGCAGGCTCGGTCAGAGCCCTGAGTGTATTTGTCCAGCCCTGCAGGACCACGGAGGGCTTGGACTGTTCTGACCAACACAGCAATCAGGGCTGGTGTGAATGCAAGATGCCACCACAGTCATGAGAGGAGTGAACATGATCGGAGAGCTCAATCACCCTCTGTCTTTGGACCACCTGCCTTTCCTCCGCCAGCAGTTTCCACCCTGGACAGTCTGGTGTAGAGCTGCCTTTGGGTACCACTGCCTTTGATTTTCTCCAGCATTTCTGGGAAATCAGACTAAGTGACATAGTATCACTTTCAACCCCTCCTCATTTCCCCATCAACCAGAAGACCAAAAGCTGTCACTTCACTTACACAATCAGTGAGAAATAAAAAAGGAAAACAAAACAAAACAATCCCCCTACTGCCATGTTTTATTATCTTTGGTTTTTTTTTTTTTTTTTTTTTGCTGAACCACATGGCATAATGTGATCTTAGTTCCCTGACCAGGGATTGAACCCATGTCTGCACACTGGAAACACAGGGTTTTAACCACTGGGCCACCAGGGAAGTCCTTTATCATCTTTTTTGAATCACACCTGATAGGGGCTCCCTTCCAGCTAGATTTCCTTAAAGCCCCCAAATAGTTCAACACAATCTATAAAGTTGAACAAACATCTTCCCACTGTCCTGTCAGGCTCAAGTACTAATTTTATTCCCAGAGAGTTTTCCCCAGAGGGCACTGAAGGAAAACCAGCACAAACACAACTCTTAAAAAATCTCTTTCAGATCCGTGGTGCCTGCTTCCCGCAGCTTCAGTGGATAAAGTTCTTTTTATCCCGTGGTTCTCCTGGAATCTCCCCTCCCTAAAAGCCTGGAGATCAGGCTGGGGAGACAGGAGAGACAGATAAACAGGATTTGCAGAAACAAAAATGGCTTAAATCTTATAAGGGAGTTACGCTTTGTAAAAGCAATTCAAGCACTTTGTACTTGGAATGATAGTGGAAATCGTTTCTTAGAGATAGAGTTGGAGGATGTGAACATCCATGCCAGAACCTTCAATAGGGTATTTCTTGATTTTGTCCCCCATAGGGTTTGTTTTCTGTAAGCTTTTATTTTTATAGTTCGTAGTTCTGGCAGCCATATGTCCTTATTTTCCTAGGACAATGCTTGTTCACACCTGTTATCCTGATATAATTTGGTAAAATGCTTTCTTCTATTTTCAAATATATTCTAATCAAATCATACTAAGCGAAGTAAGTGAGAAAGACAAATACCATATGATACCACTTATAGGTAGAGTCTAAAATATGACACAAATAAACTTATCTGGGAAACAGAAAAGACTCACAAACATAGAGAACAGACTTGTAATTGCCAAGGGGTAGGGGAAATGGGGGAGGGCTGGATAGGGAGTTTGCAGTTAGCAGATGCAAACTATTATCTATACAGTGGATAAACACCAAGGTCCTACTGTATAGCTCAGGAAGAAGGACCTGCTGTACAGCACAGGGAACTCTGCTCAGCGTTATGTGGCAGCCTGGTTGGGAGAGGAGCTTGGGGGAGAATGGATACATGTATATGTATGGCTTTGGCTGAGTGGCTTCGCTCTTCACCTGAAACTATCACATTGTTAATCGACTATATTCCAAAATGAAATAAAAGGAATAAAAAGAGAATCAAGATAGAAATTAAGACTCTGTTTATATGATGAGTGATTTTTGTTGAGATATATATATATGTATATATAAGATACTGCCTTGCTGACAAATGATCTGTTACTGACTTGCAGAATTTTAAGATTTACTGAATTATCTTTTATTTCCACTTCAGAAAAAAAGATAACAGAAATTAAAAATAAGTTACTATTTCCATTAAAAACAAAAACAAAAAGGAACACAGAAAAGAATCTATGTATATATACATATATATGTCTGTCTGTGTGTGTGTGTGTGTGTATAATGAATCACTTTGCTGTACATCAGAAACTCACACATTGTAAATCAACTATACTTCAATAAAATAAAAAATCCAGCTAAAATTAACACAACATTGTAAGTCAACTATAGTTGAATAAAATACATTTTAATATATTCTGATCAGGACAATGAGTTACAAGGTCATCCTATTTGCTGTGAACTCTCCAATGACTATATGTTCAATCCTTCAACCTCAAAACAATAGGCATTTCAAGTACCCTATCTTTTCTGTTACCTTTTCCCCACATTTGGAGCAAAAAGTGATGGAGAAGTTGTGTGTTCAAAAGAGTATACGATTTGGAATGATACAGGTTTGGGTTTTAATTCCCTTGCTGACTCTTACTCTAACCTTGGGCCAGTTAATTTAACTCTTCCTGTTCCTCGCTGTCTTCTAAAACAAAGGAGCTAATTAGAACTATCTTAAAAGATGATTGAAAGGATAACATAAAGAAACTTTGAGTGAATGCTAGCATGGTGACTGGCAGTGGCATCTGGAGGAGGCTGCAAGAACTACAGCAGTAGACCAGCCGCAGTTGCGCTAGTCACAGGTGGGGCAGTGTCAGAGTAGTGGAGAAACAGCCCTGGATTTGTGTTCAGCTCTTCCTCTGGAACAAAAGAGCTCTGTAACCTTGGACAAGCAAGCCAATTTCCTCCCCTGAGTTTAGGTCTTACCTAAATTGCAATTTCTTTCTTCTAATTGTAAAATGAAATTATGCTTATGAACAACTTTATAGACAATAAGTTGATAGGGACCATAATCATTCTCTGGAGGCTCTATCAGTCCTTTTTGGGAGAGGATTCCTACATGTTCTGAGGTGTTTGATGTTATAGTTTAAGGAATGGAGGTGCTCTAGATAGAATGGAGGATGAGGGTCCTGTTTTCTGAAGCTCCAGTGTCTGCCAGGAGCAAACTGTGAGCTCGAGTTAACGGGTGAAGGTATACACAGGTAAACCAGTTGTCCATGGAGGAAAGCGCTTGCTAACAATCCAAGTGGTTGAAGATAAATGTCGACCCTATGTGGCTAACACAATGATTTATCCAAGAGCCCCCTTCTCTTATTTTCTCCTAACAGACTCCTGATTTTAAGGTGGAAGAAGCCCCCTATCCTAGCGGAAGCAACCCTGTTCCCTAGTCCTGGGAATGAGCCAAGTTTGGTCTGAGTCAAGCATGGCAATCCCATTCCCTGGTGCCAGTGATCATCCGAGGTATAGGCTCAAAGTCCCGTTCTGGCCGAGGAGACTTAGAGTGTGGTGTGGAAGACTGGATGGCGGAGGGGAACTTGACTTCCAGGATAAAAACCAGACCCTGCCCACAAGCATGTCTTTCCTAGTTCCTATGTCCTGCCTTGACTTCACTGTGGAAAGTGTTTGGTAGCTGTCATGCAGTCAAGAGAGGACATACATGAGTCTGAGTAGCCAGAATGGCAAAGACAATTCCATCGTCCCTAGTGAACTACTGATCAACCTACGAGTGTCTTCCACTCATCTACTTAAAGGAGATCGTATAGTCTGTAAATTGCTTATTCCACTCTTAGATCTATGGACAGACGCATTCCCAAGTGACATATCTCCATAAGCTGGAATTAGATCAATGAATGCAAAGACCATTTTTCTTGCTGTTGTTGTTGTTAAGTCATGTCTGACTTATTTTGTGACCCATGGACTGTAGCCTGCCAGGCTCCTCTATCCATGGGATTTCCCAGCCAAGAATACTCAAGTGGGTTGCCATGTCCTCTCCAGGGGATCTTCCCGACCCAGGTATCAAACGTGTCTCCTGCATTACAGGCAGATTTTTTTTTTTTTTTTTTTAACCACTGAACCACTTGGAAAGCTCAAAGACTATTTTAGAGTTTCTTTTTTTCAGTGTTTTCTTTCACTGTCTTTTGTGATTAATAGTTTGACTAAATATCATGCTTGGGTCATCCAAAGAAGAAAAAATATTAGCTGTAGATGGGTCTCATATCTTTGTGTATTTCTCTTATTTGCAAGAATAAATGTGAAAATTATGGGCGAGCAAAAGTATGTTGTTCTCTAAAAGGAAGGGATTTTTTAGACTCTCAATCAGTGCATGCATAAAATCCTGCTGTGATTAAGCCATGAAATGTAACTCACTCTATTGGTCTGAACATTTCTAATTTGTATTTTTGGATTCTGGCATCCTTTACGTCTCCAGATCATATGATATGCTTATAAAAACTAAAAGTTAAAAATAATAAAAATATGATTTGAAAAACCACACTGGGCTTCCCTGTCAGAAGTGGTTCCATTTTTATGTGTCAGGATTAATATTTCTCACATACCAGCTCATTAAAAAAAGTAACCTTGGAACACAGTGTCAGGTGGAGAATTTTTTTTTAAGATGTGCTGGAAATTATGCAGCCATAAAGAGCTTTTCCACTAATCTTGGCACTCACGTTATGCTGACCGGTTTGTCACCAAGTTGGGGGTGGCAGAGTAGAGAACCCCTTCCAGGCTGTCTCATGCATTGCTTTGCTGCGTTTTCTCTCAAACTCATTTCCTTGATGCTCATATTTATGCAAAAGAGGGTAATGAGGTAGCCAAAGGTTATAGGGGGTGCAAAGGGCTTTGGGATGATGAGAGTATTGGAAACTAGGAAGGCTAGCCTCAGGCCATCTGAAATTGAAATCTGGGGTTAAATTAATAACTCAAACTGAGCCCATGCCATTTTATAGTAAGTCTGTCTCCTCTAGGGTTGAAACTATGTAGTTTGGCATTAAAGGATCTCCAGACATAACACCAAAAAATGTTTGAGACTATTCCACTGCAAGTAGCACCTCTTGGTAGGGGGCAAAAAATAAGGGGTTGGTGAGATGCCCACTATTCAAACTTGCCCTAGAATGTATTTGCATATTTCAGTCCATAGAATGTGTGTGCCTGAGTGTTGTCTTAAAGATTAATAATTGATCTTGCACATATTTGTATGTGCAAAGAGGCATTTGTTCTATAGTTACGTCCTCATAACTCCCTGGAAAGTCACTGTCAGCTGGGGTCTAAGAAAGCTCAGGAGCAGAGCAAGATGCTAATTGGACTTGTGACTGAGTTTTCCTTTTACTTTATTTCTCTGCATTTTGGGACCAGGAACATTGAGATAACCTCCCAAAGTCAAGTTAAAGATATGGTTGACTCTTTATCTGTATTTTTCAGTGTGGGTGTGTTAAAGGAATGCTCCCGGGGGAAAAATGTCGAAGAACAGTGAGAATGATACCTGGGAGACGTAACAGATTTGCCCCTTGTAAACACTAGTCTGTAGCTGTTGTGTAGACCAAAAGACGATGAGATAGGTTAGCCTGAAAAGAGAAAACAGAATGCTGCATTTCTCCCATGCCATGCTTGCTTTGATGGACAGGAAAGCTTGGCATGCTGCAGTCCATGGGTCGCAAAAAGTAGGACAGGACTGAGTGGCTGAACTGACTAATTGATGCTTGCCTTTCCAGGACTGGATGATGTGCTTGATTATGTCTCAGACTAGATATAACCTCTTAATAGGATTAAGAGAAGGACCCTGAATTGATTAGAACAATTAAAAGTTGCTCTATCATAGCCAGCAAATATTCTTTGAGTTTTAGAAAGTCATGGCTAAAACATGACTGACTGGAGGTGGCACTAGGGATAAAAGTGGTGATTTAGCAACACTTGCAATTTAAAGTACTCAAAATTGGACAAATCAAAGGATTTGTTTGTAGAAATGAAGAAGACAGGATTTAAGCGATCTTTTTTCACACCCTACAGAAGGTACTCCAAAACCCTGGTTCAGTGATACAGGGTGCAGCGCATTTTCACTTCCCAGCAGAGCCTTGTGAGTTGGGATATGAAGTCAATGAACGAAACGGTCTCTGAGTTTAGTCCCAGCTGTTGTTGACGGTGCCATCTGATCATCTGTGATGATGGACCATGGATAATGGCTTGCTGATGATGTAGAGATTGTGAGGCGTACTTTCTCAGCAGAAGTACCTGTGATTTCCTTCCTTCCAAGAACTTGTCTCTAGTCTGGAAGTAGCATAGAGTGATAGACAAGAACTTTGCTCTCCCTTAGCGCAACCAAGATGAATAAAGGAGTTAAGGGGGAAGAAAAGAATCTCCTTTATTTAAATTTTTTTTAAAAAATGTAGCTTTTTGTGAGAGGCTCCTTTCCTGCTTGCTCTCCAATAAGGTAATCAGAAGCTGCAGGGCAGGCTTGCTGAGACTTGTAACCACTGCCCCTACAATTTGGTCCTGATTTCTCCTCCTATTTGATTTTCTGCAACTCAAACCCTGAGCCAAACTGAACTGCATTTTTCTTTCCACAAATGCCCACTGTCGTGCTCTCCAATCCCCTGACAGCTTTCCCTTTCTCTAATGTTCAGTTTTACCATCAGGAGATGATCTGGTCTCCAAGTTCCCAGGGAGGAAAACCACAGGTGCTACACCTCAACTTACTGCTGGTGAAACCTCAAAACCTTATGCCCAGGCTCACCTTCTTTAGCTTTTCTGTTTCTGTTTGTTTGTTTGTTTGTGTTTTAATCTAGGCTCATTCACCTTCTTCAGACGGCAAACCCTTCTATGTTTTATGAGACATTATCCTATAGTTGCTTGCTCTTTTGTTTGTATCTTAACTTGATCCTCTAGATTCTTGCTATCAGGATGAGAACCACTTGCATTTCATCCATTATAAAATATTCCCTCTGTCTATCTCACTCTCCTGGTAAGCAGAACATTGCTCTTATGTGCAATATTGCATACCATTAAAATTATAGGTGGAGAATAGGCTTCCCAGGTGGCACTAATGGTAAAGAAACCACCAGCCAATGCCAGAGACACAGGAGACGGGGATTTGATACCTGGGAGGATCCCCTGGAGGAGAAAATGGAAACCCACTCCAGTAAGCATTCTTGCTTGGAGAATCCCATGGACTGAGGAGCCTGGCAGGCTATAGTTCTTAGGGTCACAAAGAATCAGACACGACTGAAGCAAGTTAGTATGCAATCATTATAAACTCGTTATACAATGTTCTTCTTTTCTTTTAGTAAAAGTCCTACAGAGCAAGAACTGAGTTTATTTAACTCATTGCTGAATATCTAATGCCTAGCACTAGGTTGTAGGGAGTACTCATGTAGGGAGGTGTTCAATATTTTTTAATTGAAGTTCATTTATAATGTAGTAATTTGTGCTGTAGAGCAAAGTGTTTCAGTTATACATATATATGTGTGTGTATATATATATATATATATATATATATATATATATATATATCTACACATTATTTTTCATTTTCCTTTCCATTACCATTCATCACAGGATACTGAATAAAGTTCCCTATGCTACACAGTAGGATCTTGTGTACCCATCCTATATATAATAGTTTGCATGTGCTAACCCTTAAATCCCAGTTCTTCCCTCCATGCACCCACTTCCTTCTTGGCAACTACAGATCTGTTCTCTACATCTGTGAGTCTATTTTTCTGTTTTGTGGATGAGTTCATTTGTGTCATATTTTAGATTCCACATATAAGTGATAGGATATGGTATTTGTCTTTTTCACTTAGTTCACTTAGCATGATAATCTCCAGGTCCACCCATGTTGCTGTAAATAGCATTATTTCCTTCCTTTTTAGGACTGAGTAGTATTCTATTGTATATATCAACCAAGAAACTTTAAAAAAAATGGAAATGTTTAAAAATGGAAATAAATACATAGCTATCTAGCAAACACATGAAAAGATGCACAGCATCACTCATGTTAGAGCACACTAGTCAGAATGACTGTCATCAAAAAATCTACAGTGAGTGCTGGATAGGGTGTAGAGAAAAGGAAACCCTCTTGCATTGCTGGTGGAAATGTTAATTGATACAGCCACTATGGAAGACGGTATGGAGATTCCTTAAAAAACTAGGAATAAAACCACCATATGACCCAGCAATCCCACTCCTACGCATATACCCTGAGGAAATCAAAACTGAAAAAGATACATCTACCCCAGTGTTCGTTGCAGCACTATTTATAATAGCTATAACGTAGAAGCAACCTAGATATCCATCGACAGATGAATGGATAAAGCAGCTGTGGTACATATATACAATAGAATACTACTCAGCCATGAAAAGGAATACACTTGAGTCAGTTCTAATGAGGTGAATGAACCTAGAGGCTATCATACAAAGTGAAGTAAGTCAGAAAGAGAAATATAAATATTGTATGCTGACACACATATATGGAATATCAAAAGATGGCACTGAAGAACTTATTTTCAGGGCAGCAGTGGAGAAACAGATGCAGAAAGCAGACCTAAGGACATGGGGGGAGGGGAGGATGGAGAGGGTGAGATGTATGGTGAGAGGAGCATGGAAATTTAGAATACCATACGTGAAGTAGATAGCCAGTGGGAATTTGCTGTGTGATGCAGGGAACTCAAACACGGCCTCTGTGACAAGCTAGAAGGGTGGGATGGGAAGGGAGATGGAGGGGAGTTTTGGGAGGGAGGGGACATGGGTGTACCTGTGGCGGATTCTTCTTGATATATGACAGAAAACCACAAAATTCCTTCAAATTATCCTTCAATTAAAAAAATTAAGTGGCAAAATAAAAAAACCCACATAGCTATCAATAAATTACCTTAAATGTTAATGGACTAAATGCTCCAATCAAAAGACACAAGAGTGGCAGATTGGATTTAAAAAAAGAAAACAAGAACCTTCAATAATTTTTTGATGACTGATTATTAAGAATAATATTTGCATATTATGAGGGCTTGCCTGATGGCTCCCACGGTAAAGCGTCTGCCCACAATGTGGGAGACCCGGGTTCGATTCCTGGGTTGGGAAAGTCCCCTGGAGAAGGAAATGGCAATCCACTCCAGCGCTCTTGCCTGGAAAATCCCATGGACGGAGGAGCCTGATAGGCTACAGTACATGGGGTTGCAAAGAGTCGGACATGACTGAGAGACTTCACTTGCATATTATGAATGAATGAATGAAAGTTTGAATAATGTTCTTCCTTTGGCTCTTTGTTTCTATCATTCCTTCTCTATAATCAGAAAGCCCTTTCCAGCCTCCTCCTTTTCTTATCCGGATCAGTTGGATGATATCATCAGCTGATATTCAAATGAACTGTATCATATCACCCACCTTCTCCCACACCAGAAGACTCCTCAGTGTCTCCAAGTGAAAATAATTGCTCCCTCCTCAGAGCTCTCATCATTAGAAACTTTTGGTGTCTTACACTCTAGTAACTCGAGTGTGTGACTCTTCTCCAGGAAAATGCTGAGTGTTTATTGAGGATTGTTCAAGGAGAATAATACAGGAGTCCTCTACAAGAACACGGCTTTCTACAGGGAAAGGGCTCAAGAAGTGCCAAGCTAATCCAATCACTCATTTGTTCATTCACTTAACTATTTATTGAACCTCCACTAAGGCCCAGGAAGCTCTTCTAGGAATAAAATGGTGTACAAGACACAGTCTCTGTCTTTACAAAACCTACAGTAACTGACACAGAAGAATTAACCAGCAATCATGTTAGGGTGAGAGGTATTCTGGTAACGTGGAGTAAAGGGGCACCTATAGCAGGCTTGCTGAATTCAGGAAGGGCTTCTTAGACAAAGTGGGTACTCAAGCGGAGTCCCAAAGACGACTGTGGCTCAGATCATCAGCGTCTCACAGCAAAATTCAGGCTTAAACTAGAGAAAGTGGGGCAAACCACTAGGCCAGCCAGGTACAACTTCAATCAAATCTCTTAAGAATATACAGTGGAGGTGACAAATAGATTCAAGGCATTAGATCTAGTAAACAGAGTGCCTGAAGAACTATGGACAGAGGTCTGTGGCACTGAACAGGAGGTAGCAAACGAAACCATCCCAAAGCAACAAGGCAAAGGGGTTGTCTGAGGAGGCTTTACAAATAGCTGAAGAAAGAAGAGAAGCTGAAGCTCCAATACTTTGGCTACCTGATGTGAACAGCTGACTCACTGGAAAAGACGCTGATGCTGGGAAAGACTGAAGACAGAAGATGAGGGCAACAGAGGATGAGATGGTTGGATGGCATCACCAATGCAGTGAACATGAACTTGGGCAAACTCCGGGAGGTGGTGAGGGGCAAGGAAGCCTGGCATTCTGCAGTCCACGGGGTTGTGATGAGTAGGACATGACCAGGCAACTCAACAACAACAACAAAGATGAGTAGAAATTAACGTAGGCTAAGAAAGCAGAGGAAAAGCTTGTAAAAATGCTCAGAGTTGATCCAGAGAATAGCAGACTCGGGGAACAGAAAGGGTTAGGTGTGGTGGAGAGTAACTGGCAGGTGGAGGGGAGACCAGAGCTAGATTAAAGGCAAAGTGGGGAACTTCCCTGGTAGTCCAGTGTGTTACACTCCATGGCCCCAGTGCAGGGGCCTGGGCTCGAATCCTGGTCAGAGAACTAGATCCCACATCCCGCAACTAAAGATCCTGTGTGTCGCAACTAAAGCCTGGCACAGCCAAATAAATAAGTAAATATTTAAAAAAAATAAAGGCGGAGGGAAACCACTGAATTGGAGAATTACATGACTGGATTTGTATTTTAGAAAGCTCTGTTTTATAGATAAGTTCATTTGTACCATATTTTTTAGGTTGCTCATATAAGCAATATCAGGTAATATTTGTCTATGTCTGACTTATTTCACTTAGTATGATAATCTCGAGGTCCATCCATGTTGCCACAAATAGAAATAGACTCCCATACATAAAAGACAAACTTATGGTTACCAAAGGGGAAAGGTGGGGGGCAGGGATACATTGGATGTTTGGGACTGATATATACACACTAATATATTTAAACTATATAACAAAGAAGGGCCTACTGTATAGCACAGGGTACACTGCTCAATATTCTGTAACAATCTAAATGGGAAAAGAATTTGAAAAGAATAGATACATGTAAAAATAAAAGTAAAAATAAAGTCAATTAGACCATTTAAAAAAAAGGAAGTTCCCTCTGGCTAGAAAAATGAAAGCACAAATAAATGAAAATAAAAGAGGACTTCCTTGTAGAATGTGAAAGTTAAACTCCCTCACCTTGCATTTCTCCCTCTGTGTATATATTTCCTGAGATTTGCCATTTGTCCCCAGGGTAAAGTGTATTGAGAATCTTGTCCTTTGGTCAATTTTTTTCTGTGAGACTTTAATAGTCTTCTCAGGTTGTTTAGAATTAATGAGGCAAATGTCCTCAATCAAGAAGCAATTTAAGAACATGCTGCTAATTTCAATGAGTTCTGTAAATGAACTAATTTAATACCAGTTGACCTTTTTATTTAGGGAGAATGATTTGTGGCTGTATTTTCCTGATTTGTGCCTATAAGCCTTGGCAGTCTGAATGAGCATTTTGAGCCCAGGGGTAAACATTAATCATGGTACAAGGATGGTATATTTTCAAGTGGAGCATGGAACATTCACTTTAGTGAGTGGAGGCTTGTATTTTAAAAGGAAGGTCTTGACTGCTTTTATTAAAATAGAAAGCTTTAATAAAATAAGGAATACTATGTAACTGTCTCTGGATATCCTCAGGGATTTGCTTCCAGGGCCCCTGTGGACACCAAAATCCATGGGATGCTCAAGTCTCTTATACAAAATAGCATAGGATTCGCACATAGCCTATGCACATCCTGTCATATTTTAAATCATCTGTAGATTACTTATAATGCCTCATACAATGTAAATGCTATGTAAATAGTTACCAGCATGTGGCAAATTCAAGTTTTGCTTTTTGGAACTTTCTGGATTCATCCTCCTCTGCCTCCCCCCTCCCCCCAACCAAGTATTTTTGATCCCAGGTTTGGTTGAATCCACTGTACTTCTTTGGTGATAATGAACAGGTAGACAAATGCTAAATCAGAATATGAGATTTTAAACACATCCTAGAGATTTTGCTACCCTATCTTAAAAAAAATTTTTTTAACCTTTTTAGAGCTGGGATGGTACCAATTTCTTTTTTAATTCATTAGCATAAATGAAAATCTCACTTCCTGAATAAGACTCATGCACACTGATTGATACTTTAAGGACCCTGTCATTTCTTCTGTCTTTTACCACTTTGTCTAGCAAAGAGCAACGGTTCTGTAGAATTTTCTCTAAGATTAAGCCATCAGTAGGAATGTGTCTCTTACTGATGAGTTTTGTATGAAGGGCTTTGCCTTAAGCCAGCAAATCTGCAGATCTATAAGCAATAAGAATATTGGACAATACCATCATACCAATAAAAGGAGAAAATATTATTTCTGCCGCTGAAGCAGTTCCCATTTAATGGGAAGTATTGTTATAAGTGTGGTTTAGTGCTGTCGAATTCAGGCTGAATCAGCAGCTTTCAAGCCCCTGATAGACTCAGTCTCTTGTGAGGGGAAGCACAATTGAACTGAAAAAATCAGGATGAGGTAGAATTTCTTTGAAAAGAGGTAAAAAGCACTAGCCATAACGAAAAGAGTTAATAAAATGACTACATTAACATTATGAACTCCTATTCTTAAAAGGATACCATCAATAGAGCCAAAAACAAGACTTGGCAAAATAGAATATTGGAAAGGGGAACAAGATGGTGGAGGAGTGGGTGGAAGTGGAGTACATCTCTCTCAAAGTATACATCAGGAATACACCTTCAGACACAGAAGTGCATGCAGAACACCAGGGCAGGAGAACAGACAGGATATCTGACCAGTGGAAAAGAATATATAGACCCACGCAAAACTCGGTAGGACTAGGAACTAGAGGGAAAAACAGGAGTGTTCGTAGGACTGGACCTGCTCTCAGCAGGTGCGGGAACTGAACCAAGGGTCCACTCCCCACATGAGGGCAATTGTCTGCGTCAGAGGAGAAACATTTAAGGCTGAGAGTAAAACAGCTGATCTGTGTCAGCCTAAAAGAATGAGCATCAGACAGTCCTTGCCACAGCCATACATATCCTGGACAGGGATGCAGGTCCTCTGGAAGGCGCAGCAGCTGGGAGCTGGAAATTAGGGATTGTGGAGCAATCCCAGGGAAAGGACTGCTGTTGATTGTGGAGAGATGGATCGAGGGGATGTGAGGAAGGAGACTGTGATGAGAAATGCCTGTGGAGGAAAGCCAGGCAGCCATGGAAGCAAGGCAATACTGCTGAGTCACGCGTAGGGGCTGGAGCCATCACCATAGCCTCTCTCCCCACACGCCAGCATCTGCAGCTGAACAATAGAGAGGCTGATCCATCAAAGGCCTGACGCACTGAACTACAGAGTACCCCACTCAGGGTGCCCCTGTAAGTGCCTGACTCACTGATCTACAGAGTAGACCCCAGGCACGGGAGCCCTCTAAGTGCCTAAAAGGCAGAGCTACAGAGAAAGCCAAAGAGGCCTTCTGATCCCCAGCTACAAGAGGCTCGAAAAAAGACTCAGATAGGGCCATAACTCCTGCGGCAGAGGCAGTCCATGTCCCTGCACACTTTGCGCTGCCGCAAGCCAAGCAGCTGCACCACACTCACGTTCAACTGTCACTGGGGCAGAGCTGCCACAGGCAAAAAAATATCTTGCATCTATGCACGCAAGGTTACTTCGATTGTGTCCAACTGTTTCCGACCCTGTAGCCTGTGGCCTGCCAGGCTTCTCTGCCAGGGGGGTTCTCCAGGCAAGAATACTGGAGTGTACTGGCCAACACTGGTTGCCATACCCTTCTAGAGCACTGTATTTCCTGCTGCCCTAGCTGCCAACTCTCCTGAGTACCTGGTGCTGCCAGAGCCCCTGCAACCCAAGCAGCTGCACCACCTCCACACCTGGCCCTCACTGGGGCAGACCCAAGTCCTCCAGGGCAGCCTCAGGGGCAAACCCTGGTGGACGACCCACATGCAGAGGTGGAAATAAAACCACAATTGAAACCCAGGAGCAGTGTAGCTAAGGAAGACCCCAAACCTTTCCACCAGCTGTACAAGCTGCAGATTAAATCCACATGATCAACTAGGCAGACTCTGTGTCTATGGAATATATAAAAGGACATTGAGAAGTCACAAAAGAAAACACACTAGTTCTGACAGCTGTGGACATTGGAGGCGAGAACATACAGGAGTAGGACCAGATTAGAATCTGAGCTGCCCCCACAACAGGTCCTGAGATCAGCACAGTGTTAGAGGGCATCCTAGGTAGGCGAGGTGGACTGTGACTCCCAGTGAGGAAAAGGACTTTGACAGCAGTGACTCAAGAAAAACATTTATTATTCTTACATTTTCACTTGCTCTGTATTCTTTTGGATTTCTTTTTTCTTTTTCTTTATCCCCTTTGTTGTAGTTGTCAGTTTTATTGGCACTATGAAATCTAATTAAGCTTCTGAAGCTTTTTTTTCCCCTCAGTCACACTTTTTATTGTTGTTACAGACCTCTGCCTCTACATTGGGCTTTTGCAGTTCTTTGGAGTTTTCCTTTTTTTTCCTCTTTTTAAATTTATTTATTTTTAACCTATTATTATGTTTTCTACATTTATTCCTTTGTTTGCTTTTCCTTCTATTCTTTTCCCCTTGCAGTTAATCTTTAAAGTATATAATATAAACATATATGTATATGTGTATATTCCATTTTTTAAATTATTTTTTGCCTGATTTTGTAACTGCCATTTGTCTGGGGTTCAACTTTGGTTTCTTGTTTTTGAGTATTTATTTTAATCTCACTTAATACCATAACAAACCACTTGTGGAATCTTCGTTCCTGATCAGAGATCAAGACCTGAGCCTTTGGAGTGGAGCACTGACTCCAAGACCCTGCACTACCAGAGAACTAACCCTAGGGAGTATCAAATAGTGAGAACTCACACAAAGGATACCACTCAAACACAGCACCCAGCATCACCCAAATTCCAGTAGTACCCTGTGCAGGACTCCTCATCTAAACAACAAACAAAACAAAAATACAAAACCAATCATCAGTAGACAGGATTACCACCTCACTCAGCCTTGCCCATTAGAGGAAAAACAAGGAAACAAACAAACAAAAACTCAGCACAAATCTCACCCTATACTAAGATTACACAAACCACTGGACCAACCTTAGGAGCCCAGAAACCAAAAGGAAGAAAGAATTCAACCTTGAAGCCTTGGAAAAGGAGACCTCAAACACAATAAGTCAAAGAAAAAAAAAAGAAAAGGCAGAGAAATGCTACATAAGTGAAAGAACAAACTAGAGATGCAGAAGACCAAATAAATGAAGAAGAAATAGGCAAACTATCTGAAAAAGAATTCAGAATAAGGATAGTAAATGATCAAAAACCTTGAAAACAAATGGAGAAAATGCAAGAATCAATTAACCTGAATGGATACAAATATAAGACACATGTATATGCTGTCTACAAGAAACTCACATCAGACCTCAAGACACATACAGATTGAAAGTGAGAAGACGGAAAAATATATTCCATGCAAATAGGAAGCAAAAGAAAGCTGAAGTAGCAATCCTCATATCAGACAAAATAGACCTTAAAATAAAGAAGATTACAAGAGATAAGGAAGGAAACCACACAATGATCAGGGGATCAGTCCAAGAGGAAGACATAACAACTGTAAATATCTATGCACCCATCATAGGAGCACCTCAATACATAAGACAAACACGGACAGACATAAAAGGAGAAATTGACAGTAACACAATAACAGTAGGAGACTTTAACACCCCATTCACACCAATGGACAGATCATCAAAACAGAAAATAAGGAAACACAAGTCTTAAATGATACATTAGATTAAATGGATATCATTGATATCTTCAGGACATTCCATTCAAATGCAGAAGAACACACCTTCTTCTCAAGTGCACATGGAACATTCACCAGGATAGACTACATCGTGGGTCAAAAATGAAGACTCAGTAAATTTAAGAAAATTTAAATTGTATGAAGCATCTTCTCCAACCACAGTACTATGAGACTAGATATCATTTACAAGGAAAGAAAAAAAACTGTAAGAAACACAAACACATGAATTTTAAACAATACATTTCTAAATAACCGACAGGTTACTGAAGAAGTCAAAAGGGAAATCAAAAAATTTCTGGAAACAAATGACAATGAACACACAACTCAAAACCTATGGGATGTAGCAAAAGCAATTCTAAGAGGGAAGTTTATAGCAACACAATCCTACGTCAAGAAACAAGAAAAACATCGAGGGGATAACCTAACTTTATACCTAAAACAACTGGTAAAAGAAGAGCAATGAAACCCCAAAATTAGTAGAAGGAAAGAAATCATAAAGATTCAAGCAGAAATAAATGAAAAAGAAATGGAAGAAACCATAGTAAAGATGAATAAAACTAAAAGCTGGTTCTTTGAGAAGATAAAATTGACAAATCTTTGGCCAGACTTCTCAAGAAAAAAAGAGAGAAGAATGAAATCAACAAAATTATAAGTGAAAAAGGAGAGGTTACAACAGATAATGCAGAAATTCAAAGGATTATAAGAAGTTATTATGAACAACTATATTGCAATAAAATGGATAACCTGGAAGAAATGGACAGATTCTTATAAAAGATCAATCTTCCAACACTGAACCAGGGAGAAATACAAATTATGAACAACCCAAATACAAGCACTGAAATTGAAGCTGTGATAAAAAAAATCTCCCAAAAAACAAAAGCCCAGAACCAGATGGCATCACAGGAGCATTCTACCAAACATTAAGAGAAGAGCTAATGCCTGTCCTTCTAAAACTCTTTTTAAAAATTGCAGAGGAAGGAACAATGCCAAACTCATTCTACGAGGCCACCATTACCCTGATACCAAAATCAGACAAAGATAACTCACAAAAAAGAAAACTACAGGCCAATATCACTGATGAACATAGATGCAATAATCCTTAACAAAATTTTAGCAAACAGAATGCAGCAACACATCAAAAAGCTCATACACCATGATCAAGTTTGGTTTATGCCAGGGATGCAAGGATTCTTCAGTATACTCAAATCAATCAATGTGATACACCATATCAACAAATTGAAGGATAAAAGCCGTATGATCATCTCAATAGATGCAGAAAAAGCCTTTAACAAAATACAGCACCCATTTATGATTGCTGCTGCTGCTGCTAAGTCGCCTCAGTCATGTCCGACTCTGTGCGATCCCATAGATGGCAGGCCACCAGGCTCCACCATCCCTGGGATTCTCCAGGCAAGGACACTGGAGTGGGTTGCCATTTCCTTCTCCAATGCTTGAAAGTGAAAAGTGAAAGTGAAGTCACTCAGTCGTGTCCTACTCTTTGCGATCCTATGGACTGCAGCCTACCAGGCTCCTCCATCCATGGAATTTTCCAGGCAAGAGTACTGGAGTGGGTTGCCATTGCCTTCTCCAATGCTTGAAAGTGAAAAGTGAAAGTGAAGTCACTCAGTCGTGTCCTACTCTTTGCGATCCTATGGACTGCAGCCTACCAGGCTCCTCCATCCATGGAATTTTCCAGGCAAGAGTACTGGAGTGGGTTGCCATTGCCTTCTCCACCATTTATGATTAAAACTCTTCAAAAAATGAGCATAGAAGGAACCTGTTCAGTTCAGTTCAATCGCTCAGTCGTGTCCGACTCTTTGCAACCCCATGAATCGCAGCACGCCAGGCCTCCCTGTCCATCACCAACTCCCAGAGTTCACTCAAACTCACTTCCATCAATAAGTGATGCCATCCAGCCATCTCATCCTCTGTCGTCCCCTTCTCCTCCTGCCCCCAATTCTTCCTAGCATCAGAGTCTTTTCCGATGAGTCAACTCTTTGCAAGAGGTGGCCAAAGTACTGGAGTTTCAGCTTTAGCTGAACTCCTTCCAAAAAACACCCTACCTCAATGTAATAATGGCCATATATAAGGAGTACATCAAGGCTGTATATTGTCATCCTGCTTATCTAACTTATATGCAGAGTACATCATGAGAAACACTGGGCTGGAAGAAGCACAAGCTGGAATCAAGATTGCCAGGAGAAATGTCAGTAACCTCAGATATGCAGATGACACCACCCTTATGGCAGAAAGTGAAGAGGAACCAAAAAGCCTCTTGATAAAAGTGAAAGAGGAGAGTGAAAAAGTTGGTTTAAATGTTAGCTTTCTTAACATTCAGAAAACTAAGATCATGGCATCTGGTCCCATCACTTCATGGGAAATAGATGGGGAAACAGTGGAAACAGTGCCAGACTTTATTTTGGGGGGCTCCAAAATCACTGTGGATGCTGACTGCAGCCATGAAATTAAAAGACCCTTACTCCTTGGAAGAAAAGTTATGACCAACCTAGATAGCATATTCAAAAGCAGAGACGTGACTTTCCCGACTAAGGTCCGTCTAGTCAAGGCTATGGTTTTTCCAGTGGTCATGTATGGATGTGACAGTTGGACTGTGAAGAAAGCTGAGCCCGGAGAATTGATGCTTTTGAACTGTGGTGTTGGAGAAGACTCTTAAGAGTCATTAGCACTACAAGGATATCCAAATAGTCCATTCTAAAGGCAGAGTACATAATGAGAAACTTTGGACTGGAAGAAACACAAGCTGGAATCAAGATTGCCGGGAGAAATATCAATCACCTCAGATATGTAGATGACACCACCCTTATGGCAGAAAGTGAAGAGGAACTAAAAAGCCTCTTGATGAAAGTGAAAGTGGAGAGTGAAAACGTTGGCTTAAAGCTCAACATTCAGAAAATGAAGATCATGACATCTGGTCCCATCACTTCATGGGAAATAGATGGGGAAATAGTGGAAACAGTGTCAGACTTTATTTTTTTGGGCTCCAGAATCACTGCAGATGGTGATTGCAGCCATGAAATTAAAAGACACTTACTCCTTGGAAGAAAAGTTATGACTAACCTAGATAGCATATTCAAAAGCAGAGACATTACTTTGCCGACTAAGGTCCGTCTAGTCAAGGCTATGGTTTTTCCAGTGGTCATGTATGGATGTGAGAGTTGGACTGTGAAGAAGGCTGAGCACCACAGAATTGACGCTTTTGAACTGTGGTGTTGGAGAAGACTCTTGAGAGTCCCTTGGACTGCAAGGAGATCCAACCACTCCATTCTGAAGGAGATCAGCCCTAGGTGTTCCTTGGAAGGAATGATGCTAAAGCTGAAACTCCAGTACTTTGGCCACCTCACACGAAGAGTTGACTCATTGGAAAAGACTCTGATGCTGGGAAGGATGGGGGCAGGAGGAGAAGGGGACGACAGAGGATGAGATGGCTGGATGGCATCACGGACTCGATGGACGTGAGTTTGAGTGAACTCCGGGAGTTGGTGATGGACAGGGAGGCCTGGCGTGCTGCAATTCATGGGGTCACAAAGAGTTGGACACGACTGAGCGACTGAACTGAACTGATGGCAAACAATATTCTCAATGGTGAAAAAATGAAAGTATGCCCCCTAAGATCAGGAACAATACAAGGGTGTCCACTTTCAGCACTATTGTTCAACATAGTTCTTGAAGTCCTAGCTACAGCAAACAGAAAAGAAAAAGAAATAAAAGGAATCCAGATTGGAAATGAAGAAGTAAATTCTCATTGTTTGCAGATGACACTGTACATAGGAAACCCTAAAGATAGTATCAGAAAATTACTAGAGCTAATAAGTGAATTTAGCAAAGTTACAGGATACAAAATTAAAACACAGAAATCACTTGCATTTCTATATACTATCAATGAAAAATCAGGAAGAGAGATTAAGGAATCAATCCCATTCACCGTTGCAACAAAAGAATTAAATATCTAGGAATAAACTTACCTAAGGAGACGAACTGTACACAGAAAATTATAAGACACCAATGAAAGAAATCAAAGACAATACAAAGAAATGGAGAGATACTCCATGTTCCTGGGTAGGAAGAATCAATATTGTGAAATTGACTATACTACCAAATGCAATCTACAGATTCAATGCAATCCCTATCAAATTACCAATGACATTTTTCACAGAACTAGAACAAAAAATTTCACAATTCATATGGAAACACAAAAGACCCCGAATAGTCAAAGCAGTCTTGTGAAAGAAGTCTTGTGAAGAAAGCTGGAGGAATCAACCTTCCTGACTTCAGATTATACTACAAAGCTACAGTCATCAAGACAGTAAGGTACTTGCCCAAAAACAGAAATATAGATCAATGGAACAAGATAGAAAGTACAGAAATAAACCAATGCACCTATGGGTAACTTATTTTTGACAAAGGTGGCAAGAATATACAATGGAGCAAAGAGAGCCTCTTCAGTAAATGGTGCTGGGAAAACTGGACAGCTACATGTAAAAGAATGAAATTAGAACACTTCCTAACACCATACACAAAGATAAATTCAAAATGGATTAAAGACCTAAATGTAAGACCAGAAACTATAAAACTCTTAGAAGAAAACAGGCAAAACACTCGATGACATAAAGTAAGATCCTCTATGACCCACCTCCTTAAGTAATGGAAATAAAAACAAAAGTAAATAAGTGGGACCTGGTTAACCTTAAAAATTTTGCATAGCAAAGGAAACTATAAGCAAGGTGAAAAGACAGCCCTCAGAATGGGAGAAAATAATAGCAAATGAAACAACTGACAAAGGATTAATTTCCAAAATATACAAGCAGCTCATACAACTCAATACCAGAAAAACAAACAACCCAATCAAAAAGTGGGAAAAAGATCTAAACAGACATTTCTCCAAAGAAGACATACAGATGACTAACAAACACATGAAAAGATGCTCAGCGTCACTCATTTTTAGAGAAATGCAGATCAAAACTACAATGAGATATCACCTCACACCAGTCAGTCTGACCATCATCAAAAAGTCTACAAACAATAAGTGCTGGAGAGGGTCTGGAGAAAAGGGAATGCTCTTGCACTGTTGGTGGGAATGTAAATTGATACAGGCACTATGGAAGACAGTATGGAGAGTCCTTAAAAAAGTAGAAATAAAACCATCATATGACATAGCAATCTCACTCATAGGCATATAACTTGGGGAAACCAAAATTTAAAAAGACATGCGTAGTTGCTTCAGCAGCACATATACTAAAATTGGAACAATGCAGAGAAGATTAGCATGGCCCCTGCGCAAGGATGACATGCAAATTCATGAAGCATTCCATATTTTAAAAATAAATAAATAAAAAGACACATGCATCCCATTGTTCATTGCAGCACTATTTACAATAGCTGGATCATGGAAGCAACTGTAGATGTCCATCAACAGATGAATGGATAAAGAAGTTGTGGTACATATACACGATGGAATATTACTCAGCCATAAAAAGGAACAGCTTTGAGTCAGTTCTATCATGAGGTGGATGAACCCAGAACCTATTATACAGAGTTAAGCAAGTCAGAAAGATAAAGATAAACATCATAAGATAAAGAAAAACATCATATTCTAATGCATACATTCAGAATCTAGAAAAATGTTTCTGAAGAATTACTTACAGGGCAGCAATGGAGAAACAGACATAGAGAATAGACTTATTGACATGGGGAAAGGAGAGGAGAGGGTGAGATGTATGGAGAGAGTAACAGGGAAACTTACATTGCCATATGTAAAATAGATAGCCAATGGGAATCTGCTACATGGCTCAGGAAACTCAAACAGGGGCACTGTATCAACCTAGAGGGTTGGGATGGAGAGGGATATGGGAGGGAAGTTCAAAAGGAAGGGGATATATGTATACCTATGGCTGCTTCATGTTGAGGTTTGACAGAAAACAAGAAAATTCTGTAAAGCAATTATCCTTCAACTAAAAAAAATAATAATAATAATTTTGGCTACACCCATAACTACCAAAGGGCTTGTGTCAAGAATAAAAACAGAACTTCTGCCATATTGTAGAAAAAATGGCCAAAAAGTTTGAGTAAGCATTTTGGGAAAGAGAAAAATCCAGTAGTCAGTAATATCTGAGAAGGAGTTCATATCCCTGAGCCATCAAGGCAATGCAAATTAAACTATAGGATGTCATTATGCCCACCAGATTGGCACAAACTAACAAACTGAACAATACTATCTTGTTTGGCCCAAACCAAGAGAAACAGGAACTCATGCTGCTGGTAGGAGTACAACTGTTAAAACAGCATTGAAAACCAACTTGGCATCACCTAGGAAAGCTGAAGATACGTGTAGCCTGTGACTCGGGATTTCCACCCCAAAGTGAGAAAGTCATGCACGTAGATTTGCTCATATGTTGCTTCAGTTACAAAATCTGGAAGAGAGCTGGGTTTTGTTTTGTTTGGATGTGAGAGAGTCTGGAGCAAATGTAGGGTGGAGAATTAGGGAGGGAATAAACGGACTTGTGCACAAAGAGATAGAAAGGGAGGAGAGAGTGAAGGAAAGAAGACAGGAAAGATGGAGAGAAGGAAGGAAGGAAGGATGAACAGGAGGAGACAGGAGGAGTGCGTAGGAAGGGACCTTGTCTGTGAGGCTCTTTGCAAAATGAACTCTCCTTGAAGAAATGGAAAAATGTTATTTTGATGCTCTGCAAACCAGATAATATTCTTTTATTTTTATGAGATACTACCTGGACTAAAGAAATCATTTCTTAAATTAGATGCTGTGGTCTTTTTTTTTTAAATTGAAGCATAGTTGATTTACAGTGTTTCAGGTGTTCAGAAAAATGATTCATTTATGTATATTTTTTCAGATTCTTTTCCATTATAGGTTATTACAAGATATTGGATATAGTTCCCTGTGCTATACTGTAGGTACCTGTTGTTTATCTATTTTATATATAGTAATGTGTATCTCAAATAGTCAATCTAATCACATGGACCACAGCCTGGTCTAACTCAATGAAATTAAGCCATGTCCTGTGGGGCCACCCAAGACAGGTGGGTCGTGGTGGAGAGGTCTGACAGAATGTGGTCCACTGGAGAAGGGAATGGCAAACCACTTCAGTATTCTTGCCTTGAGAACTCCATGAACAGTATGAAAAGGAAAATGATAGGATACTGAAAAAGGAACTCCCCAGGTCGGTAGGTGCCCAATATGCTACTGGAGAAATAACTCCAGAAAGAATGAAGGGATGGAGCCAAAGCAAAAACAACACCCAGCTGTGATGTGACTGGTGATAGAAGCAAGGTCTGATGCTGTAATGAGCAATATTGCATAGGAACCTGGAATGTCAGGTCCATGAATCAAGGCAAATTGGAAGTGGTCAAATAAGAGATGGCAAGAGTGAACGTCGACATTCTAGGAATCAGCCAACTAAAATGGACAGGAATGGGTGAATTTAACTCAGATGACCACTATATCTACTACTGTGGGCAGGAATCCCTTAGAAGAAATGGAGTTCCTTTTGTTGACCGTCATGGTCAACAAAAGAGTCCAAAATGCAGTACTTGGATGCAATCTCAAAAATAACAGAATGATCTCTATTCATTTCCAAGGCAAACCATTCAATATCACAGTAATCCAAGTCTATGCTCCAACCAATAATGCTGAAGAAGCTGAAGCTGAACGGTTCTATGAAGACCTACAAGACCTTTTAGAACTAACACTCAAAAAAGATGTCCTTTTCATTATAGGGGACTGGAATGCAAAAGTAGGAAGTCAAGAAAAACCTGGGGTAACAGGGAAATTTGGCCTTGGAATGAGGAATGAAGCAGGGCAAAGGCTAATGGAGTTTTGCCAAGAGAACGCAATGGTCATAGCAAACACCCTTTTCCAACAACACAAGAGAAGACTTGCCAAATTCAGACTTAAATTGAAGAAAGTAGGGAAAACCACTAGACCATTCAGCTTTGACCTAAATCAAATCCCTTCTGATTATACAGTGGAAGTGAGAAATAGATTTAAAGGACTAAATCTGATAGATAGAGTGCCTGATCAACTATGGACAGAGGTTCATGACATTGTACAGGAAATAAGGATCAAGACCACCCCCATGAGAAAGAAATGCAAAAAAGCAAAATGGCTGTCTGGGGGAGGCCTTACAAATAGCTGTGAAAAGAAGAGAAGTGAAAAGCAAAGGAGAAAAGGAAAGATACAAGCATCTGAATGCAGAGTTCCAAAGAACAGCAAAGAGAGATAAGAAAGCCTTCCTCAGCAATCAGTGCAAAGAAATAGAGGAAAACAAGAGAATGGGAAAGACTGGAGATCTTTTCAAGAAAATTAGAGATACCAAGGGAACATTTCATGCAAAGATGGGCTCAATATAGGACAGAAATGGTCTGGACCTAACAGAAGCAGAAGATATTAAGAAGAGGTGGCAAGAATACACGGAAGAACTGTACAAAAAAGAGCTTCAGACCCAGATAATCACAATGGTGTGATCACTCACCTAGAGCCAGACATCCTGGAATGTGAAGTCAAGTGGGCCTTAGAAAGCATCACTACGAACAAAGCTAGTGGAGGTGATGAAATTCCAGTGGAGCTATTTCAAATCCTGAAAGCTGATGCTGTGAAAGTGCTGCACTCAAGATGCCAGCAAATTTGGAAAACTCAGCAGTGGCCACAGGACTGGAAAAGGTCAGTTTTCATTCCAATCCCTAAGAAAGGCAATGCCAATTAATGCTCAAACTACCACACAAATTGCACTCATCTCACATGCTAGTAAAGTAATGCTCAAAATTCTCCAAGCCAGGCTTCAGCAATACATGAACCATGAAATTCCAGATGTTCAAGCTGGTTTTAGAAAAGGCAGAGGAACCAGAGATCAAATTGCCAGCATCTGCTGGATCATCAAAAAAGCAAGAGAGTTCCAGAAAAACATCTATTTTTGCCTTATTGACTATGCCAAAGCCTTTGACTATGTGGATCACAAGAAACTGTGGAAAATTGTGAAAGAGATGGGAATACTAGATCACCTGACCTGCCTCTTGAGAAACCTGTTTACAGGTCAGGAAGCAACAGTTAGAACTGGACATGGAACAGCAGACTGGTTCCAAATAGGAAAGGGGGTCTGTCAAGATTGTTTACTGTCACCCTACTTATTTAACTTCTATGCAGAGTACATCATGAGAAACACTAGGCTGGAGGAAGCACAAGCTGGAATCAGGTTTGCCGGGAGAAATATCAATAACCTCAGATATGCAGATGACACCACCCTTATGATAGAAAGTGAAGAGGAACTAAAAAGCCTCTTGATGAAAGTGAAAGAGGAGAGTGAAAAAGTTGGCTTAAAGCTCAACATTCAGAAAACGAAGATCATGGCATCTGGTCCCATCACTTCATGAGAAATAGATGTGGAAACAGTGGAAATAGTGTCAGACTTTATTCTTTTGGGCTCTAAAATCACTGCAGATGGTGATTGCAGCCATGAAATTAAAAGACGCTTACTCCTTGGAAGGAAAGTTATGACCAACCTAGATGGCATATTAAAAAGCGGAGACATTACTTTGCCAACAAAGGTCCGTCTAGTCAAGGCTATGGTTTTTCCTGTGGTCATGCATGGATGTGAGAGTTGGACTGTGAAGAAAGCTGAGCGCCAAAGAATTGATGCTTTTGAACTGTGGTGTTGGAGAAGACTCTTGAGAGTCCCTTGGACTTCAAGGAGATCCAACCAGTCCATCCTAAAGGAGATCAATCCTGGGTGTTCTTTGGAAGGACTGAAACTGCAATACGTTGGCCACCTCATGCGAAGAGTTGATTCATTGGAAAAGACTCTGATGCTGGTTGGGATTGGGGGCAGGAGGAGAAGGGGATGACAGAGGATGAGATGGCTGGATGGCATCAGTGACTCAATGGCCATGAGTTTGAGTGAACTCCAGGATTTGGTGATGGACAGGGTGGCCTGGCGTGCTGTGATTCACAGGGTCGCAAAGAGTCGGACACGACTGAGCGACTGAACTGAACTGAACTGAATGTGTATCTCTCAATTCAAATTCCCAGTTTATCTCTCTCCCACCCTTCCCCCTTTGGTAACCATAAGTGGTTTTTGTTTGTTTGTTTGTTTTCATTTTTGTCTGTGATTCTGTTTTGTGAATAAGATCATTTTTCAGGAGGCTTCCTAAATGGCACAGTGGTAAAGAATCCACTTGCCAGTGCAGGAAATGAAAGAGACATGGGTTTGATCCCTGGGTCAGGAAGATCCCCTGCATTGGAAATGACAACCCACCCCAGTATTTGTGCCTGGAAAATTCCATGCATGGAGGAGCCAGCGGGCTACACTTCATAGGGTCACAAAAGAGTCAGACTCGACTGTGACACAGAGCACACACACACTCACGCACCATTGTTTTAGATTCCACATATAATATGCTGTGACCTTATAAGCTAATGTTGCCCCAAATCTGGGAAAGAATAGATGGAACCCTCATCCATCTTGCATTATAGGAAAAGAAAAGCCATTATTTATTTAACACCAAGGGTCTCTGCATGGTACAAAATCCTCTCCATGTAAAAATCTGATTTAATCACCATATTATATTATATAAATTCTTAATGCAACTCCAAATTTAACTCTAAACCTAAACTCTGTAAACTATTATCCTTATTTTACAAAAACATACAGTTATGAAAGGCAAGTTGTCCAGGACTATAAAATTTGTAGGAGGTAGAGCTGGAATTCAAATTCAGGTTCATGGTTCCTAAATAAAACATCCAAGTGTACACAGACTTTCTGCCTTTGAGCTAGAGGCTAAGGCCTATGTTAAAGAGAAACTGAGCTGAAATCCTTTAAAATCCAGCACTGTGCCCTCCCACCCCCACTCCCCCAAAATCAGGAAAATGTCTTTTCTTGTTTGTTTCTCACGAAAGTAATCTCTCTTAGGCTTTACCACCCCTCTCCTCTCTTCTGTTTCATGATTTCAGGGGAAATGCACCCTTTTCTGCCATGGAGAATAAGGAAAATGAAGAAGCACCTCGTTTTGCCCTGTCTCCCTTTTCTATGGGTTTTCCTTTCATTCTACTACCTTCTCAGGTGGTTCTCCAGGTGGGGCAGAAACACAGGAGGAATGCATCATTGTCAAGGTGCGACCCTTACCTTCAGCCACTGAGGTTACTTACTCAAAGGTAAAGGCTTCCCAGGTGGCGCTAGTGGTAACGAACCCACCTGCCAACGCACAAGATGTGAAACATGCTGGCTCAACCCTTGGATCAGGAATAACCCCTGGAGGAGGGCATGGCAGCCCACTCCAGTATTCTTGCCTAGAGAATCCCGTGGACAGAGGAGCCTGGTGGGCTACAGTCCATGAGGTCACAAGGAGTGGGACACTACATGAGCACACATGCGTGTATATCTATACATCCTGAATATGTATAAACATCTATCTTCTGCATGTATATAAAGATATACATCCTAGATAGATATACCCTTATCATATATATATTTGTATATACGTATCTATATCTATGTACTGTTAGAGCCCCAGAATCTTCTTCACTTATACCTGTGACTTCTGGGTTGGCTTTTCCAATTTTATTAGTTTCTTCTTGGTCCTACATGCACTTTACACACTGTATAACCACAACAAACCCTATATTTGGCCACAGTTCTCTGATGCCAGGCTGGAACCCATAGCCCCTGGTGGGGGATGACTTCTGTCTCTGTCCATTGATGAAATCCTATCCTCACCTGTGTCAAACATCCAGAAGAAAAAAAATTTTTTTTTCTCGCTTTAATTTAAAAAAATCACCGAGTTCATTGGATGCACCGAATTGGCTCTTTTACCCATATTCTGTCATCTGAACTCATTCAAAATCCTGCGCTAGGTCTTAGCAAGGCAGAGATACAGGAAAGACAATGTTTTCTGCACTCAGAAGGGGAGGTGACTAAGGCATTTTTGACACTAGGTTAAGCAGATGAACACAGGAAGGAAGATCTTTGCACGCCAAAGGTCAACTTTGGGAAAGATGAAAAATTTACATACTGAGCACTACTTTAATGGCCTCCAAGTTTTTTTCTTTTCCTTCTGGCAATTCATCCATCTTTAAAGTAACACACATCACTCCAACTAAAAGCAGTAATGGTCGTCAATGAGAGAAAGTTGGTAGCAACATCTTTTTTTTTTTTTTTTGTCCGCAATGCACAGTGTGAAGTGAAAGTCAAATTGTTAATCACTCAGCCCCGTCTGACTCTTTGTGACCCCATGGACTGTAGCTCAACTGGCTCCTCGGTCCATGAGTTTCTCCAAGCAAGAATTCTGGAGAGGGCTGCCATTTCCTTCTCCAGGAGATCTTCCTGACCCTGGGATTGAACCTGGGTCTCCAGCATTTCAGGCAGATTCTTTCCCATCTGAGTCACCAGGGAAGCCCACTGCACAGCGTGCAGGATCTTAATTCCCTGAGCAGGGAATAAAACACGTGTCCCCTGCATTGCAAGCACAGAGTCTTAACCACTGGATGGCCAGAAAGTTCCCATTCATTTGTGGTTTTTTTTGTTTTGTTTTCTTGCAACATAATATTAAGTACTTGATACAGCCATGGAAAATGAAAATACCAGTGAAATCTAATGCATGCCCTTTATCAAGAAGTGTGTACCACGTGGGTTATCTGAAGACGTGATTTACTTCCTCAGTAGCATGAATGGAAACTTTTCAAGATAATCCATCTGGCCCCTCTGTCTTAATAAGCTCCAATTTTTCTCCTCCTCAGCATGAGAAATATCTCAGCTCCTTGTGCTCACCTATCTTAAGCAAAGTGTCACAAGCGCATGTAGCCCAGAGTTCATAACATACAGAGCAAAAGGCAAAGGAGAGCATAGGCAGATAAAAACGAAAAGTGTAAAACCTGCTTTGTTCTAGGATCTTCAGGCTTGAGGCCTGACACTGAACTTTCTTTGAATGGTGATTTCAAAAAGAAGATGGAAAATATTGGTGACTTTATTATTTTAACCCATATTTAAAGTTAAGATTTCCAAGGTTCAAGTGATTTTTATTCCCTCAAATTCTTTTTTTTCCCCCTTTTCCTGACTACTTCTAGCCCTGAACTTGATCTCTACATGGCTCATTGGTCTACATTAGCCAGATAGAAAGAGTAATATCCCGTTTTTTATTTCTGAAGGAAATTGTTATGACTATCAATGATGTAATAGAATTACATCGATAAACTAATACACTGAACTCTTTATGAAAAAAACAAAACTTTACACGCAGTCTTTGTTTTCCTATAGATTTAAATGTGGATGATACGCTTATCTAGAAATGCTTACAACACACTTATATTTAGTATTTATTGCAGCATCCTCTCCTTTTTTTTTTTTTCAACATGGGGGATAAACTAAGTGAACACTTGGCTGTGGAAGGCCACCTGGTGTCAATGGAGAGTAACTACGGGCTTATGTGGAAGTTCAGGAAATGTGCTTCCCACCTCACTGAACTTCTTGGTGTGTGTTTTGCAAAAGGCACTACATATGGAGACAACTCTGTTCAGCCTGTCTTTGCTTATCTCTGCCAACTGGAGGCAGTGATAGTACCCGTTTGGTGTTTTTTCCCCATTATATTATGCTAACATTTTTATAGGATTTAAATTGCTTTCAGAATGCTCACTATGGATATATCTGATGATTAGAGATTTTATCAGAAGTTCTGACTCAGAAGACTCTAGTAAGTTGTTCCATTCCCCCCCTCCCCACGCCCTTGAGTTCTTCCCTTCTGTTCCACCTTGTGCAACTCAGAAATGTCTTGACCTCTTCCAACTCCTTTTGCAAAAATGTAAGGCCTCAGTGCTTTAAAAAGAACAAAGTGTCTGCTTTTTCCAGTGATGAAGCGAGTATCCTAATGCAGTACTTGTGGGAGATAAGTCACAGGCGCCAATATCATAGTTATTTTTCATATTTTAATATGGTCAATATGGTAGACATACAACAGAGAAAAGAAAGTCACCCTTCAACCTTGGTGAAAAGTTTTAAAAATAAAAATTTCAGAAATGGTAATGGTAGAACTTACCATATTCTGTTGTTTAAAGTGGGGGCAAATGGACTCATTCGGTTGCTCTCACCATCTCAATTGTTTGCTTAGAAACCCAAAAGGACTCACTCTGGATAGATTTCCATACAGAAATAACTCAGAATTTAAATGGACCTGAAATTAACCTTGTTCCCTTTGTCCGTTTCCTTCTCTTGTGTGGTATAATGGATGATGTTGTCGATGAGTCATTCGGTTTTGGGAAATAACTTTTGTCACCTAAAGTATTCTTTTCAGTGCTTTATGGTTCTTGATGATGAACAGTGAAAGGGTCTTGGAGATGCCTAGTTAGAAGGCACTGGGTTTGAGGGCATCCCTCTTCTGTTCTTTGTCCTCCCGTGGAGGGTTCTAGAAACTTGAGTGGGTCCATTTCTGTGAATACTCTAAGATACTTTAAACTTTCAATACACGTTTTAGGGACAGACAACATTCATGAGAATCAAGGGCCTGACCTCTCCCTTTTTGGGTGATCTCATATTTCTAAATGCCTCAGATGAATCAGAAGAGAAAATGGGAAGTGAGAAAATGATAAAAAAAATATGTTTTAAAAAAAATTGTTTCTACTCTCTAATGGCTGATGCTGCTAGAAGTGAAGCATTTTGCTTTGAAAATGGATGGGATGCTTTCTGCCTTGCTGGAATGTCAGGAAGCGTAATTCATTAGTGGTTTGAAAAGTGCTTTGAGCTAATGGAATAAAAGGCACTGAAAAAATTCAGACTAATATTATTAAAAATGAAAAATTGCAACAGAGAAACAGATTTCCTCCAGAACACAGACATCAATATTGCATCTACTATTACCCAGACAACCAGTTTGAGAAGGGAAAAACTCCACTCATCTGGACATTTCATCCACATGTCTTGACCAATTTGACTGATATTATTTTCCTACTGAATTGTATAAATTCAGCTATTCTCTGAGAGCCTAGATTCTAGCTCCTATTTAGGGAGCAAAAATAGAATAGTATTCTTAGGTATTTCAACTGAGTATTAAAATCTATACATATTATTTGGTGTACATCCTCATTTACACTACTTGTTTTTGTTTTCCTTCAGTGATGCTTCGTTAACATTTAAGGTCCCATATATTCCCTGCATCTTTCCCCATACAACTCTGGAAAATCATATTTCAAGTCAGTGCGTATCCTCATCTTTAGAGACGTTGCCTTTGTTATACTGCCACAGTAATTAAGATGGGACATTCTGAAGTAAATCTAATGGATGGCAAGCATTTGTGCAGGTTTCTGAGAATATGAGGCATCTTATTGCTTTGTTCACATTTAGTTTTCCCATAGTAATGTTGGACTGGGAATTAATGAACACAATTAGGGCTCTCTTTTGATATGGCAAACCTTTGAAACTCTTCATTATTGTGTTAACAGAACCTTGCTAGTTTTCTCCTAAATGAATGCATTCCTGTTGCGATGTAGATTATATTTTATAATGCAGTTCATTAGGTTTTTACTTTTTTCGCTTTGTTTGTTGATTTCAGTTTCTTTGTTCATGGTATCATTCAGGTGAGTAATAATCTAGAAAAAAAACTTTCAATACTCTTTTTTTAGGGAAGGAGTATAATTTATCTTAATGATAATTGTTTACCACCACATCTTTCTTTTAATGTATCATTCAAATGCAAAGACCAAACAAATTAGTAGGTATTTTTAAATGCACCTTCTTAGGTCCTTTTGAAGTAGTAAAGATGGTCCTAAGGCTTTCCTTCCTTTGAAACTTTGTGTCCTCTGTCAAGACTTTGAACATAACTCATATTTTGTCATTACTTTGTAATGCAATGGAAACTGCCGGCAGCAACCAGAGAAAGTGAACATTAGGGAACAGAGACATATATTATGTTGATGCTTCTAGCCTAATTACTAAATAACTCTACATGGGGAACGGAAGGGAGCATAGGTTAAGTGTTTGCCTTTCAATAAATTTTAAACTTAGTGAACTACTCCAAGCTTTAATGCAAAAGAAGAGTTGGCTCATGCTAATTCACAAATATGTATGTTAACAGTATTATTTGATTATATTTCTCGGCTGCAGAGAGAGGGGACCTCTTTCTCATTAATAGCACTGAAAATCAGAATTGGAATGAACTCAGAAAATGAATGACGGCTTACCTTTTCCTTTTTAAGGTGATGCATGAAATTTAACCCTTGAAAGAGATATTTCCTTTGCTCTCATCTCACTCTACATTTTTTTTTTTTTCCACATAGCTCAGTAGGCTTGTGTGATCTTAGTTTCCCAGCTAGGGATCAAACCTGTGTCCCCTGCATCAGAAGTGTGGGGTCTTAACCATTGGAACACCAGGAAAGTCCCTTCACTCTTGAATTTTTAAAAAATTCTGTTATTTACTCATTGGTCATTTTCATTCCTTCCTTATTTCTTCTCTAACTTTGTCTTCCTTCCTCTCTCCCTCCCATCTTTTCTTCTTGGGTGAGGAAAAATAAAATACAACCAAATTTTCTGCCAGATGAGAACCACATAAATGCAGAAGGTCAAAACTACGAAATTCAGACCTTGACAATGCTTTGCAAGGCTTTCAAACAGCTCAGTTTTGTGTGTATATGTGAGTGTCCATCCATTTTAAACAGCTTTAATGTCTCAGGATCTCTTTTGCCTAATCAAATTGGACTTCGGTCTAATAGAAAAGTCCGCAGAGGATTAAGTTTAATGCACTATAATAGGTAACTGAGTTTTGTTAGTGCACATTTTATAAATGTGACTCTAAGTAAGGACCCAGAAAATTAGGTTTACAAGCATCTTGGAATGTTTCTGATGGCCTTTTTGCATCCTTCCTTTTATGTGGTGATCTCCAAAGAGACCATATGAATGTTGGAAATACCAAGTGAAGAGTCAGAGAAAGGAGGAAGTGAGAGAGACCTTGAAGCCTGGTGTTTGGAAACCATTGTTTCAAGAGGCTGATGGTGAGATTAAATTGAATTGATTTACACAACAATTGGATACAGAGTACCAAGTAAAATGTCAAATGCAAAGGAAGAATTACAAAATCTGTAAGCGCAATAATTATGCAAAAGAGTAGTAATGGTTTTCACAGCAAGGGGCTAAGTGTGTCTGACTTTAGCTTATTTACCTCTGTGGCAGAACAGACATTAAGGGCCAGGAAGGAAGCCTGTCTCCTCATATTGTATTTGAGGACCCAAGAACCCTGCTACTGCCAGTGAGGAAAGAAGCCAACAGGCTTATGGAAATGCATACAATGACGACCCCAATGTGCTTAGAGTGTTACACTTTTCAGGGTACTTCCATATGTTTAATTAATGTCCCCAATTATTCTGAAATGCAGGTGATGCTGGTATCCCATTTTAAGAGATGAGAATACTAACATCTAGCAAAATCACTGAAACAAGGGCAATTTTCATCCATTTCACTAACACAACTGGGTAGTTATCTTCCTCAACCTACATTCACTTACTGCTTATAAATTTGAAGTTTATGTCTCAGGCAATGGTAACCACTGTTGATTTCAGAGTAGAGAAATGAGATCAGAATTGTGTTTAGGGAAATATCCACAGTGGGTGTGTAACAGAGGAAGTGGGGTGGTCCCCGGGAAGGACGGGAGGTTGAACTAGTGGGATATTGGATGAAGAGAAAAGAATGGTTTTGACATTAAATGAGAAATCTCAAAAGTGCTGGAGAAGAACCTGCTTGGGACATGGAAGGGCTTGGCCCTGGGAACTGTAGGGTGAACTCCCTCAACGGTGGCAGAAATAAGTTGGTTGGTTTTACAGGCATCTTCATTTTTCAAACTCATTTTTCATAAGTCTGGAGAGTAATTACATGAGTAATTGCCATGATGGAATCTGAACTCTTTTCCTCCAGAAACAAATCATCCTGGCGATGGAATAACTACTTTACTAAAGTCTATTTTTTACTAATTTGAAGTCTGTGATCACTTGAAGAGGGTCTGCTCGTTAGAAATTTCTGTACCATCTGTAGAAAATAATTACCCCTTAGGCAAATTACTAATAAAGACAGGTCAGCATTGTCTACAAAAAGTATCTCAAGGAAATTAATTGTTTTCACATATTCTGAAGCCACTAGAACATCAGTCACTGGCATATTATTAATTTAAAAAATAAAGAATTTTCATTAATATTACAACTACAGTATTTCACAGCTTCCCACTAGAAATAGTTTAATTATATGTTATTTTTGCTCTTCAGTTGCTGAGTTGTGTACGACTCTGTGACCCCATGGATTGCAGCTTGCCAGGCTCCTCTGTCTTTCACTATCTCCTGGAGTTGGCTCAAATTCATGTCCACTGAGTTGGTGATGCCATCTAATCATCTCACCATCTGCCACCCCTTCCTCCTTTTGCCTTCAATCTTTTCCAGCATCAGGGTCTTTTTCAATGAGTCAGCTCTTTGCATCAGGTGGGCAAAGTACTTGTGTGTCAGCTTCAGCAACAGTCCTTTCAATGAATATTCAAGGTTGATTTCCTTTAGGACTGATTTGATCTTGCAGTCCAAGGAATTCTCAAGAGTCTTCTCCAGCATCATAACTGGAAAGCATCAATTCTTTGGCATTCAGTCTTCTTTATGGTCCAAAAAATAATCTATTAATTATATAACACATTATGTATATGTGCTTGAAAAAATGTGAACGTTTCTGTATTCTGGATATTTCACTTCTGCCTAATTATTCTAAATTAATGTTAAGAATGTTTAGAGTTTACTGACTTCAAGGCTGTATATTGTCACCATGCTTATTTAACTTATATGTAGAGTACATCATGAGAAAAGCTGGGCTGGAAGAAGTACAAGCTGGAATCAAGATTGCCGGGAGATGTATCAATAACCTCAGATATGCAAATGACACCACCCTTATGGAAGAAAGTGAAGAAGAACTAAAGAGCCTCTTGATGAAAGTGAAAGAGGAGAGTGAAAAAGTTAGCTTAATAAAGCTCAACATTCAGAAAATGACGATTATGGCATCCGGTCCCATCACTTCAATGGCAAATAGATGGGGAAACAGTGGAAACAGTGGCTGACTTTATTTTGGGGGGCTCCAAAATCACTGCAGATGGTGATTGCAGCCATGAAATTAAAAGACGTTTATTCCTTGGAAGGAATGTTATGACCAACCTAGACAGCATATTAAAGCAGAGACATTACTTTTCCAACAAAGGTCCATCAAGTCAAGGCTATGGTTTTTCCTGTGGTCATGTATGGATGTGAGAGTTGGACTATAAAGAAACCTGAGCACCGAAGAATTGATGCTTTTGAACTGTGGTGTTGGAGAAGACTCTTGAGAGTCCCTTGGACTGCAAGGAGATCCAACCAGTCCATTCTGAAGGAGATCAACCCTGGGAATTCATTGGAAGGACTGATGTTGAAGCTGAAACTCCAATACTTTGGCCACCTGAGGGGGAGAGTTGACTCATTTGAAAAGACCCTGAAGCTGGGAAATATTGAGGGCAGGAGGAGAAGGGGACGACTGAGGATGAGATGGTTGGATGGCATCACTGACTCGATGGACGTGCATTTGGGTGGACTCTGGGAGTTGGTGATGGACAGGGAAGCCTGGCATGCTGCCGTTCATGGGGTCGCAAAGAGTCGGACATGACTGAGTGACTGAACCGACTGAACTGACTGACTGACATTGCGAATCTAGAAATCAAATCCATAAAATATTTTCCTAGCTTTCCACACACTCAATGAGTCCTATGTTTAAACAAAGTTAAGCAAGTTTAAACAAGTTCAGGCTAGTTCCAAAAAGTTTACACTGACTCTAAATTTGTTTAGATGTGTTTTATATTATGGGAAGATGTGGAAAGAAAGTAAAGCAAGCTGTTGATTTTCAAGGTTGTTGAATTAATTTAAGCATAGCTAATTCTGCTCCCCAAATAAAAGGGCATTCCTCTTCAATCTAAGGCCTTGTGATTTGATCCACCATGAGACTGGGTCATAATCATAGACCAGAGGGGCTCAGCAGCCAATCACCGTGACCTCACTCATCCAGTATTTTGGCCACCTCATGTGAAGAGTTGACTCATTGGAAAAGATTCTGATGCTGGGAGGGATTGGGGGCAGGAGGAGAAGGTGACGACAGAGGATGAGATGGCTAGATGGCATCACTAACTCAATGGATGTGAGTCTGGGTGAACTCTAGGAGTTGGTGATGGACTGGGAGCCTGGTGTGCTGTGATTCATGGGGTCGCAAAGAGTCGGACACGACTGAGCAACTGAACTGAACTGAACTGAATTCTGCTCCCCAAATAAAAGGGCATTCCTCTTCAATTCTAAGGCCTTGTGATTTGATCCACCATGAGACCGGGTCATAATCATAGACCAGAGGGGCTCAGCAGCCAGTCACCCGGACCTCACTCATTTATGAATGACTTCCTCCTGAATTTCTGTTTGTATGCATGTGAAATTAAGTTGAAACAAACATCAAACACCTTTCTGTTTGGTGATGCTGCCAGGGTACAGGGGCTAATTCTATACATACGTTAAAGAAAGGAGCTTGAAAGCCACTCTTTCTTCCAGTGACTCCCAAGGTTGTGGCCCTAAATCACTTTGCCCGTTATATACACACTCTTAATTGAACTGTCTCTGATCTCTGCTAGTTGTACTGAAGACTTGATGCAACCGGTTTCTGTTATAACAATTTGGTTGCAGGAGGGGTGGGCCATTCTAGATTAAAATAATCAATTCACTTTATTCTTCATATGCATACCCAGCTTTTTGATGAAATGTCATTTTTATACAGTAGAAATATCCAACATCTGCTTTCTAAGACACTGGAGAAAGGCTTTATTTTCTCATGTATGTATTTTAGGCTTTGTTTTTTGGTCTGATCCTGACAACCTACTGTACATATGACCATGTGAACATTCACATTTGATGCCTGTTGCTCCTTGGAGAGTTAAAAATGGGATTATCCATTCCTTTGGCTTAGCTTTTGCCTTATTTTAATTGCACCCACGAATTTCTATGAAACCAAGTCATGTTGTCAGCAGTGGCCTCCCCATCGAACTTTGCCTTGTCAAAATAATTTTATCATTCATAAATATTTCAGTGAAAACCAAAGATGGCTCATAAATGATTGATTTTGTAGAGTTCACTGACCTTTTCTGTGAAGCCTTTTATTATAATTAGAATAACCCATTCTAAATTTGACTATTAATTGTTAATAATGGGCTGACTAAAACCTAGGTTTCTTTAAAACATGAGGAATTAAATAGGTAGTTATAATGATGTATTGAAATTAAGGAGACTCATTATTGTTCAAAGCTCATTCCCAAACTTAGCAATATAGTAAAGTGTACTCTGATTTCTCGTTAAATCAGGCAAGCTTTGCAATTGGAAGTCTTCTATACTATCTAGAGGGATCCAGAAGCAACAAGGTAAAGAACACTTTAGAGGCTGAAAATGAACATGGATGGGTTATTTATATGTTCAATCTAACCATTTCTTTGTTGAAATATGGCAGTATTATTTTAGGTAGACATATAAAAATGATTATTACTTAACTGAAGACTACATGGCCTGAGAATTGAAACATTCTGGTATTAGACATATTGGGTCATGGATATAGGGCTAAATTAGATTTTAAGGAGTCTTAAAATAGATACTAAGGACCTACAGGGAACTCTACTCAATACTCTGTAATGACCTACAAGAGAAAAGAATTTTAAAAAAAGTAGACACATATATATATACACTGAATCACTTTCCTGTATAGCAGAATCTAACACAGCATTGTAAATCAACTATACTCCAATAAAATTTTTTCAAAAAAGAAGACAGTTTTCTCGCTTTCATCATCATAAGAAAAGTAGATTTAAAAAATGACTTTTTTTCAGACTTTCCAAATTCTCTAAAAAAGCACATACTGCTTTTATGAGAACAAAAATTAAAAATAGAAGAAAGCAAAAACAGAAAACAATTCCACCAGCCATAGTTTCCATTTTAAAGTGCATATTTCCTTTTCAGTTTTCTTTTAAGACTTAATTTTTTTTTTTTTTTTACAATATATTCATGGCAACAAGTATTTGAGGTACATTATTACTATGTGCTATGCTTTGAGGATAAAATAGACTAGTAAGAGACAAAGGCCGTGTTTTGCAGAAACTTACAGTATAACTAGGAAGACCAGTCATTCATTGCCTTACAGAAGCAAAAAGGGTTCCATAAATTCTGAATGGAAAGTAGAGACAATACTCTCATTGGAAGAGCTTGAAGAAGATAAAGATGCTTGACTGTGGTAGTTACGAGACCCTTGATGGAAACACTAGGTGCCCGCCAACTGGGGTTTCCTAGATTAATACAACGAACTGCAAGTTGGGTACCTAATACATCACAGGGCCCTCGAATACTACCATAAGAGAAATGATTTCCTCTACAGCAAATGCTCTCTATGTCCCCACACATCCCCTGTTCTCACCATTTCCATGCAGACTGGCTGACTTCCTAGGGTTAGTTTATAATGGTGGTAACTTATCACTAATTAATAGCACCCTCTTAATAGGATTTGTCCTTCCCCTCTCTCTCCTCCTTGTAACTTTAAGATTTTTCCTGGAATAACCTCCCAACTTAAACAACTTCTACTTGAATCTCTGACTACAGCTTAGCTCTGGGGAACCCAAACAAAGACAACAATTTTACCAACTTCCTGTGCTGTGCTTAGTCACTCAGTTGTGTCCAACTCTTTGTGACCCCATGGACTATAGCCTGCCGGGCTCCTCTGTCCATGGGGATTCTCCAAGCAAGAATACTGGAGTGGGTTGCCATGCTTTCCTCCAGGGGATTTTTCCCAACCCAGAGATAGAACCCAGGTCTCCTGCATTGCAGGCAGATTCTTTACCATCTGAGTGACCAGGGGAGCCCATGAATACTGGAATGGGTAGCCCATCCCTTCTCCAGGGGATCTTCCTGACCCAGGAATTGAACCAGGGTCTCCTGCATTGCAGGTGGATTCTTTTCCAACTGAGCTACCAGGCTCCTAAAACTTACTGCAGAAAATTCTAAAGATGTGGTACGAGACCATTCAGTAATGTTCCTGTCTGCTAAGTAAGCTGTCAGGATTGAAGGCATGTTCAGTTCAGTTCAGTTCAGTTCAGTTCAGTCACTCAGTCGTATCTGACTCTTTGCGACCCCATAAATCGCAGCACGCCAGGCCTCCCTGTTCATCACCATCTCCCGGAGTTCACTCAGACTCACATCCATCGAGTCCGTGATGCCATCCAGCCATCTCATCCTTGGTCGTCCCCTTCTCCTCCTGCCCCCAATCCCTCCCAGCATCAGAGTCTTTTCCAATGAGTCAACTCTTCACATGAGGTGGCACGTTAGAGGTCGTCTAATTCAATATCCTTTGAGCAGATGCTGTTGGTACCCTGCCTGCATCTCCTTGGCTCACTCTAGAGGCAGTTTTCTTATGCTCAGATGATTTCCTGCTGCTGTCTGGTGGAAGCATGATTGGTCCATGTGGGATAAGACTAAGTGTCCCAGGAGCAAGTGGCAAGCAATAAAGGATGGGTATTGATGAATAAACACCCTGGTGAAAAATTCTGAAAAGTGACCATCTCAGAAGGTCTCTAGCAGGAGAGAGACCTTTAAAATTGTTTTTAATGCCATTTTATTTCTTTGTTCCCCCTGTTTTATGACCATACTATGCAGCATGCATGATCTTAGTTTCCCAACCAACCTGCCCTTTGCAGTGGAAGCATGGCGTCTTAACAACTGGACCACCAGGGAAGTCCTTCTCCAGCAGATTTTGTTGCTAATTTTCTACAGAGTTAACTCACAACTTATTGGTTAGCATGCTTTTTATTTACTGAGTCTCACTTTTTCACTGTTCACTGTGCTTCTTCGAGCCATAGCCCTAATAAACTACTTGTATTCAAACCCTCGGTCAGGGTGTGCTCTGGAGGAGCTCAAACCTGGACACCTATTATTATAGAAAATAGGAAACTGGTCATATAACTAAATAACAAAAACACAAACAACTCAATCAAAAAATGGGCTGAAGACTTTAATAGACATTTCTCCAAAGAAGAAATACAAATGGACAATAAGCACATGAAAAGATGGCCAACACTGCTAAGTATTAGAGAAATGCAGATCACAGCTACAATGAGGTAACACCTCAGACAGGTCAGAATGGCCATCATTGAAAAGTCTACAAATAGCAAATTCTGGAGAGGGTGTGGAGAAAAGGGAACCCTCTCAGAATGTTGGTGGAAATATAAGTTGGAGCAGACACTATGGAAAACAGTATGGAGGTTCCTCAAAAATCTAAAACAAGAATTGCCACATGACCCAGCAATCCCATGCCTGGGCACATATCTGGAAAAAAAAACACTAATTGCAAAAGATTTACAGTAGCCAAGACATGGAAGAAACCTACATGTCCATTGACATGTGAATGGATGAAGGCAACGTGGTACATATAAACAATGGAACACTACTCATCCATAAAAAGGAATGAAAGAATGCCATTTACAGCAACATGGATGGACCCAAGATGATTACACTAACTGAAGCCAAAAAGAGAAAGACAAATACCAAATATCACATGGTACCACCTATATGTGGAATCTAAAACATGACACAGATGAAAGTATCTATGAAACAAACGTAATCACAGACAGAGGGAACAGACTGGTCATTGCTAAGGAGCAGGGGTTTGGGAAAAGGATGGAGTGGGAGGTTGGAATTAGCAGATGCAAACTGTTATACATAGAATGGATAAACAACAAGGTCTAACCATAGAGCACAGAGAACTACATTTAACATCCTATGATAAACCATATGCAAAAGAATATTAAAAATGTATGTATGTATAGGTATAACTGAATTACTTTGCAGTACAGCAGAAAATAACACATTGCAAATCAACTGTACTTCAATAAAAAATATTAAAACTTAAAAAAGGAAACTGAGACCAAGAAACTAAAAGTCTTGCATACAGGTCTATGAAGTTTGTTTGAAAGTGAAAGGGAAAGTCACTCAGTCATGTCCGACCCTTTGTGACTCCATGGACTGTATAGACCACGGAACTCTCTAGGCCAGAATCCTGGAGTGGGTAGCCTTTCCCTTCTCCAGGGGATCTTCCCAACCTAGGGATCAAATGATCATGGTACAAATGCAGTTTCTATCATGCTTTCCTATTTATGTAACACTTGAATTTAAGCATGCATATATATATTAAAATAATAGTCCATGTCATAAAAGAATCACAACTTACTTAACTAGTGCATAATGTTGGGCATTTGAGTTCAAGCATCTATTGAAGGAATCATGGAAACTCACTGAGGAAAAAGAATTATTTTTTCAGAGACTCTCCTGATTCTACCTGAACTTGTGATATTTTTGATTGCATTTAAAAATGTCAGCGTCCACCCTCCTCTGTTTGTATTTATGAATACCAGATGGGCTCTTTTTGAATGATAGCACAGTAAACTAATGGCAACCCATTAAGGTCATTAAGGGAAGATGGTGTGGAATTTATGATCGGTGGGCTGTCATTTATGCAACCAACTAGGATCCATAAACTACAGGACAATCTGACAAGGATTTGATTTCTGATCTGAATGAATGCATAGAAACCCCTACATCTGGAGACACTCAGTGTTTTCCAAGCTCTTTTCCAATGCTGTCCATTTTTTGTCCCATCGATTATCGTTTTCACTGCATTATTCAGGGATAAAATTAATTGCTAACTGCTAGGTTTCCTGAGCACAGTCAGTTAATGCATAAGCTTGTTTACTGTGTGCCAGATGGTCCCACAGTTACTTGGGGATGGACGGATATTGATAAAACAGAGTCTTTGGTACAAACTGATGCCCCCAAATAGTTTTATATGATGGACACCTATAGCTGGGGGACTTGGAAAAAGACAAGCTTTCCAAGTAGCTGCAGATTCTTCCTGTCTTTGAAAAATAATCAGCCTTGTAAATGTCTTCTTCTTTAACCCCAAAGCTCTGCATAACAAAGGATAGATCTCTTGGATATCTTTAAAATGGGTCCTATTCTCATGCTGCTATTAAGATGAAGGATGAGGGGTAAAGGGATGGTGCAAGGAAGTTTGCAATGTGAGGAAGGGTCAGAAAATGGCAAATGAACCCTTAAGATATATGTTCTTAGCCCTAGAAATTTTGAAAGTTTTGTGTTAGAACACTCAGAGAATACTTGTTCTTCTGAACCCACTTCCCCTGGAATTAATAACTACTGAAGGTGCTTTTCCTCATTTAGGCTGTGGCATCTCCACTCTTCATCAGTGGCTGAGAGGCACTCTCTTGGGAGGGCTGTCAGAGTGACATCCATCCAGACGTTGCCAGTTGTGCTGCCCAGGGGTGTTGTGTTGGTCCAGAAGCTGTCACCTGAACGCTGTGCTTCCGCTGCTCCAGGTGGACTCGCCATTGCAGAACCATTTGGAAGAGCTGGGTATTGATTTTTTTTTATTTCAGGAAAAAAAAAAGGAGGTGGAATGAAGTTGCTCTTCCTGCAAGTGCCTGGATATGAAATGGTCTGTGAGTTAGCCCTGAACTCTATTAAAATCGGCAAATACCATCTTGAGGATGTTAGGTTTCTCCTTGACATTAAAGCCTCCGAAGCTCAAGAAAACATCCAAGTATGGAAGCCTGTTTCCTGGGAGGGGAACATATGAAACCCTTGTAAACCGTTAACACGTGTGAGAAATTAGATTATTACAATCACATGAGCACTGCAGCAAGATACTTGGGGGATAGGAAGAGAAGCAGAGGCATTTGGCAAGTTCATAGTGAACTCTTGAGTAGCAGTGGGTGGGTGGGTGGGGGGGTGTTGCCTACGCCTGGGGGAGGAGGCACTAACGGGGTGGGGTAAGGGCAGGGGGCCCCCAAGGGCACGCTTTACTTCCTGCATAATACTGCCTTTACAGGGATGATTCTTTCTGCATCACCAACAGGGCACTGTTCAGTGTCTTGCAAATTACAGATGTGTCTATGAATATTGATGAAGAATGATGAAGCAGGTATAAAATGTTACAGGGTCTCTGGAGAAATTCAAAGAGCCATTTCTTGATCAGATTAGGAAATACAATGCCCATTAACATTACCACTTTGGAATTACCTCGTAGACAAAACATTAGCATTTAGTTCCAGTTAAAGTTATATTTCTGCCTTTAGAATTTGAATAAACCTGTACAGTTCAGGGAAGAGAAGAAAATTTGTCATCTTTCAGCCACCCAATAAGGCAAAGGTGATAGGTGTACCTTACAACATCCTAACAGTCTTCATAATAGTTCTGCTGAACTCAACACTGGAAATCTATCCATCTATATTCAAAGGATTGATGGCAGAGCATTAATTTCATCAGTACAAGCCCAACGGTTTAAAAAGAGGGTTGGATTAAATGTTGCATGGGGCTTGTCAGTTCTGACACTTGACAATCTAATGAAATACAAACAAAAGGAATGGTTCTCCCTTTCTTTTCTGTCTCTTTCTTGCTTGTTTTTCCTTCCCTTACTCCCCTTCCCCCTCCTTCCTTCTCTCATCTTTTCTCCCTCCCTCCCTTCCGAGGCCAGGTTGGTGGAAAGGAAAGCTTGCTTTATTTTGGATGCTGGCATCAGCGAGGGAAGAGGGGAGAGGAGCACGGATGCCTGTCCAAAGCCCAACTGCCCCCCAGTGACAGTCGGGGGGCAAGAGCTTTTACAGGTGGAGGAAGGGGGTTACATGCAGAAACAGCAGTCAGCTCTGACAGTCATCTCGACTGAAATTGGTCGCCAGTGATCTGACCAGCATCATTGTGATTGTTTTAAGTACAATTAATCTTCAGAGTCAGTCTGTTCCCATTTCCTTGAGGTCAGTTCTCAGAATTGTGACAGCTTATATCATGGCTACAGTCGGGTCATCATGCAGTTAAATTCTCCACCTGGTGGGGGTTTCAGAATCTACAAAGCAGCTCACAGGATATGCTCAGAATATTCCCTAGGGTCCCTAAGAAAGAACTAAAGGTCCTTGACTTTGCTTAATGACTGCATTATTCTTATTTGGAATCTTTGACTGTTTTCCTTTGTTTCTGCGTGTTCCCACTTCTCTGATTAAACTTACTCATTGGTTAAATTTTTCCACAGACAAAAGGTAGGCAGAGGACATGGAGGGCAAGAACCACAGGTTCTTCTTTCTTTTCCTTCCTTCCTTCTGATGACAAGTTGCACCTTTTCATGACACACAAGCTTTCCTTTCAGTTGAATGATTTTTCCTGCTTCCTCATACATACAACTTCTTTCTGAAGGAAGATGGTGGACAGAGGATTTGTGTGATAACCAGAAATGACTACTTAGAAAAACTGACTACTCTTTTCTTCTGAGTTCAGTCATACATGTAAGTATTGTACTTAACTTGGTATTGTTTCAGTGTTATCTTTAAGAAAAAACTTCATTCCAGGAAAAAAGAAATCCACTGAGAAAAATCAGTCTGCTGGGTCCACAGATTTGACTGGAAAACAAAAATAAACCTTGACGCTTAGGAAGGCAGGTGCTGTTCTCCAAGTTTGACTAATGAGAGTTGAACCGGATAAACAGTGTTTATTGCTTTGTGGTTTTTATTGCATTTCAGGATCCCTGAAAATCAGCAGTTCTGTCTGCTGCAGCTTTGGTTGCAGAGAAGTCCAATTAGTACAAGCTATACACGATAACCCCAGGCTCCGTTCCACACTATTCTCTGCGATTTTAGAGAGGCTGGTAATTCACAAGTGGAAGTTTCTCCAATCAGGTGCTTCCCCCAAATGTGCCACAGTTTTAAGCTTCATATGAATGATCTAATTTAAGTACAGGGCAAAACAGTAGAATCTGAGACAAATTTATATAAAACTAAGTCAGTAGATTTTATAGCCTCTGAGAGCTTCTGTTTCTTTTTCTTTTTAAAAAATTTAGTACACGGTTGCTGTTCTTGAACTTGGAGAAGTAGATTCTTGCTCTTCAGTGTTATACTTACTTCAGCTAAATAACTGTCACAGGTGTGTTAGTTGTAATGTTGAGGAACCTTAGCTCAGGTAATCACAAACCATGTCCTGACGATTACCTTTTTCCTGATGAGCTGGACACAGAATATAAAGGCAGCCTTGTGGATACTAGGAGAAACGTTCTGGCCTTGAGATTCAAGAATGAAGCACATTTCAGCCCTTCAGTTGGTCCAAAATCAGAAGATAAATATGCTGATGGAGAGTTCAATCTTTGGATTATGAGGTTTAAAAAATTACCTGCCGTTTTAATAGCATTCATCTATAGCACAAGTATTTAATTTTGATACCAATGGTGAAAAATGCAAAATAAGGTTTATAAAGATATCTAGGAGTCAGTAATTCCTTAGACAGAAGAAAGTTCAAGTTTAGCAACATTGAAAAGCTTGAACCAAGTAACAAGGACTGGTTGTGAATAGAGCTCATGTCTCCAGCAGCCAGTTGTTTAATTCTAGGAAGCTTAGGGAGGCAAAAAAGGAGAAATGAATTATCTTCCTAAGAGCTAGTAATATATTGTTAAAAACTATTCTCCCACTAGAAGAAATTTCATGTTATGCCATTGTTAGTTTCCTTGAGCTCTGGAATTCTGTTACAATGTTTAAGATCCTAAGTCTTAAATATATTTATTAATGATATATTTTTAGGGGGGAAAGGGGAGATAGTATTATTGAATATGCTGCTTGGAACTTTAAAAATAACAAATGAAATCTGATAGCAGTACCTTAGCATTAGCATCCCCAGGATCTTACAGATGAGGAGAAACCAAGGCTCAGAAAGCGTCCATGTGGCAGAGCTAAGATGTGCAGCCCTGATATCATTCCATTCCACTGCAGGAAGAGAGCTAACTGACCATCCACGATACTGAGGGGAGAACCATCTCTGTAGCTTCATTGCTCTAATGGTTGTGTTGAGAGTGAAAAAGATGAGGATGTGCTCCGCAGCCATTTAAGGAAGGACAAACAGACTCAGAGGACAGACATTCCTTGGCAAGCTGTGAAACTACTAAAGATTCAAGACATCTGTCCAGGACTCTCTAAGGCAGACAAAGAGATGATTAAATAACCAGGTGGATGGTTAGGCCAGTCTCTGGGATAGCAGACCACAACTGGGCTGAATTGTGGGTACCAGCTGGGACATCAAACCCTCCCAATATGTTTCCACTCCCCCCACATGGCTGTTTTAGTCCTTTAGCTCTGGAAGGCTAGGAGCCAGAAAGAAATGTAAAAATGCATCCCTGGAGTATGTTAAATGTGTTCAGAAGAAAGCAAGGAGCTTGCATAGAGCCGAGGCCTCTGAGCATTTCCATGGGGGACAGTAGACAGACTAGAATGATCTAAGGAAGTGGAAGCAAAAGGATTTCAGATACAAACCAACTTCCTACTGTGCTCCTTGTTAAATTGTGTAGAGAACAAAATAATGTGTTTGGACATTTTAACTTTCCCAGTCCATTTACTATGTGTCGTGGACATGTCTTTTCAGATTTCTGGTCTGAAGGGAGTGAACAAATAAACACACACCGTCTTATTACCATAATAAAAATTCTCTAAGTATGAGAAATAATGAAAACAGTGAGGTCTATCAACCTTTCCTAGGCTGACTTGAGAAACTCAGTGAAAGGTCTAAATATCTGTGGTATGTGACCGTCTTCCTCTGTTGCCTTAGAAAAGTAAGGAGAAGAAAGAAGATGTGCTGCTATCGTGTTACAGATCGCGTCTGACATGGAGAATGCAGTCCCGCAACACAGCCATTAAGCACTGGGGTCAGAGGCAAGATTCATATATTCTGCAAAATGGCTTAGTTCAGTCATTCAGAGTCAACACATTCCCTTAAGACACAGAGCAGTTGGCAGATGAAGGAGGCTCTTTGCTGCTGTCTTTGCCTGTAGCACTCACGGTAATCTTGTCAACATGGTGAGTGTGACAAATTGCATCTGCTTATTTTTGCTGTTTTCTAGAGGTGGGAGAAGAGATTTAACTCGAGATCCATCCTCACATTTTTGCTCCACCTGCCAGCCCTTGCTGTAGTTCTTAGATCAGGATACTCATAGAAGGTCTCGAGCATTGCAAAACGTGCTGGGCAGAGAAATCAGTTGTCTTGGAAGAGAGCACTGGTGAAAAACAAACACACTAGCAAACAAAATACAAACAGAGACTCCTTCAGATGGGCAAAGCAACTTGTTTTGGAGTTTCCTTCTTTATATCACCCTTTGCTTTCAGTGTGTATGTGCCCACAAATGGGGCGTGTGTGTGTGTGAGAGAGAGAGAGAGACAGGCTGTGTGTGCGTGAAATGTTAGCATTAAAAAATTAACTCCTCCCTGACCCCCTGCTAAGACCTCCAGTCAATTTTAAATATCATACTGCTTCCCTCAAAATCACAGCTAGCTTCTGGCTCCCAAATTTGAAGATAGATATGAAGGGAAGGAGAGCTGGGTCAGAAGGAAGGCAGGAGGTAGGAACATTTTAATCTGTCAGCAGGAAGTTTTTGAAAAAAATTCTAGAGTAAGAAATGAAAAATCTTGTGGGAAAGGAAACAGCCACAGTAAAAGGTAGGAATAGGTATTTCCAACAGGGACATATCCAAGAAGAAGGGGGTGGGAATTTAGGGGCACTCAAGTGCCTTCCTGTATTTTGATGCAAACAGCCGACTCATTGGCAAAGACCCTGATGCTGGAGAAGATTGAGAGCAGAAGGAGAAGGGGACAACAGAGGATGAGACGGCTGGGTGGCATCACCGATGCAATGGACATGAACTTGGGCAAACTCCGGGAGATGGTGAGGGACAGAGAAACCTGGTATGCTGCAGCCGTGAGGTCGCCAAGAGTCGGACACAACTGGCTGACTGGACACCAGTGCCTTCCCGACCGAAAAGCTGCCTACTGGCCTTTGCCAGAAAGAAATTGGAGGAAATCTGCGTGAAAGCTCTGAGCTGTTTTGACTGTACGTGTGGACATCTGAGGGAGAGACAAGCTCGTAAGTAATGGTGAGTTATGACAGCAATTCAAGTGTGTGTGTGTTTGAATGCCCATGTGAGTCTGCGTGAGTGAAAGTGAGAAAGAGAGAGAGAAAGAGAGAGATAAAACAACCTAAAAAGATACAAAGAGAGGGTAAGAGAATAGAAGGTCGAAAATGGACATTGCAGAATGCCTGTGGTCTGGAGATGCATGATGTGAAAATATTCCCTGGTACCAACCAATGATTTTCCTTCTCAACCCTTTAGCAATGCAGATGGTCTTTGACTTTGACTTAAAATTTTCACCATTATGATGACATGAAAGCGATAGGAACTCAGTAGAAAGTATACTTGGGGTTTTGATCCTTTTTTGGGTGAGCCTTGTGCAGTACAATCCTCTCTGGTGTTTCTAGGCAGGGCCGCCTCAGCTCCCAGGAAGGCCACTGGGAGTTGATCACGAGGGTGAGCAACTGACACACACACAACCATTCTGCACCCACAGAGCCCCTCTGTTTTTTCACTTTCAGTACAGTATTCAATCGATTAAATGAGATACCCAAGACTTCACTATAAAACGAGGTTTGTGTTCAATGCTTTTGCCCAACTCTGGGCTAGCGGAAGTGTTCTGTGCACGTTTAAGGTAGGCTAGGTCAAGCTATGATGTTCAATAACTTAGTCGTATCAAATGTATTTTTGGCTTAACAGTATTTTCAACTTGCAATGGGTTTATTGGATTGTAAAGTGACAGTCACTCAGTCGTGTCTGACACTTTGTCACCCCATGGACTGTAGCCCACTCTGTCCGTGGAATTCTCCAGGCAATGAAGTGGGTTGCCATTCCTTCTCCAGGGGAATCTTCCCAACCCAGGGATCGAACCCAGGTCTCCCACATTGCAGGCAGACTCTTTAGCACCTGAGCCACCAGAGAAGCCTTCCTATGCCCATGGGTTTCTCCAGGCAAGACTACTGGAGTGGGTTGCCATTACTTTCTCCAGGGAATCTTCCCAACCCAGGGATCGAATCCAGGTCTCTCTCATTGCGGGTGAATTCTTTGCCAACTGAGCCGCCAGGGAAACACCATAGTTCATTGTAAACCGAGGAAGATCATGTGATCTGCAGTTCTCAATCCCAGCAGGCGTTAGAATCAAGTGGAGGGTTTGCTTAAACACAGATTGCTGGCCTCCTTCCCCTGTTCCTGGAGCTTCTGACTCAGGCGGCCTGCGGTGAAGCCGGGAGTTCACATTTCTACCAAGTTCACAGGGAACGCTGATTCTGCACGCTCATCTAACCTCAGTGCAGCAGCATTCTACGGTATGTGTTTATTTTCTCTCATAGTTTATAGATGAGGAAACAGCAGCCTCCATGCAACAAGCAGATCCAGGCATTGTGACTTCAATTCCAGGCTACACAATACAAATCAAAGTGGTGTTCAGAAAGCAGATCTTTCTCGAGATTGGCCCTTGTTGGCCTGTCAATCATTTACAGCTAACCAGAACTTGGGTCAAATGTATTTCAGTCCAGAGACACCGTCATCCCAGGATGTGATGAACAGATCTTTCATACTGATGGTTTTCACTACACATAGCTCTCTTAAGCATGCTGAGAAGCTTGTTATACTGCCAGTTTTTCCTCACATTTTAATAATTTAAAATCTCAGCTTTTTCTTATTTTAAAAATATAGTTTGTGCATGTAGAAAATAATTGTGTAATGAAGAAAATAACAACTTTTAGTTTTCTTTCCTGGAAGTAATCATGGTCAATGTTTTAAAGATTTTGAGGTTAAGTTTTTAATAGAGTTGTATAAGCTTTTTTCTTTCCTTGAGTCTTTTTTTTTAAAAGCAGATTTATTGATTCATATATTCAGAGGAATATAGAATTCATATACCATCTAATTCACCCATTTACAATGTAGAATTCAATGGCTTTTCAGGTAGTCACAAAGCTGTGGAAGTATCACCACAATTAATTTGGGAACATTTTCATCACCCTAAAAGAAACAGTCACTCCCGCCCCCTCTTCCCTCCCACCCAATCCTCCAGCCATGGAAACTACTAATATGCTTTCTGTCTCCATGGATTTGCCTGTTCTGGTTAACTGGAATCATATGATACTTGTTCTTGTGATTGCCTTCTTTTATTTAACCTATGTTTTTTCAAGGTTCATCTATGTTATAAGCACATATCGGTACTTCAGTACTAGTTACTGTTGAATAATATTACATTGTATGGATATACTATGTTTATCTACCCATCAGTGGACTATTTGGGTTATTTTCACCTCTTGAATACTGTGACTAATGCTTTGACACTTGTGTACAAGTTTCTGTGTGGATGTATGTTTTCTATTTTCTTGGGGGTGTGTGTGTGTGTGTGTGTGTGTGTGTGTGTGTGTGTGTATAAGAGAGAAAGAGAGCAAGGGAGGAGTGAAATTCCTGTAGTACACAGTTACTCTGTTTTTAACTTTCTCAGAAGCTGTCAAACAATTTTCAAAGCTGCACCATTCTACATCATTAAGAGCAATGTATGAGGGTTTTAATTTCTCCCCATCCTTGCCAACACTTGTAATCAGACTTTTTAACTGGACACATCCTTGTGCCCGTGAAGTAGTATCATAAGGTCGTTTTGCTTTTCATGTCCTTAATAACTAATGATGTTAAGTATCAGTTCATATGCTAGTTGATGATTTGTGTAGCTTCTTGGGGAAATGTCCATTCAGATCCCTTGCCTCTTTTAAAATTCGTTTCTGCATCATTTTGTGAATAAATTGTAGAAGTTCTTTATCTATTCTGGATATAATTCCTTTATCAGATAAATGATTTGCAAGTATTCATTCCCATTTTATGGGCTTTTTACTATCTTGAAAGTTGTCTCCACTTCCTTTGAAGCACAAATGATTTTTTTCTTTTGATGAAGTTCAGATAATTTTCTTCTTTTTTCACTTGAGCTTTTAGATTCACATCTAAGAGGCTTTTGCCTCATCTATGATCATGAAAACTGACTCCTATATTTCCTTCTTAAAGTTTAAAAGTTTTAGCTCTCATATTTTGGTCTATGATACATTGTGAGTTAGCATTTGCTTATGATGTAAGAAAAGGGCCCAACTTCATTCTTTATTCTTTTGTATATGAATATCCAGTTGACCCAGCACACGTTAAAAAAACTATTCCTTTCCTCACTTACTTGTGTATAATTCTTCTATCATACATTTATATACATGGAATTTTTCAGGACATTTCTCTATTGCTTTAGGTATATTTCCCAATCTATTTTAAATGACAAGTTATTATCCTTTGGTAAATGTATCTTCCTACCTGCACACAGGAATTAATTTAGGAAACTGCCTGGCCTGAACTAGATGTCCTATACTGACCATGTGACTTCATATCTCTTGATCATACCTAATTCACTGAGGTGTTGGGGTTACAGGGAGGTATCCAATCTACAAGTTCAGAATCCTTGGAAAGATGGAATCAGGAAGAGGCAGATGTTAGCTTTTTAGTATTGATAAGGAGATTGGAAAACGTGACTCAAGAACATTGGTCAAATAGTTTTGTAACATTCTCTCATCTTTGTCCAAAATCTAGATCTTCGGGAAGGCAACCTGCATGAAATATTGGTTCAATAAAGCAAGACATTTCACAGATCCAAAGTGGAAAGCAAAGGGGAGAGCCACCTGGTTCTTACTGTCCCACTTGAGAAATAGGAACGAGTGACCATCACCCCCATAGGGAAATACAGCCAGAGCGAAGAAACCAGGACTGTAACTCTAGGGCACTCTTTTTCACATTTTAGCCTGCATTAGAATCCGCTGGGGGGATGGCTACAGTCATTTATTATTTTCATTTTGAAATAATTTTAGACAAAAAACAGTAGCAAAAACAATTTCCATGTACTCTCCACCTGTGCTCGCTTCGGCAGCACATATACTAAAATTGGAAGGAAACAGAGAAGATTAGCATGGCCCCTGCGCAAGGATGACACGCGAATTTGTGAAGCGTTCCATATTTTTGCTGGGAGGGGTTGGGGGCAGGAGGAGAAGGGGACGACCGAGGATGAGATGGCTGGATGGCATCACGGACTCGATGGACGTGAGTCTGAGTGAACTCTGGGAGATGGTGATGGACAGGGAGGCCTGGCGTGCTGCGATTCATGGGATCGCAAAGAGTCGGACAGGACTGAGCGACTGAACTGAACTGAACTAGCCATCCCTAGAAAGTGAAAGTGAAGTTGCTCAGTCGTGTCCGACTTTTTGCGACCCCGTGGACTGTAGCCCACCAGGCTCCTCCCTCCATGGGATTCTCCAGGGAAGAGTACTGGAGTAGGTTGCCATTTCCTTCTCTAGGGGATCTTCCCAACCCAGGGATCAAACACGGGTCTCCCGCATTCCAGGCAGACGCTTTAACCTCTGAGCCACCAGGGAAGCAACTCATCCCTAAGCAGAGCACAATTATCGACACCCAGAAACTACATTGACACAGTCATATTGCCAACCTATAGACCTTATTCAAATCTCACCAATTTTCCCAGTTATAGTCCTTCCTTCCCCTCACCACCCCCCACCACCACATTCCAAGGATATAATTCAATGTCTCACATTTTTATTTAATTGGAGCGTCTGCCTGCAATGTGGGAGACCTGGGTTCAATCCTTGGGTTGGGAAGATCCCCTGGAGAAGGAAATGGCAAGCCACTCCAGTATTCTTGCCTGGAGAATCCCATGGATGGGGAAGCCTGGTGAGCTACAGTCCACAAGGTCGCAAAGAGTCGGACACGACTGAGCGACTTCACTTTCACTTTCTTTCACTTTCACTTAGTACCCTCCAACTCTGTGAGAGTCCATTCATTTCTTTCAAAGAGTACTGTTCAGATATTTTATTGAATGTCCCTAACTTGCAAATACAGATAGTTTTACTTGTTAACCCCCTTCCTTATGCCCCTGATTGGTTTCTCTTGTCTAATTGAATTGGCTAATATCTCAAATACAACTTGAATAACAGCAAAAGTAGCCTCCTTGACTTGCTTCTGAATCTAGTGGAAATGCCTCTAGTGTTTGCCCATTAAGTAAGATAGTGGCTTTAGGATGAGTTACACATACTTTATGATTTTATGAAAGTAGCCTTCAATTTCTATTTTATTGAATGTTTTTATTATGGGTGGGTATCAAATTTTGTAAAAGGCTTCAGCATATAAAAAAATATCATATAATTGTTTCCTTAGATATATTAATAAATGATGTCAATGGATTTTCTAATAATAAACCTAAACTGCATTCCTGGGATACATTCCACTTGGTGATACTGCATTACATTCTCATGGTGATATTGAATATGTTTGCTAATATTTTACCCTAGTAAAATTTACTAGTTTGTCCTTAATATTCATAAGTGATATTGGTCTTTTTCTTTTATACTGTTTTATAGGTTTTCTTTTTTGCTATCTTATACTGCTTTATAGTTATAGATATCAATATTATCACTGCTTCATAAGAATAATTAGAAAGTTTTTCTTGACTTAGAAGGCTCTTGAACTAAAGAACCCTGGAACGATCTGTCACTGCAAAGAAGGAAGAAAGTAAAACAGGGTAGGATCCTACCAGGGAGAGAAGTTAACTATATGATCTAGAGATTATCATTCTAAGTGAAGTAAGTCAGAAAGAGAAAGACAAGTACTGTGTGATATTACTTATATGTGGAATCTAAAATATGATACAAATCAATGTATCTATGAATCAAAAAGAGATACAGAGGACAGGCTTGTGATTTTACCCAAGGGGGAGAGGGAGTAGCAGAGGGAAGGAATTGGAGTTAGCAAACGCAAACTGTTATATATAGGATGGATTAAACAAAAAGATCATACTGTACAGCATAAGAGCTATATTCAACATTCTATGACAAACCATAATGGAAAAGAATATGAAAAAGAATACACACACGCACACATACCTGAGTCACTTTTCTGTACAGAAACATCAACACAACATTGGAAATCAACTATACTTCAATAAAATTAAACAAAACAAATCATCTTTCTACAGATGTTTAGATAGCAAACAGTCTTAGAAGACAATATCTAGACCCCTCTGGAGCAAAGGCAGGTTTGATTAAAGCTTAAGATGGTAGAGCAAGCATTTTCCTCCAGAACAACAGGAAATACAGTTACACCCATTGTAGGAGATTGGGTTCCTAAAGCTCTGCAATCCATGGCATATGAAGATAACCATGCTCCTCTTTTTAGCACCTGGTAGCGATAAAGCCTTAAGTAACTACAGATCTCTTCAAGAAAATTAGAGATACCAAGGAACATTTCAAGCAAAGATGGGCTCAATAAAGGACAGAAATGGTATGGACCTAACAGAAGCAGAAGATATTAAGAAGAGGTGGCAAGAATACACAGAAGAACTGTACAAAAAAGAGCTTCATGACCCAGATAATCACGATGGTGTGATCACTCACCTAGAGCCAGACATTCTGGAATGTGAAGTCAAGTGGGCCTTAGGAAGCATCACTACGAACAAAGCTAGTGGAGGTGATGGAATTCCAGTGGAGCTATTTCAAATCCTGAAAGCTGATGCTGTGAAAATGCTGCACTCAATATGCCAGCAAATTTTGAAAACTCAGCAGTGGCCACAGGACTGGAAAAGGTCAGTTTTCATTCCAATTCCAAAGAAAGGCAATGCCAAAGAATGCTCAAACTACTGCACAATTGCACTCATGTCACACACTAGGAAATTAATGCTCAAAATTCTCCAAGCCCGGCTTCAGCAATACGTGAACCGTGAACTTCCAGATGTTCAAGCTGGTTTGAGAAAAGGCAGAGGAACCAGAGATCAAACTGCAAACATCCTCTGGATCATCGAAAAAGCAAGAGAGTTCCAGAAAAACATCTATATTTGCTTTATTGACTATGCCAAAGCCTTTGACTGAGTGGATCACAATAAACTGTGGAAAATTCTGAAAGAGATGGGAATACCAGAGCACCTGACCTGCCTCTTGAGAAACCTATATGCAGGTCAGGAAGCAACAGTTAGAACTGGACATGGAACAACAGACTGGTTCCAAATAGGAAAAGGAGTATGTCAAGGCTGTATATCGTCACCCTGCTTATTTAACTTCTGTGCAGAGTACATCACGAGAAATGCTGAGCTGGAAGAAGCAGAAGCTGGAATCAAGATCACCAGGAGAAATATCAGTTACCTCACATATGCAGATGACACCACTCTTATGGTAGAAAGTGAAGAGGAACTAAAAAGCCTCTTGATGAAAGTGAAAGAGGAGAGTGAAAAAGTTGGCTTAAAGTTCAACATTCAGAAAACGAAGATCATGGCATCTGGTCCTATCACTTCATGGGAAATAGATGGGGAAACAGTAGAAACAGTGTCAGACTTTATTTTTTGGGGCTCCAAAATCACTGCAGATGGTGATTGCAGCCATGAAATTAAAAGACGCTTACTCCTTGGAAGGAAAGTTATAACCAACATAGATAGCATATTAAAAAGCAGAGACATTACTTTGCCAACAAAGGTCCATCTAGTCAAGGCTATGGTTTTCCCTGTGATCATGTATGGATGTGAGAGTTGGACTGTGAAGAAAGCTGAGTGCCAAAGAACTGATGCTTTTGAACTGTGGTGTTGGAGAAGACTCTTGAGAGTCCCTTGGACTGCAAAGAGATCCAAGCAGTCCATTGTAAAGGAGACCAGTCCTGGGTGTTCATTGGAAAGATTGATGCTGAGGCTGAAATTCCAATAATTTGGCCACCTCATGCGAAGAGTTGACTCATTGGAAAAGACCCTGATGCTGGGAGGGATTAGAGGCAGGAGGAAAAGGGGACGACAGAGGTTGAGATGGCTAGATGGCATCACTGAGTTGATGCACATATGTTCAGGTGAACTCTGGGAGTTGGTGATGGACACGGAGGCCTGGCGTGCTGCAATTCATAGGTTCGCAAAGAGTCGGACACGACTGAGCGACTGAACTGATCTGAACTGAACTAGAACAAATTCTATTACTCTGACTAGTGCTATTACTTTGAATAACAAACCATCCTTTTTCTCTGATTAGTGATTTCTTGTCTTCTGCTAACAACCATGAAGGCAGCAAGCTAGCTTATTTTTAAACTTGCAAGTAAAGTAAAATTTCAGACTGTTCATACTTATAGAGAGGTGCATGTATAAAATTGTGACATTTAGACTACCATCATAACCCAAGCATTTTGCCAGCATATGAGCTGATTCACTTGGAAGGAGGGGTGAGCATGTAATACTTGAGATGGATGAAAGGCAACAGCAGGACCATCTTCTGGCTCAGCCCTTCTTGCAGCCTATTGCACAAACCTTAGATCCGCTTCAAGATGATGTTAAAGGTCTCAGTTTTTTTTAACAGGAGGACTTAGCAGGTTTAAGGGCATTCAGCCTCCTCAGGGAGATTCTCCTGAGCGACAGGGTGAGACAAAACCCTATGGAACACCATGGATAAGGCAGTGAAGGATACGTTGGGTCTTGCTGCCCCAGAATGAGTTTTAATGCAGAAGAAAGTGAGCATTCTTCCATCAGAGAATGAGAAACTGCCCCACCCCCCACAAGGTTCAGATACATTATTGTAATTAGCCCCATTGCCCTCAGTTCAGTTCAGTCACTCAGTCGTGTCCGACTCTTTGCGACCCCATGAATTGCAGCACGCCAGGCCTCCCTGTCCATCACCAACTCCCGGAGTTCACTCAGACTCACGTCCATCGAGTCCGTGATGCCATCCAGCCATCTCATCCTCTGTCGTCCCCTTTTCCTCCTGCCCCCAATCCCTCCCAGCATCACAGTCTTTTCCAATGAGTCAACTCTTCACATGACGTGGCCAAAGTACTGGAGTTTCAGCTTTGGCATCATTCCTTCCAAAGAAATCCCAGGGCTGATCTCCTTCAGAATGGACTGGTTGGATCTCCTTGCAGACCAAGGGACTCTCAGGAGTCTTCTCCAATACCACAGTTCAAAAGCATCAATTCTTTGGCGCTCAGCCTCCTTCACAGTCCAACTCTCACATCCATACATGACCACAGGAAAAACCATAGCATTGACTATATGGACCTTAGTCGGGAAAGTCACGTCTCTGCTTTTGAATATGCTATCTAGGTTGGTGATAACTTTTCTTGCAAGGAGTAAGTGTCTTCTAGAAAGTGCTTTTAATCCTTGTGCTGGAATCGGACAAGAATTTACAAAGTGTCATTATGTCAATGGGGCAGCAAATGCTCTGAATGAACGTGGACTCCTTAACAAAATGTGCTACTAGGGTATTGAGCAGATCAGTAGAATAGAATTAAAAAGCCAGAAATAAACCTTCCCATTTATGGTCAATTGCTTTTCAAGAGGAATACTGAGACAGTTCAACGAAAGAAAGCATAGTCTTTTTACAAAGTGCCAAAACTGATATCCATATGTAAGAGAATGGAATCAGATCCTTTCCTTATACACAAACAAAACTTAACTCAAAGTAGGTCACTATCTAGAATTTTGAAACTTTTAGAAGAAATCACAGTAGGCAAAGACTTCTTTAAAAAAAATCCTGTATTTATTTGGTTGCACTGGGTCTTAGCTAAAGCACTCAGAATCTTTAGTTGCAGCATGTGGGATCTAGTTCCTTGATCAGAAATCAAACCCGGGCCCCTTGCATTGGGAGCTAAGGGTCTTAGCCCCTGGACTACCAGGGAAGTCCCAAAGACTTCTTTAATGTGAGACAAGAAAAGAAGATAAATTGGACTCCATCGAAATTAAAATCTTTTGAATATCAAAGGACATCAAGAAAATGAAAGAACAACTCATAGGATGAGGTAAAATATTTGTAAATCAAATGCTTGATAAGGGATTTGCATCTAGAATATACAAGTATTGTCTGAACCTCAATAATAAGAGGACAAGCACTTCAGTTATGAAGGATATAAATCGACATTTCTCCAAAGAAGATATAGAACCACATAAATAACCCCATGAAATAATGATCAATATCATCAGTCATTTGGAAAATGCAAATTAGAACTACAATGAGATATGATTTCACACTCACTAGGACAAGTATAACCAAAAAGTCAGATAACAACAAGAATTTGGTAAAAATAGAGAAATTAGGACCCTCATGAGCTTCCCTGGTGGCTCAGATGGTAAAGAATCTGCCTGCAATTCAAAAGACCCAGGTTTGATACTTGGGTTGGGAAGATCCCCTAGAGAACATAATGGCTACCCACTCCAGCATTCTTGCCTGGAGAATGCCATGGACAAAGGAGCCTGGCAGGCTGTGGTCCCTGGGGTCACATAGAATCAGATGTGACTGAGTGACCAACACTTTCACTTTTTTCACTTTCACATTGTTGATGGGCTTGTATTTTTACCTGATTTGAAAATGGATTGGTTGCCCCTTTAAGAATTAAACATTAAGTTACCATATGACCCAACAGTTCCACACCTAGTTACCCAACAATATTTAACCCAAGAAAATTGAAAAAATATGTCTGCACAAAAACTACTACACAGATGTCAAGAGTAGCCTTATTTATAATAGTTAAACAGTAGAAAGACCTGAAATGTCCATTAGCTAATGAAAGGACAAATGAACTATGGTATTAACAGAATGGAACATTCAGTGATAAAGAGGAATGGAGTGTGGAGACAAGGTATAACATAGATGAATCTTGTCAAGGAAGGAATGGAATAAGGAATTGGGAGTCTTGCTAACAAGTGTACAGTTTCCCTTTGGGGTGATGGAAATGTTCTGGAGTTAGATGGTAGTGATGGATGCACAACACTGCAATTACACTAAAAACCACTGAATCATACAGTTTAAAATGGTGAATTTTATGATGTGTGAATTATATCTTGTTAATAAGAAAAATTTTGTGCAAAAAAATACATGGCTGAACCTTGAAATCATAATGCTAAGTGAAAGATGCCAGACACAAAAGGCCAC